>NW_027508721.1:2637500-3837500 GCF_051911475.1 Siphateles boraxobius | reverse complement strand
ACTTCAGATACGCCAATCACAAAGCCTGTGAAGAGACGACTCAACACCGGCGATATGGACCCTCTATGGTGGACGGCACTGATCCTCAACAACTCGTCTCAACACCGGCGTGATCGACTTCCAAAAGATGGAAATGGATAAATATTCTAAATGTTCCGATCCAATCTGACTTGTAATGCTGCCCGAATCATAAATCATGCACTGTTCCTTCGTTGGCCAGAGGAGAACTGGCCCTCCGACTGAGTCTGGTTTCTCCCAAGGTTTTTTTCTTCATTCTGTCACCTGATGGAGTTTTGGTTCCTTGCCACTGTTGCCTTGGCTTTTGGCTTGCCTAGTTGGGGACATTTAATATTCAATAATATTATTGATCTGCCTTACTTAAGGTGGACGTTGACTCAATTTTCTTTTAGAAACAAACTCTGTTATATTATTTTCATGTTATCACTGTGAAGCTGCTTTGATACAATCTGTATTGTAAAAAGCGCTATATAAATAAAGGTGACTTGACTTGACTTGATTGTTTTTAAGCTCTTAAAGCTCCTAAGTCCATCAGGTCTGCCAATAAAGCTCTCCAACATGTCCCATGGTCATGTCTTAAATCGAAAGGTGACAGAGCCTTTGCAGTTGCTGCTCCACGGTTATGGAATCAGTTGCCACCTGACATTAAGAGTGCTCCTTCTATTTCTGTTTTTAAATCTAGACTTAAAGGGTTAGTTCACCCAAAAATGAAAATTATGTCATTAATGACTCACCCTCATGTCGTTCCAAGCCCGTAAGACCTCCGGACTCGTGAACGCAGATCCCCAACAGAACCGGAAGACAATACAATGCTGAATAAAGTCATAGTTTTTGTTATTTTTGGACCAAAATGTATTTTCGATGCTTCAAAAAATTCTAACTAACCCCCTGAGGTCACGTGGACTACTTTGAAGATGTCTTTATTGCCTTTCTGGACAAGGACAGTATACCATACATAGATTTTCAATGGAGGGACAAAAAGCTCTCGGACTGAATCTAAAATATCTTAAACTGTGTTCCGAAGATGAACGGAGGTCTTACGGGCTTGGAACGACATGAGGGTGAGTCATTAATGACATAATTTTCATTTTTGGGTGAACTAACCCTTTAAGACACATCTTTACTCTTTAGCCTTTCCTGATTATTCATTTATGTATTAGTAACTGTTATCTTTTTATTTTATTGTATTTTATGATTGTTTTGTACAGCACTTTGGTTAGTGTAAGCTGAATTTAAAGGGGCATTCGGCAACTCTAGCTATTTCTTCGCTGATTTTCACTTTTGTTGTCGCATGTTTCTCAACGAGCTTCCCCTACAGCTGTGAGGCATATATTTCACAACAATGTCATAAAAAAACTCCCCCTCCTCCCCCTTTCTACCGCTGCTCATGTGCAATTGTTATTATTGGAGCCGGCCAACTTTATCGTGTTGAGCTATGTCTAACGAGGTGGGTAATACATCATACACATTGAGTTTGTTGAATTGCCGTAAAGCAGTTTGTTTCTCGCTCATTCTCGCTTCTCACAAGACTTCCTATTTCCAACTTACCGGGACGTCAGTCCCCATGTTGCAAGGTTGGTTTTCTGCCTGGGAACGTTGGGGGGAGCCGGGAAAGTCACCATTCTGACCAGAACAGGTTATTAAACCATCCAAATGATTTCTAAACGTTTTTATTAAGTTTAAATAGTTGCCGAATGCCCCTTTAAATGTGCGTTACAATATAAAATTGACTTATACTATATTGGCAAAAGTATTGGGACACCCCTCCAAATAATTGAATTCAGGTGTTCCAATCACTTCCATGGCTACAGTTGTATAAAATCAAGCACCTAGGCATGCAGACTGCTTCTATGAACATTTGTGAAAGAATGGGTCGTTCTCAGGAGCTCAGTGAATTCAAGCGTCATACCGTGATAGGTTGCCACCTGTGCCTGTCAACCAATACTAAATATTCCACAGTCAACTGTTAGTGGTTTTATAACAAAGTGGAAGCAATTGGGAACAACAGCAACTCAGCAACGAAGTGGTAGGCCACGTAAAATCACAGAGCAGGGTCAGTGCATGCACAGTGCGCAGAAGTCGCCAACTTTCTGCAGAGTCAATAGCTACAGACCTCCAAACTTCGTGTGGCCTTCAGATTAGCTCAAGAACAGTGCGTAGAGAGCTTCATGGAATGGGTTTCCATGGCCGAGCAGCTGAATCCAAGCCTTACATGCAGCCACTGGACTCTAGCAGTGGAGACATGATCTTTGGAGTGAAGAATCACGCTTCTCTGTCTGGCAATCTGATGTACGATTCTGGTTTTGGCGGTTGCCAGGAGAAATGTATTTGCCTGACTGCATTGTGCCAAGTGTAAAGTTTGGTGGAGGGGAGATTATGGTGTGGGGTTGTTTTTTAGGGTTTGGGCTTGGCCCCTTAGTTCCAGTGAAAGGAAATCTTAATGCTTAACAGTTTGGGGATGGCCCAACATGACTGCGCACCAGTGCACAAAGCAAGGTCCATAAAGACATGGATGAGCGTCCTGACCTTAACCCGATAGAACACCTTTGGGATTAATTAGAGCGGAGACTGCGAGCCAGGCCTTCTCGTCCAACATCAGTGCCTGACCTCACAAATGTGCTTCTAGAAGAAATGGTCAAAAATTCCCATAAACACACTCCCTAAACCTTGTGGAAAGCCTTCCCAGAAGAGTCGAAGCTGTTATAGCTGCAAAGGGTGGGCCAACTCCATATTAGACCCTATGGATTAAGAATGGCATACCATTAAAGTTCATGTGGATGTAAAGGCAGACGTCCCAAAACTTTTGGCAATATATTGTACTTACTTTAAGGGATCCGATTATTGACTACAGGAGGAATTTAAAATACCTGCAGGTTTTTTTTTTGTAGCTGCGTAAAATTTGTATTGTCACTGTCACATTAATTTAATACATCCTAACTGTATGAATTTCTTAAAAAACAACAAAAAAACAACAACAGACTTACAAGTTTTATTCATCACAATTTCAGCTGTATTATGTTAATTACAGCAACATATCAAACATGACATGCTTTAAAGCATACTAAAGCCTGGCACAGTTAACTTTCTGTCATCTTCTTGAGTGCCGCCCACTCTCTTCTGGAACAACATGGAAGATACTCGAACAACACTGCAGGAAATGAAGAGGAGTAGAGACTTGGCAAAAATACAACACAGAAACATGGGGAAAGGATGTAAAGGTACAGCAATCTACCAGAGCAGAGGACATTAAAGGGCATGTCAAATTAACTTTCAAAAGTTCAGAGATGTGATAATAAGTCCAACAAACCTGTGATGTGTGTGAGGAGAGCTTTGGCTATAAATATAAGAGTAATGGCAGTGGTATTCTTTCATGACAATAAATTAATGGAACCCAAGGGACATTTCATACTGACATTTAAACTAACTTTTCTAGGGTTTTTTGAGGAAACAAGAAAAGAGGAGAGAGAAAAGAGAGGTTGAAAAAGGTGAGAAAGGCAGTTTGCCAGAGAGTTGAGACGTTCTAGATAGATGGAGACATTTGAGTCCATCTCTATAATATACTGCACATATCATTCACAGCACTGCCTAATTCATTATCCACAGTGCTGCGCAATTATGCAACGTCGGCAATCCAGAGCACACACACGCGTGCGCACACACTTTGCGTGTCACACTTTATCATCCGAGCTGAGGTCCGTCACACTAAATTACAGCGCCAATAAGAGCTGTAGGCCAAAGCAAAGGGCCGGCCCTCCTCTCGCTCACACACACACACACACACACACACACACACACACACACACACACACACACACACACACACACACACACACACACACACACACACACACACACACACACACACACACACACACACACACACACACACACACACACACACACACACACACACACGCACAATGTTATCAACTCCTGAAAGAGAGTGGGATTGTTGCACGTTACTTCTCTGTTTCTAAATGTTATGTCACATGCTAGCATCACACCTCTATGGGATCCTAAAAGGACTTTGTCATGCATCTATTTATCCACCTTCAATCACTCGGCGTCTTTCAATTTGGCACTTTGATCACACTTTTCTCAATGCGTTTCATTGTCTTTCCTTTCCCGCTCTCTCTATTTCCCTCTCCCCTCAATAAATGCCTCTGTAGAGACAATAAACAAAAACAACAATCTCTTTAAAAACCCTCAATATGGCTCACTAGCAAGTTAAGTCGCAGGGGACAAATTACCGCGGCTCTTGTTAACGCCAACCTGCTTATTAATTCGGCATGTTTTTTTAAACGTTGGGTCGGGCTGTATTTTAAAATGTCTTAATGGCCTCTGCCATTCCATTAACGTTCTGTTCCCCTTCTCTGCACTCTGACTGATGTGCAATTCACCTAATTGCAGACAAATCGCTTTGCCACACACAATAATTTTGGTATTTTTGATGTTTAATTTCAGGAGCTGATTACGTGCGGGTCTTTTCCCTTTCTCTATGTCGTTGTTTAACTCGAAGGGTATTTTTCTTTTGCATAAGGTGTGTAGTTTGTGTCTATCTCGCAGCACGCATACACAATGAGGGGCACTGACTGCGCAGGAGATTGATTTCATAAATCACGCGCTTGTTTGTAATGGCTTTCTTTCCCTGGTGCTCTTTTTTCACCCAGCAGCAAAAGCCATTCAATAAATGGCACGTCACTGTTGTGTGTAATGCACAGAGACAAACAGCAAACTAATGACTGTAATGGGCTTCGCTGAATGCCAGGGTTGCCAAGTTTCTATACGCATGGGGGTGTGTGATAGTATGTACCCTACTGTGTAAGGCCTGCTGCTTGTATGTGCTTTGGTGTATGACGAGACGGTAATATTTGTTTGAAGTCGGGTGAGCATGTGCATGTGCGATTCCTCTTATGCAATGACCCAAACATCTTTCCATCTTAAAGGGGAGTGGCAGTGAAACATCCACTACTTAATTGTCACTTTAACCTTTAGACCTTTAGACTTTTTAAATGTGTCTGCCACCAGTGACAGTCTGTTTTAATCGATTTTCTCTGTGCAGGGCACATTGTGGTAAATCATTGTGTGTCCTCTCACCTCCAAAAAGACAGCAAAACCATAAAAAATATTATACTGTATGGACCTTGTGGTCCCTATGAGATAAACCGCTTCATAAAGGGACAAACTTTTCTTGTCTTTTTAGGATTGAAGTTAGTCTATAATAATTTTAATTAGCTTAAAGTCACCATGAAATCAAAATCGATTATTAAACTATTTATTATAAATGATTTATCAGTGCACATAATCTTTTCCATTAATGTGTCCTCATAATCTTTAATCAAAATAACTTCCCCTCCCTCGTGCAACAGCTCCTCTCTTCTCTGATGATGTGTTTACTAGGGTGAGGGTTGGACGCACAAGCGGTTGAAGCAAAAATACAAAAAGGGGGGGGGGGGGGGGGGCAATTAAAGTTCCCTATCGGTCAGTCACTACAACGTAGGTCATGACTGACCAATAGGAATCTCGCTAGAGAGGCCAATCTACTTCGAGTGAAACTAAAACAAGCCAATACACATTGGCGTGCAATCATTTGTATCAGCTGCGCGCCCTCGTTAGCGCGGGTATAAACGAGCAGCTGGTGCGATTGCACACTAGCTTTTTGCTTCGGAGCCAAACACTTCGATGTCTCTGCTTTCAGTTGAAACCAACTACTACGAGCCTTTCTGGACCTCTCCTTCCCGGTGCGGGCGTGACAGCACGGCAGCGCGAGCAGTTTCTCTTTCTCTCTCTTTCTTTTTTTTTATTTTAAAAACTGAGCAAAGAAAAAGAGCTGTTTTAACAGCTGGTGAGGTGCGCTTCAGAGCGCTTAAAAGCTGTTATAACAGCTGGTAAGGTGCGCCTGGCAAGCGCTCAAAAGCTGTTGTAACAGCTGGTAAGACCTCCAGCGAGAGAGATCCAGCGCACAGACGGGTGCACATTCCCGTCTGTGATCGCTGTGGCTGTTCCCCTGCGTGCTTCAGCACCAGTGAGAGTAGTCCCTAAAAGAGCTCACACAGATAGTTCGCGTCTTTTTCAAGATGACGTTCTATCTGTGTGTTTCTGGATGCGGTCGTTACCTGGGGTCGCGGGATGGTCACGATCGCTGCCTCGTGTGTCTGGGCCTCGAACACGCACAGGCAGCGTTCGTGGATGAGTCATGTACCCATTGTGGGAAGATGACCATCTCGGAGCTGAGGTCGAGACTCACGTTCCTGCAAAGGGGCGGAGTCCCCGTGCCTGCACCTCGTTCCAACCCCCCTTCGCGGGTTGCTTCGGGCAGTGACACGGGTGACCTGAGGATTACAGTGAGCGCGCTTCCTTCGGGGAACCAATCCCCTAGGAACCCTCACTCCTCTCATGCTCCGCAACCAGTTGAGCTGCCAACGGAACGTTCTGGACCGTCCTCGAGATGTGTACCGGTCGTTTCGTTCGGCGCTCCCTGCGACGACCAGATGTCGATCGCTGCATCGGAGGGTGGGTCAGACCTCTCTGCGGACGACGGCTCGGAGCCGCTGCCTCCTTCAGGTGTGTCAGCGGTGCCCGAGTCGGACCCGGAGATGATGGCCATGCTTTCCCGGGCCGCCAACAGGATCGGGCTCGTGTGGAACCCTCCACCGTGTCCCGAGCCCTCGAGGTTGGACGATTGGTATCTCGGGGTGGCGCGCGCTGGTTCTCAGCAACCCACCCCAGTGCCTTTCTTCCCGGAAGTGCATGAGGAGCTCACAGGGACGTGGACGGCACCTTTTACTGCCCGAAACCGTCTCGGTGGCTCCTCCTCCCTCACCACCCTTGATGGCGGGGCAGCTAAGGGATACGCGCGTATCCCGCCAGTGGAACGGGCCGTTGCTATGCAACTGTGCCCTAACTCCACTTGGCGTGGAGAACCGTGTCTTCCTTCCCGGGCCTGTAAGTACTCGTCGGACCTGACCGGCAAGGCTTACAAGGCCTGTGGGGAAGCTGCCTCTGCCATGCACGCTATGGCGTTGTTGCAGGTTCATCAGGCCAAGGCACTGAAGGACCTGCACGAGGGTGGTCATGATCCACAAGTTCTCCAAGAACTTCGTGCCGCAACTGACCTCGCGCTCCGTGCGACGAAGGTCACTGCGCGGTCAGTGGGTCGTGCGATGTCCACACTAGTGGTCCAGGAACGCCACCTCTGGCTGTGTCTGGCTGACATGCGGGAGACCGACAAGATCAGGTTCCTTAACTCCCCCGTGTCCCAGACCGGCCTCTTCGGCGACGCGGTCGAGAACTTCGCCCAGCAGTTCTCGGCTGTACAGAAGCAGACTGAGGCCATTAAACATATCCTGCCGCGGCGGTCAGCTGCTGCCTCCACCCCACCGCCCGCGGCTCCTCGGTCTGCTCGTCGCCGTGGGCGTCCGCCTGCGTCTGCCCCTGCTCCCGCGCCGCAGCAGCAGCCTCCATCCAAGCGGCACCGTGGAGCCAGTCGCAGGCAGGGCGCCCCGCCCGTCCAGGCCCCCGCCAAGAGGGGCGGTAAAGCCAAGGGTAAGCGGCCCTAGGACGGGCGACCCAGAGGTGGAAGGGACTGCTCTCCAGGAGACGATGACTGCATCGCTCCCTCCCCCGGAAGAGGGCCGGGTGGAAAATCCTTTGTTCCGTTTTGTTTATGTTCCGCCGCTGGCCTTAAAACCAGCGGTACCCAAATTTTCAATAAAAGAGCAGTTTCTATCATCTCTGGGTCCGAAGAGGGCCCGGAGAGTAGTGGGGGGTCAGAATCCTCACCACTCTCATCCGCCTCCTCTATCGCCAGCCGGCAGCTGCGTACGGTCCGAGAACGCCATCGAGCCGCCTCCCGCACCTCCTGCCCCGTGGAACCAGGTAAGTGCTGCACAGCACACTCAGACCCCGCTACGGGCCGCCTCCCAGAGAGAGCCTCCCGAGCTGCGTCCCTGTGTTCCACCTCGCTGCCCCACTCCGGGTACGCCTTCGGTCCCTTTGGTCCCGCTTGTACGGTCTCTGCGAGCCTGGTTAGCGCTCCCCAGGCCGTCTCGCTGGCTCATTCGAACCATCAGGCTCGGCTATGCGATTCAGTTCGCCCGGCGTCCCCCCAAGTTTCGGGCCATCCACTCCACTACAGTGAGAGCAGCCGATGCCCATGTCTTGCGTGCGGAGATCGCAGTCCTACTGGCGAAGGATGCGATAGAGCCGGTCCCTCCAGCCGATATGAGGTCAGGGCACTACAGTCCCTACTTCATTGTACCCAAGAAAGGGGGTGGGTTACGACCGATCTTGGATCTGCGAGTTTTGAATCGGAGCCTCCACAAGCTACCGTTCAAAATGCTCACGCAGAGACGCATTTTCGAATGCATCCGTCCCCAAGATTGGTTTGCAGCGATCGACCTGAAGGACGCGTACTTTCATGTCTCGATTCTTCCTCGACACAGGCCATTTCTGCGCTTTGCGTTCGAGGGTCGAGCATATCAGTACAAAGTCCTACCCTTCGGGCTGTCCCTGTCCCCCCGTGTCTTCACGAAAGTCACGGAGGGGGCCCTTGTTCCCATGAGAGAACAGGGCGTTCGCATCCTCAACTATCTCGACGACTGGCTCATACTAGCACACTCTCGAGATCAGCTATGCGAACACAGGGACCTAGTGCTCAGGCACCTCAGCCAGTTGGGTCTTCAGGTCAACTGGGAAAAGAGCAAACTCTCCCCTGTGCAGAGGATCTCTTTTCTCGGTATGGAGTTGGATTCGGTCGCCCAGACAGCGCGCCTCACAGAGCAGCGTGCTCAGTCGGTGCTGAACTGCTTGAACACGTTCAAGGGCAGGACAGCGGTCCCACTGAAACTCTTTCAGAGGCTCCTGGGGCATATGGCAGCAGCATCAGCGGTAACCCCGCTCGGCCTGCTACATATGAGACCGCTTCAGCACTGGCTTCACGGCCGAGTCCCGAGATGGGCGTGGCATCATGGCACTCACCGGGTGGCAATCACACCGGCGTGCCGCCAGACCTTCAGCCCGTGGTCAGACCCCTCGTTCCTGCGGGCAGGAGTCCCCTTGGAACAGGTGTCCAGGCACGCTGTGGTATTCACAGATGCCTCTGCCACCGGCTGGGGTGCCACGTACAACGGGCATGCAGTGTCAGGGGTGTGGACGGACCCTCAACTGCATTGGCACATCAACTGCCTCGAGTTGCTAGCAGTACATCTCGCCCTGACCCGCTTGAAAAGACGGCTACAGGGCAGGGACGTGCTGGTCCGTACGGACAACACTGCGACCGTTGCGTACATCAACCGACAAGGTGGTCTACGCTCCCGTCGCATGTCACAACTCGCCCGCCATCTCCTCCTCTGGAGTCAGAAGCATCTGAGGTCGCTTCGAGCCATGTATGTCCCCGGCTTGCTCAACCGTGTGGCCGACGAGCTATCACGAGCTGTGCTCCCGGGAGAATGGCGACTCCACCCCCAGGCGGTTCAGCTGATCTGGAGAGAGTTCGGGGAGGCTCAGGTAGACCTGTTTGCCTCCTCAGAGACCTCCCACTGCCAGCTGTTTTACTCCCTGACCGAGGGAACACTCGGCACGGACGCACTGGCACACAGCTGGCCCCGGGGCCTTCGCAAATATGCGTTTCCCCCAGTGAGCCTACTTGCGCAGACACTGTGCAAAGTCAGGGAGGACGAGGAGCAGGTCCTTCTGGTGGCTCCCTATTGGCCCACCCGGACTTGGTTCCCAGAACTCATGCTCCTTGTGACAGTCCCTCCCTGGCCCATTCCTCTGAGGAAGGACCTTCTGACTCAGAGACGGGGCACCCTATGGCACCCGCGTCCAGACCTCTGGAAACTCCATGTCTGGTCCCTGGACGGGACGCGGAGGGTTTAGGTGACTTACCCCCTGAGGTACTTAACACCATCACTTCAGCACGGGCGCCGTCCACGAGACGTGTTTACGCCCTGAAGTGGAACCTGTTCGTCGAAACGTAGGGGGGCGAGACGATTAAATCCTCCTCGACCCCCCTCCATACCCTCTTGGGATCTTTCCCTGGTGCTTCGAGCACTTCAGGATGTTCCCTTTGAGCCTCTGCAGTCAGTAGACTTAAAGCTTCTTTCCATGAAGACTTTGCTGCTGGTTGCACTGGCCTCTGTCAAGAGGGTAGGAGACCTGCACGCTTTTTCGGTCGACGAATCGTGCCTAGAGTTCGGGCCGGGTGACAGCCACGTGGTACTAAGACCCCGGCCTGGCTATGTGCCGAAGGTTCCTACCACTCCCTTCAAAGACCAGGTAGTGAACCTGCAAGCGCTGCCTTTGGAGGAGGCAGACCCAGCCCTGGCTTTGCTCTGTCCCGTTCGCGCTCTGCGTATGTACGTGGACAGAACTCAAAGCGTCAGGACCTCAGACCAGCTCTTTGTCTGTTACGGAGGCCAGCAGAAGGGAAAGGCTGTCTCCAAGCAGAGGATGGCCCACTGGATAGTGGATGCCATCGCCTTGGCTTACCAAGCACAAGGCGTGCCCTGCCCGCTCAGGTTGCATGCACACTCCACGAGAGGCGTTGCATCCTCCTGGGCGCTGGCACGTGGCTCCTCGCTAACAGATATCTGTAGAGCTGCGGGCTGGGCGACACCTAACACGTTCGCTAGATACTATAGCCTACGTGTAGAGCCGGTGTCCTCCCGTGTTCTCACCCTAGACGGGTAGAAGCACTGAGAGGTCTGGCTCTGTCGGCTTGCTGCACCCTACTGTGCACCCTTATTGCTCCAGAGTAAAACCTGTTGAGTCCTCCAAAACCCCTCGGCCCGGACTTGGCGGAGCGTCCGGCGCCAGGCCCTTATCCGCTGAATCCTTGAGAACCGGATCTGGGCTGGGTTCCATTTGTGTGACCCTACGGGGATCCCATATGTGTATATTCCACGGCTGCTCCTATCGGAAGCCCGTGTCTTTCCCTTGGGCTAAGTCACCCTTTATTTCATATGCAGTACAGCCTTCGGCTAGTCCATATGCATTTCCACATAACTCTTTGAAGAAGTGGCTTCCGCAGCGTTCCTCCCTAATCAGAAAGGGCACGCTTTCCCAGTGTTATCCAATATCTCACTGTATGGGTTATTACGGAACAACAGTGTCAGACTCACTCTGTGTAAGCCTCCGCCTATCGTCCTTCCAGGCAAGAAGGTGTAGAGGCTTGCACGGGGGCGCTGGATGGGGTGCAGCGGCTGTGGCGCTTTGGTAGGGATTCCTATTGGTCAGTCATGACCTACGTTGTAGTGACTGACCGATAGGGAACGTCTCGGTTACATATGGTAACCCTCGTTCCCTGAGGGAGGGAACGGAGACGTAGGTCCCGTCGCCACATCCGCTGCCGCCCGCTGGGGCGGCCAGCTTTCTCAGGCTTGGCTCCTCAGCAAAAAGCTAGTGTGCAATCGCACCAGCTGCTCGTTTATACCCGCGCTAACGAGGGCGCGCAGCTGATACAAATGATTGCACGCCAATGTGTATTGGCTTGTTTTAGTTTCACTCGAAGTAGATTGGCCTCTCTAGCGAGATTCCTATTGGTCAGTCATGACCTACGTCTCCGTTCCCTCCCTCAGGGAACGAGGGTTACCATATGTAACCGAGACGTTTTTCTTGATTGCTTAAACACTATAACCAGGCTTTTGAACTAAAATTTCAAAACAATAACACCATTTCCCTAAATTTTAAACACTATTCCCGTTTTGACACATGAGTCAGATTTGTTGAACTGTCACTGCAAAACTCTGCACACAAAGTCCTTAATTTCTCATTGCCTACACACCATGTTGTCATTTATAAAGCATTCAATATTGTTCACTCAAGTCAGCACAGCTTCAGCTCAGTTAGCACACAATTACCCAAGTGGAAACACTAAGAGTCAAAATTGATACACCAATCAGAACCTTCAATAGATAGTTTTGGAACAATGGATCCAGAGAGACATGATAGAAGAGGTCGAGGACACCAGCGAGGAGGAGGAGGAAGAGTAGTAGAGAGTGGAGGGAGAGGTGAAGGAAGAGGAAGAGGAAGGGCAAGGGCAAGGAGACAATCAGTCTCAAATGAAATTCGTGCCACTCTAGTTGACCATGTCCTTGTCCATGGTATGACTATGAGGGAGGCTGGGCAACAAGTAAAGCAAAACTTGAGTCGATTCACCGCCGCCTCGATCATAAGAACCTTCAGGGAGGAAAACAGATAGGTGCATTTCAGACTGCTCTCTACCGTAGCACTCTGTGCTGTTACAACACATACATGTACTATAGCGGTTTCATTATACTACTGTAATAAAAGAAATGCATCAAATTGCCTCACATACAGAGTTACTGAATGCTTCCATTTTGTAAAAAAGGATGTGCTACGATAATCAGTACTTCTATTTTTGTAGGACACAGAGACGATTAAATGGAAGAAGAATATCTGCCTAGATATTTCAGTTGATGCATGCCAGGGGTGGATCAGGCATGCAAGAGGACCAATATAGGGCCAATAGCCTGTGATGCTGACAAGATTCTCTGGCCTGTGCAGACCAAAGACGGGATGCTGGGGCAGAGTATTTTTTTGTTGTCGTTTTGGTTTATTGTACTGTACAGTACATTAAGGAATAAAAAAATGGCAAATGTATACATTTGTTGTGTCTTTTGTTGTGTTCATTATGTGAAAAGGTTTTTGAGGTGGAGAACCACAAGCAACATAACTTGAGTATGACCATTTTTTGTAGTATTGTTTTGAATTTATCTTACAAGTGTGTACTTGTGTGTGTTTTTGAGGGCAAAGTTTGTTTTTTTCTGCAAGATTGAATGGTTTTGAGTGGAGAGATTTATTGTGACCTGAAAATAGGAAGTTTGGGGAAATCGTTGAGAAGTTATGGATTTGTGTTTATAGTTTCAAGAAAAGAAGGCATAATTTCATGAAATGTGTTTAAGCAATTGAGAAAAACTGGAATACAAACAATGACTTATAAAATCCAATTCTACAATTTTTTGTCAATCATTTGTTAACAAACAAGTATTCATTAATTCAATGAGCTCATTGTTTCTGCCACAAATTAGAACATTGTTTACATTAATACATTTTTAGCTAACTGTAATTTGTATATGTACATTTCTGAAATACATAACTTAGAAAGTTACCTCTGATAACAGATCACTCTAAAATGTAATGTGGACTTTTTCTATGCATTTTCTTTGAAATGATGTGTATTGTGAACAGCACTATACAAATACGTGTACATTTAATTGAATTAAAGTCAAATTCTTTTGTTGTTGTTTTTTGTCAAAAAAATGCCAGGAACTGTCCTGATATCAAAATGAAGAAAAAGAGCCACATTAAAAGAAATTCTCAAAAAATGAAAACATTTGAAAAGTTTGGCATTATCTTTTATAAAGCACTGAAATTTTGAACTTCTGTGAAATGTGTTAGTGAGGGGAAATTATTCTCTCCCTCGATGTGAACTAAGTTTGATTCATGAAGTGACCAGCCTCAGGAAAGCAGTTAGCTATTGCTAGCCTAACTGACATGTTAATGAGGCTATAAAAGCATTACTCTTGACTGCTAATCATTAAAACCCATTAGTGAAGCTTCTAAATAAAACAACAGGAACATTATACTGCAGTCTCTCTTACTTTGACTCTTTTTGTATTTTTCTCTCTCCTGCACTGCCGTAAATGTCAGCATCTCGATTTTAAAAACTTACTCAACAGCATAACTTTTTTACAAAATGCAATTTAGAACTGTTGAAATCTTCACATTTACACTCAATAATATAATTATTTATAGTTGCAGCAACATACTGACATTTATTCACATGCTCATAAAACTGATGCTAAATCTGTCAAAACACAGCAGTTAGCCACGACTGCCTCTCACTAACAAGCTTACAACAGCATACAGCTATGTTAATAAAAGCAGAAACGCTACACCAGTAATGCTGATTCTTCTAGGGCCCAAATCATAGAAAATGTTGCAGTGGGTAACACTAAAAGCCCTTTACTTTCAGAGATTTGACAGCACTGTTAGTGACACAGCTTGTTCTGTATGCTGCAAAAACATTTTCTTAATCAGTATTTTAGACTTGTTTTCCAGTAAAACATGTATTTTGAGACTTTTTTTCCTGCTATCAATCTGTACATGGCAAACTGTACACAGTATGTTCTTTTTTATTGCTGTTCAATATGCCGTGCCATGACAGTTGCATTTTAAACAATGCATTTAAACATGCATTTAAAACACCATGTTAAAAGCTGTTAACTTTGCAAGCCAAATGTATATTGCGAGACCCCTGCCTTCTGTTCCTTTTTGTTGCACATGGGAATAAGTAGCATACAGTATGTAAAGTTTCAATAAAGTCTTCTTGTAACAATAATTGATTTGTTGCACACTGAATTCTGAAATAATTTTAATTGGATTTCAAACCAACTACAAAAGTGGTTTGAATAAGGGTTTTAAATTTAAATTTCATTTTTTGTTTAGATTACAAAAAAAAAACGAAACATCACGTGTAAAAAAAAAAAACCCCGGACAAGACCTAACTGATAAATTATATGCATTTATTAATTTACTTTATTCCTGTGATGGCAAAGCTGCATTTTCAGCAGCCATTAGTGTCACATGATCCTTCAGAAATCATCTAATATACTGTTTTGGTGCATTTTTATTATTATTATAATTTTTTTATCAATGTTGAACGTTGTGATGCTAAATAATTCTGTGGAAACCTTCAGGATTCTTTGATAATTAAAAGATCAGAAGAAAAGTTATTATTTGTAAAATAAATGTTTTTAACATTTTAAATGTCTTTACTATCAATTCTGATGAATTTAATGTATCCTTGCTGAATAACAGTATACATGTTTTTTTTAATTTTATTCAAGTTAACATTCACAATAACATCTTAATTGTGTCTTCTTGTGCATCTTAAATGCTATCTTTAAATGCCTCAACTTGGAATGTCCGGCCTCAAATTGTGAGGAGGGCATTTGTATTGCGGTTCATTTGCTCATCCCATAAACACAATAAATACAATTCCGACATGACAACAACGAAGCAGTAGAAAAGGTCTGTTTTGATACTGTGGTGTTAAAAGTTTAGCGGTACATGTGTCCTATTTGTCTGGTCATTTTAGCCGCAGTGACTGACTGGACTCCGGAACTCCCCTGGGCATCTAATTAAAACAGGTCACAGGCATTTATCTAACAGTAATTACCCCTCACTCACTCAATGAGGAGAGAGTGGCTGGTACAGACCAGGGTTCATAAAGGATTAGTATAGAGAGAGACGAGAGAGAGAGAGAGAGAGAGAGAGAGAGAGAGAGAGAGAGAGAGAGAGAGAGAGAGAGAGAGAGACTTTGACTTTACAACTCTTTATTAAAACATGTACTAAAACACTAAAATACAATGTATTTCACCCCTGTAGACGTACTGCTACAATCTGCACATACAAAGAAAAAAAATAAAGAAAAATAAAAGAAAATAAGAAAATACAATTTAAAATGACCATTAAACATCACCAATTAAACACTATAGTTTCATCTTCACATATTGACAATAAAGCACCATTCACACACCATTTAGACTCAAATTCAAATACGTTTTTTGTGATTTGATAAAATTTATGTTCCAGTCTGATTCTGGATTCAACCAAGGCAGTAAACATTTTCAGCACGCTCATATTTCTCCCCTCAGCAGCCATTCTGCAAGTCTTCCAAATGGCTAGTTTAGCTTGCCCAACTGCAAAATTTGCCAAGGTACACTATGTTCTCTATGTGTTTTTGAATACTTGCATCCATAAATAAAGAATGTCTTGTTAAAACAAAAACCTAGGCTTCCAAGTATTCTTTCCAATAAGGTAAACAGTGATACTAGCCTAGGACATTCAACAAAGACATGGAACACAGTCTCTGGTTTAGTGCAAAAATTGCAGAATGATAAAACAGCCATATTAAACTTAGAAACAAAACGTCTCAGGTTACTACTGTAACCATAGTTCCCTGAGAAAGGGAACGAGACGATGCGTCACTTGACGCTTTGGGAACGCCCCCAGCGTGCATGCGTCTGAGCATCAATGTCAACTAGTCCAATGGAAAGAATGAGCGTCACGGGCGGGTGACGTCATGACCAGGAAGGGATAAAGGCTCACCCGGTGAAACGCGGCATTAGCTTCAAAAAGTCGAAGCAAGCCGATCACAGGGAAGCAGGAAGTAAGGCAGGGTGACGCATCGTCTCGTTCCCTTTCTCAGGGAACTATGGTTACAGTAGTAACCTGAGACGTTCCCTTTCGAGGGAACTCGCGATGCGTCACTTGACGCTTTGGGAACGAGAATACCCAAAACGCCAGAATTCCAAGTACCTGAGTGTCAGTCTGTTGGAACTAAGCACTAAGCACCTGAGAACCTGGGGCAGCATCCAGGTCCAAACTGTAAAACCTGACGAATGTGAGCGGTGAGGACCAGCCTGCCGCATCACAAACGTCTTGGAGGGAAACCCCAAATAACAAGGCTTTAGAGGCCGCCATACCCCTCGTTGAGTGAGCTCTGACCACCAAGGGACACGGATGGTCAGAGTACTCGTATGCAAGTGAAATAGCCTCGACTATCCACTTGCTAACCGTCTGTCTAGAAGCAGGAAGACCCTTCTTAGGTGATCCAAAGCAAATAAATAACTGGTCGGACTTCCTCATAGAAGATGTCCGTTGAACATAAGTATCCAGTGCTCGCACTGGACACAAGAGGTTCAGCCTTTCCTGGTCCGCAGATGTAAAAGGAGGAGGACAGAAAGCCTCAATGTGCCACGAAGGAAACGTGTAATCAGGGGGTCTCGACCCAACGATGTACCCCCAACCAGGGCGTGGTAAGCCGCAATGGCCGCCACGTAAACCTTAAGTGTGGAAGGACATAAACCTGACGTAAAACGCTCCTGCAAGAACTCGAGTACTGTGTTCACAGAACAGTTAACCGGATCCCACTGATGTCGGTGACACCATGCAGAAAAAACTTTCCATTTCAGCGCATATAGTTTCCTAGTAGCTGGAGCTCTGGAGCTTAGGATGGTCTCAGTAGCCTCAGCTGAGAGACCACTCTCTATGAGTTGGGCCCCCTCAGAGGCCAAACCCACAGGTTCCAAATCTCTGGTCGAGGGTGAAATATTGTGCCCCCGGCCTGAGACAGAAGGTCTCTCCTGATCGGGATCTCCAAGGGAGGACCGTCTAAGAGATGGATCAGGTCCGCAAACCAGATCCGACTCGGCCAGCGTGGTGCTACAAGCAGTAGGCTTATTCCGTACTGGCGGACTCGTTCCAGAACTCCTGGGAGCAGAGCAACAGGGGGAAATGCGTACAGACGTAGCCTCGGCCACGTCTGCACCATAGCATCCAGCCCCAGGGGGGCTGGGTGAGTAAGGGAGAACCAAAGTGGACAGTGCGTCGTGTGCTGAGACGCAAACAGATCCACCTCTGCTTGGCCGTAAAACTCCCAAATTTTCTCCACCGCCTCGGGGTGGAGTCTCCAGTCCCCTGGCCTCAGCTCCTGCCTCGACAGGATGTCTGCCCCCACATTCTGGTCCCCAGGAATATACACTGCCCTCAGAGAGAGTACCTTCCCCAGAGACCACAGGAGGATCTGGTGCGCCAGTTTGCAGAGCGGACGCGACCGCAGACCCCCCTGACGGTTCAGATAAGAGACCACTGATGTGTTGTCTGTTCGTACAAGCACATGATGGCCCCTCAGGTCTGGGAGAAACTGTCTCAACGCATTGAAGACAGCCATCATCTCCAGGCAATTGATGTGCCACGAAAGATGATGACTTTTCCACAGACCCTGAACCGAGCGGCCTTCCATTACCGCTCCCCAGCCGGTGAGGGAAGCATCTGTCGAGATCGTAACACGATGGCAAAGAGCTCCCAATACCGGACCCTGGGTTAAGAACCAATGTTTCCTCCATATAATTAAGGCACGAAGGCACCGCCGCGTGACCTTGATCATACGAAGTGGGTTTCCCCTCGGGGAGAACCCTCTGGTCCTTAGCCACCACTGTAAAGGTCTCATGTACAGCAGGCAAAAAGGAATCACGTTGGACGCTGCCGCCAAGAGACCCAACAGTCTCTCGAACTGTTTCACAGTGCGTGACTGGCCTAGCTTTAGCTCTTTGGTGGCTGTCAGGATAGCAGCTACACGAACGGGCGATAGAGTGGCCCGCATCGTCACTGAATCCCATACCACACCAAGGAAAGTGGTTCTCTGTACTGGAGAAAGAACACTCTTCTTGGCGTTGAGCCTCAACCCCAACATCTGCATATGAGCGAGAACGACACCTCGGTGCCGAACCGCCGACTGCTCTGATTCCGCCAGAATCAGCCAGTCGTCGATGTAGTTCAGAATACGTATGCCCTGAAGCCTGAGAGGGGCTAGAGCTGCATCCACGCATTTCGTGAACGTGCGGGGTGATAAAGCTAGACCGAAAGGAAGAACCCGATATTGGTATTCTTTGCCCCCGAAAGAAAACCTTAGGAACTTCCTGTGCTGAGGGAGGATGGAGATATGGAAGTAGGCGTCCTTCAGATCTATCGTGACAAACCAGTCCTCGGATCTGATTTGAGTCGCGATCTGTTTGAGTGTCAGCATCTTGAACTTGAGTCTCTGTACTGAACGATTCAACAGACGAAGATCTAAAATGGGACGCAACCCCCCATCCTTTTTTGGAACAATGAAATAACGGCTGTAAAAACCCGACTCTCTGTCGGGTGAGTACACCTGTTCTATAGCTTCCTTTGCTAACAGGGCCTTTACCTCTTGCTCCATTACCAGAGCCTGCTCGGGATGCACCACTGTGGGCAGCACCCCGTTGTAACGAGGAGGACGAGAACCAAACTGGATTCTGTATCCTTTCTCTACAATCTGCAGGACCCAATGAGAAATATTCGGCAGAAGCTTCCACGCTGCCAGAAAATTTACTAAGGGAACCAGCCTCTCGAGGCTGGTCTCTGGTGTTATCGAGACAGCCAATTCCGGAGCCTGAAACATAATGGCAGGAACTACCTGAACTGGCCGCTCTAAGGCCCCCCTCAGAGGGCGCGAAACCGATGCTGTGCCGCAGCATAGCATCAGCGACTCGCTGGAGACCGCTGCGCCCTGAAGCACCGAGGGTGGCAGGGTTGGCAGAACAGTCTCGTGAGGACCCTGAAATGGAACGGGCACCGTAAAATGAGGTGTACACCGCTCCACTTCGGTCGGGGCTGTCCTCACAGGCCTGATGCATGAACATCAGGACCTTTTTTTTTTTAACCGAAGTCTTCTTCGCCTGAAGAACGGTCCTCAGATCCGGCTTCGACTTAGAAGACTTCGGTTGAGAGGGTTGCGTCTGTCTCCAGTCTCTACGTGGAGGTGCACGAGATACAACACTCTCTTTCTGATGCACACGATATGATGAGCTCGACGGCTGGGGCTGCTCACGCCCAGCAGCCCCAGGGGGCTGGACCCGGCGAGGGATAAACTTTTTAAAAACGTCCGCTTGTTTTCTTGACTCCTGAAATCTCTCGACGACCGCGTGGACTGCGTCGCCGAAGAGACCAGAAGGTTCAAGCGGAGCATCTAATAAAAAAGCTCGATCTTATCTTTAATTTCAGACAGATTTAACCATAAATGTCTCTCAGTAGCTACCAAGGCTGCCATAGACCGCCCAATTGCTCTGGCGGTCTCCTTAGTAGCCCTGAGAGAAAGATCGGTAGCCCGACGAAGTTCACGAATATCGTCATGACTGACTCCCTCACTACTATCCAGATCCCCCAGCAGGTCAGCTTGATAAGCCTGGAGCACTGCCATAGTATGCAGACATGCTCCAGCTTGACCTGCTGCCGTATAAGCTTTGCCCACTAACACCGAAGTGGCTTTAAGCGGTCTAGTGGGCAAAGCCGAGGCTTTCAGAGACGATGCGGGACCAGGGGAAAGATAACTGGCTAAATTCTCTTCCGCCTGGGGCATCGCCTCATAACCATACTCTTTCAGCCCTCTTATTCTCGAATAAGTGTTAACATGAGGGCTGAAAAGACGTGATGAGTATGGTTTATTCCACGATTTAGAAATCTCATTGTGCAAATCGGGAAAAAATGGAAGCCCTCGTGGTGGAGATAATGTGGTGGAAGATAAAAAGCGCTCATCTAATTTGCTTTTGGGACGAGCGCCCTTATTCTCAGATGGCCATTCAATATTTAATTTCTCTACAGCCCGCGACATAACATCCACCAGCTCATCATGTGCTGGGGAAATAAATTGTGAATCTCTTTCCCCCATGTGTGTGCTTACACTCTCCACACTCATCACATCAACCTCCTCGGAGGAAGAGCAACAAAGTAATGGAGGGCTCTCTCCCCGGGCGAAAGAAACCGCAGAGCGTGCTTCCGACACCGGGGAGAGAGCACTGGATCTCTCGGGTAAGGAAGGAGAAAGAGCCCTCGGACCCGTCTCCAACCCCTCCGAAAGATCCTTTTGCGATCCCCAGGAATGCATTCTCCGCGCCGCCTCAGCAGACGCGGGTCCTGATCCCTGTGGATCGCGAGCCTGCCCACTCACTTTATCAAAGAGTGACAGGCGAGAGCGGAGCATGCGAAGCGGTAACATCTCACAATGCTGGCACTCAGCCCCCTCGAAGGCTGAGACCGCATGCTCCACTCCCAAACAAACGACACAAAGCTCGTGTGTGTCCCCACCCGTTAAATAACGCGGGCAGGGAGAAGCACACTGTTTGTACACTTGTTTAGTTTCCATCCTTTTCCGCAACAGACAACAGTAAATAGACAGAGACAAAATGACACAGATCACTTGCTGAGACACAGAAGCTAATGCCGCGTTTCACCGGGTGAGCCTTTATCCCTTCCTGGTCATGACGTCACCCGCCCGTGACGCTCATTCTTTCCATTGGACTAGTTGACATTGATGCTCAGACGCATGCACGCTGGGGGCGTTCCCAAAGCGTCAAGTGACGCATCGCGAGTTCCCTCGAAAGGGAACTATTTGTAGGTAATACACAGTGCAATATTCTCCACTGTAAATCCCCATATCGTTTTGGAAGGGGACCTTTATACAACAGTCTCCAAGAGTGAGCAAGATCATCAGAGTCCATAAGATACTCTCTCCATTTTGTATCACATCTCTGATTAATATTCCCAAAATAGTCAGTCTTTACACATATCTGATAAAACTCTCTTTTTCCAACAGCTTGAAAATCAAGCTCCTGCAGCCCCTTAAATTTCTATAACTTCCCCTCTTGGTCATCCTCTGTACAAACCCTTGGAGACACAAGTAACTTAGGGAAAGAACATTGCATCGAATCACCAGACAGGAAACAATTTACAAAATGGAGGAATTGGGAGGGAAAATCAGCTTTCAGACTGTTTATGAAAAGTTGCACCATCCTCACAGACCTGAATCCCACCTGTTCACAAATTTCGGCTGCTGGTCTCCATTTTCTGGAAGCAATATCAATCAGATGTGCAACTGTGGTCAAACCCTTATCTATAAATGTTTTAGCAATGATATTAGACATGCAAACATTGCCACCAAGAAAGGGGTTATAAAACAGTGGCTCATTCAGGCCAAAATGGTCATTTTCGCGTCCAAATTCCTTTAAAACAGTCCAGGAATTTAAAACTGACGCATAGAATCTTACATCAGATAGGCCTATAACGTTTCTACTATACGAAGACATCAAAAACAATTGTTTATCAAGGGAAAAGCCGCCAAAAGTTCTGAGCAAAGCCAGGCCAAATGACACCCATGATGTTGTATGACCTTTAGAATAAAGCAAAGTCTGAGCAACTTTTAACCTCATAGCTTTAACTTTAGCGGTCACATCAATTAACCCTTGACCTCCTTCAGTAACTGGCAAATAAAGAACTGTAGGGGGAAGCCAATGGTGACCATCCCAAAAAAAATCTACAAAAATTTTCTGCAAACGTTGCAAAAGAAATTTTGGTGGATCAAGTACATTTAAACGATGCCACAACATAGATGCAGCTAAGTTATTAATTATAAGTACTCTACCCCTATATGACAAATTAGGGAGAATCCACCTCCACCTTTGTAGACGGCCAGACACTTTATCAAATATACCTTCCCAATTATTCTCCATAAATTGATCTAGCCCCATAAAAACCCCAAGCACTTTGAACCCTTCCAAGCTCCAAGAGCAGAGCTGAGGAAGTACTGGCGGGCCTCCGTTCTCCCATTTGCCCAGCAAAAAGGATACACTCTTTTGCCAATTTATTCTTGAGGAAGATGCTCTTTGATATACATCCAGAGATGATACCAAATGCTTAACATCCTCATCTGACCTTATTACCACTGTAACGTCATCAGCATATGCACTTAATCTAGCCGTTACCAAATCTGTACTATAAGGACACACTGTAGAAATCCCACTTAATTGACGTCTCAGAACTGCCAAGAGTGGTTCAATAACAATAGCATATAAAATACCTGAGAGGCCACACCCTTGTCGTATACCTCTGCCAACTAAAAATGGTCTTAAAAGGGTGCCATTTACTTTTAGTATGCTATATACATCCGTGTACAGGAGCTTAACATAAGAAATAAATGATGAACCAAAACCAAAGGCATTAAAACATTTAAAAAGAAAGCCATGATCAACTCGATCAAAGGCTTTCTCTTGGTCCAAAGAAACCAAACCTACATCAAGTTTATGCACTTTAGCAAAGGAAATCAAGTCCCGAACCCAAAAAAGATTATCAAAAATAGATCGATTCGGAATACAATAAGCTTGATCTACATGAATCACTGCAGATATACAAAGTTTGAGTCTATTAGTCAAAGCTTTGGAAAATATTTTGTAGTCAACTCCGAGCAATGACACAGGGCGCCAATTTTTAATGTCTCCAAGATCACCCTTCTTGGGTAGTAAAGTAATCACGGCCCTCCGAAGGCTCACAGGTAATGTGCCTCTTTCCAGACACTCCAAGAAGACAGAAAACAGGTCCTTTCCGATCACCGACCAAAACTGTTTGTAAAATTCAGCATTCAACCCATCCAATCCTGGAATTTTGCCAGAAGAGAGTTCCTGAACAGCTACAGTCAGTTCAGCAAAAGTCAAAGGTAGATCAAGTCTAGATTTCTCCTCTTCCGTAAGTTGAGGTAAATCTTGAAGAAGAATGTCAGCCATTTCATCACAGGGTTCAGCCTTGTAAAGCTCTTCATAAAAAGATAAAGCATGTGACATGATTACACGATCATCAGTCACTTTTCCTCCCCCTGGAAGTTTCAAATGACATAAAATCTTCCTATTTACAGTCTTCTTCTCCAGACTAAAAAAGGATGATGTCGAAGCGTCCATATTGTTAAAGGTGGTAAACCTTGCTCGTACAAGTGTCTCTTGGGCCCTTTCTTCTAAAAGATTCCGTAAGAGAAATGTATTCCGTTCGAGGATTTCAGCAGTGTCCACACCATCCGCTTTATCATCAGTGTAAAGGATGTCTTGTTCAAGCTGTTTCAATGTACTTTCCAGAATGCTTTTATTATAGGCAATATAGTTCTGACAAAAATGTTTAATTTGTGTTTTGCCAATATCCCACCATTGACTTAGGGACTTATATAGCATTTTACTCTCTCTCCACGTCTCCCAAAAAAAGGTGAAAGAGTGCACAAAGTTGTGATCTTGCAAAAGTGTACTATTAAACTTCCAAAGTGAGTGCTTAAAAGTGCTCTGTGCAGTAGAAACTTCAACAGACATGTACTGGTGATCCGATAAAGCAGTGGGCATAATACAACTCTTAAAAAAACTACCCCTAACACTTTTCTGTACATAGATTCTATCAAGTCTGGCTCCAGATATCATATTAGAGTTTACTTTCAACCAGGTATATTGTTTGGTCTGAGGGAAAGCTTCTCTCCAAACATCTACAAGACAATGATAAGTTAACACAGTTTTAAGTTCTTCTGACGACTGCTTATGTGGTTCTTCATGGTTCCTCTCTAAGGTATGATTTATAGTACAATTAAAATCCCCACCCAGAACAACCATTCTATCCTGCAAAACATCACTTAACGCAGTTTTCAATTTTTTAAAGAAGAAAATTTGCTCTGAACCAAATTTTGGAGCGTACACATTAAATAGCGAAAAATTGAGTCCATGAACCTTTATATCAACACGCAACATTCGACCAGGAACCAATTCAAAAACACTCACAGGATGCTCCTTATACTCTGGCCCAAGGAGAATTGCAACCCCTGCGCTAACACTAGAACCATGACTTAATATAGCCTGCCCCTTCCATTCACTCTGCCATTGTACTTGATTATTTGGATCTGTATGAGTTTCCTGAAGAAAAACTATACTAGTCCTCTTTATCATAATATAGTCAAAAAGACTAAACCTTTTAACAGCATCTCGACACCCATTAATATTTAAAGTGCCAATTCTCATGGATGCCATAAAGAGAAAAAAAGAAAAATACCCCAAAAATTGCATGCTAGCCATATCACTTTTTGCCTGGTAAATTCAGTATACTTCTTACATTACAAAGGATCTCCTTAAGGCGGTACCGTTTTGGTCTATCGAGCTCATCAAAGGTTGCCTTCCGCATAGCTACAGTACAAGACATCAGGAAAAGTTTCAAATCTGGAAAATGCGACTCGATACTGGGCTTGCGAAGCCCCTTTGTATGGTCAAGGAAGGTATTTATCTGCTGTAATGAGTAAAGTTTAGTCCTACCTTCAGAAATATTTTCCAAGTCCATCATGTCATTCCCATCATATAGTTCCTCGTCATCCTTATCGAAATCCACTTCTTGTGAAACATTATCTCCTTGACTCTGATCAATCGATTCATCAGTACTTATTTTAATATCACTTAATGTTACTTCGGGTTGTATTTGTTGTTCATCCTCGAGTGATTCGGGCTCATGTGCATCTTTTACATGTGCCTGATCCGAACTCAACTCTGGCTGTGTGACAATGGGTATGACATCAGCTACCTGGGCAACCTGACCTATCTCCACGGCACTATTGCTGGAATTAGCCGACAGGAAACTTTCCCAACTATCCTCGAGCGAGCCACTCGGTGCTGACTCCGCGACGGCTTGTGGAAGTAGTAACGGTGCAGCGTCCGCAACGTCAGAACCTCGCGCCCACCAGCATCAACCATATTATCAGCCAAAACTTCATTAACGCCATTTCTATTACGATTCGGGCAAGTCTGTCGAACGTGTCCGAATTCGCCACAAATGAAGCACTTCATGGACTCAGAACTTATAAAAATAGTGTAATCCTCCCTTCGACAGTTAGTTTCGCCGACAAGTTCAAAGGATCGCTCTTTGAATTCAAAATCATAAAAACCTGGCGCTGAAAAGACATTACATGCTTAAGTTGGGGATTTTTGCATCCCAGCGTGATCATCTTAATGGGACTCACTAATTTACCATATCGGAGTAGTACTTCCTCTAGCTTCTCGTTTTTGACAAATGGAGGTACGTTTGACAAAACGATCTTTTTTGATGGGCTCGACCGAGGCAAAACGGGCACAAACATTTCGTTTATTGTTAATCCGCTCTCTATTAAATCATTAACCATTTGGCTTTGACTCAAAAAAATGACTATCGCCTTATTCATGCGAGAGGCAGACCTGATGTTTACGCCGCCGACTACAGCACTCACGGCCACCAGGCAATCCTCTACTGACACAGACGCATCAGGCATACATTTGCAACCATGTCTGATAGTCAGTTGCGAGAAATCACCCGCATTAGTCCCCATTTTCCCCACTCGCTGACCGAAGTCAGCCAAAATAATCCTACCACTTAATAAAACTAAATTCAAGAAAGAGAGGAAGAGAAAAAAATATATATATTAAGGAAAAAACACTCAACAACACCTCTCACCCACGCCAAACTCCGTTCACTCGCTCCCGGCATGCAACAGAGAGAGAGAGAGAGAGAGAGAGAGAGAGAGAGGTTTAACAATCCCTTTATTTATACATTTTTACTCCATAATTATGAACAATATCACCACTACTATAAATACATTTGTACTCTTATTATTATAAAGCCTCCTTTAATTTTTTAAAAATTTTAAAACAAACTGATCCTCATGTAACATACATAACACTTCATCAAAACACCATATATCACAAAAACCAAATAAATTATTTGTCAACCTATAATATGCAAATTCAATCTTAAGCTTCCCTGCTACAAGTCGCTTGCAAATTTCTTCAGGATCTATAGTTGCCAATTGTAAACCTTTATTTTTTCTTGTTTTCCACACTGCCAGTTTAGCCGTTCCAATCAGGTAATTTAATAAACACATATTTTTTCCGTTTTGAAAATGTATTCCTTTGAAAATATTTGATTCCTCCAATAAACAACCTATCCGAAAACTTCTCATCAAATTTCCTAAACCAGCTCCCAAGCAGTTTAAAAACACCTTTTAATCTCTCACACTTTAAAAACAAATGCTCCAAATCCTCTTTTTCCCCACAGAATCGACATTCCCCCTTTACCACTGTATTCAGGTGTGCCACATGTACGTCTGTTGCTATCGCCCCATAAATAATCCTCCACTGCAGATCGCCGGACCGCTTCTCTACAGGAGGCTTATATAGGGCTCTCCACCTGTCTCGTATCAGGAGACAAATCTGGCCACTTTGAAGCCTTCTGTTTTCTCAAAGAGTCCTGGTGGATTGCCTTTACTGTAATATTGTACATTTCCTTCTTTGACGTGCTTTTAAAAGAACAAAACTGTGGATTCCCAAAGGATAAAATGGCGTCCACCACTTCTTCTTCGTTCTCCTTTATTGCTGGAGAAATTACCAGTTCTGGAAATTGCACATTATTCCCCATGTCCTGGATATTCGCATGTCTTTGTGCAATAAATGTCCTGTATCCACTTGGTAATGCGTTGTAAATTTCTTCCTTTAGTTTTGACACCATACGTGAAGATCTCAAACCCGTTGCTTCTTGAAGTTCATCAATCGATTTCCATCCTTTGTAATTCAATAAATGATCCAGCTTTACAATTCCATTCCTTAATAAACATTGTCGTATAGTCACAGAAGACAGTATTCTAGTTTGAATCAATGGATTTAAAAAAAAGTGGTTCCTCCGGTGCCCAAAGTTAGTTAGTCAGTTCTTATAACAGTTTTCCATGTTTACAACATAGCTTTATAAAAAACAGTGAGCTCAGACAAGTTCATCTCTTCAAGCTTCATTAAAAATAGTTGTTTATCAAGTCCAAAGCCACCAACTCTCCTCATGATCGCTCTTGCAGTTTTTCCCCAAAGCACATCTTCATCATACAGAAATCTCTGTGCAGCTTGTATCCTGAAAGCACGGATTCTGTTTCTCAAATCCACCAGTCCTTGCCCGCCTTCTTGTGCTGGTAGGTATAATACTGCAGCACGCAACCAATGTTGTCCATCCCAGAAAAAGTTCACTATTGTCCTTTGTATATTGGAGATCAACTCCTCTGGTGGCTCCATGACCATAGTCCTATGCTACAGAATAGAAGCAGCCAGATTGTTTACTACCAGAACTCCTTCCTCGATATGACAACTGTGGTAATAGCCATCGCCACTTCGACAATCGGGCAGACACCTTTTCTATAAAACCCTCCCAGTTCTTTTTTTGAAATTGTTAATTTCCTAAAAAAACTCCTAAAATCTTTAGTCCATCTTTTCTCCATTGCAACCCTCCTGGAAGTTGTGGAATTTTTTCCAAATTACCAATCATAAAACCTTCACTTTTTGTCCAATTGACCTTAGCAGAGGAGGCTTTTTGATATAATTCAATATTTTTTGTTAAAATTTCAATATCTTCTTTTTCTGTAATAAAAACTGTAATGTCATCTGCATAGGCTGATAAAACCACCTTAGAATGACCATTAACATGAGGGATTAAAGTTCCATTTAAATTCCTCCTCAACCGACATAATAAAGTTTCAATAATTAGACTATATAGTTGTCCAAAAATTGGACAGCCTTGCCTTATGCCTATTGTCACTGGTATTGGAGCACTTAAACCACCCCCTACTTTTAGCATCACAAAAACATTAGAATACAACAATTTAATATATGAAATAAAAACATCACCAAATCCATAACCTTTTAACACTTTAAATAGATATTCATAATCAACATGATCAAACGCTTTTTCTTGATCCAATGACAACACTCCTAAATCATTCTTATTTTTCTGTTTGAAATCAATTATATCTCTTACTAGGAAAATACTATCTATAATAGATCTCTTAGGAATGCAATATGTTTGATCATTTTTGATCAACAAATCTAGACAGTGCTTGAGTCTATTTGCTAAACACTTCGAAACAATCTTATATTCCAGACACAACAGAGATACTGGTCTCCAGTTCCCTTTCGAGGGAACGCAACACTGCGTCGAGAATCGACTCTTTGGGGACGCTCCCTTAGCGTGCGCCTCTGAAGTATGAATGAAACTATTCCAATCCTGATTGGTGTTGCGTCATGACGTAACATGTGACGGCATAACCGGATGCATAAAAGCGACGCCGGCACACACACACACTAGCTTTTCACTCTTCAGCAAGCGCTCTATGTTACGACTGTCTGTCTTATTTGGTGTTGTTTGTCTATCCCTATATATATTATGGCCAGCCAGCAGTTCAGAATGTGTGTGCACCCCTGTCCTCGTTTTATTACGGATGGGGACACGCATGTTTTGTGTGTGAACTGTTTGGGAGCGCAGCACGCCCAGGCAGCTCTCGAGGGAGCTGCCTGCGTACACTGTGAAGCACTACCCATGAGGGTGCTGCGCTCCCGGCTGGCGTGCTTTGATAAGCTCGGTCAGGCTCGCGTTCCCCACGGTTCTGGTCCCGCGTCTGTTGAGGCGGCGCGGCGACTCAGATCATGGGGTTCGCAGCGGGATCTTGCAGATGAGAATGAGACTGCTGCGGCACTTTCTCATTCTTCATCTGAAGATCCCGAAGCCCCTGTGAGTGGTGCAGAAGCCCGCGCTGCGGCTTCTTCTGCCCACGACCAGGTCCCGGTGCTTGAGCTCTCTGCTTCCGAGGAGGCAGAGGTGATCAGCATCGAGGATGACCGTGAGTCGAGCGCGCCAGTTCACGGCCAAGCTTATGAGGAGCTGGTGGAGGTTGTGACTCGTGCCGTGGCCAGACTTAACATCAGCTGGCCACAAGATGAGCAGGGAACGCAAGTCGTAAGCAAGTTAGACGAGCGTTTCCTGCGGCACAGGTCACAGCCTCAGCGCCAGGGTTTGCCGTTTTTCCCCGATCTCCACAAAGAGATCTCGAGATCGTGGGATAAACCGCATTCGTCCCGTGTCTCCCGTCCATCTGTTGTCGATTATAGCAATGTTGTGGGGGCACGGGATATGGGTTATGGGAAGATGCCTAAAGTCGAAGAAGCTCTAGCCGGTTATCTATCTCCTGAGTCGGCATCTTCCCTTAAAACCCCTGCGCTGCCTAGTAAGTCCTGCAGAGATACATCTGCTTTAATAGGCAGGGCTTACATGGCGGCAGGTCGGGCTGGTTCATGTCTGCACTCTATGGCTATCTTGCAGGCATACCAGGCCGATCTCCTGAAAGATTTGGACGAGGGGGAGGGGCCAACTCCTGAAGATATTTCAGAGTTGCGCAAAGCCACAGATTTGTCTCTCCGGGCCACTAAAGAGACGGCCCGCGCTATTGGCCGCTCTATGGCAGCTATGGTGGCCACGGAGAGGCATCTGTGGCTCAATTTATCTGGTCTAAAGGAGAAAGATAAATCTGTTCTGCTGGATGCGCCGCTTTCGCCTTCTGGCCTGTTCGGCGACGCCGTTACATCGGTCGTCGACATGTTTCAGGAGGCGAAGAAGCAATCTGCGGCGTTCCAGCAGTTCCTCCCCCGGAAAATCGAAGTCCAAATCGAGTAGGGTGGGGCAAGAACATCAGCCCCAGCCATCAACCAGCTCCTCACACCGGGCAGAGCAAAGGGAGAGCGTTTCCTCTAGAGCCCCTCCTCCGGGAGCTTGGCAACGGAGGAAACGCTCCCAGCAGAAGCCCCCCAGCCAGAAGGGCGATTTAAGGGATGTCCTTCAGGCTAGGAGGGCTTCAGGAAAGAGGTCCTAGCCAGAGTGGTGGGACCTCTGAGGGCTGTCCCCTCCGTTGTAGAACAACCGAGGTTGTTCTCACAGCGGAGCCCTCTAGGAAACGATGTGAGTTGCCCGCCGTCGGTGACGCTTCGGGCCGCATCATATTCCAGCGAACGCACTGTGGGTCGTTTTTCTCGAAAAATAAAAAACGAGCATCAGTTATGGTCACGAAAACCGTATCGACTACACCCTGCCGGTCTTCCGCTTCAGGGGGTCAAGAAGGGTGCTCGAAAAACACCAGAGGCCAGTCTTGAGAGGCTGGTTCCCTTAGTAGATTTTGTAGAGGCATGGTATCATCTTCCCAACATATCTGCATGGGTCCTGCATATAATAAAGTCAGGGTACAGACTGCAGTTCGGGCACCGCCCCCCCAAATTTTCTGGGGTGGTGCAGACTACAGTGGTTCCAGAGCAGGCTCAGGTGATGGAACAAGAAGTGCAATCTCTGCTGCTAAAGGAGGCCATAGAACGTGTTCCTCATTCAGACAGGGAGTCCGGATTTTACAGCCGGTACTTTATAGTTCCAAAGAAGGATGGGGGGTTGAGGCCAATTCTAGATCTCAGGGTTTTGAACCTGTCTCTGATGAAGCTCAGGTTCAAAATGCTCACTATTCCTGTCATCGTGAGTCAAATCAGATCCGAGGACTGGTTTGTCACGATAGATCTAAAAGACGCCTATTTTCACGTATCCATCCTTCCATGTCACAGGAGGTTCCTGAGGTTCGCTTTCGGGGGCGAAGCTTACCAATATCGGGTTCTTCCGTTCGGCCTAGCACTCTCTCCCCGCACATTCACCAAATGTATGGATGCAGCACTTGCTCCACTGAGACTTCAGGGCATCCGCATACTGAATTATATCGACGACTGGCTCATTCTGGCCCAGTCTCGAGAAATGGCAGTTCGGCATCGAGATGTCGTCCTTGGCCACATTCAAAAATTGGGGTTGAGACTCAACACAAAGAAGAGTGTGTTATAACCGTCCCAGTCCACAACGTTTCTAGGCGTTGTGTGGAACTCGACTAGGATGCAGGCACGCTTGTCTCCGGAGCGTATCGAGTCCATTCTGGCGATGTTGTCCAAGTTAAAGCTAGGCCAGGCCACTACTGTTAAGCAATTCCAAAGACTGCTGGGCCTCATGGCAGCGGCATCCAACATTATACCTTTGGGCCTTCTACACATGAGGCCCCTTCAGTGGTGGCTGAAAGCCAAGGGGTTTTCCCCCAAGGGGAATCCATTTCGTATGATCAGAGTAACGCGCAGATGCCTTCGTTCTCTAATAATATGGAAGAAACCTTGGTTCCTGTCCCAAGGGCCAGTGTTAGGAGCGTCATGTCGCCGGAAAACCGTTTCGACAGACGCCTCCTTCACTGGCTGGGGCGCGGTCGTGGACGGCCGCTTTGCCAGGGGTCTGTGGCAGGACCATCATCATTCTTGGCACATAAATTGTCTAGAGATGTTGGCTGTGTTCAGGGCTCTGAGGAGCTTCCTTCCAGACATCAAGGGTTACCATGTCCTAGTACGATCGGACAATACATCAGTGGTAGCTTATCTAAACCGACAAGGGGGACTCAGATCGCGCCCTCGTGCAGACTGGCGCATCAGGTTATTCTCTGGTCCCAAGGGAAAATACTGTCTATCAGAGCTATGTATATTCCGGGGGTTCAGAATCAGGGAGCAGACATCCTGTCGAGGCAGGGGCTGAGGCCCGGGGGAATGGAGACTTCATCCAGATGTGGTGAAGTTGATATGGGAGAGGTTTGGGTCCATGGAAGTGGATTTATTCGCGTCTCGAGAGACGTCCCACTGCCCACTTTGGTTCTCCCTCTCACATCCAGCCCCACTGGGGTTGGATGCCATGGTACAGGCCTGGCTGAGGCTTCGCCTGTACGCATTTCCCCCGATCGCTCTGCTTCCGGCAGTCCTGGAGAGGGTCCGTCAGGAGGGCATCAGCCCCTTGCCCCAATGTGGCCGACCCGAGTATGGTTTTCAAATATAATTTCGCTCCTGATAGCTCAGCCATGGCAGATTCCTCTGAGGAGGGATCTATTGTCTCAGGTGGAGGGCACAATCTTCCACCCTCAACCAGAGCTGTGGAAACTGTGGGCCTGGCCTCTGAGGGGGTTCAGTACCTAAACGCTGGTCTATCAGCCGGGGTGGTTGAAACCATACTTAGCTCTAGAACTCTGTCTACTAGGAGATTATATGGCCTCAAGTGAAATGTTTTCGTTACTTGGTGTAGAGAACATAATTTAGACCCAGTTAACTGCCCGGTGGCTTCAGTTCTGGAGTTTCTTCAAGATCGTTTCTCTGCGGGTCTCTCCCCTTCCACGCTTAAGGTGTACGTGGCTGCCATTGCGGCTTTCCATGCGCCATTAAGTGATGGGCCTCTGGGGAGGCACCAGCTGGTCATTCGTTTTCTCCGTGGTACTTGGAGGATGAGACCGACAACCAGGTCCAGGGTTCCTGCCTGGGACCTGGCAGTGGTTCTGGAAGGGTTATCCCTGGCCCCCTTCGAACCTCTTCAGTCGGCTTCGCCTAAAGATCTTACCTACAAATTGGTCTTTCTCTTAGCCAACACCTCTCTAAAGAGGGTGGGAGATCTCCAAGCCCTGGCAGTGACACCACCTTGCTTGGAGTTTGCCCCTGGCAAGGTTAAGGCCTTTTTGCACCCGAGACCGGGCTATGTGCCTAAAGTGCCTGCTAATACGGCTAGGTCTACGACCCTACAGGCTTTCCATCCTCCCCCTCATGTGTCGGCAGAAGAAGAGAAACTTAATTTGCTCTGCCCCGTCAGAGCTTTGAGTATTTATCTCGAGAGGTCCTCTTCTTGGAGGAGGTCGGACCAACTGTTAGTGTGTTTCGGGTCACCTAGGAGAGGGCTCCCGGCATCCAAGCAAACCATTAGTAATTGGATTGTGCAGGTTATTGCCTTGGCTTATGAGGTGCGCAATTTGCCTTCACCTCTGGCCATAAGGGCTCATTCTACTAGAGGCATGGCGTCCTCTAGGGCCCTCCTCTCGGGAGTTCCCCTCCAGGAGATCTGTGAGGCAGCCGGTTGGGCTACCCCACACACTTTTATTAGGTTCTATAGTCTGCACCTCCCCAGTACGCCTGGCGCACGTGTGCTCTCGTCGTGCTGAGTGCCTGAATCAGTTTCACTCCTGGGCAGGCCTGTCTTCGGTGCGTGGCCTAGTGGGCATTCGTTCCCCAAAGAGTCGATTCTCGACGCAGTGTTGAGTTCCCTCGAAAGGGAACGTCTCGGCTTATGACTATAACCCTTGTTCCCTGAGAAGGGAACGAGACACTGCGTCGTCCTGCCACGCCCCTCGAGGCCTTAGAGCGTCTTGCTTCATCGCTAGGCTAGTGTGTGTGTGTGCCGGCGTCGCTTTTATGCATCCGGTTATGCCGTCACATGTTACGTCATGACGCAACACCAATCAGGATTGGAATAGTTTCATTCATACTTCAGAGGCGCACGCTAAGGGAGCGTCCCCAAAGAGTCGATTCTCGACGCAGTGTCTCGTTCCCTTCTCAGGGAACAAGGGTTATAGTCATAACCCGAGACGTTTTTTAGCAGTCCAAGTTCTCCTTTTTTTGGAAGCAGTGACAAAACTGCTCGACGACAACTTATTGGAAGTGAATTATTTTTTATGCACTCTAAAATTACTTCATATAAATCTGGTCCTATTAGACCCCAGAATTGTTGATAAAACTCCGCCGGTAGTCCATCGATCCCAGGCGATACCTTTAGATCTACCTTTAGATAGTTGCCTCATAGCCTCTGTGAACTCTTGAAAGGTGATTAAATCGTCCAGCTCTTGTTTCTGTTTTTCTCCAAGCTGAGGTAACTCTTTAAGCAAGTCTTCAGCACAGTCAATGTCACAACTCTCAGCTGTATATAATTGTTTATAAAAGTCTCCTGCCAGTCTCCTCATTTCTGTAGAATCTGATGTAACTGATCCGTCCGAACGACGAAGATGACACATTAACTTTTGTTGGACATGTTTTCTTTCAAGGTTAAAAAAGAAAGCACTTGGAGCATCCATTTCTTTTATAGAACAGTATCTTGATCTTATCAATGCTCCTTTTGCTTGCTCATGTAAGAGAAAGCTCAGCTCTTGTCTTTTCTTACTTAACCCATTACACTGTACATCTTCATTATTATTTACAACTTGTCTTTCAATAAACTCCATGTCCCTTTGTAAAGCTTTAACTGTTGCTTTCAATATAGTTGATGAGTGGAAAGCATAATTTTGACAAAACATTTTTAAATTTGTCTTGCCCACATCCCACCATTGACTTAGGTTTTCTAAATAATTTTTCCTTAATTTCCAAATATCCCAGAACAATTTAAAATTTTCACAAAAAGAGACATCCTGAAATAACTTAATGTTTAAAATCCAGTAATAATTAGATCTGGGTGTCTTCTTCAAATTGACATCTAATATGACCATATGATGGTCTGAAAAACCATTAGGTCTAATAAAAGTATTCATCACCTTATTGTTCCATGTCTTTTTTAAATAAAACCTATCCAGTCTTGCTCCACTAATTCTATTATCAACCACTCGTAACCATGTATACTGCTTTACTCCTTCATTTCTCATTCTCCATACATCTGTTAACTGAAATTCATTGATAACTTTTTTTAATGCATCACTTGACTTATTATGAGGCTCTTCTCCATTTCTATCAACAACAAAGTCTGTTGTACAATTCCAATGACATCCAAATATTAGACAAACATTATCATCATATTTTTCAGTCACATTTTTTAATTCCATAAAAAATATCAGCCTCTCTGGACCATTATTAGGTGCATAAACATTAACAAATACAAAATCTATTCCTTTATACTCAATTTGTGTAAACAATAATCTTCCTTTAACAATTTCTTCTACCTTTACAATATTCACACTTTTAGAAAATAAAATAGCTACCCCAGCACTATTTCTTGTGTCATGACTCAAGGCAAAATTCCCTAGTTTCCACCATAACCCCCATTCAACTTCGTTATCAGTGTCTGTATGCGTTTCTTGTAAAAAACAAACATTAACCTTTTCAATTCTTAAAAACTCTGAAATCTGTTCTAATTTATTCTTGTCCCTACCCCCATTAATATTTAATGATCCCCCTCTCAACACATCCATATAGAGAAATAAGAAATAGACAGAAACTGAAAAGAAAAGGCACAGAGTAAAGAACACCACTTGTGATTTATTCATTCCTATTTTTTTTTAAACTTTCACTTTCTTTCTCCTCAACTTCGTTACCGTCTTTTTCAGCCGGAATCTTTTCTTTTTATCCAAAACGTCTACGGTTACGTCGGATGACGACGAATGGGGTTTCGCTTAGAAAGCCTATTAACTTCGAGTATTACAAAACGAGCCAATGGCAAAGAAATGCCATGGGTCTGCGGAATTTGCATGGAGTAACTCCGCCCCACCTCGTGGGTGTAAAAGGAGGAAGCCGGCAGCAAGCAGATATGTTTCTTCGCTGAGGAGCCAAGACTGAGCTCAGGCGATCCCCGCGGTACAGTGGAAAGTGGCAGGCAGACGTAACGTCTCCGTTCCCTACTCAGGGAACGAGGGTTACATACGTAACCGTAGACGTTCCCTTTCGTTGTCACTCGATGACGACGAATGGGGTTACCAGTCTAATCACGCCACCTTCTCAGCTGTCTTCCAGTGCCCTGCGTGAATCGAGATCCCTGTCAGCCTGGACAAAGGACTCCATTTATCACAGGAATACCAAAGTACACTGGGAAGCATATCCCAAGCTTAGGGGAAGTATGCAATTAATGCCAACCCAGAGGGGGGGGGGGGGGGACTTAGAGAATACACATATGACCCGAAGGAAGCATATGGAAAACACTGGGGTGTCCAGCCGCAGGTGGAATATTTCAACCCCAGGGGTGGCAAGGTGGCTTGCCAAGGGAAATGCTTATGCGCTAGAGCCCAAGAGGACGCCACACTCTGGGTGGAGTGGGCAGTCACACCAAGGGGGCACGGTCGACCTTGCTGCTGGTATGCCAAAGCAATGGTATCCACTATCCAGTGAGACAACCTTTGCTTGGAGAGAGCCTTTCCCTTCAGCTTCCCACCATAACAGACAAAGAGCTGGTCTGAGGTCCTGAAACACTGCGTGCCAAGGCTGGGTCTGCCTCCTCCGAGGGCAGCGCTTGCAGGTTTACCACCTGGTCCCGAAAGGGAGTGGTAGGAACCTTGGGCACTTATCCAGGCCGGGGTCTCAGGATCACGTGAGAGTAAGCCGGCCCAAATTCCAGGCACGCTTCGTCAACGGAGAATGCGTGCAGGTCCCCAACCCTCTTGATGGAGGCCAGTGCAACCAGGAGCGCTGTCTTCATAGACAGGAACTTAAGCTCGACTGATTGCAGGGGCTCAAAGGGAGCACTCTTCAGGGCAGTTAGAACCACTGAGAGGTCCCAAGAGGGAACGAGAGGAGGGCGAGGCGGATTGAGTCTCCTCGCTCCTCTCAGGAACCTGATGACCAGGTCGTGCTTCCCCACCGACTTACCTTCGATGAGGTCATGGTGTGCGGCAATGGCGGCAACATAGACCTTCAGGGTGGAGGGAGCCAGCCTTCGCTCCAACCCCTGTTGAAGGAAGGAAAGCACAACGCTGATCGAGCATCTCCGGGGGTCTTCTCGGTGAGAAGAGCACCAGTTGACGAAGAGGTTCCACTTCAACGCATAGACGTGTCTCGTGGACGACGCTCTAGCGGAAGTGATGGTAGCCACCACCGCTGGTGGTAGGGTACTCAAACCTGCCTAGTCCCATCCAGGAGCCACACGTGGAGGCTCCAAAGATCGGGACGAGGGTGCCATAGGGTGCCCCGTCCTTGAGAAAGAAGGTTCTTCCTCAGAGGGATCGGCCAGGGAGGTGCTGTCGCGAGGAGTACTAGTTCGGGGAACCAGGTCCGGTTGGGCCAGTAAGGGGCAACCAGAATGACCTGCTCCTCGTCCTCCCTGACCTTGCACAAGGTGTGCGCAAGAAGGCTCACTGGGGGAAACGCATACTTGCGGCCCTGCGGCCAGCTGTGCGCCAGAGCATCCGTGCCGAGCGTGCCCTCGGTCAGGGAATAAAACTCGGCGTAATGGGTCGAGTCGTGAGAGGCAAACACATCTATCTGCGCGTCCCCGAACCGGTCCCAAATCAGCTGAACCGACTGGGGATGGAGTTGCCATTCTCCAGGGAGTGGCCGAAGCCGTGAGAGCTCGTCGGCTGCACAGTTCAGCGCTCCGGGAATGAAGATGGCTCGAAGTGACCTCAGATGCTTCTGACTCCATAGGAGGAGGTGGCTAGCGAGTTGAGACAAACGGCGGGAGCGTAGACCACCTTGATGGTTGATGTACGCTACAGTGGCGGTATTGTCTGAACGGACTAGTACGTGTTGACCCCTGAGCAACGCCCGGAAGCGGTGCAGGGCAAGGCGTACTGCCAACAACTCGAGGCAATTGACATGCCAGAGCCGCTGGGGTCCTGTCCAGGAGCCCGCAGCAGCATGTCCATTGCACATGGCGCCCCAGCCCGTGGTGGAGGCATCTGTTGAGACAACAACATGCCGGGAAGCTCGTTCCAGGGGGACACCCGCCCTGAGAAAACTGAGGTTCGCCCACGGGGTGAAGTACTGACGGCTGGTCGGAGTAACTGGTACTCGGAGCGTGCCGTGTTGCCATGCCCACCTCGGGACTCGGTCGCGAAGCCAAAGCTGAAGCGGTCTCATATGAAGCAATCCGAGCGGCGTGACCGCGGCTGCAGATGCCATATGCCCCAGGAGCCTCTGAAAGAGTTTCAGTGGAACCGCACTCTTGCCCTCAAATTGTCTCAGGCAAGTCAGCAGTGACTGCGCGCGCTCGCTCGTAAGCTGCGCGGACATGGCGACCGAGTCGATGTCCATACCGAGAAAAGAGATCCTCTGCACGGGGCAAAGTTTGCTCTTCTCCCAGTTGACCCGAAGGCCCAGACGAGCTAGGTGCCGAAGCACTAGGTCCCTGTGTTCGCAAACCTGATCTCGAGAGTGAGCTAGGATCAGCCAGTCGTCGATATAACTCAGGATGCGAACCCCGTGTTCTCGAAGGGGAACAAGGGCAGCCTCGACGACCTTCGTGAAGATGCGAAGAGACAGGGCTTGCCCGAAAGGGAGAACCGCGTACTGGTATGCCTGCCCCTCGAAAGCAAACCGGAGGAACGGTCTGTGTCGAGGAAGAATGGAGACATGAAAGTAGGCGTCCTTCAGGTCGATCGCTGCAAACCAATCCTGGGGCCGTATGCATTCGAAAACGAGTCTGGCGGTGAGCATCTTGAATGGCATCCTGTGAAGGGAGCGGTTCAGCACGCGCAAGTCCAGGATTGGCCGTAACCCACCGGTTTTCTTGGGGACAATGAAGTAGGGTCTGTAGAAGCCGGACCTCATCTCGGCTGGAGGGACAGTCTCGATTGCACCCTTCGCCAGCAGGGTGGCAATCTCTGCTCTCATGATAGGGGCATTGCCACCGACCGACGTGGAGCGGACTCCCCTGAAGCGGGGAGGAGACCGTGCGAACTGAATCGCATAGCCGAGCCTGATGGTACGCGCAATCCAGTGGGACAGACGGGGAAGCTTTAGCCAGGCTCCCAGGAACTGAACCAGCGGGATCATGCGAGCCACAGGCGTCCCCCCGGAGGGGCAGCGAAGCGGAGTAACTGGCCCAGACGTGGACGGCATAGCGGCCCGGAGTGGGGGCACAGTTAGCAACCGCGCCCTGGCAGAGGGGGCCAGGGGAGGACCAGGCTGGTCGTCCCGCGAGGGCCTGCTCTGCCAGGGGTCTGGTGACAGAGGGGGACAGGGGCGAAGCGGTCCGTGGACGGCACGCCGTGTCAACCGCCTCTGGGACAGAGGGGGGCGAGGAGAGCACGGCTTGTGGGCGGCGCTCTGTGTCGCCCGAGAACTCTGTGAGCTCAGGGAAGAGGGGATTGTTTCTGTCTTTAACCACATTAGGGTGCTGCCCACCCGTGGGTGAGCAGCGGGGAGTGGAGAACAAAAGATTCTCCACCGGGGGAAGGAGTGGTCCTGCTACCACCTCCTGAGAAACAACCATCATCCCTAAGCAGCCCGTCTCAGGAGCGCCGCTTGGCCTGGCGTTTAGCGGGGGGCGGGGCAGGAGAGGGCTGTGGCGCCTTATTACGGCTTCCTCCGAGACCGGCCCTGTTTGGAGGCTGCCGCGTGGTCCGGGCGGGAGGGGCGGGAGCCGCAGGAGGGCGCCCTCGGCGGGAAACAGGTCGAGGCGTCTGCCCGGCCGGCAGGGTGGAGGCAGCAGCGGGCCGGCGGGGCAAAATGTGTCTGATGGCCTCGGTCTGTTTCTGGGCAGTTGAAAACTGTTGGGCAAAGTCTTCAACTGCACCGCCGAAGAGGCCGGCCTGGGACAAGGGGGCGTTAAGCAGACGGGTCCGCTCGGCGTCCCGCATGTCAGCTAGGTTCAGCCACAGATGTCTCTCCTGGACCACAGCTGTGGACATCACCAAACCCAGGGAGCGCGCGGTAACCTTCGTCGCCCGGAGAGCTAGGTCGGTCGCGGCGCGCAGCTCATCAAAGAGCCCTGGGTTTGTCCTACCCTCGTGCATGTCTCTGAGCATCTGGGCCTGGTAGACCTGCAGAGTGGCCATAGCATGCAGTGAAGCAGCCGCCTGTCCCGCCGCTCTGTAAGACTTCGCCACCAGGGTCGACGAAAATCTACAGGCTTTGGAAGGGTGCTTAGGCTCGCCCCGAGAAGAAGCACTCTGAGGACATAGTTGCATGGCAACAGAGCGTTCAACCGGGGGAAGCCCAGTGTACCCACGGGCAGCTGCCTCATCGAGGGGAGGAAAGGCGGATGAGACCAGCGAGCGGTCCCGAGAAGACAGGGGGGTCTTCCAGGACTTCGAGATCTCATCAGGCACATCCGGGAAGAAAGGTATTGGGGTTTGCCGAGGACGAGGGTCGGCGGCCTTACCCAAAAAACAATCGTCCAGCCGCGAGCCCTCAGGACAGGGTGGAGGCCTCCACTCAAGTCCGATGCTTGCGGCTGCCCGGGAAAGCATGGCCGTCATCTCCGGATCAGACTCGAGCACAGCCGTATGCACACCGGAAGGTGGCAGCTGTGACGAGCCCTCACTTCCAGAAGAGTCAAACCCACCTAGTGATGCTGCAACAGACATGGCATCTTCCTCTGTAGCTTCAACTGAAACACGCGGGCCACCAGAGGGTAGACCCGCGGGAATCAGCAGTTCACTAGCGGGCACCGTCATTGAAGAGGGGGGCTGGGGTCGCGGACACATAGTCGGCGCCTTGTTCCAGACCGTAACCCTCAGGTCACCCTGGCCACCAGCCGCAGGACGGGGGGTGGATGAGGGGACTCTCACTCTTGCGAGTTCACTGAGTCTCGACCGTAATGACGCAATGGTCATGTTCCCACAGAGAGAACATGAGTCATCCACGAGCGCTGCTCTAGCATGATCAATGCCCAAACATACTATGCAATGCTCGTGCCCATCAGAGTCCGATACCAATCTGCCGCAACCAGAAGTACACGGGCGAGACATCTTTAAAAAGACGTGCCACGTGTAAGCTCTTTTAGTGAGAGAAAACTCAAGTGTTGAAGCAGCCGGGGAGAAACGCACCGACTGGCAGACCACTGCAACAGATCAGCAGGAGGCACGCTCTCGCCGCAGATCGCCGTCACACCAACACTGGAGGTACTCGTTTGTAAAGCTGACAATTCAGAGATGGCTTGTGGAGAGAAGAATACACTTGGCTCCGAAGCGAAAACATATCTGCTTGCTGCCGGCTTCCTCCTTTTATACCCACGAGGTGGGGCGGAGTTACGCCATGCAAATTCCGCAGACCCATGGCATTTCTTTGCCATTGGCTCGTTTTGTAATACTCGAAGTTGATAGGCTTTCTAAGCGAAACCCCATTCGTCGTCATCCGACGTAACTCGGAGTGACAACGAAAGGGAACTTCATAGCTCACTTTTTTTTGCAGAAACAACACTGACATTATAAATTTGTCCACATCTGGAAAAAAAATCTTCTACTTCAACAACTTTACCAAATGTTGTATCCAAAAAGTCATTAATTTCCTCTAAAGAGTATGTGTCTTCCATCACTTGTGACCCAATGTCTGAAAACTCAGAAAGTGCATCTTCATCTCTCATTTCTGCATCATCAATGTTCTCACTTCCTACACCATTTTCTCCACTACTTGCAACATTTTCCATGTCTTCACTCCTTACATTGTTTACCATCGTTTCTATTATTTCATTATTCACAATCCCACTTTCCTCAATTCGGTTGTCATTTTCTTAATTTACTTCAACAGCTTCCTCAGCTCCCTGAGGCCCATTCTCTTCCACATCTACAGACTGCATATTTTCAGGATCATTCACAGTCTCAACCTCATCCGTGTGTCTAGCGGCTTCTTCAGCAGCTTGAGGTTTATGGGGGCATGCTACACGCTTATGCCCAACATCTCCACACTCTAAACATTTCATATTTCCAGTATTTGCGTAAACCATGTACGCTCTCCCCTCATGTCAAACTTTAAAAGACACATCCAACTCCTGTTCATTCAGGAACATAAAAACCTGTCTTCTAAACAACATTACGTGCTTTAGCCATTCATTTCTACATCCGAGAGGAACGGTTTTTATAGCGCTAGCTAACTTTACAAATCGCAAAAGCTCTCGTTCTATTTCATTACTCTGGATGAAAGGCAGCACATTTGAAATGGTTACCTTAATAGTTGGAGCAACCAGCGGCAAAACAGTAATAAAGTCTCCACTTAGCACTATTCCACTGCTTATAAGACGATTCACTTGGTTCTCTTCTTTTACAGACACAACCACCGCTTTATTCATTCGCAAGGCGGATGAAATATTCTGATAGCCGATCTCCTGTCCAACTGCAAGTAACACTTCTTCCACATTCACCCCGTTCGCCGTCACACACCTGACTCCCTGGCGGAGGGAGACAGGTGGCGTAAGGGACGCCATCCCGCTCCCAATCTGAATCCTCAAAATAAAAACGCTTATCACTGTAAAAAAATCGTTTAATCAGGAAAATTGAACAAAAGTTTTAGAAAAGTTTGAAACAAGCACACGATCACCCTCCCCTCGTGAGAACCCTCACACGCACCCAAACGCTCCCAGCATGCACCGAGAGAGAGAGAGAGAGAGAGACAGAGAGAGAGAGAGAGAGAGAGAGAGAGAGAGAGAGAGAGAGAGAGAGAGAGAGAGAGAGAGAGAGACATGAGTTAACTATGAAGTAGACAAATCAAGTTTTATTTAAACCTTATGTCTTCAAAATGATAACCATATGGAATTGAATGTCTGCATAGCTGGACACTCCTGTTTTGTCAAATTTAGCCACACAAAATACAACATGTAGAACCTCCATCCATAAGTGAAAGACAGGGTACAAAACAAGTCTGGTGATTTTACCTTCGCCGCCCGCAGCACCTAAGTCTGCTCATTGCCGAGAGCGTCCTCCTGCATCTGCCCTTGCTCTTGTGCCGCAGCAGCACCCTCCACCTAAGGGGCACAGAGGAGCCAGCCAACCTCCACATATCTCAAATATTAGATATTTGTACTAAGAAACAATTGATCATGATTGCAGAGTATTATAAGGTTGATATAGGGAATGTGCAAAAGACAAAGGATTATGTTAAAGGTAATTTGAAAGAGAAATTGTTGGAAAATGGTGTCTTGTGGCCGGGTAAAACTGACACTTCTGTTGAATTGTCTCTGTCGGGAAGAGTAAGCCCAGTTGGTTTGTCGTTTGAGCAGCAGAAAGAGTTGCTTTTGTTACGTGTCAAAGCTGAGCAGGAGGGAGAGCAGGCTATGGAAAGAATGAGGCAGGATTTGGAGCGGGAGAAGTTAGATGTGGAGAGGCAAAGACTGGGGCTGATCAGAGAAGGTAAACTGGAGGGCGAGGCAGTCTGGGCTGACCTCCCCCTGGTGGCATTTTTCTCCTTGTTTGAGTGTCTGGCAGAGGCTCGAGGTTGGTCTGACTCCATGTGGATGTTAATGTTACAGTGTGTGTTAACAGGAAAAGCACAACAGGCTTTTTCAGCTTTAAGCAGCACTGATTGTGGTAAATACTCTGTTCTAAAAACTTATGAACTTGTACCAGAGGCGTACCGACTGCGTTTTCGAGGTTGGAGACGTGGAGACAAGTCACATCTAGAGTTCATGCGTGATTTGGCTAGTCATTTTGACTGTTGGTGCTCAGCGGTCGGGGTTGATTCTTTTGAAAACCTCCGTGAATTAGTCATTTTGGAGCAGTTTAAAAGCTCTGTGCCGGAGTGCATTGCCACTTATATTAGTGAGCGCGGAGTCAAGTCTGTTGGTGAAGCTGCTGCACTGGCTGACGATTATTTCTTGATTCATACTTCAAGAAGTGGTGCTGGCCCTCATGAAGCAAGGGAAAGTAGGCCGTTTGAGGATTAAAAGGGTCGTTTTTTTAGGGGACTCAGTAAAAATCTGTAATTACTGACAAAAGCGAGGACATTGGAAAAATGATTGTTATGCTCTTAAGTCTCGTCCAAAGCAAGCTTTTCCCAAGGCTAATCCTGTGATGTGTGCTGCGTCTGTCACTGACCAGGAGTTAGCTGGAATCACTGGAGAAGGCAATACGGAGTTGAAATCTTATTTGCCTTTTTTTACAGAAGGTTTTGTTTCATTAGTGGGAAGCAAAGAGCGAGTGCGCATAAAACTTTTTCGTGATACTGGTGCGTATGACTCGTTTATTGTGGCTGCAACTTTGCCATTTTCAAATGACACCTTTGTGGGCTCAAGCATTCCTGTAGTGGGTATGGGCTTAAATGTTTTGAATGTGCCACAAAACAAAATTATGCTGCACTGTGATCTCTTCCAGGGTGAGGTGTCTGTTGGCATGCACCCAGCGTTACCTGTGGATTATGTTGCTATGATCCTCGGTAATGACATAGCGGGTGATAAAGTGTGGGCTAGCCCCCTTCCTGTTCGCTGGAGAGATGAGATACTTAGTAGACTGTGCTCACTCAATGGCTGGCTGTCTAAGTGGTGTCTGCAAAATAATATAGAATTCATAGACAATTGGAAAAGTTTTTGGGGCAGACCTGACCTGTTGAAAAGAGATGGTATTCATCCCTCCTGGTATGGTGCTGCTCTTCTCTCTAGTAATATGGCACATAGTCTTAGAGCTCAAACATGACAATCTGGGGCTCAGGTCAGGAACCAGACAGACTGACTAAACCGACCGATTGCTACCTTTCTCACGTCACTGAGGTCAGATAAATCCCATCACATAGAGACTCTTTCACCTAGATATCATCATATAGAGACTGTGTCTGTTCCCCGATTTGGGACATACAAAAATCTCAGAAATCCATTAAAGGGTAAAAATGTAATTGATGTTCAACAAATAAAAAGCAGATATAATATGGATGAACAAATGATAAAGCTTGTGTTGCTGAATATTCGATCCCTTACTTCTAAAGCACTTATTGTTAATGATATGATTACAGATTATAACCTAGATGTGCTGTGTTTGACAGAAACCTGGCTAAAACCAGACGATAACATTATTTTAAATGAGTCCACCCTGCAAGATTACTGTTATAAACATGAGCCTCCTCTGAAAGGCAAAGGGGGAGGTGTTGCTGTAATTTATAGTAATATCTTCAGAATTACTTAGAAGTCTAGTTATACATATAATTCTTTTGAAGTGTTGGTGCCTAATGTAACACTATCTAGTGTAAATGATAAACCACATTTGAGATTTGTGCTGGCTACTGTATACAGTACATTAAATCAACTGCTGGTGGTAAATCCTTTTAATATTTAGCACCAAAACTTTGGAACAGTCTTCCTAACATTGTCCGGGAAGCAGGGACACTCAGTTAAAATCTAGACTAAAAACACATCTCTTTGACCTAGCATACACATAACACATTATAGACTTCTATAATTCAATGTTAGTCTGGATAGATTAGGTCAGCCGGAACCGGGAACACTTCCCATAAGTCCTGATGTACTTGTTACACCGTGGGAAGGATGGCGTCTGCGCTAATGTTGACCTCTCTGTTTATCCCGAGCAGGGCCGGATCTAGCCCTTTGGTTGCCCTAGGTGAGCTTTGGCCTGTTAATTGATAAGAATTTATTAAACTAAACAAACAAAAATTCTCTTGTAGTCACTCCAACACATCAACAAGCAAATTATGACTTAAAGGATCAACTGTAACGAATTGTTCGTACACAAATGCTACAAAGAATGTTCAAGGATATTTACCAAATTGGATTAAGTCCATAAACTGTGCAAAAACACTCTTAAACACCTGTAAGGACACTTAATCCAGTTTACGGGTCATACTTTGCTTAACTATACCCTCTACAAACAAAAGTGCTATAATGGATACTGTACGTACCACTACAAAATTAAAAGATTGCAGTTCTTGTAGTTCTATCCCTATCTCAAATAATAAAAGATGAACAGTTGTTTCTGGCATTTCTATTCACCTCCAAAATTGACGCAGCATTAAAATTTTACTCGTTGATGGTATTATCAAATTATATTTTACTTGAGACCTCTTGGTTGATGCTTATCAGTGCAAGCCCATTGAGGCGTTCCTGACCCATTGTTGACCTCAGGTAGGTCTTAAGTAATTTTAATTTAGAGAAGCTTCTTTCAGCAGAAGCTACTCTCAGCAATTCCTAGGGGCACCCACATATTAGGAAAAAAATCTTCAAGCTTCTTCTCCTTCAAGTAATTCAGAATTTCAATTGTCGTCATGCAAGCTTTTGGCAACACTGGGAAATTTTTCAACTCAAGTGCCAGTTCCCTCCCGTCAACATCTTTATGGTCACCATGGCTCAGAGTGTTGCTGAGGGTTTTGCACTCCTTTGCAAGTTCTTCCTCTGGCAAATTAGGAAAGTTCACCAACACTCCAAACTTCTCCTCAACATCACCCAAGAGCTTGAAGTGTTCTTGCAGTGATGTAACGGACACATCAACAATGTCATTGAAAAAGGAAATTTCCAATTTCTTTAGCGCATGTCCCTCTGCCTCATCAGGAGATTCATAAGAGAACTGTCTTTTGGTCTTTCTCAGCCTCTTCTGCTTTAGGACAGTGTCCACATTCATCTCCTCACAGAGAGCTCTTGCAGATACCTAAACAGAAGCGAACCCAGTGCTTCTGTAGCTGACCAGAGAGGCTTCAGCTGTCCTTAGGAGATTCAGAGCCACATCCAGTTACATGGACATTGACTGCAATGCTTTGCTGACATGATGAATTTTGGCCAGCATGTCATACCACACAACGCTACAAATGGAGAAGCGGTATGACCCAACCTCTTCAGCCAAAGACTGTGACTCAGTTTTAATCATAGAATCAGTGGCTTTAACCCTGACCTCAAGAAGGACATCCCTCACCTCCGCTGTTTGGAATCTCACAGCCTGTACACTGTTAATGAAACTTTCCCATCTTGTATCCGACCAGGATTTCACAGTTCCCTATCAGGGAACTCGAGCTGCGTGACAACGCTTTGGGAACGCCCCTGCGTGAGTGCGTCATGAAGCACGTATGAAATCAGTCCAATGGCGAGACGGAACGTCATAGGCGGGTGACGTCATCGACAAGGAAACTATATAAGCACCCCAAAACACAAGCGCGTCAGCTTCTGAGTCTTCAGCAAGCGCTCTGTGTGTGAATTATCAGTCTGTGTCTCAAAGTGTTTTTGTCTGTCCTTAGAAATTGCTAGGCAGGAGTTTTTCACATATAAAAAAACGTCTCAGGTTACTACTGTAACCATAGTTCCCTGAGAAAGGGAACGAGACGATGCGTCACTTGACGCTTTGGGAACGCCCCCAGCGTGCATGCGTCTGAGCATCAATGTCAACTAGTCCAATGGAAAGAATGAGCGTCACGGGCGGGTGACGTCATGACCAGGAAGGGATAAAGGCTCACCCGGTGAAACGCGGCATTAGCTTCAAAAAGTCGAAGCAAGCCGATCACAGGGAAGCAGGAAGTATGGCAGGGTGACGCATCGTCTCGTTCCCTTTCTCAGGGAACTATGGTTACAGTAGTAACCTGAGACGTTCCCTTTCGAGGGAACTCGCGATGCGTCACTTGACGCTTTGGGAACGAGAATACCCAAAACGCCAGAATTCCAAGTACCTGAGTGTCAGTCTGTTGGAACTAAGCACTAAGCACCTGAGAACCTGGGGCAGCATCCAGGTCCAAACTGTAAAACCTGACGAATGTGAGCGGTGAGGACCAGCCTGCCGCATCACAAACGTCTTGGAGGGAAACCCCAAATAACAAGGCTTTAGAGGCCGCCATACCCCTCGTTGAGTGAGCTCTGACCACCAAGGGACACGGATGGTCAGAGTACTCGTATGCAAGTGAAATAGCCTCGACTATCCACTTGCTAACCGTCTGTTTAGAAGCAGGAAGACCCTTCTTAGGTGATCCAAAGCAAATAAATAGCTGGTCGGACTTCCTCATAGAAGATGTCCGATGAACATAAGTATCCAGTGCTCGCACTGGACACAAGAGGTTCAGCCTTTCCTGGTCCGCAGATGTAAAAGGAGGAGGACAGAAAGCCTGCAGCACGATAGGCCTCGGAATCAAGGTCGGCACCTTAGGGACGTATCCCTGTTTTGGATATAAGAATGCCTTGACCATCCCCGGTGCAAACTCAAGGCAAGTGGGGGAAACCGAAAGGGCCTGAAGGTCTCCAACTCTCTTAAGGGACGAAATAGCTAGCAGAAAGATAGTCTTAAGGGTAAGAAATTTCTCTGAAACCGAATCTAAGGGCTCGAATGGAGCCCTAGACAGGCCTTCTAGTACTAATGCCAAATCCCAAGCTGGCACCCTAGTGCGAGTTGCAGGCCTCAGCCTCAGTGTGCCACGAAGGAAACGTGTAATCAGGGGGTCTCGACCCAAAGATGTACCCCCAACCAGGGCGTGGTAAGCCGCAATGGCCGCCACGTAAACCTTAAGTGTGGAAGGACATAAACCTGACGTAAAGCGCTCCTGCAAGAACTCGAGTACTGTGTTCACAGAACAGTTAACCGGATCCCACTGATGTCGGTGACACCATACAGAAAAAACTTTCCATTTCAGCGCATATAGTTTCCTAGTAGCTGGAGCTCTGGAGCTTAGGATGGTCTCAGCAGCCTCAGCTGAGAGACCACTCTCTATGAGTTGGGCCCCCTCAGAGGCCAAACCCACAGGTTCCAAATCTCTGGCCGAGGGTGAAATATTGTGCCCCCGGCCTGAGACAGAAGGTCTCTCCTGATCGGGATCTCCAAGGGAGGACCGTCTAAGAGATGGATCAGGTCCGCAAACCAGATCCGACTCGGCCAGCGTGGTGCTACAAGCAGTAGGCTTATTCCGTACTGGCGGACTCGTTCCAGAACTCCTGGGAGCAGAGCAACAGGGGGAAATGCGTACAGACGTAGCCTCGGCCACGTCTGCACCATAGCATCCAGCCCCAGGGGGGCTGGGTGAGTAAGGGAGAACCAAAGTGGACAGTGCGTCGTGTGCTGAGACGCAAACAGATCCACCTCTGCTTGGCCGTAAAACTCCCAAATTTTCTCCACCGCCTCGGGGTGGAGTCTCCAGTCCCCTGGCCTCAGCTCCTGCCTCGACAGGATGTCTGCCCCCACATTCTGGTCCCCAGGAATATACACTGCCCTCAGGGAGAGTACCTTCCCCAGAGACCACAGGAGGATCTGGTGCGCCAGTTTGCAGAGCGGACGCGACCGCAGACCCCCCTGACGGTTCAGATAAGAGACCACTGATGTGTTGTCTGTTCGTACAAGCACATGATGGCCCCTCAGGTCTGGGAGAAACTGTCTCAACGCATTGAAGACAGCCATCATCTCCAGGCAATTGATGTGCCACGAAAGATGATGACTTTTCCACAGACCCTGAACCGAGCGGCCTTCCATTACCGCTCCCCAGCCGGTGAGGGAAGCATCTGTCGAGATCGTAACACGATGGCAAAGAGCTCCCAATACCGGACCCTGGGTTAAGAACCAATGTTTCCTCCATATAATTAAGGCACGAAGGCACCGCCGCGTGACCTTGATCATACGAAGTGGGTTTCCCCTCGGGGAGAACCCTCTGGTCCTTAGCCACCACTGTAAAGGTCTCATGTACAGCAGGCCAAAAGGAATCACGTTGGACGCTGCCGCCAAGAGACCCAACAGTCTCTCGAACTGTTTCACAGTGCGTGACTGGCCTAGCTTTAGCTCTTTGGTGGCTGTCAGGATAGCAGCTACACGAACGGGCGATAGAGTGGCCCGCATCGTCACTGAATCCCATACCACACCAAGGAAAGTGGTTCTCTGTACTGGAGAAAGAACACTCTTCTTGGCGTTGAGCCTCAACCCCAACATCTGCATATGAGCGAGAACGACACCTCGGTGCCGAACCGCCGACTGCTCTGATTCCGCCAGAACCAGCCAGTCGTCGATGTAGTTCAGAATACGTATGCCCTGAAGCCTGAGAGGGGCTAGAGCTGCATCCACGCATTTCGTGAACGTGCGGGGTGATAAAGCTAGACCGAAAGGAAGAACCCGATATTGGTATTCTTTGCCCCCGAAAGAAAACCTTAGGAACTTCCTGTGCTGAGGGAGGATGGAGATATGGAAGTAGGCGTCCTTCAGATCTATCGTGACAAACCAGTCCTCGGATCTGATTTGAGTCGCGATCTGTTTGAGTGTCAGCATCTTGAACTTGAGTTTCTGTACTGAACGATTCAACAGACGAAGATCTAAAATGGGACGCAACCCCCCATCCTTTTTTGGAACAATGAAATAACGGCTGTAAAAACCCGACTCTCTGTCGGGTGAGTACACCTGTTCTATAGCTTCCTTTGCTAACAGGGCCTTTACCTCTTGCTCCATTACCAGAGCCTGCTCGGGATGCACCACTGTGGGCAGCACCCCGTTGTAACGAGGAGGACGAGAACCAAACTGGATTCTGTATCCTTTCTCTACAATCTGCAGGACCCAATGAGAAATATTCGGCAGAAGCTTCCACGCTGCCAGAAAATTTACTAAGGGAACCAGCCTCTCGAGGCTGGTCTCTGGTGTTATCGAGACAGCCAATTCCGGAGCCTGAAACATAATGGCAGGAACTACCTGAACTGGCCGCTCTAAGGCCCCCCTCAGAGGGCGCGAAACCGATGCTGTGCCGCAGCATAGCATCAGCGACTCGCTGGAGACCGCTGCGCCCTGAAGCACCGAGGGTGGCAGGGTTGGCAGAACGGTCTCGTGAGGACCCCGAAATGGAACGGGCACCGTAAAATGAGGTGTACACCGCTCCACTTCGGTCGGGGCTGTCCTCACAGGCCTGATGCGTGAACATCAGGACCTTTTTTTTTTTTGAACCGAAGTCTTCTTCGCCTGAAGAACGGTCCTCAGATCCGGCTTCGACTTAGAAGACTTCGGTTGAGAGGGTTGCGTCTGTCTCCAGTCTCTACGTGGAGGTGCACGAGACGCAACACTCTCTTTCTGATGCACACGATATGATGAGCTTGACGGCTGGGGCTGCTCACGCCCAGCAGCCCCAGGGGGCTGGACCCGGCGAGGGATAAACTTTTTAAAAACGTCCGCTTGTTTTTTTGACTCCTGAAATCTCTCGACGACCGCGTGGACTGCGTCGCCGAAGAGACCAGAAGGTTCAAGCGGAGCATCTAATAAAAAAGCTCGATCTTTTTCTTTGATTTCAGACAGATTCAACCATAAATGTCTCTCAGTAGCTACCAAGGCTGCCATAGACCGCCCAATTGCTCTGGCGGTCTCCTTAGTAGCCCTGAGAGAAAGATCGGTAGCCCGACGAAGTTCACGAATCTCGTCATGACTGACTCCCTCACTACTATCCAGATCCCCCAGCAGGTCAGCTTGATAAGCCTGGAGCACTGCCATAGTATGCAGACATGCTCCAGCTTGACCTGCTGCCGTATAAGCTTTGCCCACTAACACCGAAGTGGCTTTAAGCGGTCTAGTGGGCAAAGCCGAGGCTTTCAGAGACGATGCGGGACCAGGGGAAAGATAACTGGCTAAATTCTCTTCCGCCTGGGGCATCGCCTCATAACCATACTCTTTCAGCCCTCTTATTCTCGAATAAGTGTTAACATGAGGGCTGAAAAGACGTGATGAGTATGGTTTATTCCACGATTTTGAAATCTCATTGTGTAAATCGGGAAAAAATGGAAGCCCTCGTGGTGGAGATAATGTGGTTGAAGATAAAAAGCGCTCATCTAATTTGCTTTTAGGACGAGCGCCCTTATTCTCAGATGGCCATTCAATATTTAACTTCTCTACAGCCCGCGACATAACATCCACCAGCTCATCATATGCTGGGGAAATAAATTGTGAATCCCTTTCCCCCATGTGTGTGCTTACACTCTCCACACTCATCACATCAACCTCCTCGGAGGAAGAGCAACAAAGTAGTGGAGGGCTCTCTCCCCGGGCGAAAGAAACCGCAGAGCGTGCTTCCGACACCGGGGAGAGAGCACTGGATCTCTCGGGTAAGGAAGGAGAAAGAGCCCTCGGACCCGTCTCCAACCCCTCCGAAAGATCCTTTTGCGATCCCCAGGAATGCATTCTCCGCGCCGCCTCAGCAGACGCGGGTCCTGATCCCTGTGGATCGCGAGCCTGCCCACTCACTTTATCAAAGAGTGACAGGCGAGAGCGGAGCATGCGAAGCGGTAACATCTCACAGTGCTGGCACTCAGCCCCCTCGAAGGCTGAGACCGCATGCTCCACTCCCAAACAAACGACACAAAGCTCGTGTGTGTCCCCACCCGTTAAATAACGCGGGCAGGGAGAAACACACTGTTTGTACACTTGCTTAGTTTCCATCCTTTTCCGCAACAGACAACAGTAAATAGACAGAGACAAAATGACACAGATCGCTTGCTGAGACACAGAAGCTAATGCCGCGTTTCACCGGGTGAGCCTTTATCCCTTCCTGGTCATGACGTCACCCGCCCGTGACGCTCATTCTTTCCATTGGACTAGTTGACATTGATGCTCAGACGCATGCACGCTGGGGGCGTTCCCAAAGCGTCAAGTGACGCATCGCGAGTTCCCTCGAAAGGGAACTATAAAGAGACGATATATATATATGAAGAGTTCGGTTGCAAAACGCGATAAACGCCATTTTTTGACATTTGGATTTTATTATTGAAAATCACTGTTCAGATGTACCTTAATCTATGTGTGAATTGCTGCCATTAATAAGATTTAAAAATGAACATTTTAAGCCTACTACAAAATGTATTTTTTCACAAAACGCGATATCCGCTAGCCCCGTTTCTTTACAGAGTGCGATATAACGGTTAGCCTATAGAATGTTCAGGATGTCATGCGAGCTCAGGATGTCACGCAAGGAGAGAGTCACCGCCGGTGAAGTGCTCCTAGTTTGCTCAGTGATTTAACGATAATAATAAAAAACAAAAAGCATATTTTTAAAAAGAGGATTCAATAGGCTAACTAAAAAACGTATACCATTTAATTGTTTATACTGTAGGCGAGCTGTCAGTCACGTAGGCTACGTCACTGATCAACAGCTGTTTGTCAGTCAGAGAATCAAAGCTTCAGAGTCAAGCTAATGTTAAGGATTTCGATGACGGATTGGAGCCGGTCATTCCAGCTGCTGTTGGGAGAAAGAGGAAGGAAAATCTAAAGAAAATCATCAAAGGGAGAAGACCAAACGGGCAAGGCATTCAGGGGAGGGAAAACATCCAAAGATTAATCAGTCCCTCCAGGATTTCGCGATGTCGCGATCGCAACTATTAACGCAACTTCAAAAAATCTCCGTGAATTCAGTGTGCCTTGCAATTTTGACCAATCACCGCAACTTTTCTGCAACTTTGACCAATCATCGCGGTCTCCTGCAAAGCGTCATCCTACGTCATCAAACTCAGATGAGAAGAGAGAGAGAGAGAGAGAGAGAGAGAGAGAGAGAGAGAGAGAGGCGCGATCGAAATGTGTGTGTGTGAGAGAGAGGAGCGATGGAAATGTGTGTGTGTGAGAGAGAGAGAGAGAGAGAGAGAGAGAGAGAGAGAGAGAGAGAGAGAGAGAGAGAGAGAGAGAGGCGCGATCGAACTGTGTGTGTGTGTGTGTGTGTGTGTGAGAGAGAGAGAGAGAGAGAGAGAGAGAGAGAGAGAGAGAGAGAGAGAGAGAGAGAGAGAGAGAAGCGCGGGCGCGATCGGACTGTGTAAGTGAGAGAGAGACGGATCGAACTGTGTGTGTGTGTGTGTGTGAGAGAGAGAGAGACAGAGAGAGAGAGAGAGAGAGAGAGAGAGAGAGAGAGAGAGAGAGAGAGAGAGAGAGAGAGAGACGGATCGAACTGTGTGTGTGTGTGTGGCGGGCGCGATCGAACAGTGGAAACATAAAAACATACTCCGTCATTTTGTTCATACAGGACATCATTCAAACTGCAAAGTGTTTACTTATATTTGTGTACACTCGCAAAAAAACACAACATTGTGCTTTTGTCACACTCTAAACTCTTGTCAAACTGTAACCTAACTGTCCCCCAACCACACACACACACACACACACACACACACACACACACACACACACACACACACACACACACACACACACACACACACACACACACACACACACACACACACACACATTGATTCACTAGCTTTTCTAAATGGTATTACAGTAGTAGAATATAGCCTAAGGTGGATATATAGCGTTTTGCACACAAAAAAAAAAAAAAGTTTTGTTGTGTATGTTCTGGCCAAAACTAACTCAGAATCTTATTATTATTATGAATCAATCATTGTATATACTATTCCATATATTTATGATGTATTGTTTTTTTAACCAATTTAAGATGTTTATCAATGTTAAGATAAATATGTTGCATTTTGGCATGGTTTTTGACTTATTTATGAACTATTTATGGACATAAAATTAAAAAAAATATATCCTGGATTTGAAGAATATTGTGTCCCTGGCCTTCACTGAGCTGAAGTAATAGTTTAATGTACAAAAAAATGTGAATGAACTTGACTGTTGATGTCTTAAATAATAATGTCAAATAACCAAAATTTCTCAAAATGGATATATCTCCTTTTGCAACGAAACTCTTGATATATATAATATGGCGAGCGAACAGCAGTTCAGAAAGTGTGTTCATCCCTGCCCACATTATATCACGGGTTGGGATACTCACGATCTGTGTGTTGTTTGTATGGGAGTGCAGCATGCCCAGTCAGCTCTCGAGGGAGTTGGTTGTGAGCATTGTGAGCGTTTGTCCATGAAAACGCTCCACTCCCGCCGAGCCCTCTTCGAGGAGAGTGGTTCGGTGCGCGCTCCCCGCGGTTTGGGTCCCGCTGCTGCCGAGGCACAGCGAAGGCTTCAATCGTGGGGATCGCAAGCGGATCTATCAGCGGGATGCTGAAAGTATTGATACAGCAGAGACTGGGGACTCGTCACTTCAGTCTCCTGCTAGTGAGGAGCTTATGGAGGTGCTCACTCGTGCTGTAGAAAAATTAAGCATCGAGTGGCCAGCTGATAGACAGGAATCTCGTTCAAAAAGTAAACTAGATGAAAGATTTCTGCCCTCTCATGCTGCACCTCCACGCCGGTGTCTTCCGTTCTTTCCTGACCTCCGAGGTGTCGAGGTCATGGAAAAGACCAGTGTCATCCAGAATATTTAGCCAGCAAACATCTGTTTATTCAAATATTTCTGGGGCTAAGAATTATGGTTATGGGGCGATGCCTAAGGCTGAAGAAACGCTAGCGAGCCATCTATCTCCAGTTACGGCATCGTCATTTAAGACACCGGCATTGCCCACAAAGCTTACTCGGCGGCAGGTCAAGCGGCAGCGTGCTTACACACTATGTCGATATTAAAAGCATATCAAGCAGACCTATTAAAAGATATGAGTGAGGGAGATGAAATTAGTGCTGACGTAATTCGAGAATTACGTCAGGCTGCAGATCTATCTCTCCGTGCCACCAAGGAGACGGCCAAATCAGTGGGCCGTTCTATGGCAGCCATGGTGGCAACGGAGAGACACTTATGGTTGAATTTATCCAACATGTAAGAAAAGGAAAATCTTTTCTCCTGGACGCCCCGCTTTCAACTGCTGGCCTCTTCGGTGACTCAGTAAATTCGGTCATCGAGAGGTTTCAGGAAGAGAAAAAGCAGGCGGCAGCGCTCCAGAAATTTCTCCCCCTCCGTGTTCATGTCTCCGGGGCTGCTGGGCGGGAGCAGCCCCGGCCGTTGAGTAGCTCCTCACACCGGGCGCAACAAAAACAGAGCGTCGGGTCTCGTGCTCCTCCTCAGCAAAACTGGGACGAGAGCAAAACGCGGCACTCACAGACGAGGTCGTCTAGGGGCAGGGCTGATCTGAGGACAGTTATTGTTGCCAAGAAGGCCTCGTCGAAGAAGAGGTCCTGACGCCAAAAGCGTCAGGATGCTGAGGGTGATCCCCACCGAGAGGGGAAGGTGTTCGCCGCATTACACGGCGCCCGTTCTCCCTCGGTGCCCTCAGGGGCCCGTTCTACCAACCCCGTCTGCGTCCCGGGGCGTGGTCTTTCTCAGGTCTTTTTCCCGAGGGACGCTCGCCCACTCTGAGGAGTGGTCTAGAGCGGTCAGACCAGTTGTTCCCTGCCGGTGCGCCGTTACAGGGCACTGTGTCTGCACACAAAATATTCCAGAGACCAGTCTCGAGAGACTGGTACCCTTAGTAGAATTTTTGGCAGAGTGGAAAAGCATTCCCAAATGTATCCTAATGGGTCCTGCAGACTATCGAGAATGGGTACGCGATTCAGTTCAGATCACGCCCGCCTCGCTTCAGAGGGGTTCTTCCCACAGTGGTGGACCCCGAGCAGGATCTGGTTATGGAACAGGAGGTGAAAACTCTCCTGCTGAAGGGGGCTTCCTCCCAGCAGGGAGTTGGGTTATTACAGCCAATATTTCATCATTCCAAAGAATGATGGGGGGTTGCGTCCAATTTTAGATCTGCGCCTATTAAATCGATCAGTAGGGAAGCTCAAGTTCAAGATGCTGACTCTCAAGCATCGAGTCACAGATCAGTTCCGAGGACTGGTTTGTCACGATAGATCTAAAGGACGCATACTTCCACATTTCCATCCTTCCACAACACAGGAACAACACACAAGAAGAGTGTGCTTTCTCCAGTACAGAGGACCACTTTTCTGGGTGTGGTTTGGGATTTGACGACGATGCAGGCACGTCTGTCTCCTGCTCGTATAACTTCGATTCTCTTAGCCGTCAAACAGGCAAAGCTAGGCCAGTCACTCACTGTGAAAGAATATCAGAGAATTCTGAGTCTGATGGCAGCAGCGTCCAACGTTATACCTTGCGGCCTGCTGTACATGAGACCACTGCAGTGGTGGCTCAGGACCAAGGGGTTCTCCCCGAGGGGAAACCTGCTACGCAAGATCAGGGTCACGCGACGGTGTCTCCGTGCCCTGGCTGTGTGGAAAGAACCTTGGTTCCTGTCCCAAGGGCCTGTGTTGGGGGCTCCGTGTCGTCGTGTAACACTAACGACGGATGCCTCTCTGACAGGCTGGGGGGGCGATCATGAGTGGTCGCTCAGCTCAGGGTCTGTGGCAGGACCATCATCCTAAATTGCATATAAATTGTCTAGAAATGCTGGAGGTGTTTCAGGCTCTGAAACACTTCCTCCAAGACCTGAGAGGTCATCATGTTCTTGTCCGGTCAGACAACACATCGGTGGTCTCTTATATAAACCATCAGGGGGGTCTGCGTTCGCGCCCGTTATAAAAGCTGGCTCGCCAGATCCTTCTATGGTCCCAGGGGAAGCTTCTTTCCTTAAGGGCGATTTATATCCCGGGGTATTTAAATCAGGGGGCAGACATCCTGTCGAGGCAGGGGCCGAGGCCCGGGGAATGGAGACTCCACCCCGAGGTGGTGGAGCTAATATGGAAACATTTCGGTCGTGCCGAGGTAGACCTATTTGCATCCAGGGAAACATCACACTTCCAACTGTGGTTTCCCTAAGTCCTCCAGCCCCTCTGGGGTTGGACGCGATGGTACAGGAGTGGCCGAGGTCACGCCTGTACGCATTTCCCCCGATTGCTCTGCTCCCAGGAGTTTTGGAGAGGGTTCGCCGGAATGGGATCAGTCTACTGTTGGTAGCCCCGTACTGGCCGGCCCGAGTTTGGTTTGCGGACCTAATTTCTCCCCTCGACGGCTCTGCCCTGGAGATTCCGATCAGGAGGGACCTTCTCTCTCAGGCGAGCGGTTCGATACTTCACCCCCGCCCAGATCTATGGAGGTTGTGGGCTTGGCCTCTGAGGGGGCCCAGCTCATAGAATCTGGTCTCTTGACTGAGGTCGTGGAGACCATCCTCCACTCCAGAGCTCCGGCCACTAGGAAATTATATGCCTTGAGGTGGAAAATGTTCACCTCTTGGTGTGGAGAACACCAGCTGGACCCAGTTAACTGCCCTGTGGGTGCAGTGCTGGAATTCCTTCAGGAGCGCTTCTCCACAGGGTTATCCCACTCCACACTGAAGGTGTACGTGGCGGCCTTATCTGCTTACCACGTCCCTTTAAGTGGAGCCTCTCTCGGGAGACACCCACTTGTAACTCGTTTCCTTCGTGGCACTCTGAGGCTGAGGCCAGCAGTTCGCACGAGGGTGCCGACCTGGGACCTGGCGGTTGTTCTAGAAGGTCTCTCTCTAGCACCGTTCGAGCCCATTGAAGAAGTTTCTGAGAAATTCCTCACTCTAAAGACTGTATTTCTTCTTGCTATATCTTCATTAAAAAGAATAGGAGATTTTAAAGCTCTGTCGGTGTCTCCCTCGTGCTTGGAATTTTAACCCGGCATGGTTAAGCCTTTCCTCCTCCCTAGACCGGGGTATGTTCCCAAGGTTCCTACTAATGTGGTCATGCCTATTGTACTGCAGGCTTTCTTTCTTCCTCCATCTTTGACGTCGGACCAAGAGAAACTAAATCTGCTCTGCCCAGTTAGGGCTCTAGATGCGTATGTCCACAGAGCTGCCCTGTGGAGAAAGAGTGAACAACTATTAGTTTGCTTTGGACCCCCTAAGAAGGGCTGTCCAGTATCTAAGCAGAGGTTGAGCAAGTGGGTGGTTGAGGCCATCTCACTTGCCTACGAGTCCGCCGGTCAGCCTTCTCCTTTGGCTGTCCGGGCTCATTCAACCAGGAGTATGGCTGTCTCTGAGGCTATTTTGTCAGGAGTATCAATTCAGGACGTTTGCAATGCGGCAGGATGGTCCTCACCACATACATTCGTAAAGTTTTATCACCTTGACTTCAGCTCCACTCCAGGGGCGCAGGTGCTTTCGTCCGAATGTGCGCTCTGACTTCACACGACGGACACTTGCTCTTATGGCGGCGTTGGTATTAGCGTTCCCAAAGCGTTGTCACGCAGCTCGAGTTCCCTGATAGGGAAGTCTCTGGTTACGTATGTAACCCTAGTTCCCTGAAGGGAACGAGACGCTGCATGTCTGTGCCATACTCCCAGCATGCCCGTGAGAACTTGCTTCAGTTTTATCAGAAGCTGACGCACTTGTGTTTGGGGGTGCTTATATAGTTTCCTGGTCGATGGCGTCACCCGCCTATGACGTTCCGTCTCGCCATTGGACTGATTTCATACGTGCTTCATGATGCACTCACGCAGGGGCGTTCCCAAAGCATTGTCACGCAGCGTCTCATTCCCTTCAGGGAACTAGGGTTACATACGTAACCAGAGACGTTTTGATGTAGTGCTTTAGGATGGTCCACCTTTGTGTGGAGGCAGAGAATAGTATAAACATTCTCTGTAGGTAGCCAAAATAGTTCATTGCATCTGTGGAGCTTTTTGCTGCATCAGCAACAACAAGATTTAATGTATGTGCTCCGCATGGGACAAATAAAGCCCTGGGATTTAGTTTCAAAAGTCGGGCTTGGACGCCTTTTGACTTTCCCTTCATGTTGGCGCCGTTGTCGTAAGACTGTCCCAGGCAGTCTTCAAAGGGAAGGTTAAACTCTTCTTGTCTCCTCAGAATAAGGTTGGAGAGGCTTTCTCCCGTGGATGATTCCACCTCAAGGAACCCTGTGAAATGTTCTTTTACTGTAGGGGTGTCTGTGTCATCTACTGCAACCATTCTAACTATAACAGATAACTGTTCTATGTGACTGAGGTCTGGGGTGCAATCCAAAATAATTGAATAGTATTTGGCTTGCTTTATCTCCTTTAACATATAGGGCCCTATCTTGCACCCGGCGCAAATTACTTTGAACACTGACGCATGTATCATTCCTATTTTGCACCCGCGCAAAGCGGACTTTTCCCTCCACAGACACACGTCGGTTAACTAAGAAATACACTTGCGCTCCCCGGGGCGGTTCAGCGCAAAGAGGAGGCGTGTTCCGGCGCAAACTTTCCCTCATGCTATTTTGCTGTTCTATAAATCAATTGCGCCACTGACCAGAAAAAACCTAGTCTAAAGTCAATGGCGCGTTGCGCGTACATTCAGATGCTATTTTAAGCGCGCATGCTTGGCCATAATACAGAGTGTGTATAACGCGCATACACTGTAGATGATTCTCTCATCTACACAGATGCATTTAACTTTTTGCAAATGATACATTATTATAAGGAAAAATATTAAAACACGAGGGAAATCATTGTTGTGTCCATGACGATGGGGAAAATAGGCATAAAGCTTACACATTTACCCAAATTATTATATGCATGTTTAACCGAAGCTAATTTGGGTGGGTTTGTCCCAACCCCAATGTCACTTTCTCTTTCTTTTACGGCCCTGGCGAGAACATCGATCTCCTCGGCTGTGAACCGATTCTGAAGCGCACCTGGTAAATGCGCCGTTATAATAGTATTGCGCCATGGAACAAGCGCACCTCGTTCATCATGCTCTTAAAGGGAATGTGATATAAAGCTCTTATCGGTTTGTTTCCCGTTACGCCCAAACCACACCTATGAATAATGAAGCTACTTCAGACCAACCCCTTTTAGATTTGCGCCAGGCGCAAGAGGCATTTATCCCGCCGGGAAAATAGCAACAGCGCCGGGATCCACCCACAAAGTTACTTGCGCTTTGCGCTTTGACACTTGCGTTTCAGATCGTTAAAATAGGGCCCATAGTTTATAATTTTTTTGTACAATTAGTTCATTTTGAGTATCCTTTGCTAAGCATGTTGTATGGCTTGGTCCTCTATCCACATCAGCAACATGCTGTTTGAGGACAGGGTCAAACTTGGCCATGAGCTCAACTTCCTTAAGGAAGTTATTTTGAAATAATTTGGCTGGTATAGCCTGTCGGAGTTCCCCTGCAGGGGAAAATTTTGCTCGGCCAAAGACTGTATTATGGCCACCAACCTGGTCAGGACTTCACGTCACCTCCTCCTTTCAGCTTGAAGGAGTGCCATTTCCATTTGATCAATTGTCTGGCCCTTTTCAAGTGGAGTCTCAAATTCCTTCCATGCGGTTATGTGCCCCGAATGCTCTGGACTGTGCTCGTGGCTTTTCAGGATCTCACTACAATTCTTCCAGTCATTTAGGCCACTACTAATGAGGTAATCCTTTTTCTGTGAAAAAAGCTTGCAGCAGGAGCAATACAGATTTTTTTTCCCTTGAATATACAAGCCAGCTTCTCTTGATTTTCTCCCCATTTACTAATTTCCTGTAGAAGTGGTTGTGGTGGCAGCAGATGATGGGCTACTAGAGGTGTTTTTGTAGGAATTTCTCTACAGTGGTCGCACCTCTAACTGATCTTCTGAAAGGGAAGGTAAAGTATTTGGGGTCTCCGGTATGCCAGCAGTCATTCGAGAGGGTTAAAGCTCTAATCTCAAATGCTCCAGTTCATCAGCTAAACTATTCAGTCATAGAAAAAGAAACGCTTGCGCTTATTTGGGCGTTACAGCATTTTAGTGTGTATCTGGGCTCTGGTCCGGTGGCAGTCTTCTCCGACCATAATCCTCTAACTTTCCTTAGCACTCTACAGACCAAACCAATGGCTGATGCACTGGGCTCTCCACCTCCAGTCCTACACTTTGTACATTCAAATCAAAGCTCTCCAATGTGTTAGGTAAGATATACCTTGTCAAAATTTGTTAAACCTAGTATTATGGGATATCTGTAGTCCTGGGGTACAGTCCCTGTTTTGTTGGGGGGGGGGGGGGGGGCACACTGCTCTGTTGGCCTGTCCGGGTCCAATGCCTCACTCGGGATGCCAGGACTTCACGCAGATGCACATTTAAGTTATCTAAGTTTATGTATTTTATTTTTACACTCAACACTTGCACCCACACACAACACATCCATGCACCTGCCCTACACTACTGACACTGACATTCACACCCCATTGTTGGTTTTGTTGTTTAAATTTGTGTTAGATACACAATAAACTTATGTTTTGCACCGTTTGCTCGTGGTATGGTGTCCAATCTATTGTTATGGCCCTGAGTCAGTCATAACAATATATTATTAAAAATCTAAAAGGTGTGCATCATGCCTTGCACCTACATAAACACTTTACAGTTGGTTTTATGACTCTAAGTCATTCTCTTCAAATGGTATTGAAGTTAGAAACGTGTGTACCAATGTCATATGTAACTTTAGAGATGGTCCCTAAATGTGCGAATATCCAGTGTCAAGCCAACTTAATGCCATTATTTCACTGGGAATCGCTTAGCGTGAAAGTTTCCGCTTTACGTTCATATTCTGAATCCGCTAGCCTATTCTCTTATCTATTATAGCCTACATCCCCAATAATGTGCGAGTTTCGTCTTTTATATCACTGTATTAGTCCATTAAGTATTAAGAGTCCTGACCGCAGGGGAATCCTGGAGAATGACGTTTTGGGGAAATCCCCAGTTCTGCAGCACAGTGCGATATAAAGTTAAGAATACTAAACAACCTAGAGAAATGTCTACTACGTTAGATTTAAAGTTTTAACTGTACATCAGCATCGGGGAATAACATTATAATCTTGTTCACGGTAGAGAAAGCTGCTTATACATGTGCAAAACTAAATGTGAAGACTTAAATGTAAACACAGCTTTTGTGTCTTTATCAGTTTTTTCATATACAGTATATACTGGCCCTGATAATAGAGGTCGACCAATATGGGTTTTTTCAGGCCGATGCCGATCTTTTGAAATCCGGGTTGGCTGATGGCCGATAAATGCTGCCAATTTATTTTGGCCAATATTTGGCCGATATGTGCTTCCTAATTCAGCTAATAATTCAGTGCATTGTAAGTAAAACAAGGCTAAAAACTTTCCTATCCTCTTCCCAAAAACTGTCCTGAAACATGTATATTTGGTTTATTTGTTTTGTTACTTGACGGAAAAAATGGACATAAACGAATTATCACAAAAAAGGGGTGAAAAAACTTTAGGCCATATGGACAAAATTGAGTGATTTAATAATATAGTAATAACTATAACTTATAACAATAACATAGTTCACTAGTAAATTGCTGTTGAACGACAAAAACAACCACCAGATGGGAAAATGATATTTTATAATAACTTTATATGCACCACAACCCACTGTCTGTTGTTCTTCAGACAACGGCAACTGCACTGCGTAACGTCCTGCTGTTGGACCCTCTAGTCTACAGTTAAATACTGTCACACTTTACCCTGTTTGGCCAGCATTTTTACCACGTTTAATCCAGACCGAAATAAAGCACAGAAATCCGGGTTGATATTCGGACCAGTAGATAACGGTTGTTAAGGCACCAGTGCCGTATTAGCACGGGGTCTGTCTGTAGCAAAGCCAGTCCGTCCCTAGCCTATAGTGCTGTGAAGCAGAGGCTGAGGCAGAGTGATCCATATGCAAGACTTTTATTGAACACAAGTAAGTAACGAGGTAAGGCAGAAGTCCAAAGGGTAATCCAAAACACAAGGTCTAACACAGGCAGAGGTCAGGGCGGGCAGCAAAGGTTCACCGAGTCCGAGGTTCAGGCAGAGGTCGAGATAACAGGATAACACCGACAGACAAAGAGAATGCTTGATAATGTTCATGGGTGAAAACAAGACTTCGCACTGAGCAATGGAAGAACCAGTTCATATAAAGGGGATAATGATGATCCACAGGTGACGGTGATAAGGGTGATAATGACGGAGGGGATGCTGGGAAGTGTAGTGCTAGTATTCAGGGGAGAGAGATCGAGTGAAACCAGAGGGTGGCGTGAGTGGGCGTTCCGTGACAGAGCCCCCCTCCTGCGAGCGGCTCCGGAAGCGAGGGTTTGATCCGCGACGGGGTCTACCTCGGGGTCTGGGTGCAGGCCGGCCAGGATGGTCACGATGGAATGTTGTGAGTAACGTAGGGTCTAGAATATCTTGAGTTCTGACCCAAGAACGCTCCTCTGGACCGTATCCCTCCCAGTCGATGAGATATTGTAATACCCCGCCGAGTCCAGAACCTCTCGTACTCGGTAGACCTCGGCTCCACCGACTTCAATTGGGGGTGCCTGTACGGGAGCGATCTCTTCCTGGGACTCCTCTCTCCTGGGGGCCATGGCGGGTCTAAAAAGAGAGACATGAAAAGTAGGTGAGATGCGGTAATGAATGGGAAGGTCCAAACGGAACGAGACAGGAGTAATCTGACGAAGGATCTTGAAGGGACCAACGAAGCGGGGGGAGAGTTTCTTGCTGGGGAGCTTTAAGCGGAGGTCTCGGGCGGAGAGCCACACCCATTGGCCAGGTCTGTATCGAGGCCCAGCACGTCTCCTTCGATCTGCGTGCCGCTGGTAGTGACGAATGGCCCGTTGTAAGTGAACATGAGCAGAGTCCCAGGTAGCTTCACTTCGACGTAACCACGCATCCACTGTGGGAAGATTGGAGGGTTCTCCAGTCCATGGGAATAACGGAGGTTGAAATCCTAGAACACACTGGAACGGGGTTACACCAGTAGCAGGTTTTACCAAGGAATTCTGCGCATACTCTGCCCAGACCAAGAAGCGGCTCCAGTCATGCTGATTCTGGTGACAATAGGTACGGAGAAAACGAAGGAGATCCTGATTAAGTCTCTCTACCTGTCCATTGGACTGAGGGTGATAGCCTGAAGTAAGACTCACATTAATGTGCAACTTAGAGAAAAGTTCCTTCCAGACGTGAGAGGTAAACTGAGGACCGCGGTCCGAGACAATATCCTCAGGGAGACCAAAGAGGCGGAACACATGATTCAGGAGAGCTTCAACAGTTTGTAGAGCAGTGGGCAGCCCCGCCAGGGGGATGAAACGGCAGGATTTCGAAAACCGGTCCACTACAGACAGTATGCTGGTGAAGCCCTGAGAAGGTGGTAGATCAGTCACAAAGTCCACTGCAACGTGTGACCAGGGCCGTTGAGGAACGGGTAAAGGTTGTAGAAGACCGGCTGGTTTAAGATGAGAGGACTTAACAGTGTTGCATGTGGTACATTGGTGGATGAAAGTTACGATGTCAGATTGTAGAGACGGCCACCAGAATTTGTTGGAAACTAGCTGATGAGTCGCAGTGATTCCCGGATGTCCTGCGCTGGGGGTGCAGTGAACCCATTGTAAGACGCGGTGACGGAGGGCAGGAGGAACAAAGTGTCGATCTGCGGGGCATTCAGGCGGGGCGGGGTATTCCTGTTGGGCAGCAGCGATTTCGGTGATTATATCCCACTGTACAGGAGCAACAATGATCGAGGATGGTAGGATAGATTCTGGTCTGGAGGGTTCATTAGGACTGTCGTACTGACGAGACAAAGCATCTGCCTTCCCGTTCTGGGATCCCGGTCTGTAAGTGATTTTAAAATTGAATCTGGAGAAGAACAGAGACCAACGTGCCTGACGGGCATTAAGACGCTTGGCGGAACGGATGTACTCCAGATTTTTATGATCAGTCAGTACGCAGAACGGTTGGCTCGCGCCCTCAAGCCAGTGTCTCCACTCCTGAAATGCTGCCTTCATAGCCAGAAGTTCGCGGTCACCCACATCATAGTTTCGCTCTGCCGAATTGAGTTTGCGGGAAATGAACGCGCAAGGAAACATCTTGGCCGGGCTTCCGTGACGTTGAGATAAAATGGCACCCACTCCTGTGTTTGAAGAATCCACTTCAACGATAAACTCTCTTTCCGGATCAGGGTGATGCAAAATGGGCGCTGTGGTGAAACTCGCTTTAAGCCGCTCAAAGGCCGTAGTGCACTCAGCGGACCACCGGAATTGCCTTCCTCCCCCCTGGAGAAGGGATGTGAGAGGGGCCACAATGACACTGAAACCACGGATAAATCTGCGGTAGAAATTCGCAAATCCCAGAAAGCGCTGTAACTCCTTAATAGATGTGGGTTGAGGCCAGTTTACCACGGCTTGGACCTTGCTGTCATCCATGAAAACCCCATCTGCGCTAATGATGTAGCCCAGGAAAGCGATTCTGGTCTGGTGAAATTCGCACTTCTGAATTTTGGCATAGAGTTGGTTGTCAATTAAGCGCTGAAGGACAGCTCGAACATCCCCGATGTGTGCCTCGAGAGTCTCAGAATAAATCAGGATATCATCAATGTAGACTATAACTGTGTGGTTAAGCATGTCTCTGAAGATCTCATTGACGAATGCCTGGAACACGGAGGGACTATTGGACAGTCCGAACGGCATAACCCGGTACTCATAGTGACCTGAAGCGGTGGAGAAAGCTGTTTTCCACTCGTCACCTTCTCGAATACGGACGAGGTTGTATGCATTCCGTAAATCTAACTTCGTGAAGTATCGAGCTGTGCGAAGCATCTCCAAGGCAGCGGGCACTAATGGCAGAGGATATCGATACTTGATGGTCACTTCATTTAGACCCCGGAAATCGATGCACGGTCGAAGCCCACCGTCCTTTTTCTTAACAAAAAAGAATCCCGCTGAAGCTGGGGAGGTGGAACGAGTGATGAAACCCTTAGCGAGTTGTTCCTCGATGTAACTCCTCATAGCCTCAGTCTCCGGCTGAGATAACGGATATACTCTCCCACGCGGTGGAACAACCCCAGGTAAGAGTTCGATGGCACAGTCTCCTGTTCGATGTGGAGGTAAGTGAGAGGCTTCACTTTCACTGAACGCCAGAGCTAAATCATGGTATACCTCTGGTAATCCTTGAAGATCCGATTCTATTGCAGGTTCATGACTCGTTTCAGGACCCTGGACAGCAGGCAAGCAGTTCTCCCGACAGGACTGAGACCATTGAGAAATCCTCCTCTCAGACCAGGAAATGAGTGGATTGTGACGTTCTAGCCAAGGAAATCCCAAAATCACTGGGTACTGAGGTGAATCGATCGTGAATAGTTGTATCTCCTCTGTGTGATGTGGTCCGATATTGAGAGTGAGGGGTGGCGTGATGTACTGCTCCTCTCCTGCTCCCAGGGGGCGCCCGTCTAGCGCGGTCATGGCCACACGAGACTCACAAGGAATAAGAGACAAATAATGAGCTTGTGCGAACGTAAGATCTATTAAATTCCCAGAAGCACCAGAGTCAATTAAAGCCCTCGTCTCAACAGTCTCTCCATTCAGGATTAACGAAATTTTCAAGATGAGAGAGTTAAAGGAAGGAATTTTGGGACTCACCGCAATAGGCTCAGGAGATGTATGCATCGGGGGTGATCTCATTGGAGGTCTCACAGGACACGCGGCTCTCAGATGACCAGGTTGACCACAATACATGCATAAATTAAGACGTCTCCTCCTGTCCCGTTCAGCCACGGAGATGTGTGTGACACCAATCTGCATAGGTTCATACTCGGTGCTGACAGAGGGAAAAGTGAACTGATTAACTCTGTGAGATGAGCGACGAGCCCGAATGAGATGGTCTAGTCGAATGGCGAGCTCCATGATTTGATTGAGACTTTTTCCATCATCACGGCATGCCAATTCTCCCTGGAGATCCGAATTGAGTCCTCGACGGTATAGGAGTTTCAGCGGTTTCTCATCCCAACCCGTCTGTGCAGCGAGTGTTCTGAAAGTGAGTGTGTAATCCGCCGCAGATGAGTGAGCCTGGCGTAATGACAGGAGCAGTTCTCAAGGATCCTCTCCTCCCGCGGGATGTTCAAACACCTCCCTGAAGTGAGTTTAAAAAACTTCATAGGTGAAAGAGGAAATCTGACCTCCAGTCCACATCGCCGTTGCCCATTCCAGCGCCTTTCCAGTCAAAAGTGAGCATACGACATAGATACGACTCTGGTCGGTATGGTGCTCTCGGGACTGATTGAAATAGATTTCACATTGTAATAAAAATCCTTTACAGGTGGCTGGTGATCCGTCAAACTTCTCAGGTAGTGACATTCTGGGATGACCGGAAGAGGTGCTCACGGCCAGCAGAGGAGGATCGGGTGCTGCGGCCGGATTAGCGGGTGCAAACTGTGGAGTTAATGCGTGCACAGACCTCACGAGCTCTTCGGTGAGTGAAGTCAGTTTAACCAGTTGTTGACGATGAGTTACCAGCTCAGAAGCTTGCGCTGAAACTTCATTGGCCAAGTGCATAAAGTCTGCTGGATCTAGTTGCGGCGAAGTCTTCTGTGAAGCAGAGGCTGAGGCAGAGTGATCCATATGCAAGACTTTTATTGAACACAAGTAAGTAACGAGGTAAGGCAGAAGTCCAAAGGGTAATCCAAAACACAAGGTCTAACACAGGCAGAGGTCAGGGGGGGCAGCAAAGGTTCACCGAGTCCGAGGTTCAGGCAGAGGTCGAGATAACAGGATAACACCGACAGACAAAGAGAATGCTTGGTAATGTTCATGGGTGAAAACAAGACTTCGCACTGAGCAATGGAAGAACCAGTTCATATAAAGGGGATAATGATGATCCACAGGTGACGGTGATAAGGGTGATAATGACGGAGGGGATGCTGGGAAGTGTAGTGCTAGTATTCAGGGGAGAGAGATCGAGTGAAACCAGAGGGTGGCGTGAGTGGGCGTTCCGTGACAAGTGCATTGGTCTCTCTTTTATTACTTATTTCTCTGCATTGAGTGACAACACTCTCAAATATAAGACAAACAAACAGAACAAATAAAAGTCTCAGATTCACTGTCTGTAATTGCAAAATTCTTGCTTACTTATTGTGACATGATAGCAACCCTTCTGCTGTGATAATGCAACTTCAACTACTCTATCAATATCCAAAGTAAGGGGGCTATGTTGCCTAGTCATTTTGCATAGTCATTCTTCGAGTTTTTTCTCGCAGTTGGAAGTAACATATCAAAAGTTTTTAATTAAATATAAAGGAGTTATAAAAATTGAATCCTTACCGTTTTCTCCAAGGAACTTAGCTCCTTCCTTAGGCACTGAATGAGATCTGCTCACTCTGCTAGAAAATGACTCTAGCGGCAGCGTGCGTCGAACACGTGTTCCACAACAACAACAACACTAAGCTGCCCACAGATGTGCCTGCCTAATAATCGGCTTGATATACGTGGATATTGTCCGATGCCGATTATGTTAAAAAATTCAAAAAATCGGCCGATTAATCGGCCGACCGATTCATCGGTCGACCTCTACCTTATAATCATCACAAAATCCGTTTTTACGAATGAATGATTCTCTCACCCCTTGCTCTATAGTTTTCTTCATCAACAGCCGCTTGCACCCCCTGCTGGTGAGGTCGACTAACAGCTATGGAGATTATCAATCGGCAATCCACTGATATTCCTGCCATTCCCGGCTGTCAAATGTTGAATTTTCTGTCGAATTTGAACCACTGAATTTGTGGAAGCGAATTTGTAATGCGAAATAAAATGGACCGAAAATTGCCTGTCGAAATTTATAGGTTGTATTTTTAAACAGAATTAATATTTTGGAAGTGAAATCTGAAAGGTGAATATGGATTATTGAATTTTCAAAAATGAAAATGTGTGTGAACTGTAGTCACAGCTTAAATATACAACCATGTTGAATTTCAGCCCATAAAAATGCAAGCCCTAAAAATACAATGCATTAAAATGCAAGCAGGGTTAATGCAATGCATTTTTCAAGTAGGTTAGTGCAATTCAACTTTTTTGTTTTAAAAACATTTGTCATTATTTTACTTCCATATAAATCGGGCGTGAAATGGTTTGAAATTGACGCCACCATTAATATTTACATCTGAGTAGAGCTTACGATTATGAGCTGTAATAACGTAAAATATGTGAAAAATATACCATGCTTGAACAATCAAGCATGGAAACACATTCTAGTTCACCCCAAAAACAAAATTAAGACTTAAAACGGCATAATAGGACCTCTTTACAACATAATCAAAATTTACAATTACATCTGATTTATCATAATGATATTATCATTCCTAACATCACATATCTTCCTTAGACCCAATACATCTAGATATACAGTACATATTAAACTTAGAAAATTTAAATATGTATCTTTTAAACAAACATTTCTACAACTTCCTGAGTTAAAGTTTTTGAAAACATTTGTGAAAACATTTATTTTAAAAAAAGTGCACTTTCTAGGTCACACAGGCTCTGCTGAGTACATGGAGCTAAAAAACAGATCGAACTCATACAAATCTCAATTCATTCAATAGCCTGCTTTTATATATTAAAGTGGATAATATAGATGTAGATGTCGTTAAAAATTATGTCTATAAAAAATAGCACAATGCTGAGTTGTAGGCAATTAAAAATCACAAAATTTTGTGAAGAAAAAAATAAAAGAAGCAGGAGGTGGCACCCAAACATAGATGAATACATCAGAACATGTTGGACAGACTAATTCAGTACTAACCCATTACTCAAGAATCAGAAACCGAAAAAGATGCCATGTGCATGTATACGCTTGCCCAAAGTCACCAACGCCTCTGTCCAGACAGAGTGTCTGGCCACCAGGTGAGTGATAAATTGCACTGCTAAGAAGGAGGGATGCCTGCCATACACACACAGTGTCCTGGCAGCTGATGTGTGTCTGATGTGTGTCTCATCTAAACACCTTAGTATAGAGACATCACTTCAAGGTCACCTGTGCCAGTTAATCAGGCGTGGATGTGTGTGACCCGAAAATCACATTCATTGTGCGGATCAGGCATTAATTACCACAAGGCTTAATACATTTACCAAATAATGTATATATATATATATATATATATATATGTGTGTGTGTGTGTATATATATATATATATATATATATATATATATATATATATATATATATATATATATATATGTATGTTAATGGAAAGTGTGTGTTGACTAAAAAGTTTAATGCATGCAGGAACATGTCATTATTTGAATATAACATTTATCATGCTATATAAACTTACTTTAGGCAAGATTAAAGTGTACCCAGAAAATATTATTTAAAAGGGATAAAGGGTGAGTAAATGATGACAGACTTTTCATTTTGGGGTGAACTATCCCTTTAAGTTACACTATCTAAATAGTCATAAATTCAAGAAAAATCAGAGTCAAATTGCATAGTAAATATATGGTTTATAGATTTATTTGCATTCATAGTCATTGGTATATATATTCACTGTGTAAGAAAGATAAGCCATTAACTGACTGGTGTCCTCAGTTAAACTCTATTCTCTGTATTCTTAATACAGCACAATAAATAAAGAATGATGTCACATTTCAGATCATCTCAGATAAAGCTTCTCAGGTAAATCTCTTCGAGTCTCTTCATCTAGCTGTCGCTCATTGTGTCACTGATGAGGCTGAAGTGTAAATAGATACAGGGAGCGAGGTGATGTGACGGCAGTGTTCGTGTGTTAAACTCGATAGCGTCGTCTCAGATAACGCACTGCACTTCCTTTCCTGTTCCTCCACATCAGAATATCAGAGACAACAGAGGTGTATGTGTGTGAAAGTCGCCCCCTCTAAACCAGGCAAGCAATTGAATGCTTTGAATTGCATTCTAAAACAAATATGCTTGCAAACTTAATGACAAATCTCTTTCACAAGCTCTAAGGATGTTGAATATGTTCACCTTATATGGAAATGAAGTGTGTGTGTGTGTGTGTGTGTGTGTGTGTGTGTGTGTGTGTGTGTGTGTGTGTGTGTGTGTGTGTGTGTGTGTGTGTGTGTGTGTGTGTGTGTGTGTGTGTGTGTGTGTGTGTGTGTCTGTGTGTGTGTGTGTGTCTGTGTTTATACATAGTTACTTTAGGGACAAAAATGTTCAAAAACATCAACATTTTTAATGTACAAAGATGAAAAGTAAAGACTTCTGAATGAATTTTGTTTTGGTCAGAGTTGGAGAGTGGGTGAAATCTCTGTGGGAGTTCAAAACAAGCTCTTTAGCTCCATAGTGCGCAAAACTACTTCTTGCAACTGAGTGAGTGTCAGACTTATTTAATGTTTCCGTGGGTGGGGAGAGAGAGAGAGAGAGAGAGAGAGAGAGAGAGAGAGAGAGAGAGAGAGAGAGAGAGAGAGAGAGAGAGAGAGAGAGAGAGAGAGAGAGAGAGAGAGAGAGAGAGATTAATAATAATTGAGGGTTTTTGCAGGTCTTGGATGTAGAGAAAGTTCAAAGCAACAATCACTCACCATGCAGTCAAACTGACGTGATCTACGTGACAGCTCTGCCAAATCTCTCCCTCACACACACACACACACACACACACACACACACACACACACACACACACACACACACACACACACACACACACAGAGAAAGAGAGAGAGAGAGAAGTTAAAATAATCTCATTGCAGGTTAGTTCAGCTGTTTAGTTAAGCTTCAGCAGGACGAGGACGCACTGAATCGTTCTTTGTTTAAATAGTTCAAATTACTATTAGAGTAATGTTATTACCTTAAACTATACATCATTAAAAATATATAAGACTCAAGTTCAGTATTTGACAACTATTTTATTCTCAGAAACTTATAGTGATAGTTATGTCTTAATTTGTGTCAGGAGTTATGCAATACAAAAGATGAGTCGATACCTTTACTATGAATTATGAGCATCAGTCGCTCTCATCCATAAAAAAGTAAAAAATAAAAATAAAAAAAAACCTGTGAGGTCGCCATGAAAGTGCTTCACAAAACAACGTCCCTCAGGGCTTTTAGCTAAAAAATTTGCAGATTTGGAGAAATATTGATAGATTTCATAGGTTTACGTCAGATTTCTATAGAGATTAATAATATTTATTGAATTTATACCCAAATGTGCCGATGTAATCATTACGAGCGCTGGATACTCAGATGTACTTTCAATCCATACTGGGAGCCTGAGGGCGCCCTGTGCACATTTATGGTGCGTTCACGTGCTATGGTAATTATGGTAAATACCAAAAGCCGACGTGGAAAATGCAGATGGACACCCCCTCATGTGGTATTTTCCACTGTGCAGCTCATAGAATATTTTGTACACGAGTTACCGAGATGAGATAACCTTTGACCTTTTCAAAATGGCGGATAGCAACGCGAGAGTCGCGAATGGTAAAAATATATACTGTTCATGATCTAGAAAATATACAGCATATTATTTACCGTTTGAGTTTTGATAAATCATCTTCTTGCTGTAGCAGATGACTTAAGCAATCTAAAATAGTTTTAACTGAATAACAGGTCTGGATCTCCATCTTTTTACCAAATTACGACAACAAAAGCACTTGAACGCAACACACTGGTAAATACCAGTTCACAAGTGGAAAATATCATTTTTTCCATAGCACGTGAACGCACCATTAGTCGATATATGGCACACATGAAGAAGAGCCATATCATGTGACATCCCAGGAAGTCCCTGACATAAACAAAGCTTCCAGAGATCGCTGTAACATGTAGATAAAGACGTTTTGGAGACAATAAACATAATTGCAACGATGATGTATCTGTTTTCTTCGAGCCATGTCAGGTATTTTAATAATAATAATATTATAATGTAAAATCATAATATTACAATTATATTTATAATGTAATGCTAATCGATGTAGACTTTATCATTGTGCAGAATACTATAAAATAATATATTTTCTGTCTGATTTTTTTATCCGAAGCCAAATCAGATCACAGATGGTTATTTAAAACACTTGACTTGCGTTATAAAGTTTGGAGAAAAAACATGGTTTTAATTTCACAAATTCTCTTGTATGGATGGTGTGCTAAGCTAACATGCTACATAGCCCTAAGATGTACCTGCTACCTAGCTGTTATTTTTCTGAAAAGTTTTAAATAGGAATGCTTAATGAAATGTTTATTTTTTCAAGAAGGGCATTTGATACAGTTTCAAATGTGAAGTGAGAACTTTGAAAAAAGAAATTAGGGATTGAAACACCTAGAATAGCCAGTCGTTAGTAATTATAATGAAGACAAAAGAAAAACATATTTAGAGCCATAACCAGGCCGGAGAGGTGTGAATATGTGCAGGGCAGACTGAGACTGAATGGGGCTCGTTTGCACCACAAAACAATAGAGACAACAGACTGAATGGATCCTTAGAAGATGACAATAAATATCAGTTTGCATTTTAGAGTCTAATCAAAATAAAGTAATATTACATGATTTTTAAAAACATTTAATTATATTCAATCATCTTCAGATTTTGAATATAACATGGTCAGACATGTGGCTTTAGCAGCAGTGTATTTCTAGATTGATACAATGCCTACTTCAATATTATTTTCATGAAGAAATTTCATAAAAAAACATTTCTAATAACTTTACAAAACTTGGAAGCTATTTATAAAAAAAAAATTCATTATGACAATAATGAATTCTAAATTTACAATAAACTGCCAAACTGCCAGCTTCAAATGAGACCATACTTGTGCTTTTAGTGCAAAGGGTTCATGAACTGTATCTGTTTTAGTTTGGGTATGCCATTTCTGGGGATTTTTCAAAATTGGGGTTGCAGCCTAACAGGTTAAAACAAAACGCTGAGTATTTCTTTACCCCTCCACACATGCACCTTACACACATACATATACACGTATAAGTAAAATAATTATCCATGGAAAAGTTTTTTAAATGTTTAATCATTTGTTGTCTTTCTGTAATCTGTATAACATGTTTGTCTATACAGGTGGTCCCAAAATGTGTGTGGACACTTTTGGACACTAGTCAGACTTTAAATTCTATGAATTCCTTTACAGAGATTAAGTGGCATCTGAAAACTGGTAATGCAAAATAGAGTTGGGGTACTCGAACTCGGACTCGAGTCCAATTTTGAATAAACTCGGACTTGTCACGCACTCGGGTGATTTTGTATTCGGACATTACATTTTAGACTTGGAAATTTGCCGAGTACAATCGAGTCCGGGCATTGGAGGACACAATATTTTATTATTCAAAAACAAAACTAATTACATTGTGTTGTTTCAGCGTTGAGCATTGTAGCCAATCACAGACATGTATATTAAGCGCATGAACGCAGTGCGTGGCAAATCAGAGGTGTTTTAGAGGCACCATGCGGAGAATCCGCTCGGCCTCGTTTACACTGTCAGTGAAATGTGACCCAATTCCGATTTTTTGATCATATGACACAGATCGGATGTGTTCTATGACCGTGTAAACAAGAAAAAAAACGCATGCATTTGGATATTTCGAGATCGGTTTCAGGCCTCGTTCATATGTGGAAATAAATCAGATGAAGGCTAAATCAGATATGTGCCAATGCGACTGTCCTGTAAACAGGCAGATCGGATTTTCTCATAGACAGTAAAAGAAATGGACACAGCGACCCCCTTGATTTCAATGGTGAAAACTGAAGCCCGATTAGAGCACCCACTTCCTGATGGCTGAGCGTACTGCGCAGGCTCAAACTGAGCTTGACGACAGTCTGACAGCTTTAAATCTTCTAGTAGCTGTGCCAAGACAAATCTGAATTACCTAATTCCTCAAAAACGTTGTTGAAATATTTTGTCCCGTTGCTTTTATTGACTCTCTGTCTATGGGCTTCTCCCTTGACTTTATGCCTCTATGTCCCCCCGATTGCCTCATAGACAGTAAAAGATTGCCTGCGAGCTTCTCCTCCTGTCTATATGGTAATTTCTCTATTGTGCGACAGAAAGTCGCGTGGTTATGACACAATCGTTAGCCTATTTTTACAAAAACGGCTTCTACGGGGCCATAACGTAAGATACAAAGTAATGGAGCCTTTTATACATTGTTGTGTTTCTTTAGAAAATGGACATATAAAGTCTTTGGACACCTCAGATGTAAAGTTATTCGCTGTTAAAGTGACGCCAAAATGAATGGGAGTCAATGGAATGCTAACAGCAGGTGAAGTTCTGCTACAATGGCGGCCCCCGTGAGGCTTCAGTTTCCGGCTGATGGATTACCCCCTTGGATTTTCTGAGGCATTAGGCAAAGTATTCGCGGTTTGATGACCAGAGCAACCCCCGACGCGCATCTGCAAAGGAACGGAATGGCTGCTTGTCAGTCAAGGCGTTCTCCGGTGCCCCGACCTCAGGCACCACTCATTCCTATCTCTCCTGACCGTCCATTTCAAATAGTGGCAGCAGACATAACAGAGTTACCTATTTCTACCAAGGGCAACCGTTATGTTCTAGTAATAATGGACCTGTACACTAAGTTTGTCAATCTCTACCCATTGAAGGATCAAACTGCTGCCTCAGTAGCAGGCTGCATCTTTGACCACTATATTCCGCAACATGGTGTCCCTGAGGCCCTACATTCTGACCAGGGCAGACAGTTTGAATCTGACCTCATAAAGCACCTTTGTAACTTGCTATCAATCAAGAAGCTTCATACGTCCCCTTATCACGCTCAATGTGACGGGGCTGTTGAGCGCTTTAATCGTACTCTAAAAGATGAACTTTCCAAACATCTTTTTGCATCGGGCATAGAGTGGGATGAGCACCTCCCGCTGGTTGCATTGGCTTATAACACCACCAAGCACACTAGTACAGGATTGACACCCTTCTTTCTGGCTCATGGCCGTGAGGCGCGCATTTCCCTGGACACCCTGCTCCAGGATAGTACTGCTGTCAGTCCAGCGACAGCGGGCACGCCAGCAGCATATGCTAACAAGCTGCGGAAAAGATTGACCTCTGCTTACCGTTTTGCAACCGCTCACAGAGACTGGGCACAAGATCAGCAACGCCTGAACTACGATTGTCACTTAAAGTACACTCCGTATAGCCAGGGTGACTTAGTGTTAGTGGATGACCCTGCCCGCCGCCACAATAAACTGTGTCCACTTTGGGTGGGTCCCTATGAGATTTTGCAACCAATCAATCGATTCATCAATCGATTGACCAATTAATCGTCTTGCCCCCCCTAAGAAACCTGACGACCAGGTCATGCTTCTCAACTGTTCTGCCATCTATGTGGTCATGATATGCTGAAATAGCTGCAGCATCAACTTTAAGGCTGGAGGGAGACAGCCTTCGCTCCAACCGCTGCACAGACCCTATCGAACATCTTAGGGGGTCTTCCCGGCAAGAAGAACACCAATCGACGAATAGGTTCCACTTCAGGGCGTAAACACGTCTCGTGGATGGCGTCCATGCTGAAGTGATGTTGTTCAGTACCTCTGAGGGTAAGTCACCTAGAACCTCCGCGTCCCATTGAGGGATCAGACATGGAGTTTTCCAGAGGTCTGGATGCGGGTGCCAAGGGTGCCCCGTCTCTGAGTCAGAAGATCCTTCCTCAGAGGAACGGGACAGGGAGGGACTGTTAGAAGGAGCACGAGTTCTGGGAACCACGTCCGGATGGGCCAGTAGGGCGCCACCAGAAGGACCTGCTCCTCGTCCTCCCTGACTTTGCACAGTGTCTGCGCAAATAGGCTCACTGGGGGAAACGCATATTTGTGGAGGTGCTGCATCCGTGCTGAGTGTTCCCTCGGTCAGGGAGTAAAACAGCTGAACCGCCTGGGGGTGGAGTCGCCATTCTCCCGGAAGCACAGCTCGTGATAGCTTGTCGGCCACGCTGTTGAGCTCGCCGGGGACATACATGGCTGAAAGCGACCTCAGATGCTTCTGACTCCAGAGGAGGTGATGGCGGGTGAGTTGCGACATGCGACGGGAGCGTAGACCACCTTGTCGGTTGATGTACGCAACGGTCGCAGTGTTGTCCGTACGGACCAGCATGTCCCTGCCCTGTAGCCGTCTATTCGAGCAGGTCAGGGCGAGATGTACTACTAGCAACTCGACGCAGTTGATGTGCCAATGCAGTTGAGGGTCCGTCCACACCCCTGACACTGCATGCCCGTTGTACGTGGCACCCCAGCCGGTGGCAGAGGCGTCTGTGAATACCACAGCATGCCTGGACACCTGTTCCAAGGGGACTCCTGCCCGCAGGAATGAGGGGTCTGACCACGGGCTGAAGGTCTGGCGGCACACCGTTGTGTGATTGCCACCCGGTGGGTGCCGTGATGCCATGCCAATCTTGGGACTCGGCCGTGAGCCAGTGCTGAAGCGGTCTCATATGAAGCAGGCCTAGCTGGGTTACTGCTGCTGCCATATGCCCCAGGAGCCTCTGAAAGAATTTCAGTGGAACCGACATCCTGCCTTTGAACTTGTTCAAGCAGTTCAGCACCGACTGAGCACGCTGCTCTGTGAGGCCCGTTGTCTGTGCGACCGAATCCAACTCCATACCGAGAAAAGAGATCCTCTGCCCAGGGGAGAGTTTGCTCTTTTCCCAGTTGACCTGAAGACCCAGCTGGCTGAGGTGCCTGAGCACGAGGTCCCTGTGTTCGCAAAGTTGATCTCGAGATGCGAACGCCCTGTTCTCACACGGGAACAAGGGCCCCCTGCGTGACTTTCGTGAAGACACGGGGGGGGGGCAGAGACAGCCCGAAGGGTGAGACCTTGTACTGATATGCTCGATCCTCGAACGCAAAGCGCAGGAACGGCCTGTGTCGAGTAAGAATCGAGACATGAAAATACGGGTCTTTCAGGTCGATCGCTGCAGATCAATCTCATGGACGAATGCATTTGAAAATGTGCCCCTGCGTGAGCATTCTGAACGGTAGCTTGTGGAGGCTCCGATTCAAAATTCGCAGGTCAAAGATCGGTAGTAACCCACCACCTTTCTTGGGTACAATGAAGTAGGGACTGTAGTGCCCTGACCTCATATCGGCTGGAGGGACCGGCTCTATCGCGTCCTTCGCCAGTAGGACTGCGATCTCCACACGCAAGACATGGGCATCGGCTGCTCTCACTGTAGTGGAGTGGATGGCCCGAAACTTTGAGAGACACCGGGCGAACTGAATCGCATAGCCGAGCCTGATGGTTCGAATGAGCCAGTGAGACGGACTGGGGAGCGCTAAGCAGGCTCTCAGAGACCGTACAAGCGGGATCAAATGGGCCGTAGGCGTACCTGGAGTGGGGAAGCGAGGTGGAACACAGGGACACGGCTCGGGAGGCTCTCTCTGGGAGGCGGCCCGTAGCGGGGTCTGTGTGCGCTGAGCAGCACTTACCTGGTTCCATGGGGCAGGAGGTGCAGGAGGCGGCTCGATGGCGTTCTAGAAGAGGCGAATGAGAGTGGGGAAGTTCCTGTCCTCCCACTGCTCTCCAGGCCCTCTTCGGACCCAGATACGAAGGGAACCGCTCTATTAAAAATTTGGGTACTGCTGGTTTTGAGGCCAGCGGTGGAACAGAACAGTTTTCCACCCGGCCCTTTTCCGGGGGAAGGAGCGATGGGGTCACCGTCTCCTATAGAGCAGTTCCATCCATCTCCAGGCGGGGCGGCCTGCCTGCGACTGGCTCCACGGCGCCGTTTAGGTGGAGGCTGATGCTGCGGTGCGGGAGCAGGGGCAGACACAGGAGGACGCCCCGGCGACGAGCAGTCTGAGGAGCCGCAGGCGGTGGGGTAGGGGCAGCAGCTGACCACCACGGCAGAATGTGTTTGATAGCTTCTGTCTGGTTTTGTACTGCCGAGAACTGCTGGGCGAAGTTCACAACCGCGTCGCCGAAGAGGCCGATCTGGGACACGGGGACTTAAGGAACGGGAGCTTGTCAGTCTCCCTCATGTCAGCCAGACAAAGCCAGAGACTGCATTCCTGGACCACCAAGGTGGAGATCGCATGACCCACTGACCGCGCGGTGACCTTCGTCGCACGAAGCGTGAGGTCCGCTGCGGCACGGAGTTCTTGAAGAACTTGTGGATCATGACCACCCTCGTGCAGGTCTTTCCGTGTCTTGGCCGGCAACGCCGTGGCATGCATGGCAGAGGCAGCTTTCCCACAGGCCTTGTAAGCCTCGTTGAATAGGTCCGACGAGAACCTACAGGCCCGGGAAGGAAGACACGGTACTCCGCGCCAAGTGGAGTTAGGGCACAGCTGCATGGCAGCGGCCCGCTCCACTGGCGGGATACGCGTGTATCGCTTAGCAGCCCCGCCATCAAGGGTGATGAGGGAGGAGGGGCCACCGAGACGGTTTCTGGCAGTAAAAGGTGCCGTCCATGTCTCTGTGAGCTCCTCGTGCACTTCCGGGAAGAAAGGCACTGGGGTGGGTCACTGAGAACCAGCGCGCACAATCCCGAGATACCAATCGTCCAGCCTCGAGGGCTCGGGACGCGGTGATTTGTTCCACTCAAGCCCGATCCTGTTGGTGGCTCGGGAAAGCATGGCCATCATCTCCGGGTCCGACTCGGGCAACGCTGGCACACCCGAAGGAGGCAGCGGGTCCGAGCCATCATCCGGAGAGACTTCTGACCCACCCTCCGATGCAGCGATCGACATCTGGTCTTCGCGGGGAGCACCGAAATGAACAACTGGTACACACCTCGAGGATGGTCCAGCCCATTCATCTGGTAGCTCAGTTGGCTGCAGAGCGTGAGAGGGATGAGGGTTCCAAGGGGGTTGGTTCCCTGAAGGAAGCACGCTCACCGTGATCCTTAGGTCTCCCGTGTTACTGCCCGAAGGCAGATGCATGGGGACTCTCCCCCTTTGCAGGAACGAGAGTCTCGACCTCAGCTCCGAGATGGTCATCTTCCACAATGGGTACATGACTCATCCACGAACGCTGCCTCAGCGTGTTCGAGGCCCAGACACACGAGGCAGCGAGCGTGACCATCCCGTGACCCCAGGTAACGACCACATCCAGAAACAAACAGATAGAACGCCATCTTTTTTTCACAGCCACCGCGATCACAGCCAGGAATGTGCACCTGCTCTGTGCGCGCTCTCTCTCTCTTACCGGTTACCGGCCATGAAAACAGCCTTTGAGCACTCTTATGCGGCGCACCTTACCAGCTGTTAGAACAGTTTTTACTTGCTCTGAGAGAGAGGAAGAAGGCTGTTCGCTCTGAAGCGCCGTCACACCCGCACCGAAGAGAGAACAGTCGAGAAAAGAAAAGGCTTGTCTCAGTAAGAGCATCGAAGAGTTGGCTCTGAAGTGAAAAACTGAAGTGCAATCCACCAGGTGATCGTTTACACCCGCGCTAACGAGGGCACTCAGCTGATGCAAATGATTGCACACCAATATGTATTGGCTTGTTTTAGTTTCACTCGAAGTAGATTGCCTCTCTACGAGAATCCTATTGGTCGGTCACGACCTACGTTGTAGTGACCGATTGAGAGGGAACCCTAAGTACTTTGGCCTAATGATTCATTATTATAGAAAACAATGTTATTACCATTTGAAAAACTTTTTAGCCAAATTAGAGCCATGTGGTGTGACTAATAAAGTAATGGGATGCAACCAATATGCAAAAAAACAGATATTTATGAAATGATAATTCCTGATATTAGTAAAAAAAAACTTTTTATCTTCAAACGTTTTTTTTTAATGATTGAGACATATACACACATGTATTCAAGGCATCTTATTAATTTTTACTTGACATTTAGCTTCATTAAATTAAAGGAAAACATGAGAAAGCCTGCATGATATCCAAAACATTTTAAAGAATATTTAAGAAAAAATGTGGAAAAAACAGACAAAGAGCTCAGTGCATGTTTTCGATTATGAATTGTTCTTACAAGTATGTCTCTGTTTGGTACAAAGTGTTAGACTACGTCAAATCTATATGAAACCTAAATGAACACAAAGCAATAACTTGGCATATGTGTTTTAAAATAGATAAAACTTAAAATGTTTTTTAAGATTTATTTTATTTTCTTTATCATGGACACTTATTGCCCCACTTACCTTTAACTGTGGTCAGTGTTTGACAATAAGCAATTAAAGAATACAATAATATAATTTATTATTAAGTGGCCAAATATATTTTGGGCCCAATGTACATGTGTGCTTTCTTTCAACCATGTAACTAGTGGTGTGCATTCATCTCAAATGACTCCCAGTCACTAAAGAAACAAAACTGAGTTATCTATTGCTTTGTTCATTTAATTTTGTTTCTTTGTTCCCTGTAAACATGAGTTTTCTCCAAAAAGAAATCCACCACCTCTTTATGCCAATTGCATTCACCTCTTATCTAATAATATAGTGTGTGTGTGTGTGTGTGTGTGTGTGTGTGTGTGTGTGTGTGTGTGTGTGTGTGTGTGTGTGTGTGTGTGTGTGTGTGTGTGTGTGTGTGTGTGTGTGTGTGTGTGTGTGTGTGTGTGTGTGTGAGTGAGAGAGAGAGAGAAGGGCGTGAGATGCTGAGGATGTTTAGGATTGGACCGTCTCCTTTGATCAGCGTTTCACAAAATTGCCAAGGGCTGCCTACAAACTTCACCACTCTCTCTTTTCCTGACACAGATAGACATGCACGCAATAGAGTGACAGAGAGAGAAAGGGACGAAAAAGCAATAAGGAAAGGTAAATGAACGACGTTGCCAGGTTTATTTGTAGCATCATGTTTGATATGATGGGTACAGTGCATCATAGACACAATGTGCTCCCAAGGGTGTGCACTTTGCAATGTGTGCTAGACACAAAAGCCTGACGTAGGATATTTCAGTCTCATGTGTGGCAGCAATTTCTCCCAGATCTCATCAAACTGATTTGAAAACAGCTTTGAGTGTATAATTGATAGGGCGAGGGTGAAGAGGCGCCTCAGTTACTTTTAAAATTGGAAAAGGATGGCTCAGCACAATAGCACATGCAAGAACCTTTATTTTGTGCTTCCCAAAAATCGGTATAATTGTGTAAAAATATTGAAAAAAGAGTCTCTTTTGCCTGTTTTGAGCACACTTAGGCACTATAAATATAATTGAATTAGTGTGCTATTGTGTAGTGTGCTATTTTAGTGTGTGTAGTGTTACTAAGTAGTTTAAAGGGGTGGTTGATTATGATTTCACTTTTTTAACTTTAGTTAGTGTGTAATGTTGCTGTTTGAGCATAAACAGCATCTGCAAAGTTACAACGCTCAAAGTTTAAAGCAAAGGGAGATATTTGCTTTTAAAGAAATCATTTTTTTCTAAGGACTACAACAAACGGCTGTTAGGGACTACACGACATTCCTCCCAGGTTAGTGACATCACTAACCCTAAAATGTACAATTGCCCGGCAACACGCACTCCATGTTAAGAAGCGGAAGAGTTTTTGTAGTAGAGCACATTTGTGAGTCTGCACAAGCTGTCGCATCTGTCTTTTCACATGTAATACAGTTCCCACACGAGGGATTTAATAGATTATCATGGCAGAATATGCTAATCAAAGACTTGAAGATAGTTAACTCCACATCAGCAACAAACCAACTAACCATTCAGAAATGTCCATTTGCATTCTACGTTGTCACTTCTTGAGTCTCTCCATCATTGTCCGACTCCAGTTTAAACATAAAAGGCAGAACAGTTTCTGACATTTTAGTGCTTGTCTGCGTGAGGTAATCAGAACTGCTAACACACACAAGCTCTTGAAGCTCCGCCTTCTGTGCCTGGAGCAGCAGCTTATTTGCATTTAAAGGACACACACAAAACAACGCGTTTTTGCTCAGCCTCAAAAAGGGACAAATTTAACATGCTGTAAATAATGATATGTGGGGTCTTTTGAGCTAAAACTTCATATACACACTCTGGGGACATCAGAGACTTATTTTACATATTGAAAAAAGGGGAATTATACCACCCCTTTAAAAAAATGAATTGTTTAACATGCATCTTGAGGAAGGTGCCACCGCTCTTCTATGGATTTATAATGTCTCCAATGCTTCTGTCTCTTCATGTAATCTCAGACGTACTCAATAACGGCGAGATCAGATTAGAGGTCTGCATTACCTCGGGACTCCCACAGGATAGACTCCCACAGGACTCGACGCAACTTGTGGTGCGGGACAAGTTTTGTATTGCTGAGTGCGGTTACACAAGATTGAGAATATACAAAATATATAAATATAATACAAATATAAATATCTAAAAATTAGGGCTGACCAAAGATTTTCCTAGTCTACCAGTAGTCATTTATTTAGTTGACCAGGCCTATTTTTATGATGTTAAATAGGTACTTAAAATATATATGGGGGAAGGGCATCAGAAAATGGTTTGAGTTTCAGGGCTGAGAAAGACTAGTACAGTATATGTTACATTGCTAAAATTGTTCTACATTACAGAGAAATACTAAACCATAATAATAAGCCTTTAAAATAGAAATCAAGCACTCCAGCTCTTGCATAAAGCTTGCTGCAGTAGACCAGCAAAAGTAATGATGAGGAAAATGTCAGACAGAAAGAAGACTGTCTGAACAGTTCAATCATTTATAAATTAAGTAGTGTTTTCTGAGTCAGTGTCTGCTGCAAAGTTGATGACTCTGACACATCATCTCCACAGTATAAAGAATGTGAATCTACGTCACGCCGCATTGCATGCTGGGACAGCACCTCCATCTTAATTGGATTGCCCTCTACTTCTGATACTGAAATTAATACCAATACCTGCACCTTTTGTTTTGTTTTTGCCTTTAAATACTGGCACACTAAAGCAAAATATAGCCTTCTTAAAACAAATGTTTCTGTGACACATTTAATGTACCTAAGACTTTTGCACAGTACGTCCTCGGGTTACGACTGTAACCCTTGTTCCCTGAGAAAGGGAACGAGGACTGCGTCAAATGACACTTTGGGGGAACGCCCCTCAGCGTAGCGCCTCTGAAGTATGAATGAAACTAAGCCAATCTCTGATTGGTGTTGCGTCATGACGTAATGTGTGACGGCATACAAGCGGAAGCTATAAAGGACACCGGCACACATGAGATGTCAGCTTCTGTGATGAAGCAAGCACTCCCAGGCAGGGGAAGGCGTGGCGAAGGGACGCAGTCCTCGTTCCCTTTCTCAGGGAACAAGGGTTACAGTCGTAACCCGAGGACGTTCCCTTTCGAGGGAACTTGGACTGCGTCGAATGACACTTTGGGGGAACGAGTACCCACTATGCCACAACGCGCCCTGCCTGTCCTAGTGTGAAGCTGCTCACAGGCACACACATGTTGACGGAATGTCCAGGCTATAGAACCTAATAAAGGTATGAGGGGTGGCCCCTCCAGCTGCATCGCAGACTTCCTGGATCGGGGCCCCCGCGAGAAGGGCTCTAGAGGACGCCATGCCTCTGGTTGAATGAGCCCTCACGGCCAAAGGTGAAGGCAAACTGCGCACCTGGTAGGCCAAAGAAATAGCATGGACAATCCAGTTGCTGAGGGTCTGTTTGGAGGCGGGAAGACCCTTCTTGGGCGACCCAAAACACACCAGCAACTGGTCCGACTTCCGCCATGAAGAGGACCTCTGAATATAGACTTTTAGAGCTCTGACAGGACAGAGCAGATGAAGTCTCTCCTCATGCGCCGTCACAGGAGGTGGAGGATGAAAGGCCTGCAGAACCGTAGGCCGTGCTGAATTGGATGGTACCTTAGGCAAATAGCCCGGCCTGGGATGTAGGATGGCTTTAATGTCGCCTGGAGCAAACTCCAGGCACCCGTTAGATATAGAGAGGGCCTGGAGATCTCCTACCCTCCTCAGAGAAGTAATGACCAACAGAAAAAACACCTTCAGGGAAAAGTTCTTGGCGTCAGCCGACTCCAATGGTTCGAAGGGGGCCTCGGCCAGCCCTTCGAGAACCACTGCCAGGTCCCATGTGGGAACCCTGGAACGAGCCGCAGGTCTCATCCTCCAGGCCCCACGGAGGAAAAGTAAGACCAACTGCTGTCTCCCAAGAGGTCCATCACCCAGAGGAGTGTGGAAAGCCGCAATGGCAGCCACGTACACCTTGAGTGTGGACGGGGTAAGACCAGCTGAAAAACGATCTTGGAGGAACTCCAGAACTGAAGCCACTGGGCAGTTAACTGGATCCACCTCACGCTCTCTACACCAGTTGGTAAAGACATTCCACTTTAAGCCGTACAATTTATTCATGGAGGGAGCTCTGGAGCTGAGTATGGTCTCCACTACTCCAACATATAGGCCGGCCTCTAGGTACTGTGCCCCCTCAGGGGCCAGACCCACAGTTTCCATAACTCGGGCCGAGGGTGAAACATTGAGCCCTCTGCCTGTGACAGCACGTCCCTCCTGAGGGGAATCTCCCACGGAGGGCCGTCTAGGAGCAATACAATGTCTGAGAACCATACTCGGGCCGGCCACAACGGGGCTACCAGCAGTAGACTGATCCCGTCGCGACGGACCCTCTCTAGAACTCCCGGGAGCAGAGCGATAGGGGGAAATGCATACAGACGCAGCCTCGGCCACGTCTGCACCATGGCATCCAACCCCAGCGGGGCTGGGTGAGTGAGGGAAAACCACAGTGTACAGTGGATCGTCTCTCGAGACTCGAATAAGTCCACTTCCACTGAGCCGAACCTCTGAGATATTGACTCCACCACCTTGGGGTGGAGTCTCCATTCCCTGGGCCTCAGCCACTGTCTCGACAGGATGTCTGCTCCCTGATTTTGACTCCCTGGGATATACGTTGCTCTTAGAGATAAAAGTTTCCCCTGGGACCACAGGAGGATCTGATGCGCCAGTCTGCATAGAGGGCGATACCTAAGACCCCCCTGATGGTTTATATAGGCCACCATCGACATATTGTCGGACCTCACAAGGACATGCTGACCTTTGTGGTCCGGCAGGAAACTCCTCAGAGCTCGGGAATACCGCCAACATCTCCAGGCAGTTTATGTGCCAGGAGCAGTGATGGTCCTGCCACAGGCCTGTCGAAAAGCGGCCGTCCATGACCGCGCCCCAGCCCATGAGGGAGTCGTCTGACCTTGGGACAGAAACCAAGCTTTTTCCCCCATAGATAGGAAACGAAGGCATCTGCGCGTAACCCTGATCATGCGGAACGGGTTCCCCCTCGGGGAGAACCCCTTGGTTTTCAACCACCACTGGAGGGCCCTCATGTGCAGCAGGCCAAATGGAATAATGCTGGACGCTGCTGCCATGAGCCCCAACACTCTTTGAAAATGTTTCACAGTAATGGCTTGGCCTAGCTAATCCTGGACACCGTGGCCAGAATGGACTCAATTTGTGCAGGAGACAATCGTGCCCGCATCGTGAACGAGTCCCACACCACTCCCAGGAACGTGGTTCTCTGGGCTGGTGTCAACACGCTCTTTTTCATGTTGAGTCTCAACCCCAGGCTTTGAATGTGGGCGAGGACGACATCTCAATGCCGAACCGCCAGCTCTTGTGACTGGGCCAGAATCATACAGTCGTCGATATAATTGAGTACCCTGATGCCCCTGGAGCCTCAGTGGTGCTAGAGCTGCATCCATACATTTGGTAAATGTGCGTGGGGAGAGAGCTAGGCCGAACGGAAGAACCGATATTGGTACGCTTTGCCCCCCGAAAGCGAACCTCAGGAACTTCCTGTGAGATGGAAGGATGGATATGTGGAAGTATGCGTCCTTTAGATCTATCGTGACAAACCAATCCTCGGATTGAATTTGACTCACGATGATGGGAATAGTGAGCATCTTGAACCTGAATCTCCTCAGAGAACGATTCAAGTGTCTGCGATCTATTATTGGACGCAACCCCCCATCCTTTTTGGGAACTATAAAGTAGCGGCTGTAAAACCCAGACTCCCTGTCCGGTGGAGGAATATGTTGTATAGCCTCCTTTACCAGCAGGGAGTTTACTTCCTGTTCCAATACCCGACCCTGCACTGGGTCGACTGCAGTCCAGACCACCCCGTTGAACCTTGGTGGGCGTAAACCGAACTGCAGCCTGTACCCCTTTTGAATGGTGCGCAGGGCCCAAGGCGAAATATTCGTGAGATTTTTCCATGCATCAAAATATTTTACCAAAGGAACCAGACCAAAGGAACCAAAGGAACCACCGGGATTCGTTCTCGACCCCCTGAAGCGGAACTCCGGCAGGGTTTGACCGAAAACGATTCTCGATGGGCGGACGCGATTGCTGCCTGGCCGCAAGCCTGGGGCAGACAGAGTTACAGACATCAATTTCCTGAGGGCTCCTCTGAGGGGAGGCTCTTTCGGTTTCGTTCTCGACACCCTGAAGCGGAGGACTGGCAGGGAATAATCGAAAACCGTTTCCGATGGGCGAACATGAGCACTGCCTGGCCGCAAGCCATTGGGGCGGACACTGCAGCGCGCATTCGCTGAAAACCGATGTGTCCCGAAGCGCACTTGACACTGGATACAAACATTTCTGAGGGCTCAGTGGAAGAGCAATTCTCGCTCGTCCCTCCACGGGGGGGATAGCCCTGTTAGTTTTGTCTCGTTTTCGATACCCTGAAGCGGACGAACAGCAGGGAAGAATCGAAAAGCGATTTTTGTTGTGCAGAAGGAACACTGCATGGCCGCAAGCCTGCGTTCGCTGCTTATCCTTTTAATTCCTCAGAAATAAATGTAGCCATAAACACTGTATAAGTGAAACACGGTCTGAATGGTAGGCTGAATTAAAATATCTAACTTCCGATATTCAAAAGTCAGAAATATTTCATCATTTTAATTTCTTAAAATTAAATGCAGCCATAAGTACCAGACAATACATTGTTTTGTGTTACTGTGCGTTCACACCGGACGCGAATAGCGCGTCAAATTCGCGTCTACCGCGTCTAGTTTGACGCTTGACCACTTTGTGTTAATTCGCGTGTCAAGAGTGAAACTGACGCGCGTAAAAACAAAAGTTTTAAGCGAAATTTACGCGCGTCAGAATCGAAACCCGTTGGCGGCCATCTTTTTTATGTTGATCGAGCATTCATTGGAGAGTCACCCCTCTGTATTTGCTCTGGAGAGCAGAACGGCGGCGTAGGGGTAATCGTCGCCGTATTTGTGTCCATCAGATCCTTAGAAGGCGAACCCAGTGTGGCGAGTTTCACCATTGGCGTGCTCCAGGAGCTGCGCCTGGATGACGGCGGCTTTCAGCGTAACTTCCGCCTGTCCCGCGCCCAGCTTGATGACCTGTTGTCCCGCATCGGAGCGAGGATCACCCTCGCCCTCATCCACCTAATCTGTCATTTATTTTTGTTTTGATGATAAATGGAGCCAGCCTCCAAAAGTGATTAATCTGTCCGTGATTTTTCTCTCTCTCTCGAACAACACTGTCCAGACACGAACTTATGCAGTATGTTGGTTGTCCTTACATTATAATAATATTTCATATATCTAGATATGGAATAAATAGCATTCAATACAAAATGAATATGTCTCATATATTGAAATCAAGTTTTATGTGATAAAATATTTGCTTTGTTGTGCATTAGAACCAGTCATATTACAAAATAATTTATCGAAGCATACAGATACTTCACCACGTGACAGCAGCATGCAGCTAGGCTCCTGATTGCTTAACGCGGCGCGAATTGATGCAGAAGTTCAGATTTTTCAACTCGGGCGGCAGACGCGAATTCGCGTCAAACGTGTGAATGCACAAATAGCACTAACTAAATAATTCTACCGCATTCTACGGCGTCTACCGCGCCGCGCCCTACGCCTCATTCGCGCCACAGAAATTTTTTACGCGCGTAACGCGTCTTTGCATTGACTTAACATTGAAATCACTCGCGCCTGACGCGCTATTCGCGTCCGGTGTAAACGCACCATTAGGCTGTACGGTCTCGTAATCCACACGCTGCCTCGGCAACGCGAGATTCGAGTCGTTCACAATATATTTGGCTTCCAACCCAAGAAGAAAGTCAACAGGTGTGAGGCTGAAACATCCGACAGCGCACGGATATACGCGTCGAGATATTTCTCAATGAACACAGCCAGCACCCTCAGGAGCTGAATGTTCATGCCTCGCACACACACAAAATCTCTATTGCAAAGTAGACCCGTAATCTAAGCGTTGCCTCGGCAAACGCGAGTTCCGAGCAACTAGATTCTATATTGCAATGTAGACCTTTGATCTACGCGCTGCCTCGACAAACGCGAGATCCAAGTCACAGAATCTTATTGCAGAGTAGACCCGTAATCAACGCACTGCCTCGGCAAACGCGAGAACCGAGCCACTATAGATTCTATATTGCAACAGACCCATTTGCGAGCCCCATGAAGAGCGTTGCCGCGCCGAGCAGACACGGGTCTCGCACCACGGGGCTCGCGAGCCTGACCACCCTCCTCCTTTTTTTTTTTTTTAAGGACAGGCGGGAGCGCAGCACACGGAATGGAAGTTTTTCACAATCCTCGCAAGCAGCCCCCTCGAGAGCTGCCAGCGCGTGCTGCACTCCCAAACAATGTGTAGGCCTACACAAACGATGTGTGTCCCCGATGTTTGTGTGGCACTCACTTTTTTGTACATATTTGGATCACTTAAACACTGTAAATAAACATTACATCGTGCTGTTTTGCTGAGCAAACTTTTCCAATTTTTAGAACCACTGAAGCAGGGGTTGTGTTAAGGGTCAGGCCTGAGACAGATTTGTGCTCTTCAGTCAGCAGACACATCAAATCAGTGCGGTCTCATTAACAATCAGCTACAGCAAATATATCAGCTAATCTGACTCAGCTTTATTTAAACTGCTGTCCCTCTCAAACACCCTATCTCTGTGTCTCACTTTCACCCTGTCTGTCATTCTCTTTCACCTATTGATTCAATGTCAGTTCACTTAAGTTTTATTAGAATGACTATTTACGTACTGTATTGCCTAGTCATTGCAATGCTAAATTTTATATAACATGATAAACAAAAATAAATAACTTAATTACATGTTTCTTTGGCTATGAGTTGCAAATATATATTTTGTTGCTACTAGCTAGCTTTTCTGTGGTATTGTCCCTTCCAAATTCATAGGGGAGTTTTTCCTGTGTTTAGGTTTATTAAGTCTTAAACAAATAATGGAATATTTAAAATTTATTGTTATGTATGTACAGTATGTTAATTTTTTGTGCTTTCTTGTCATCCATTCATCATCTTAACTTTATTTTTCATGAAACATTATTCTGTTGCGCTTCTGCTACAATAAATAGACATCCACTCTTGCATTGCGTGTGTAATGGAGGCCAGCTAGTGAGAGTTGTGCAGGCTGATGACTGCTAGACAATGCAGTGTTTACTGTTTAGCGCCATTGTTAGTGCAGGTTCGAGACCGACTTGGAGCAGAGCAGTTAGGATTGCAGGCTGATGACTGCTAGACAATGCAGTGTTTACTGTTTAGCGTCATTGTTAGTGCAGGTTCGAGACCGACTCGGAGCAGAGCAGTTAGGATTGGAGGGTGAGATTTGGAGGCAGAGCAATGAAGAGAGTGGTGTGTTTGTTTGGGTTGATTTCAAATATCAACAATGAGTACGTTTACATGCAGCCAATAACTTGTTCAAAACTGGAATATTAGCTATAACCCGGTCGCACACGGCCATGTAAACACCGGCAAAAACCCGAATATGCTCATATCACGGATTTTAAAAACCCGGATATGATCCCTGGGGCACCCCTTTTTTTAACCCGAATTTTTGGTCATGTAAACGCCGATCGGTATATCCCCATAGTTATTTGTGTTTTGCGTATGTTCTATTCGCAAGGAATCTTGGTCTTTTGAGTAGAGGAACTTCTCGGCGCATACAAAAACCCGCGTGCAGTATACCGGAAGTAAACATGGCGAGACGCAGCTCAGCATACTTTTGGAGCAAGGTCAGTTCCAGCACCAAAGCGCAAACAAAGGCGATCGCTATCTGCCCCAAACTATTCATTATCCGCGTGCTGCTGCTGTTGTTGTTGTCTTTGGATACAGGTAGAAGAATCAGAAATGACGCATATTGCGTCTTAAGGTTTCCGTACGTCCAGACGCTAACTGTGCATCGCCGTTTACATCGGGATATTGCAATTCCATGTATACAGGAGTAAATCTCTCTGCTCACGCATGTAAACGGGTTATTCCTAATGTTTCAGAAACCCGAATAGTGACCTTAACCCGACCATAATCCGAATATTGGCTGCATGTAAACGTAGTCACTGTTCAGCAACGACTTTGAGAAATAACATACTGCAGCTTTAATTTCATTTTCACCATAAAACTATATCAGTTTTCTTATTTTTTTATTCTAAATGTGGTCTATATACTGAGATGTAACTGGAGTCAATTTGATGAATATTGCATATTTTAATTCAAGTTTATGTGCAAGTATATTCAAAAGATGTGAATTTAAGAGGAGATTGTATTAGGCTGTATTAATTATAAATCTATAAACATAGAGCTAAGTCAAACTGATTAAATAAATAACTGTCATTATTCACTCACCTTCATGGCATTCTAAACCTGTATGCATTTCTTTCTTCTGTTGAACGTCCCGGGTTACGTATGTAACCCTAGTTCCCCGAAGGGACGGACGCTGCGTGTAATCGCAGTGGGAACGCCCCCCAGCGTAGCGCGTCTGAAGCATGAATGAAATCAGTCAATGGAGCGTCACAGCGGGTGACGTCACCGACCAGGAAGCTATAAATATCCCCTGAATACACAAGCCACCAGCTTCTAATGTTACTGAAGCAAGCGGTCCAAGGGGATGCCGAGAGTATGGCAGGACACGCAGCGTCCGTCCCTTCGGGGAACTAGGGTTACATACGTAACCCGGGACGTTCCCCTTCAGGGACTACCGCTGCGTGTAATCGCAGTGGGAACGCAATACCCACATCCCCATACGACCAAATCCCCGTCGTGTGTCATAAGGAGACACAAGCCGACGAGAGAACCTGAGCCCCGGGAGTGGAGCTAAGGTCAAGGGAATAAAATCTGACGAAAGTGTGCGGTGAGGACCAGCCTGCCGCATCACAAACGTCCTGAAGAGAAGCTCCTGAAAGAAGAGCTGTAGAAGCAGCCATACTCCGGGTGGAATGAGCCCTTACAGCCAAAGGTGAAGGCTGATGGGCCGAACCGTAAGCAAGCGAGATGGCCTCGACCACCCACTTGCTCATCCTTTGCTTAGATGCTGGACACCCCTTCTTAGGTGACCCAAAACAGACAAACAATTGTTCTGATTTCCTCCACAGGGCAGCTCTGTGGACATACGCATCTAAAGCCCTAACAGGACACAGCAAATTAAGTTTCTCCTGGTCTGACGTCAAAAAAGGCGGAGGACAGAAAGCCTGCAGAACTATAGGTCTAACCGAAGTGGGTGGTACCTTAGGAACATACCCTGGTCTCGGACAGAGAAAAGCTTTTACCATACCAGGAGCAAATTCCAGGCACGAGGGAGCCACCGAAAGTGCTTGAATATCTCCAATTCTTTTTAGAGACGATATAGCAAGAAGAAGGATAGTCTTTAGTGTAAGGAACTTTTCCGAAACTTCCTCGATGGGCTCGAAAGGAGCTAGGGAGAGACCTTCCAAGACGATGGCCAGATCCCAAGCTGGTACCCTCGTGCGGACTGCAGGCCTCAGCCTGGAGAGCCGGTCCTGCAGGAAATCCAGCACTGTACCAACCGGGCAGTTAACTGGGTCCTGCTGGCGCTCTCCACACCAAGAGGTGAAAAGTTTCCACCTCGCGGCATATAACTTTCATTGTGGCGGGAGCTCTGGATTGGAGGATGGTCTCAACGACCTCAGTCGAGAGACCAGAATCTATGAGCTGGGCCCCCTCAGAGGCCAAGCCCACAGCCTCCATAGTTCTGGGCGGGGGTGAAAGATCGACCCACTCGCCTGAGAGAGTAGATCTCTCCTGATCGGTATCTCTAGGGGAGAGCCGTCGAGGAGAGACACTAGGTCCGCAAACCATACTCGGGCCGGCCAGAACGGGGCTATTAGCAGAAGACTGAGCCCGTCCCGGCGAACCCTCTCCAGAACTCCCGGGAGCAGAGCGATCGGGGGAAAAGCGTACAGACGTGACCTCGGCCACAGATGTACCATCGCGTCCAACCCCAGTGGGGCTGGCAGGCTGAGAGAGAACCACAGTGGACAATGTGATGTCTCTCTGGAAGCAAATAGATCTACCTCGGCACGACCGAAATGTTCCCATAGGAGCTCCACCACCTCGGGGTGAAGACTCCATTCCCCGGGCCTCGGCCCCTGCCTCGACAGGATGTCTGCCCCCTGATTTAAGTACCCTGGGAGATAAATAGCTCTCAAAGAAAGAATTCTCCCCTGGGACCATAGGAGAATCTGACGTGCCAGTTTGTAAAGTGGGCGAGAACGCAGACCCCCCTGATGGTTGATATAAGAGACCACCGATGTGTTGTCTGTTCGAACAAGAAAATGGTGGCCCCTTAGGTCTGGGAGGAAGTGTTTCAGAGCCTGAAACACTGCCAACATCTCTAGACAATTTATGTGCCATAGACGGTGATGGTCCCCCCACAGACCCCGAGCTGGGCGACCACTCATGATCGCCCCCCACCCGGTGAGAGAGGCATCTGTCGTTAGCATAACGCGACGACAAGGAGCTCCCAACACCGGGCCTTGGGACAGAAACCGAGGATCTTTCCACATAACCAGGGCGCGAAGACATCGTCGCGAACTCATGATCATGCAAAACGGATTTCCCCTCGGGGAGAATCCCCTGGTTCTGAGCCACCACTGTAACGGTCTCATGTGCAGGAGGCCAAAAGGTATCACGTTGGACGCAGCTGCCATGAGAACTGTCTCTGGAACTGTTTTACAGTGGACGACTGGCCTAGCTTGACCTGTTCTACTGCGGCGAGAATCGAAGCAACACGAGCAGGTGACAACTGTGCCTGCATCGTCGTCGAATCCCACACTACACCGAGAAAAGTGGTTCTCTGTAATGGAGAAAGAACACTCTTCTTGGCGTTGAGCCTCAACCCCAACCTCTTGATGTGAGCAAGAACGACATCTCGGTGCCGAACCGCCTGCTGTTCTGATTGAGCTAGAATTAACCAATCGTCTATATAGTTCAGAATACGAATGCCCTGCAGCCTCAGCGGGGCTATAGCTGCATCCATACACTTCGTGAACGTGCGGGGTGACAGTGCTAGGCCAAACGGAAGAACCCGATATTGGTACGCTTCGCCCCCGAAAGCGAACCTCAGGAACTTCCTGTGTTGAGGGAGGATGGATACATGGAAGTAGGCGTCCTTTAGGTCTATCGTGACAAACCAGTCCTCGGATATGATTTGTGACACGATCTGTTTGAGAGTGAGCATCTTGAATTTGAGCTTCCCTATTTGAGAATTTGAATTATGAATTTGAGATTTAAGAGACGCAGATCTAGAATGGGACGCAGCCCTCCATCTTTTTTCGGAACGATGAAGTACCGGCTGTAGTATCCTAACTCCCTGCTGGGCGGAGGAACCCGTTCTATAGCCCCTTTGTGCAGCAGAGTTTCTACCTCCTGTTCTAATACCAGAGCCTGCTCGGGGCCCACCACCGTGGGCAGAACCCCTCTGAACCGAGGTGGACGCGTTCTGAACTGAATAGCGTACCCGTTCTTTATAATATTCAGGACCCACTGAGAAACATTGGGAAGCATTTCCCATTCCGCCAGGAACTCTACTAAGGGAACCAGCCTCTCGAGGCTGGCCTCTGGATGAACATCCCGAGTGACAGACACAGCGCCCTGTAACATACTGGCAGGAAACAGCTGGTCTGAGCACTCCACAACCCTCCTCGGAGGGGGCGAGCGTCCCTCGGGAAATCGCTCGCCGAGTCTCTCTACGCCCTGTAAGGCAGGGTTAGTAGAACAGACCCCTGAGGGCATCGAGAAAGACAGGGCGCCGTGTTTTTGAGCGGCGAACTCAAGTCTTTCCCGATGGGGACCACCCTCAGAGTCCTGACGTTCAGCCCGTCAGGACTTTTTCGACGCGGCCTTCCTGGCGACAATGACTGACCTCAGATCAGTCCTGCCCCGAGAAGGCCGCGCCGGAGAGCGCCCCGCCTCGTCCTCCAGTTTGTCTGCGGGGGGGCACGAGACGCGACACTCCGCTTCTGCTGTGCTCTTTTAGAAGATGAACTCGACGGCTGGGACTGCCCTCGCTCAGCAGCCCCAGTGACGCGCACTTTGAGAGGGATAAACTTATGAAAAGCAGCCGCCTGTTTTCTCTCTTCCTGGAACCTCTCAGTGACAGAGTGAAGAGCGCCACCGAAGTGGCCCGCAGGCGAAACAGGAGCATTTAATAGGAGAGATTTATCTTTTTCTTTCATAGAGGTTTGACTCAACCATAAATGCCTTTCTGTGGCCACCATGGCTGCCATAGACCGGCCAACAGATTTAGCTGTTTCCCTGGTGGCCCGGAGAGTGAGATCAGCAGTCTGCCTGAGCTCATTGATCATATCTGCCGAAATTTCTCCCCCCTCACACACATCTTTGAGCAGGTCAGCCTGATAAGCCTGCATAATGGCCATTGTATGCAAACATGCAGCCGCCTGCCCAGCCGCCGAGTAAGCCTTCCCCACCAGCAAAGAAGTATTTTTCAGTGGTCTAGAAGGAAGAGCCGGTGCTTTAAGCGAAGATGCCGAGGCAGGAGAGAGATAGCTCGCGAGCGTCTCCTCCGCCTTTGGCATCGTCACATATCCAGCAGACTTTGCACCAAAAATATTACCATAAGCATTGGATTGATTGGTATATATTCTGCTCGAAACCGGTCTAACCCAGGTCTTTGAAACCTCAGCATGAAGGTCTGGGAAGAACGGTAAGCACCGGTGAGAAGGCTGAGGACGTGCAGAGAGAAATCTATCATCTAGTTTGCTTTTATTTCTAGATTCTTGTTTATCAGTTGGCCATTCAATACTGAGTTTTTCAACAGCCCGAGATAACACATCCATTAAACCTTCTTCAGCAGTATAATGAAGTGAGCTAGTTTCCTCTGATGCCAAACTTTCGACATCCAGATCCTCAGAACTGGATAATCTAAGTTCCACATCATCGCATGCCTCCACCCGGGCAGAAGTAACCGCCGCAGCGCGTGCTTCCAGAGCCGGGTGAGAGGCACTGGATCCCGCCGGAGAAAGCTGAGATAGGGCGGGGCCCGTCTCAGCGTCGCCGGTGAGATCCATCTGCGAACCCCAAGTCAAGCGCCGCCGCTCTGCCTCAACAGAAGCGGGACCCGAGCCCTGGGGAGCTCGCAACAAACCACTCTCCTCAAAGAGCGATCGCCGCGAGCGCAGAGTTCTCAAAGGAAAACGCTCGCAATGCTCACAATCGACTCCCTCGAGAGCCGACTGGGCATGCTGAACTCCCAAACAAGCTACACATAACTCGTGAGAATCCCTACCCGTGATGTAACGTGTACAGGGGGGAACACACTTTCTATACTGCTCGCTCATTTTGTTTTTTTATATATATATATATATATAGTGAAAACTCCTGACAAAATCAGACAAACACAATCGAAAGATATCAGACACACACAGAGCGCTGCTGAAGTAACAGAAGCTGGTGGCTTGTGTATTCAGGGGATATTTATAGCTTCCTGGTCGGTGACGTCACCCGCTGTGACGCTCCATTGACTGATTTCATTCATGCTTCAGACGCGCTACGCTGGGGGGCGTTCCCACTGCGATTACACGCAGCGGTTTGTCCCTGAAGGGGAACGTAAAATAAGATATTTTGAAAAATGCTTTAGCACTGCTTTTGCAGTGTTAATATATTAAAAAGCTGTACAAATAGTGAGTTAATCATTCATTGTCACTGTAATTAACATAATTAATTATAGATTAATTAACACCTTTGTAATGTTATGACTAGATACTTAGCAAGGTATTATCAAGTTGTTTACCACAGGCTTTATTTTACTCATAAATTGAAAAACCCTTTTATAAAACCCCGTATGAAAATGTCAAAGGAACCGGTGGTGAATTAAGACTTCCGGGTTCTGACGTCATCCCTGCACCACTCTATTCATGTGCGATAAGGTCGATTCATTCTCACCTTTTTAATAAAAAAAATCCATTCAGGTCAGGGTAAACTTGGTAGTACAGTCAGCAAAGTTTAATATGAGGATGCGTCATCATTAAGCGTAGCGTCAGTTCTGGTAGGTCACGTTAGTCAACTCGCATCAGCTGACTCTCAGCTGATCCACGTCTACCTATAGGAATACGACGCCTATCACATACATATACAAGCTTCATCAGTATTATCAGCAGCTATCGTGTTTCTCAGGAGCTAATTACCCTCCTCCATCCCCAGCTCCTCCTCTCGTGCAGTCAGGATTTGGCATTCTGATTGCCCTTTGAATCAGAATAAATTCTCGAAATATGTTTTACTTTAAAATCTTGAATTAATGATACCTGCAATACATTCATGTTGGTTCTGTTCTGTTTATTCTAAGGGGGGTTATTGCTTCTCTCCCTGCTCGTATCCATGCTTGGCTGCATGGATGCGCAGGGAGTTCTTGCTCAGAACAGAACCATACCGCCAATCATAACTGTGTGCTAATTGTCAATCGTATTTGACGATAGTGGTCCTGACAGCACTACAGCTTCTATGTAAACATATTGTATGTGGCGATCATCCAATCAGTGACACTGACAAGTAAATATGCAAGTAAGTACGTTTACCCAAAATTTAGGAATGCACAAAGTGAAATGACAGTTTAAGAATAACCAGGATTAATTGTTAACCCCTGGGTAAATTATGAGCAATGTGAAACATGAAGCAAGACAACCTTTAGTTTATGAGCTTTAGAGGGGTTAACTATTTCAAGCGTCAAAATACCTTTTGACTTTCATTGTATGTGAAAAACATCTAAAATATTTTTGTTAGTTTTATTTTGGAAAGATACTAGGATTAGTAAATGACAGAATTTTTTTTGTGTGAAATATGTCTTTTATGATTTTTCTTAAAAACTGAAGTTTTAATCCAATTTTGAGATTGTGACACTGGTCACATGTTTATTCCTTCTGTCCCTGTCTGTCTCTCACTCCATCTCCTTATCTCCCCTGCCTATCTTTGTGTCTTCGTCTATCAGCCTATCAATGTCTCTCTGTCTCTCAGGTATCATGTTATGTACATGAGTGTGTAATGAATAATAATGTAGTTCCTGTATAGAGTATCAAGTCAGATCGATATCATCAACCTCTCCCTGTCTGCCCACTGCAATACCAAACCGCTGCGTACCAGTGTATATGTGTGTGTGAGAGTGAGGGAGCGTGCCAACTCCTGAATCATCTGATACACAGACGTTCTGATTTTAAAACATTGTCTAACACACACTTACACACAGACAGGAAGCAGGTCATCCTGAGATAAGATGACTTCTCTGACTCCCATTTCATGCAACAGTTTTTGAGCCTCTGAAAACATCCAGCACCTTCCTGTCAGCTTTTTTCCTTTTTAGCCTCTCCTTCTCCCTTACAGGTGAATGGAATGGAAAATGCGGGAAACATGAAAGGTGATACCCACATACAGACCTTTTCATCTGCTGAGTGCAGCGAGACACCAAACAGCATAACATTTCATAACAGACACTGAGAAACACTGCTGATGACAAAGAAGGATATTTTCACATGAACACCTGTAGAGAACAGTTTAAAATTAACCAAAACTGGAAAGAGTGTTTAATTTTCATAAGAAATAAACTCTTTCTTGAGTTTAGTAGACAAATTGGAAATAAAATTTATTTTTTAATAATTATTTATTTCTCACTATCTGGCAGTATTAGAAGTGTTCTCCGTTTGAAAGAGGGAAAGGGCAATTATGCTCAAAGGGTCAGGAAACCCCCCTCTTTCAGCTCAAGTCTAGCTCACAATCTTTTTGAAAAATGCAACTTAAATGAGCGTGGATGGCTGTGAGAAGAAGGGAGGGGAGTGGGTGTGGTATGGTGTGGCATGGCAGGGGAGAGGGGGAACTGTCATCGTCAGTGGCCCAAGCATATTGACTGTCACTAAAAATCAGTGGTAAAACGAGAGGAAATGCTAGATTTTTTTTATAGCTGGCAAAGTTAAAGTCTAATGAAATACACTGACACTTTATTATTGTCCTTTCAAAAGTAACTGAATGCCCTGCTACGTACACTCACCTAAAGGATTATTAGGAACACCATACCAAGGTTATAATCGTTAACGAAAACGAACGAAAAAACGAAAACTAGGTGGGGAAAAACATTGTCGTTAACTGAAATAAAAATAAAAACGAGGCATTACAAAACAACGATAACTAACTAAAACTGTAATGTGTGTTTGGCAAAACAAACTAAAATAAAATAAAATTATAGAGTAAATGTTCTTAGTTTTCGTCTTCGTCAATGTATTTCATTTTTTAACGCTATTTAAAACACGCAGTGTATTCGTTCAGCTGCATTTCCTTTCCCTGCTCTCCCTCCGTCTCTCTGTCACATGCACGCGCGCACACAAACGCGCACACACACACACAGCCCCTCCCCTCCGTGCACAACGCGTCTCCATGAAAACGAGGGTTCGACGTTGAAAGCAAGTTCGCGAAAGGTTGGTATCTCGTTAACACCTTTACACAATCACACATTAAAAAGTGGTGTAAAAATATTTTAAATTCTGAATACATTATTGTCAGTGTGTTAATGTCGACCCGAGAAGCGATTGCGCCTTCTTTAGAAAGTTAACTAGTGCAATTTGAGGTAAAATGCACTTGGGTTGTCGATGTCAACTTATATATATAAGCTGTGATTCAAATATTTAATAATGTTATGTCATGTCATTATTTTACTCTTACACTGAATTTTCGCTGCTTCAATACAGATGAGCCGGCCTGGCATTAATTTTATGGCCCGCGTCATGCAAAAGATGAATGCACTTTTTATTTTATTTTTAGTTCAAAGGTTGTGCGAATGTTAGACAGTGTGACTTATATGTAGCCTATGTTTAATACCGCGGAGTCGGACGCTTTGGATAATCCGTGGGTCAATTAATAAAAAATAACATTTATCATCGTCATTGCGATGTGTGTAGAATGTTTAATGTAGCTTTATATAGCTACTTGATATCTCCGAAATGTAACCATTAACTTGCTAAGCGCAACAAATAGCAAAACACGCGGTAACGTCAGCTTGTGTGCGCTACGCAGAGCTCGTGCATTCAGAGCTGCTCACTTTCAATTGCGTAATTTAAATATCACACTTTAATTATTTATAGCTCATAACTTATAAAAAATTAAATAAGACAAGGTGTTATTACTATATGACGAATGATAGACAGCTATACAGCGCGAGAGGACTGAATTGAGCTCTCTTTCACGTCTGAATGGACAAATACACAACATTATGTCTAAATGTCCCTTTAGGTGAGTATTCATGTAAACACAGTCTGTTATGTCTTTACAGAACCTACAGTTGTGAGAATATCGGATGTGCATCAGTGCAAATGGATCTGCACTCGGTCTTAAAGTGACAGTGCGTAATAAACCTAAAGCCGTCTGTGCACTTAATATCAATCAAACAACAAAATAAAAAGAGATAAGAATTCACTACTCTTTAATGAGAAATAGCCTGTATTTGCTCAATGATTTTCTTCATGTATTTTGAGTTTTTTAATACTCTGAATATTATTTTTGTGTTCATACATTTTTAATCTACTTTTTTGTTCCAGATTTTTTTAATTTTTATTTTCATATTCAGTATTACTTTAAATCGGACAAAGACTAGCAATACTTACCTTGCAAGGAGGTTTTTAATACTCTGTTTGGGTATGAACTCTTTTTTTGTGCTTAATTTTAATAATTAATATTGCTAGAAAACTGTTAATGAACTGTTAATGAAACTGTTCTAGATTTTGTTTCACGTTCAGTATTAGCCTACTTTAAATAGGACAAAGACTAGCAAGACTTACATAGCAAGATAGGTAATAAACTGCATTATATTTATATACGGACTATAAAGGAAACATAAACTCCACAGTGAACAACACTGCCTCTCTCCCAGATGAGCTGAACACTTTTTATGCTCGATTTGAGGGAACTAACATCCCCCTCGCGGAGAGAGTTCTCGCGGCTGAAGCTACAGAGGTTAGTACACTCTCCGTCTCTGTAGCGGATGTAACCCGATCTTTCCGTCGGGTGAACATCCGTAAAGCCGCGGGTCCAGACGGTATTCCGGGCCGCGTCATCAGAAAGTGCGCGAACCAACTAGCTGGTGTTTTTACGGACATTTTCAATTGGTCCCTCTCCTTGTCTGTAGTCCCCACATGCTTCAAAACGTCCATCATCGTACCTGTACCGAAGCAAACCAACATCACCTGCTTAAATGACTGGCGCCCTGTTGCTCTGACCCCCATCATCAGTAAATGCTTTGAGAGACTAGTCAGAGATTACATCTGCTCTGTTCTACCTTCCTCACTGGACCCACTGCAGTTTGCATACCGCAATAACCGCTCCACTGATGATGCTATTGCATCTACAATACACACTGCTCTCTCCCACCTGGAAAAGAGGAACACATATGTGAGAATGCTATTTGTAGACTACAGCTCAGCATTCAATACCATAGTGCCCTCCTTGCTTGATGTGAAACTCCGGGCTCTGGGCTTAAACAGCTTGCTGTGCAGCTGGATCCTGGACTTCCTGTCAAACAGACGCCAGGTGGTTAGAATAGGCAGCAACATCTCCTCATCACTGACCCTCAACACTGGAGCCCCACAGGGCTGTGTTCTCAGCCCACTCTTGTACTCCTTGTACACATATGACTGCGTGGCAACTCACAGCTCTAATTCCATCATCAAGTTTGCTGATGATACTACGGTCGTAGGTCTGATCACCGACAACGATGAAACGGCCTACAGAGAGGAGGTGCTCACTCTGACGCACTGGTGTCAGAGGAACAACCTCTCCCTCAACATCAGCAAAACCAAGGAGCTAGTGGTCGACTTCAGGAAGAACGACAGAGAACACAGCCCCATCACCATCAATGGAGCACCGGTGGAGAGAGTCAGCAGCTTCAAGTTCCTCGGTGTCCACATCACAGAGGAACTCACATGGTCCGTCCACACTGAGGCCGTCGTGAATAAGGCTCATCAGCGCCTCTTCTTCCTGAGACGGCTGAGGAAGTTTGTAATGAACCGCCACATCCTCACACAGTTCTACACCAGCACCGTCGAGAGCATCCTGACTGGCTGCATCACTGCCTGGTATGGCAATACTACCAGCCGTAACCGCAAAGCCTTGCGAAGGGTGGTGCGCACTGCCAGCCGTATCATCGGAGGTGAGCTTCCCTCCCTCCAGGATATTTATGCCAGGCGGTGTGTGAAGAAAGCTCGGAGGATCATCAGAGACTCTAGCCACCCGAGCCATGGGCTGCTCTCACTGCTACCCTCAGGCCGGCGGTACCGCAGCATCAGGACACACACCAGCCGACTCCATGACAGCTTCTTCCCACAAGTAATTAGATTTCTAAACTCTTGATCCCTCATGATCAATAACCATAAACATTCTAACTGTCAACACAGCACAACATAACCTACTGCATTTACATAATATATATATATATATATATTTGCACCTTACGAGTATCTACTCTATGTATAATTACCTCTTTTTGTATTTTTGTATACTGTTGTATATGTAAATTGTTGTATATTGTATATTGTTGTATATTGTAAACTGTTGTATATTGTACATTGTATATTATTTATTGTTCTGTTAGTGTATATGGTACTGTGAGTAATTGTGCGCACATTAGATGTGTAATCTATGTAAATCTGATGTTTGCTGTAATTGTTTTCGTCACATCGTGTCATACTGCTATGTTGCTCGGAACTGCACCTAAGAATTTCACCCACTGTTGCACTTGTGTATATGGTTGTGTGACAATAAAAGGATTTGATTTGATTTGATTTGATTTCTAAATAAGTAAGAAATATTGTGTATGTCGTCTTTAGTCTATTTGCTATTTAGTTTTTTTTCCTGGCACACGTCACTTAAACATTTTGCACTTTACTGCGGAGTCTTCTGCAGACTGTTTACATATTTGTGCCCATATGTACATTTTATGTACTGGTTTTATTGTTGAATAGATATTTCTAAAATTGTATGATGTTTTTGTTGAGTTATTATTACACAATTCTTTTTCTGACCTTTTTGAATCTTGCCCCTGAAAAAATAACCCAAAATCCAAAAAAAGACTAAAACTAACACTAAAACTAATAAAAACTAAACTAAAACTAAGCATTTTCAAAAAAATAAAAAATAAACTAAACTAGCAAACCCACTTTAAAAACTAATTAAAACTAAACTGAATTTGAAAACAAAAATTCAAAACGAAATAAAAATTAAAACTAATGAAAAATGCAAAACTATAATAACCTTGCACCATACTAATACTGTGTTTGACCCCCTTTCGCCTTCAGAACTGCCTTAATTCTATGTGGCATTGATTCAACAAGGTGCTGAAAGCATTCTTTAGAAATGTTAGCCCATATTGATAGGATAGCATCTTGCAGTTGATGGAGATTTGTGGGATGCACATCCAGGGCACAAAGCTCCCGTTCCACCACATCCCAAAGATGCTCTATTGGGTTGAGATCTGGTGACTGTGAGGGCCATTTTAGTACAGTGAACTCATTGTCATGTTCAAGAAACCAATTTGAAATGATTTGAGCTTTGTAACATGGTGCATTATCCTGCTGGAAGTAGCCATCAGAGGATGGGTACATGGGGGCCATAAAGGGATGGACATGGTCAGAAACAATGCTCAGGTAGGCCGTGGCATTTAAACGATGCCCAATTGGCACTAAGGGGCCTAAAGTGTGCCAAGAAAACATCCCCCACACCATTACACCAGCACCACCAGCCCGCACAGTGGTAACAAGGCATGATGGATCCATGTTCTCATTCTGTTTACGCCAAAATCTGAATGTCTCAACAGAAATCGAGACTCATCAGACCAGGCAACATTTTTCCAGTCTTCAACTGTCCAATTTTGGTGAGCGCTTGCAAATTGTAGCCTCTTTTTCCTATTTGTGGTTGAGATGAGTGGTACCCAGTGGGGTCTTCTGCTGTTGTAGCCCATCCGCCTCAAGGTTGTGCATGTTGTGGCTTCACAAATTCTTTGCTGCATACCTCGGATGTAACGAGTGGTTATTTCAGTCAAAGTTGCTCTTCTATCAGCTTGAATCAGTCGGCCCATTCTCCTCTGACCTCTAGCATCAACAAGGCATTTTCACCCACAGGACTACCGCATACTGGATGTTTTTCCCTTTTCACACCATTCTTTGTAAACCCTAGAAATGGTTGTGCGTGAAAATCCCAGTAACTAAGCAGATTGTGAAATACTTAGACTGGCCCGTCTGGCACCAACAACCATGCCACGCTCAAAATTGCTTAAATCAACTTTCTTTCCCATTCTGACATTCAGTTTGGAGTTCAGGAGATTGTCTTGACCAGGACCACAGCCCTAAATACATTGAAGCAACTGCCATGTGATTGGTTGATTAGATAATTGCATTAATGAGAAATTGAACAGGTGTTCCTAATAATCCTTTAGGTGAGTGTATATTAGCCTATAATCGTAATTCTATTTAAAACATATTGTGTCATAATGTCATAATGTACATGTATAATTAAAATGTCAATATAAAATATATAGTTGTTTATATACACACTATAAATGCACATATTTTAAAATAATTAATTTTTTGCATAACAAAAAAAAAACATTCCGCGCATAGCCTAGATCTACACGCCCCCTGAACCCCAATGACATATATATTTAATTACACAAATTAAGCATACAATTGACGTATTATCGAAATATCTAAAATTTTCATAAAGAGCGTTTTTAATAAAGAGTTATTTAACAAGGCAAGTAAAAAGATCAGGGTTACATTTTAGACACACACATACCTCTAAAGGGATAGAAAAGTCCTCGGGACTTGGTACCGAATTACTCGCAAAACGTAACTTGCATTGGTCGTCAACAAGGCCGAAGTCCATCATTCTCCAGTTCTCAAAGCTTTCTCGAGAAAAACATTTGCTGCACACATACAGGTCCTTCTCAAAAAATTAGCATATGGTGATAAAGTTCATTATTTTCCATAATGTAATGATAAAAATTAAACTTTCATATATTTTAGATTCATTGCACACCAACTGAAATATTTCAGGTCTTTTATTGTTTTAATACTGATGATTTTGGCATACAGCTCATGGAAACCCAAAATTCCTATCTCAAAAAATTAGCATATTTCATCCGACCAATAAAAGAAGTGTTTTTAATACAAAAAAAGTCAACCTTCAAATAATTATGTTCAGTTATGCACTCAATACTTGGTCTGGAATACTTTTGCAGAAATGACTTCTTCAATGTGGCGTGGCATGGAGGCAATCAGCCTGTGGCACTGCTAAGGTGTTATGGAGGGCCAGGATGTTTCGATAGCGGCCTTAACCCTCTAGGCGCCACGGTCGAGTTTACTCGACAAGATCGCGCATTGGATAAAACGGCCGATTTTTTTCAAATTGGGTGTCAAATTTCGTTCGACATCCCCTCCACTGGATGGCAGACATGTCATTCTTCACCCCCGACTCAAAAAAACGTAATGTTTCTATACAAAATGTTCGAGTTAGAGCGCATTGAATCAGTGCGATCAAAAGCGGAGCTAGTGTGCGAGTGAGCCATGTTATCAGAGCCTCTCGCCATCACAATCGCGGCGACAGTATTGTGGTGGAGACTTTGTCTAATACCACTGGGTATGTTAGACGAGGTCGAAGTATTCATAGGACAGTTAGGAGGCAACGTGGAGGCAGGGTGAGGAATCGCAATGACAATGAAAGTAGTCCGAGCTGTGTATACTCGGCGCGCGCGAGGCAGATCTGGCCGCGCTGCTCGTATCATCTCACTCATGATCTGTGCCTTGCCGTGGCGAGTGAGCGTTTGAACTAAACAGGTCTTGTCTACTTGTGTTTGTATGTCATATGAATAATATATATGTGCCCCATACATGGAATCAGAGTGCCTACTGTATTTAGTAAATGGAAAATCTCTACAGCAAAAGTCCAACCACTACATGCATTCGGTTTGTTTCTACCATTTATTAGTAATGATTTACAGTTTGTTTAATACTTAATATATACCTGAGCATTCAGTATTGTGCAATATAGCATACAGAAGGTGATGGACATTTTGGGGGGAAGAAGTGCTGCATTTTATCATTTAAACGTGACTTTTCATGAAAATTCTATAATCCAAGATTGCCGCCACCATATGACGTCATAATATGCAAATTAGATGGAAAAATGTAATCCCTACATAAACTTTGGGTCATCCTTAATATTTCTCTAATTTACAGAAAGTCTCTATCTTTTATCACTTTTAATATATAGACTTTTGAAATTAAGATGTCAAAATTTGACGTTTTAGGAAAAAACCTCTGGCGCCTAAAGGGTTAAGCTCATCCAGAGTGTTGGGTCTTGCGCCTCTCAACTTTCTCTTCACAATATCCCACAGATTCTCTATGGGGTTCAGGTCAGGAGAGTTGGCAGGCCAATTGAGCACAGTAATACCATGGTCAGTAAACCATTTACCAGTAGTTTTGGCACTGTGAGCAGGTGCCAGGTCGTGCTGAAAAATGAAATCTTCATCTCCATAAAGCTTTTCAGCAGATGGAAGCATGAAGTGCTCCAAAATCTCCTGATAGCTAGCTGCATTGACCCTGCCCTTGATAAAACACAGTGAACCAACACCAGCAGCTGACATGGCACCCCAGACCATCACTGACTGTGGGTACTTGACACTGGACTTCAGGCATTTTGGCATTTCCTTCTCCCCAGTCTTCCTCCAGACTCTGGCACCTTGATTTCCGAATGACATGTAAAATTTGCTTTCATCCGAAAAAAGTACTTTGGACCACTGAGCAACAGTCCAGTGCTGCCTCTCTGTAGCCCAGGTCAGGCGCTTCTGCCGCTGTTACTGGTTCAAAAGTGGCTTGACCTGGGGAATGCGGCACATGTAGCCCATTTCCTGCACACGCCTGTGCACGGTGGCTCTGGATGTTTCTACTCCAGACTCAGTCCACTGCTTCCGCAGGTCCCCCAAGGTCTGGAATCGGTCCTTCTCCACAATCTTCCTCAGGGTCCGGTCACCTCTTCTCGTTGTGCAGCGTTTTTTGACACACTTTTTCCTTCCCACAGACTTCCCACTGAGGTGCCTTGATACAGCACTCTGGGAACAGCCTATTTGTTCAGAAACTTCTTTCTGTGTCTTACCCTCTTGCTTGAGGGTGTCAATGATGGCCTTCTGGACAGCAGTCAGGTCGGCAGTCTTACCCATGATTGCAGTTTTGAGTAATGAAACAGGCTGGGAGTTTTTAAAAGCCTCAGGAATCTTTTGCAGGTGTTTAGAGTTAATTAGTTGATTCAGATGATTAGGTTAATAGCTCGTTTAGAGACCCTTTTCATGATATGCTAATTTTTTGAGATAGGAATTTTGGGTTTTCATGAGCTGAATGCCAAAATCATCAGTATTAAAACAATAAAATACCTGAAATATTTCAGTTGGTGTGCAATGAATCTAAAATATATGAAAGTTTAATTTTTTTCATTACATTATGGAAAATAATGAACTTTATCACAATATGCTAATTTTTTGAGAAGGACCTGTATAATTTAGAGATCCACGTGGTGTCATGAATAATTAAGAGACAGTGTCTTCTCATAGGATATGAAAACTCAGTCTCATTAACAATTATGAGACACCATATGAGTCATCAAAGCACTTACAGTACTTCCAGACACGATGAAGATTTTAAACCCTGAAGACAAAAATAGCGGGAAAAAAATACAATTAACCAATTTTCACCCTACTATTAAATCTAACAGATGCTAACATTGTCTTCAATGGTGTTCAACACACATACCACTGTTAAAATCTCAGAAAATTTGGTTTAGGGTTTCATGACCCTTTAACGTTTGTTGTTGGACAACACAAAAAACAGACAAGTCTAAATGCAAAAATTAAAGGCTTTGCATCTTATCAAACTCTATATGGGCAGTGGTTCTCAATCCTGGAGTAGCAAACACTGCACATTTCTCCCTTATTAATTAACCTCAATTTATATTATCACTTTATATTAAAACTCAGGTGTGACCTACTTCTTCACCTGAGATCATCCAATGGATATGAAAGAGTTTTATGCAAAAATGTCTGGAAACATCGCTGATGTTGCAGGTCATGACAATGGCAACATAGTGAATATAGTATGTTCTTTGTCACGGTTCAGGGTGCATCATTGGCTTCTCACTGTTGTCTGTGTTTGTCCTGTCTTTTTCTGCAGCACGTGACCTGGGCAATTACTGCTTATTCTGCGCAGCTGCGCACTGAATACGAGCTGATTTCCCACAGGCACCGCTTGTTCCATTTTCCTTTATATTCTCTGTGGTTTCTGCCCCTGGTTGTCAGTAGATTATTTTAGGTTTTGTTTCATGTGTATCTGTTCTGGTTGTCTTTCACGTCTTACCTTGTTCACCACTGTGCCCTGGACGCTTAGACGAGGAGTGACAGCTGATCGTTTCCTGGCTGTTCTCTCTCTCTAGTCTTGTTCCTAGGTGGGTGCTGCTTCAGAGGTGGTCTTCTCAGCCTGTGTGTCCAAGGAGCATTACGGACAACTCTGGAGATCCCTCACTTCACCTTACCATTTGAGCACTTGTGTCACTAACCTTTGAGGTTGTATTCTCAAGGTTCTAATAAACTGTGTTCACCTGTGTTCACCTGCTTGAGAATCGCCTATTCGCCAAGGTGGAGAAACGCGAGTTTCACGCACAGTCGGTTCCGTTCCTGGGATTTGTTCTCTCACCCGACGGTATCGGAATGGATCCCGCCAAGGTAAAGGCAGTTGCGGATTGGCCCACCCCAGATAGTCGTTGAGCAGTCCAGCGATTTCTGGGGTTTGCCAATTTTTACAGGCGATTCATTCGAGGTTTTAGTCAGGTCGCCCTTCCTCTGACTGATCTCACCTCCACTCGGAGACGTTTCTGTTGGTCACCGCAGGCTCAGGCTGCGTTTACAACTTTAAAGAGTCGCTTTGTTTCGGCTCCCATCCTTGCTACTCCCGATCCGTCTCGTCAGTTCGTTGTGGAGGTGGATGCGTCGGAAGTGGAAGTGGGGGCAATTTTGTCTCAGAGATTATCTTCGGATGACAGAATACATCCTTGCAGAATTCCGGAATTCCGACATTGGGAATAGGGAGTTACTGGCTGTTAAGTTGGCGCTGGAGGAGTGGCTTCACTGGTTAGAGGGCGCAGAGGTTCCTTTTATCGTTTGGAGTGATCATGAGAACTTAGAACGTAGATCCGCACCGCTAAAGGACTAAATTCTCGACAGGCTCACTGGGCATTGTTTTAACTTTTTTTTTACTTTTAACTGCTTTAACTTTAACATCTCTAATCGCAGAGGAGCCAAGAATGGTAAGCCTTCACGGATCTTTGAGGATGAGGCTAAACCCACCCCCCCTTTGACCATTCTGCCTCCTGGGGAGTGGAGTCCAGAGTCCGCACTGCGCTGCGCTGCGCAACGTCACAGTTCCCGCGGGGTGCCCTGAGAGCCTGTTGTTTGTGCCGGAATCGTTCCGAACTAGCGTCCTACAGTGGGGTCACTAATCAGAACTAGCTTACCACCCAGGAGCGACTCGCACGTGCAGTTTAATCAAGCAGCGGTTTTTTGGCCGTCCATGGTGCAGGATGCTCGTCAGTTCGTGTCGGTCTGTCCAGTTTGTGCTGTGGGCAAGGGCTCCAATCGACCACCGGCAGGGCTACTCCAGCTGCTGTCTTTCCCTTCGAGACCCTGGTCACACATAGCTTTGGACTTTGTTACTGGCCCACCTCTGTCTAGTGGCAATACGGTAGTCTGCACTGTGGTGGACAGGTTCTCGAAGGCAGCTCATTTTGTTCCCCTCCCCAAATTGCCTTCAGCGAGGGCGACAGCGACTGTTGTCTTAGACCACGTTTTCCGCATTCATGGCCTCCCGGTGAATGTGGTCTCTGACAGGGGTCCCCAATTTGTGTCTAAGTTTTGGACAGAGTTATGTCGACAGCTGGGGGCGACTGCGAGTCTTTCCTCCAGGTATCACCCGCAGACTAACGGTCAGTCCTGACGTGCCAACCAGGATCTGGAGAGGGTCTTGAGCTGTGTGGCGTATGCGGAACCGTCGTCTTGGAGTTCCAGATTAACCATGATCAAGTACGCACATAACTCCCTCCTAGTCTTGTCTATGGGTTTGTCACCTTCCAGTGCTGTTTAGGCTACCAGCCACCCTTATTCCCCTCCCAAGAATCCGACGCCATGGTTCCGTCCAAGCCTCCATACGTGGAGGATTGCCAGAGAAGCCCTCACTCAGACTGGCGACAGGAACAAGGCCCCCACTTCTGTGTGGTCAGAAGGTCTGGTTGTCTTCCCAGGACATTCCCTCGCGTAAACTGGGACCCAAATTTATTGGACCGTTTCCTATCAAAAAAGTGCTCAGTCCAGTGTTGGTTTGACTCAGATTAACCACTCAGTTTAAGAATCTTCACCCGGTTCTCATGTCTCCAAGATCAAGTCTGTCATTTGCTCTCCTTTTCAGCCCCAGACCTCTGCTCCCCCGCCTCCTAGACTCATCAAGGGGTCGCCGGCTTATATGATATGGCGGCTCCTTGATGTGTGACGAAGGGGTAGAGGTCATCAATATCTGGTAGATTGGGAGGGTTATGGTCCAGGGGAGAGATGCTGGATTCCGGCTTGTGACATTCTGGATCGCACTCTCATCGACCAATACAATCGGCGTCATGGTGGGCCTTTGGTGATGCCAGGAGGTGTCCCTGAGGGGGGAAAGTACTGTCATGGTTCAGGGTGCATCATTGGCTTCTTATTGTTGTCTGTGTTTCTCCTGTCTTTTTCTGCAGCTCGTAACCTGGGCAATTAGTGCTGAATCTGCGCAGCTGCGCACTGATCACGAGCTGATTTCCCACAGCTGTCGCTTGCTCCATTTTCCTTTATATTCTCTGCTGTTTTTGCCCCTGATTGTCAGTAGATCTTTTAGGTTTTGTTTCATGTGGATCTGTTATGGTTGTGTGTTTCACGTCTTACCTTGTTCATCACTGTGCCCAGGACGCTTAGGCGAGGAGTGACAGCGGATCGTATCCTGGCTGTTCTCTTTCTCTCGTCTCGTTCCCCGTCCAAGGTGGGCGCTGCTTCAGAGGTGGTCTTCTCAGCCTGTGTGTCCAAGGAGCATTACGGACAACTCTAAAGATCCCTCACTTCACCTTACCATTTGAGCACTTGAGTCACTAACCTTTAAGGTTCTATTCTCAAGGTTCTAAAAAAATCTGTTCACCTTACCTCTGCGTTTGAGTCCTCTGTTCAGATCCCCCTGACGTTCTTAGTATGATTAGTTATAGAACATACTTCATAATGGTCAAGAACCACAAGACCATACACAAGTTTGAGGTAAGTAAATTTATATTTCTAAAGAGGTCTCTAAAGTTCACCAAGGCTGCATTTATTTGATTAAAAATACAGTAAAAAAAGGTAATGTCATCAAATAGTGGTGCTCAAGAAATTAATTATTATTATATGTAATGCTTAATATTTATGTAGAAACAGTGAAACATTTTTCTCAGGATTCTTTGATGAATTGAAAGTTTGGTAAAGTTTAGGGTCCAATTCTCACTACTACTTACTTATTAGCATGCATATTATAGGATTATTATTAAAGTACATATTAATCCCTTATTTTTGCATGATCATATTCTTCATCTCTTAAACCTACCCAATACATAAACACAACAACTATCTTACTAACTATTAATAAGCAGTAATTAGGGGTTTATTGAGGCAAAAGTCGTAGTTAATAGATAGTTGTAGTCAATCTTAGTGTGTGTGGGTGAAGGAAGAAGACAGGGTCGGCGAATTTGGGACTCGCACTTTATTCAAGAAAATAAAAGAACAAAAGAAAGGTGCGCTCGTGCGCCTTCACCGTAGTAAACCACTACAGCACATGTATAAGAAATACTCTGCCCGCTGTACCAGCTCTCGCTGTATGTCTCCAGCTCTCAAGGTTCAGTCAAACGACCACTCTTCCCGTTTCATAAATAACTCAGTCCATTCAGTCCAAAACTCTTTCCACTCCTGCTGGTATCTTCTGCGGGTCGCGTGCGAGTCCCAAGCCACTCTCTCCCCGCTCACTCATTCCTGGCAGCTTATATGCGGTCTCCTCGCCAATCAATGCAGTCAGACACAGGTCTTCATCATCTGCACTTGACCTACTTACTCACCGCACAGCTCGCTGACTCGTCTCTCGCTACAGACTTCGCGAGACCACGCCCCCCTCGCCACATTGCCCCACCGCCCGACTCAGGCCGGGGAGCTGTGTTCTCAATGGTGCTGTACATCGTCTCTCTATTAGAGAGCTTTCGACTGATGTACAGCACCGGCCGCTCTTCACCCTCCACCCCCTGGGACAGGACCGCGCCCAGCCCCCTGTCCGATGGGTCCGTCTGTAGGATGAAAGGGAGAAAAAAGTCAGGAGCATGTAAAAGCGGCCCGCCACACAGAGCAGCCTTTATCAGGGTGAAAGCCTGCTGACACTGCTCCGTCCACTGGACCGTATCTGGTGCCTCCTTTTTAGTTAGATCAGTCAGCGGGCTAGTGAGGTCCGAATAATTAGGCACAAACCTACTGTAATAACCCGCTAGCCCCAGGAACTGTCTAACCTCCTTTTTGGTCTTAGGCCTCGGACAGGTCGCAACCGCTGCCGTCTTATCAATTTGGGGACGCACCTGTCCGTGGCCCAAGTGGAATTCCAGATACCTTACTTCCACATGCCCAAATCGCACACTTCTTCGGGTTGGCCGTGAGCCCAGCCCTTCTCAGCGTCTTCAGGACAGCACGCAAATGCTGCATATGACTCTGCCAATCGTTACTATAGATGATAATATCATCCAAGTAGGCAGCGGCATATGCAGCATGCGGCCGGAGAATTTTGTCCATCAGACGCTGAAAAGTCGCAGGAGCCCCGAACAAGCCGAAAGGAAGGGTGACAAATTGGTGTAATCCAAACGGCGTTGTGAAAGCTGACTTTTCTTTGGACATGGGAGACAAGGGGATCTGCCTATAACCCTTTGCTAAGTCCAGTGTATGATAAAAACGAGCAGTACCCAGACGATCAAGCAATTTGTCAACCCTCGGCATTGGATAAGCATCAAACTTAGACACCGCGTTCACCTTTCTATAGTCCACACAGAAATGGACCGAGCCGTCGGTCTTAGGAACTAAAACTATCGGGCTCGCCCAGTCACTGCTGGACTCTTCTATTACCCCCATATCCAGCATAGCCTCTAATTCGTCCTGAACTACCTTTTTTTTGTGTTCAGGTAAACGATACAGGCGGCAGCGCACCACCACACCCGGTTCTGTCTCAATGTGGTGCTGAATGAGGTCCGTTCGACCAGGTAGGGGAGAGAACACATCAGCAAACTCAGCTTGTAGTTTTTTTAATGTCAGTGAGCTGGGAAGGTGAGAGGTGATCTCCACCAAGAGCCAGCGCGAAAGATCGAGGTTTTGTGTTCGCTTCTGGCCCGATATCCTCCTCTCCGCTCACCACCGTCGCCAGCATCACTGACTCTGCCTCAACCCACTTTTTGAGGAGGTTGAGGTGATCAATTTGATGTGCTCCGCCCCTATCTGTTCGAACTACTTCATAATTGAGATTGTTGACCCGCCGTGTGACCTCAAAAGGTCCTTGCCACTTTGCGAGTAATTTAGAGCTGGAAGTAGGGAGTAATACAAGCACTTTATCTCCCGGTGTAAATTGACGAAGTCTAGCCCCCCTGTTGTACAGCTGACTCTGTCTGTCTTGGGCCTGTAAAAAATTCTCCATTGATAGCCGCCCCAAAGTGTGGAGTTTTGTTCTCAGGTCCAAGACATACTGAATTTCGTTTTTACTAGCGGTCGGTCAGTCCTCTAAGTTTCTCTAAGAACATCTAACACCCCGCGGGGCTGACGCCCATAGAGAAGCTCGAAGGGGGAAAACCCCGTGGAGGCTTGGGGGACCTCGCGTACAGCGAACAAGAGGGGTTCTAGCCACTTATCCCAATTTTTGGCGTCTTCGTGAACGAACTTCCGAATCATGGACTTCAAAGTGCGATTAAACCGTTCCACTAAGCCGTCTGTCTGTGGGTGGTACACGCTAGTGCGAATCGATTTAATGCCCAATAATTCATAAAGTTCGCGAATAGTTCGTGACATAAACGCCGTGCCCTGATCGGTGAGAATCTCTTTAGGGATTCCCACCCGGGAGATTAACGAGAAGAGCGCGCTCGCAACACTTTTGGCAGAAATTTTACGAAGCGGGACTGCTTCAGGGTACCGTGTTGCGTAATCCACCAGGACTAGCGCAAAGCGGTGCCCACGTGCTGACCGTTCTAATGGCCCGATGAGGTCCATACCAATTCGTTCGAAGGGGACCTGCATTAATGGAAGGGGGCACAATGGTGCTTTTGGATTGGCCGGTGGATTCAACAACTGACATTCACGACAAGACGCGCACCACCTGCTCACGTTCTCGTGAATGCCCGGCCAAAAGAATCGGGCCTTGAGACGCTTTAGTGTCGCCGTTTGACCTAAATGCCCGGCCATTGGATTATAGTGAGCCGCCTGAAAGAGCATTTCCCGGCGGCTTTTAGGAACTAACAACTGTGTTGTATCTTCTTTTGTCTGGGTGTCTTGGGTCACCCGATACAACTTATCTTTCAAAATAGCAAAGTAGGGATAAGAGAGCGGTTGGTCTGGGTGGAGTATCTGACCGTCGATAGAACGGACCTGATCAAATGCACGTTTTAACGTCTCGTCCTGGGACTGCTCCAGGGGAAAATCATTGCGCTCTTCGAGGATAGTTCTCTCCAGAGTACTCCGTTCCCCTGCAGCAGAGGCCAGAGGTCCCGGCTCAGTATCTCCCACCTGAACAACCGCTGTCTTTCCCTTGTTTTTCTTTTTCCAAGAGGCATCTGCACACAAAGACCCCAATAATTTAGTAAAAGCAGGCCAATTCGTCCCCAAAATTAGCGGATGCCGGAGGTGCGGGTTAACTGCTACCTCTACGCTATGCTTTTGACCCCTAAATTTAATGACCACAGGCATTATAGGATAACTCACCACCACCCCGTGCACACACCGCACCTTAACCAGGCGGCTGTTATCCAATGCCCCAGGTTGAATCAGGCTTTGATGAATGGAGGTTTGGTTGCAGCCTGAATCCACCAAAGCCTTATACGTACCACCCTTGATACTCACTGGTATCTGGTCCAGGCCAGCTTGATCAGGGGCAGCCCTTGGCGTGTCGGGGACCCGGATCAGTGTCCCCACCTCCATCACCGGACACCGGTCTACAAAGTGACCCGGGTCCCCGCAGCGCCAACAGGCCGGCCCAGACCTCCCCGACTCTCCTGATAGTAACGGAATGAGCCGCATGGGCCATCCCCGGGCCTCGGCCGACCTCTCAAAAAGGTCCAGGAATGCCTCCAGATCATCCTGGGGCCCCATTTTATTGAGAGGCAGGGGCGGGGCCAAGGCCGTAGCTGGATCGGGACGGCCCGAATCTCCCGGTCTTTGATGAATAGAAAGTTTGGTAAAGTTTAGGGACTAATTCTCACTACTAATTACTTATTAGCATGCATATTATAAGATTATTATTAAAGTACATATTAATCCCTTATTTTTGCATGATCATATTCTTCATCTCTTAAACCTACCCAATACATAAACTTAACAACTATCTTACTAACTATTAATAAGCAGTAATTAGGGGTTTATTGAGGCAAAAGTCGTAGTTAATAGATAGTTGTAGTCAATCTTAGTGTGTGTGGGTGAAGGAAGAAGAATACAGGGTCGGCGAATTTGGGACTCGCACTTTATTCAAGAAAATAAAAGAACAAAAGAAAGGTGCGCTCGTGCGCCTTCACCGTAGTAAACCACTACAGCACATGTATAAGAAATACTCTGCCCGCTGTACCAGCTCTCGCTGTATGTCTCCAGCTCTCAAGGTTCAGTCAAACGACCACTCTTCCCGTTTCATAAATAACTCAGTCCATTCAGTCCAAAACTCTTTCCACTCCTGCTGGTATCTTCTGCGGGTCGCGTGCGAGTCCCAAGCCACTCTCTCCCCGCTCACTCATTCCTGGCTGCTTATATGCGGTCTCCACGCCAATCACTGCAATCAGACACAGGTGTTCATCATCTGCACTTGACCTACTTACTCACCGCACAGCTCGCTGACTCGTCTCTCGCTACAGACTTCGCGAGACCACGCCCCCCTCGCCACAATAGTTAATAGTGAGAAATGGGTCCTTAAACTAAAGTGTGACTGAAAGTTCAAAAGAACAGCATTTATTAAGTGTTTACTGTCACTTTTGATCAATTTAATGCATTTTTGCTGATTAAAAGTATACATACAAAAAAAAAAAACATGGACCCCTTACCATCCTCTTGTGGCCCCCTGGAGGTTACTAGATCCCGGTAAGATATCCTCTGAATATAATAAACCCTATTCCGGTCACAAATACATTTTGACCAACTATAGTTTCTGCATTTTGCCGTTCTTTGTGTCAAACAGACTTTTTCCCATGTTCAAAATGTCTTGTAGGAGATGTCTAGGTAAATTAGTGTACCAGGTAGCACAGGCGTGTTCTGGCAATGCTTGGTTTTGTGTTTAGAGAGGAGTGGTGAGGCCAGAATTCACTCATGTTTCAGAGTTTTTATGCTACTCTGCCACTACAAACAGGCAATTATTGCCTCAGTCAAACCCAACTTAACAACCCATCAAAGCTTCCAGGGGGAAAAAAAAATGCCAGCCACTTCAAGAATTACGACTTATTTTGCAAAGCTGCGACAAAAATAAATTGCTGAATAAATTCTGGGGAAGGGAGATGCCTCTCTCTCCCTTTCTCTCTCTTTCTGTTGCTCTCAATCTCCTTCACTCTCTCCATCCATCTCTGTTCTGACACTCTGTACTACAGGCTTTAAACTGATATAGTAGAGGAGATGTAATGAAAATAATATACATAGATTTTGCTGAGATACTTATAGCAGTTCATTTGAATTTCTAAACAGGATGCTGAATCATACATTTAAATTAGTCAAAACTGAGCACAGAGAAATTCCCTACCCAATGGATCACAACACCTGGTCTACACTCAAAGTGACCACTGATGCAAATCATGTCAGATTGTTCAGTAACATGGACCAATCAACCGCAACTTCAGCAACAGTAAAATGGTTTAATAACTGTCTTTCATTAAATTGGATTCCTTCTTTAAAGATGGCATGTTGATTGATTTTGGATTATTTAATTACCATCATTATAATATTAATATCTACAATTTCATGCAAATACAGTACTAGTATTAAAAGATGATTTAAAATAGTTGAGAGGCATGAAAAATATATCTAGACATGGAAATATGTCTAAAAAATTTAAAATTCATAGCATGGATGTAAAGTGGAAATAAATTCAAATAAAGTATCTGAAGAGTCTGTTTATCAGGTCAAAAATACAAATAAGGTGTCAACTGTACTGTAGCAATGGACACTTCCTGTGACACTTCCTGTGCATATGCCTGTAAGTGCAATACTCCCACTGTTTAGTGCAATATCCTACAACTCAGGTGATACTTATATGTAGATTTATTTATTTATAATATTCAAAACACTGTAAATAGGTTCATAATCTGTAAATCTGAAAATGTCTATTCTGACTAAACCCAACTGTGATAGTTTTATTCTCATATATTTATATTTTTATTTTTTTTATTCTTATAATTTGTAGTATTATGTTTTATGTTGTATTTGTATTTGTATATGTCCACTGGAAGCCTCAGTACCAAAACAAATTCCTTGTGTGTGCAAGCACACTTGGCAATAAAGCTCTTTCTGATAAACACTAGACAGCTTTATTGGTTATAATGTGAACAGTTAAGCTTTGATTTCTGCTTCCAGTGCACTGTGGATCTGACAAGACTGTAACGAAGAGGCAGTAGCGTGAGGATCCATGTGCAGCTTTATTAAAACAGTATGCGAGTCAAACAGGCAGAGTTCAATCACAGGCTTCGAGTACAATGCAGACAAGGCAGAATCAGAGTCAGGGTTCAGGCTGAAGATCGGGGCAGGCGACAAACACTCAGGGTAATCAGATGACAAGGCAGATACAATCAGAATAGGCAGGCGGCAAAGAATCAAAGTCCAATAAACAGTCCAGGTCATACACGGGTAATCACACACGGAATAAACGCTCAGAAATGGTTGCATGGCAAGACAAGACTTCGCAAGGAGGAAGCTGAGAGCACAGTTTAAATAGAGAAGGTCAATGGGAAACACCTGTGAGTCAAATCAGCCACAGGTACGGGGTATATGGGAAATGAAGTCCAAGGAATTAGTACTCAGGAGATGGTGACCTCTGGTGGTAAGCGGAGTGAGCCACAGAGGCTGCATTCGTGACAGAGCCCCTCCCCTGTGAGCGGCTCCTGACGCGAGGAGGCAAACGACGCCGGGGTCTTCCTCGAGATCTTGGAGCAGGTTTGTCTGGGTGATCTCTGTGGAAATCAGTAGTGAGTGAAGGGTCTAGAACATCATTAGCATTGATCCAGGATCTTTCCTCTGGACCGTATCCCTCCCAGTCCACGAGGTACTGGAAGGGCCTTCCCCGACGTCGAGAGTCCAGGATTTCATGGACCCGGTAGGCCTCCTGACCATCGATGATGATGGGAGGAGCTCTCTGGTCACCAGCCCCATCTAGGACCTCCTCTCCTCTCGGACCACCAGCGGGTTTGAGCAAAGAGACATGAAAGGTGGGTGAGATACGGTAATGGTCAGGTAAGGCTAATCTAAATGAAACTGGAGTGATTTGTCTAATGATTTTGAAAGGACCCACGTACCTGGGACTGAGCTTTTTGCAGGGTAACCGGAGCCGTATGTCACGGGTGGACAACCAAACCCATTGCCCCGGTTGGTAGTTGGGATTGGCTCGCCGATGACGATTGGCCTGTCCTCTGGTGCGATGCACTGCTCTTTGTAGATGCACATGAGCATTATTCCACGTCTCCTCACTGCGTTGTAACCACGAATTAATTGCAGGTAAGTCCGAGGGTTCTCCAGACCACGGAAACAATGGGGGTTGGTAGCCTAGGATGCACTGAAAGGGGGTGAGCCCTGTAGATGGTTTGCGGAGTGAATTTTGAGCGTACTCCGCCCATAACAGATAGCGGCTCCAGTCGAACTGATTCTTCTGGCAATATGAACGAAGGAAGCGGGTGAGTTCCTGGTTTAATCTCTCCACTTGACCGTTGGCTTCAGGATGATATCCGGAGGTTAGGCTGACATTAATGTTCAGTAGTTGACAGAAGGCGGACCAGACTCGGGAGGTGAACTGTGGACCCCGATCAGAGACTATATCCTCCGGTAGACCATAGAATCGAAAAACATTACTGCAGAGGACCTCAGTAGTCTCCAGGGCAGTGGGGAGTTTGGGAAGAGGTATTAGTCTGCAGGCTTTAGAGAAACGATCAATTACCGTGAGAATGGTAGTGTGGCCCTGAGAGAGAGGTAGATCCGTCACGAAGTCGATGGCGATGTGTGACCATGGTCTTTGCGGGATGGGTAATGGATGAAGAAGGCCGGCAGGTAATTGACGCGGAGATTTGGAGGTATTGCAGATGGTGCAATTTTGAATGAACGTGATGGTGTCCGCTCGTATAGAAGACCACCAGAACTTGTTGTTGAGGAGTTGTACTGTAGCCGTTATACCTGGATGCCCGGAACTGGGGTTATTGTGTACCATGTGTATTACTCTCTGTCTTAGAGCCAGGGAAACGTACATTAGGTTGGATGGGGTTTCAGCCGGTGGTGGCTCGATGACCTGGGCTTCTGCGATTTCGGTTAGTATGTCCCACTGCACAGTTGCGAGAAAGATAGTGGATGGAATGATGGGTTCTTGATCTGGCGACAGGAGGTCTGATTCATAAAGTCGAGAGAGAGCATCCGCCTTGGTATTTTGAGAGCCTGGACGATAAGTAACTCTAAAATCGAATCTGGTGAAGAAGAGTGACCATCTGGCTTGTCGATGGTTGAGTCGCTTGGCTGATTTCAGATATTCTAGGTTACGATGATCAGTGAGAACAGTGAAAGGATGTTTAGCCCCTTCCAGCCAGTGACGCCACTCCTCGAATGCTGCCTTCATTGCGAGAAGTTCGCGGTTGCCAACGTCATAATTCTGCTCGGTAGAGTTTAATTTACGGGAGAAGAAAGCACAGGGGAAAAGCTTGGGAGGTTCCCCCTGGCGTTGTGAGAGCACTGCCCCAATGCCTGTGCTTGAAGCATCTACTTCCACTATGAACTCACGTTCAGGATCGGGATGGTGCAGGATGGGAGCGGACGTGAATCGCTCTCTTAGTGAGCGGAACGCTGCTATGGCTGCTGAGGACCAGGTTAGACGGTGGGTTCCCTTCTTGATCATCGATGTCATAGGGGCAACGATACTGCTGAAGTCACGGATGAACCGCCGGTAGAAATTGGCGAAACCTAGGAAGCGTTGTAGTTCCTTGAGAGTAGTAGGTTGGGGCCAGTGAACTACCGCCTGTACCTTCTTCTCGTCCATGGCGACCCCTCCCGAGTTAATCACATACCCGAGGAAGGAGATGGTTTCTTGGTGGAACTCACACTTCTCTGCTTTGGCATACAATTGGTGTTGAATGAGACGTTTCAGAACCGCTCTGACGTGTTTAACGTGTTCCTCATAAGTCTCAGAGTAAATGAGGATGTCGTCAATGTAAACAATTACATTTTGGTTCAGCATGTCTCTGAAAACGTCGTTAATGAAAGCCTGAAACACGGAAGGACTATTCGACAGGCCGAACGGCATAACGAGATATTCGTAGTGCCCCGTCGTGGTGGAGAAGGCGGTCTTCCACTCGTCCCCTTCACGAATGCGGATGAGATTATAGGCACAACGAAGATCCAGTTTGGTGAAATATCTTGCTTGTCTGAGTTGTTCGAGAGCTGCAGGGACGAGAGGTAAAGGATAACGGAACTTGGTTGTGATGTCGTTGAGAGATCGATAGTCGATACAGGGACGAAGACCTCCATCTTTTTTCTTGACGAAGAAGAAGCCTGCTGATGCGGGTGACGTGGAGGGACGAATGAAACCTTTGACGAGTTCCTCCTGAATGTAGGATCTCATAGCCTCTGCTTCGCGTTGTGACAGCGGAAAGACTCTGCCCTTGGGAGGTTGTGATCCTGGGAGAAGATCTATGGCACAGTCACTGTCTCGGTGAGGAGGTAAGTGTGTTGCTTTCACTTTGCTGAATGCCTCGGCTAGATCCTGATAGACACTGAGAAGTGGTTCTGTTAAGGAAGTCTCGCTCCCCTTCTTGACGGGTAAGTTGTGTAGACAGTTGTGAAGACAGAAGTCTGACCATTGAGTGATTTGCTTCTTAGTCCAGGAGATAGAGGGGTTGTGCAGCTCCAGCCATGGAAGTCCGAGGATGATGGGATTTTGTGGTGATTGAAACACAAACAGACGGATTGTTTCAGTGTGGAGGACTCCAGTGCTCAACTGCAGATCTTCAGTGGTGAATTTGATGCGACCGGAGCCCAGAGGTCGGCCATCTAGCGCTGCGACTGCCAAGTGAGAGTCATAGGGAACAAGGGGAATATGGTTATTTTCCGCAAAAGACATATCAATGAAGTTTCCTGCAGCCCCCGAGTCGATCAATGCTACTGTCTCGACGACCCTCCCATTTATCTCCAGAGTAACTGCAATCTCTAAACTAGAAGTAGATTTGGGAATCGGACTCACCACAGTGGGATTGCGGGACGGACGAGTAGGACAGGTTGCTCTTAAATGTCCCGGTAATCCACAGTACAAACATAGGCTCTGTCGAATCCGTCTCTCTCTCTCCTCCTCGCTGATGCGTTACGCCAATTTGCATGGGTTCTACGTCAGAGTTAACTGCAGCGAGTGACATGGGGGAAGTGGACAGACGGTTGGTGCGACGCGATCGAAGGAGATTGTCGATTTTGATGGACAGCTCGATGAATTGCTCCAGTGACCTCCCCTCGTCGCGACAGGCAAGTTCAGACTGCAACTCCATAGACAAGCCTTTACGGTAGTGGAGCTTGAGAGGATCGTCTGGCCACCCTGTCTGAGCTGCGAGAGTGCGAAATGATAATGCATAATCCGCCGCCGAACCCCTTCCTTGCCGGAGGGACAGCAGTTGCTCACATGGGTTGTTGATTGACAAACATAGAACATTGAAGTAAGAAGCCCTTACATCTGTCTGGAGATCCATCAAACTTTTCGGGGAAGGCGAGACGAGGACTGGAGGTGTGGGGAATAGTCGGTGCCTGAGGCGGAGTGGGGGGTGGAACAGGCTCACTGGGTGCTGGGAGTTGAAGTGATTGTAATGCCTTTACCAGATCTTCAGTAATAGCAGTCAATCGGTTGAGCTGTTGTTGGTGTGTGGCCAGGACCGATGCTTGAGCAGTGACCTCTGTGGTGAAGTGGTAGAACGCCGCTGGATCGAGATCTGGCGAAGTCTTCTGTAACGAAGAGGCAGTAGCATGAGGATCCATGTGCAGCTTTATTAAAACAGTATGCGAGTCAAACAGGCAGAGTTCAATCACAGGCTTCGAGTACAATTCAGACAAGGCAGAATCAGAGTCAGGGTTCAGGCTGAAGATCGGGGCAGGCGACAAACACTCAGGGTAATCAGATGACAAGGCAGATACAATCAGAATAGGCAGGCGGCAAAGAATCAAAGTCCAACAAACAGTCCAGGTCATACACGGGTAATCACACACGGAATAAACGCTCAGAAATGGTTGCATGGCAAGACAAGACTTCGCAAGGAGGAAGCTGAGAGCACAGTTTAAATAGAGAAGGTCAATGGGAAACACCTGTGAGTCAAATCAGCCACAGGTACGGGGTATATGGGAAATGAAGTCCAAGGAATTAGTACTCAGGAGATGGTGACCTCTGGTGGTGAGCGGAGGGAGCCACAGAGGCTGCATTCGTGACAAAGACATTAGGTGTCCATTATCAATTGCTTTAACACCTTTTACATCAAACTACTAACACAGGCCCGTTAGAAGTGGGACCTGAGACCATGGATGACTCACTGAATCTGTTTCAGACACACACACACACACACACACACACACACACACACACACACACACACACACACACACACACACACACACACACACACACACACACACACACACACACACACACACACACACACACACACACACACACACACACACACAGAAAACATTCCTGCCCCTGCTTATTGATTAAAGTGCTGTAGTCCAGTAAAGAGAGGAACATTATCCTAATTTGGTATTCAGTTAAAGTTAAACATGATCCCACTAAATGCCTCTAATTATTTCTGCTCTAATGGGGTAGAGTTTGGAGGAAATAGCTTGTTTAGAGTGTGTAGGTTAAGAGAGACAACCACACACACACACAGTCCAAACTTTTGAACAACATTACATGCACTTAGCTATAAATGAGGAATTTTAAAGGAAAAATTAATTAACCCCTAAAACCTACAATAAAATGCTGAAAGACAAGCTAAACACCTTAAAAGTTATTCATTTTTAAATAGGTCTCTCTGTTTTGGTGTGACCTATAGGTAGAACAAATTAATGTATTTTCTGTCTCGGTTTCCCTTTAACGGATCTTTAATGCTCAATTCTTTCTAGTATTTTAAGATTCCTTCTCAATGTTTTCCTGGTCATTTATTCTGGTTGACACAGCACGGTCTACAGTATGTCTTCTAGGGGTGCAACGGTTCAAACTGCTCAGGGTTTTAGTTTCATGGTTTTGGTATGGTTCGGTATGTGCTATGTTCAAGGAAAAAAGGACTACAATAATGAAAATAAGAACAAACATTTTAACTACAAACAACAGCACAAATAAATACAATAGAACAAAGATACTAATAAAATAAACAGTGCTTTTCAGGTTTTTCAGGTAGTTCTAACATTAGTTTTTCAGGTACAGAAATTGAATAAAGTAATCAAATGTACATTTTTTTTTGCATAGTTGACTATAAATTAAACATGAATCCTTATTAAAGTTACAAAAGCTGTTCAATCCAGAGCCTTGAGTGATTTCCTTGTCTTTTGTTGTTTGATTAAAGGCACACTATGTAGAAATTGTGTTTTTGTCAAACAGCAACCCCTAGAGTCGCTGCGGAATACTTGCACTGCCGTAAAGTCTGCTAAAAGCTCTGATAATCGAAAGCTAGCTAGACATATGTGGAAATTATTGGAATGGTCTAATTATCAACAATGGATGAATGAACAGCATCGTAAAAAAAATTGACATACTACAAGCAAGCGCAACAACATACAACATAGAACGCAAACAAGTTTACAAATAAGAGATTTACTTACTAGTCCATCAACAAGATCGCCAGGTTAGCATCGCTGTTGCATCCAGTGCTGCTTTTTAGCTCGCGCCAACGAGTAAAAAAACCGACCGAGTGGGACACTAGTCCAGTTCTTCACGCGGTCAGATTCTCTTTTCCTAGTCTCTTCCGACCGCGTTTTCTTAGCTTTTTCCATGAAGATGGCATGAAGACGACTGTACATTCGCGAGATGGACGTATGCGCATTAGGCTACTCTATTTGATCTGTGTTTTCTTTCAAAACAGTTAGGCTATGTTTAGGTGGTATTTTTTATGTTTTCATCACGCAATCATGTTTTTGACGCGGTGGTGACGCGTTCACGTAACATGATGTAAGGGTGGCGGCGGCGCTGCCGATAAAGCACCTAAAAGCTGTCACAAAGAACGGGCAAAAGCAATTAAAAGATTATGAATATGTCAAATATATCAAGGAGACATTTTAATTGTTTATTAATAAAGATGAAGTTGACGTTGCTGCCTCGCGATCTTCGCAGTAGTGAATGCGCCAGAGAGAAATGCACATTTCATACAGATATAGGCTAAGCAGAGAGCAGTCCGTTTTCCTTAGTTTTGAATTGTTCTGTTTACAAGTAGACATTTCAATATAGATTGAAATATATTGTTCAGGTCTGTGAAGTACCTTATACACTGTGTTTCGGTTAATTTATGAGACGCACTCGCGCAGGCGCATCCGTGTCTATTGTCTGGTATATTTACATCTTATTTATTAAATCCAGGCAATTGGTTGATGAAACATTGATTACAATTAAGATACAATTAGAACAAATCAAAATTCACTTTAAAGAAAGGCTTTGTGTCTTCTGTTTGAGGTCTCTGTGAAAGTTTTAAAACAGTAGCCTATTTTAGTGCCGCTTCAGAGCGGTCAAGTCCAGAGAACGTCTCAGGTTACGTATGTAACCCTGGTTCCCTGATAGGGAACGAGACGCTGCGTTCGAGACGCGGTGGGAACACTCTGCGTGATTACGTCATGAAGCACGTGTAAAATCAGTCCAATGGAAGCCCACTACGACATAGGTGACGTCATAGACCAGGAAACTATAAAGCAGCCCTGAAATCAGACCGCAACAGCTTCTGAAAAACCTGAAGCAAGTCGATCAGGGCATGCAGGAAGTATGGCAGGCAAACGCAGCGTCTCGTTCCCTATCAGGGAACCAGGGTTACATACGTAACCTGAGACGTTCCGTTTCAAGGGAACTCGAGCTGCGTTTGAGACGCGGTGGGAACCCCATACCCACTACGCCATAGTGACAAATGCCCGTTCTGTGTGAAGTCCTGCGCACACTAAGAAGCAAGCAACCTCGCCCCAGGAGTGGAGAGGTCAAGGTCATAAAACCTGACAAATGTAAGCGGAGAGGACCATCCTGCCGCATTACACACGTCAAGAAGGGAAACTCCCGAAATTAAGGCCATAGAGGCCGCCATTGTCCGAGTAGAATGGGCCCGCACAGCCATAGGTGAAGGCTGTCCGGCCGCTTCATAAGCCAATGAAATAGCCTCGACTATCCATTTACTCATCACCTGTTTAGATGCAGGGCATCCTCTCTTGAGTGACCCAAAACAAACAAATAATTGCTCAGATTTACGCCACAGAGCAGCTCTGTGAACATAGGCATCTAAAGCCCGGACTGGACATAACAGGTTAAGCTGTTCCTGATCTGGGGTATTAAAGGGAGGAGGATAAAAGGCCTTCCGCACTATTGGGCCCCCAACATTTAGTGGGACCTTAGGAATATAACCCGGTCTAGGTTAGAGGAATGCTTTCACCATACCAGGTGCAAATTCCAGACATGAAGGAGCATCCGACAGAGCATGTAAATCACCCATTCTCTTGATAGACGAAATAGCAAGGAGAAATATAGTTTTTAGAGTGAGGAATTTTTCTGAAACCTCCTCGATGGGCTCGAAGGGAGCCAAGGCCAGACCCTCAAGTACAATGGCCAAATCCCAAGCCGGTGCTCTAGATTGCAGTGCAGGCCTGAGCCTCAATGTACCACGGAGAAAACAAATAATAAGAGGATCTCTCCCAAAAGAAGCCCCGAGAGGGGTGATAAGCAGATATAGCCGCTACGAACACCTTTAAGGTGGAGGGAGATAATCCAGCAGAGAAACGGTCTTGAGGAAATCAAGAACTGTACCAACCGGGCAGTTAACAAGATTTAAAAAACGTTCTTCACGCCATGTAGAGAACAGTTTCCATTTCAATGTACATAGTTTTCTCGTGGAAGGAGCTCTGGATTGAAGGACGGTCTCAACGACCTCAGTCGAGAGACCGGATTCTATGAGCTGGGCCCCCTCAGAGGCCAAGCCCACCGTTTCCACAACTCCGTTTAACCCTTTTCTATTATGTGCAGGACCCATAGAGAAATATTTGGCAGAAGTTTCCACGCTGCCAGAAATTCCGAAAAGGGAACCAGTCTCTCGAGACTGGCCTCTGGATTTGATTGAACAATCATTTCGGCGCCCTGAAGCGGCGAACCGGCAGGGAACAACCGAACTGACCGTTCTACAACCCTCCTCAGAGGGTTGCACGGGGACGCTGACACCTCTGCGCCCTGAAGCGGCGAACCGGCAGGGAACAACCGAACTGGCAGCGCTGCGACCCTCCTCAGAGAGTCGCACCCCAGGTAGAACCCATGGGAGCATTGATATCGGGGGCTTGACCAAAGATCTCCCATAGAAGCTCCGCGACCTCGGGGTGAAGTCTCCATTCCCCGGGCCTCAGCCCCTGCCTCAACAGGATATCTGCTCTGATATACGAGATCGTCAGTGTGTTGTCCGGACCCTCCACCGAGCGACCACTCATGATCACTCTCGACTTGTGAGGGAAGCATACGTCGATAGCATTATGCGTTGAACCAAGGTTCTTCCACATGACCGAGGCACGTAGGCATACCCGCGTGACCTTGATCATGCGAAAACGGATTTCCCCTCGGAGAAAATCCCTTGGTCCTGAGCCACCACTGCAGGGGTCTCATGTACAGAAGGCCAAAAGTAATTACGTTGAACGCAGCTGACATGAGACCCCCAGTCTGAAACTGTTTCACAGTGAGTGACTGGCCTAGATAAACCCATATTACACCTAGAAAAATGGTCCTCTGAGCTGGGAGGATCACACTCTTCTGGCGTTGAGTGGCAACCCCAACATCTTTAAATGAGACAGAACGACATCTCGATGCCGAACTGCCATATGCTCAAATTGAGCTAGGATCAACCAATCGTCGATATAATATAATACGCGAGTGCCCTGGAGTCTCAAAGGAGCCAGAGCTGCATCCACACATTTTGTAAAGGTGCGGGGTGATAAACCTAGGCCAAATGGAAGAACCCGATACTGGTATGCTTCGCCCCCGTTTTTAAAGCGAACCTCAGGAACTTCCTGTGATTAGGATGGATAGATACTTGGAAGTACGCGTCCTTCAAGTCTATTGAGACAAACCAGTCCTCGGACTGAATCTGTGATACAATCTGTTTGAGTGTAAGCATTCTGAACTTGAGTTCCTGAACTCTGCTGTTTAAATGGCGCAGATCTAGAATAGAACGCAACCCTCCATCCTTCTTTGGAACAATGAAGTAACGGCTGTAAAACCCTGACTCTCTGCTGGGAGGAGAAACCCTTTCTATAGCTCCTTTTTGAAGAAGTGTCAGTACTTCCTGCTCCATAACCAGAGCCTGCTGTGAGTCCACTACCGTAGGGAGGACCCCCTGAAATCTGGGCGGACGAGTACCGAGCTGAATTCTGTAACCCTTTTCTATTATGTGCAGGACCCATAGAGAAAATATTTGGCAGAAGTTTCCACGCTGCCAGAAATTCCGATAAGGGAACCAGTCTCTCGAGACTGGCCTCTGGATTTGATTGAACAATCATTTCGGTGCCCTGAAGCGGCGAACCGGCAGGGAACAACCGAACTGACCGTTCTACAACCCTCCTCGGAGGATTGCACGGGGACGCTGACACCTCGGCGCCCTGAAGCGGCGAACCGGCAGGGAACAACCGAACTGGCAGCGCTGCGACCCTCCTCAGAGAGTCGCACCCCAGTGGGTGCCGAGGAGAAACGATTTCTCAAAACCGTCCCTCCTTTTTCTTTCGGCAGGACTTCGTGTCTAAGCTTTATTAGAGATGACGACAGTCCTCTTTTTATTTAGATCTTGCCTACCTCTAACTAGCTTAGTTCCTACAACCCTGCTCGGAGGATCGTAGGAAAAAGCAGGCACCTCAGCACCCTGAAACGGCGAACCAGAAGGGAGACCGAACTGACTGCTCTACGACCCTCCTCGGAGGATCGTATGGGGACGCTGACACCTCGGCGCCCTGAACGGCGAGCCGGCAGGGAATAACCGAACTGGCAGCGCTGCGACCCTCCTCAGAGAGTCGCACCCCAGAGGGCGCCGAGGAGAAATGATTTCTCAAAACCGTTCCTACCCCGGAGGGGACCACCCTTAGAAGCCTGATAGCCTCGGCATCAGGTCTTTTTTTTTTTTTTTGCACTCTATGCCAGTTTCAGGAACATAGATTGGTGAGGAAGAAACCTCTGGAATGCCGCTGAAAGGTTTAGTTTTCTTGAAAGCGGAGCGTCCAGAAGAACAGACATTTTTATCTTTCCTTTTCTTTATTTTTATATCAGAAAAATGTATACATATAAACATATATATATATATATAAATATATATATATATATATATATATATATTCTCGAATATATTCTCGAATAGAGTCAATGCTGACATCCTCACATTCATCTATGTCCTTAAATACTTTACCCACCAGTACTGCCTCATAAAATTTATTTATTATTAAAGATGGCTGGTGGATAACGTCGGGGTTAAAAAATTATGACGCCGACTCGGGAGAGAGAAAGCTCGCAAGCGTCTCTATAATCCAAGGCACTGTCATACCATGATACTTAATACCCATAACATTACTCTAGTTAGACGTTTGGGTATTAAACACATAAAATAGAAACCGGTTTATTCCACGATCTCGACACCTCAGTGTGGAGATAGGGAAAAACCAGTAGTCCCCGACGAGGAGGCTGAGATACAGAGTTTTCCTGTTTTTTAGATATATTTCATCTAAGAAACTCTTTTTATTGTCATTCTCATAATGTTTAGCTGTCCAGAAAATATTTAACTAGCAACAGCAATAGAAAAACCTCCTTTTAAAAGCTCCTCTTTATTCAACAGAGTTATGAGCTGCCTATTTATTGAAAAATCAAACATCTGCCTTTTTCTTAATATTTTTATTTGTTTTGTTCACTTTTTATTAACAAAACACTAACGATACCAATTCCTCGGAACTGGAAATCGCAACACACTGGATCTGCAGGTGAAAGCTGAGATAGGGCGGGGCCCGTCCCAACCCACGCTGTCAGATCCGTTTGCGAACCCCAAAATGCGAGTCGTCGCCGTGTCTAGGCAACAGCGGGACCCGCGCGGTGAGCGCGAACCAAACCATTCTCCTCAAAGAACGATCGGCGAGAGCGGAGCGTCTTCATAGATAGACTCATACAATGCTCACAATCAGCCCCCTCGAGGACTGACTGGGCATGCTCCACTCCCAAACAAGCAACACAAAGCTGATGTGTGTCCCCACCCGTAATATAACGAGGGCAGGGAACAACACACCGTCTATAATCTTGCTTGCTCGCCATAATAATGATAGATATATTGGGCTTGCAATAAATAGACAAGGACAGATATACAGAGAGCGCTTGCTGAAGGTACAGAAGCTGTCGCGGTCTGATTTCAGGGCTGCTTTATAGTTTCCTGGTCTATGATGTCACCTATGTCGTAGTGGGCTTCCATTGGACTGATTTTACGCGTGCTTCATGACGTAATCACGCAGAGCGTTCCCACCGCGTCTCAAACGCAGCTCAAGTTCCCTTGAAAGGGAACTGTCACGTCCTTACATTGTTTTTTCCTCATAAATGCGAACACGAAAAATAAAATAAAATGAATATTTTATGTTCTGTGGAGAGCCAACCCTTCTTCATCCGGTGAGTATATTACTTTTGATTTGCGCAGTGTAATTCACAGAATTACAAAAAAATATTTTGCCTCCTAAATATTTGTTTTGTCACGCATGAATGCGTGTGTATTTCCCTCATATTAAATATAAAACGCATGTGTAGACTGATATGTCGGGTGCGGGTTGTTTATACATTGACCCGCGCATCACTGGTCCAATGGAATGAATGAGCGTCACGGGTGGGTGACGTCATGACCAGGAAGAGATAAAAGCACATCCGGTGCGTTACTCGCGTTAGCTTTTGTGCCTCAGCAAAGCGCTCTGTGTCAAAACTGTCTGTGAATATGTATTGTTGTCTGTCTGATATATACATATATATGCACACTATGGAAACGAAACAATTGCACAAACTTTGTGTTCTCCCTGCTTGCGTTATTTAATGAGTAGGGACACACACAGGCTTTGTGTGATGTGTTTGGGAGTAGAGCATGCGGTATCAGCCTTGGCTGATTGCCCACATTGTGAGAAGCTTTGCTTGCTCCTCTCCCGCCTGACATTCTCGAGGGAAGTGGCCAGGCTCGCGATTCTCAAGGTGCTGAAGGCTGCAAAAGCAGCGCGGAGAATGCATTCCTGTGGATCGCAAATAGGATCTCTTTATGGGGTTGGAGACGGGTCCGCGGATCTTATCTCCTCCCTTTCCATGAGGGCTGGAGGGCACGAGGGCTCCCTTTCCACGCGCTGCGGTCTCTTCCGCCCGGGGAGAGAGATCAATGCTTCAGTGCTCTACTTCCGAGGAGGTAGATGTGCTGGGCAAGTGACACAGTCATGGGGGAAGTTGATTTGCCATCTCTTTCCCCAGCGTATGTGAAATATATATATATATATATATATATATATATATATATATATATATATATATAATAGTTTATATATTATATATAAAATAAAATAAATGTGTATATATAAAAAGAGAATATATATATAATAGTTTATATATTATATATAAAATAAAATAAATGTGTATATATAAAAAGAGAATATATATATATATATATATATATATATATATATATATATATATATATATAAATATATATTTATTATATTTTATTTTATTTATAAAATAAAAAATATATATAAAAATAAAGCTGGTAGAGGTGTTTACTAAGGCTGTAGATAAATTAAATATTTAATGGCCAGCAGAAATAAGGGGGCGCTCGTCCTAAAAATAAAGAACGAGTTTCCTTCCCTCTATTTTTTCACGTCCATCACGGGGCCTTCCATTTTTTCCCGATCTGCACAGCGAGCTGTCTAGATCATGGAAAAAGTCTTACTCATCTTGTCTTTTAGCCCCCAAGTTCATGTATATTCAGATATTTGGGGGTTAAGAGAGTATGGCTATGGGGTAATACCCCGGGTAGAACAGACGCTTGCGAACTATCTGTCTCCAGGTTCAGTAACATCCCTGAAGGCGTCAGCTTCTCTCACTAAACCATTAAAGAAAACGTCTATTGTTACGTATGTAACCTTCGTTCCCTGAGTAGGGAACGGAGACGTTACGTCGGATGACGACGAATGGGGTTTCGCTTAGAAAGCCTATCAACTTTGAGTATTACAACGCGAGCCAATGGCAAAGAAATGCCATGGGTCTGCGGAATTTGCATGGCGGAACTCAGCCCCACCTCGTGGGTATAAAAGGAGGAAGCCGGCAAAATGCAGATATGTTTCTTCGCTGAGGAGCCAAGACTGAGCTCAGGCGATCCCTGCGGTAAAGCGGAGAGTGGCTGGCAGACGTAACGTCTCCGTTCCCTACTCAGGGAACGAGGGTTACATACGTAACCATAGACGTTCCCTTTCGTTGTCACTCCGAGTTACGTCGGATGACGACGAATGGGGTTACCAGTCTAATCACGCCACCTTCTCAGCTGTCTTCCAGTGCCCTGCGTAAATCGAGATCCCTGTCGAGACTGGGCGAAGGACTCCATTTAACACAGGAATACCTAGGTACACTGGGAAGCATATCCCAAGCTAGGGGAAGTATGCAATTAATGCCAACCCGGAGGGAGGGGGGGGACTTAGAGAATACACATATGACCCGAAGGAACATATGGAGAACACTGGGGTATCCAGCCGCAGGTGAAATATTTCAACCCCAGGGGTGGCAAGGTGGCTTGCCAAGGGAAAGACACATGCTCAGAGAGGCTTACAGTGGAAATACACATGTGGGGGTCGCTCAGGGGAGGGACCATGCACACGGGAGGCACCTAGCCGACGCGCAGGCAATAGACACTGGCGCCGACGTCAGGAGTGCTGGAGGAGCTCAGGGCTTTCGGGGAAGCTCACCTGAGGAGAATATCACACGTATCCAGTCCGTGGAGTGGAATGGCGAGCAAGCGAAGACACCTGAGCGGGTCCGGTACTAGCTGGTTGAGGCGAGTACATGAGAGGACACAGGCTCCACTCGGAGATTGTAGAATCTGGCGAATGTGTTCGGTGTCACCCAGCCTGCAGCTCTGCAGATGTTTGTTAGCAAGGCACCATGCACTAGAGCCCAAGAGGACGCCACACTCCGGGTGGAGTGGGCAGTCACACCAAGGGGGCACGGTCGACCTTGCTGCTGGTATGCCAAAGCAATGGCGTCCACTATCCAGTAAGACAACCTTTGCTTGGAGAGAGCCTTTCCCTTCAGCTTCCCACCATAACAGACAAAGAGCTGGTCTGAGGTCCTGAAACACTGCGTCCTGTCTACATAGGCGCGGAGAGCGCGTACTGGACAGAGCAGTGCAAAGGCTGGGTCTGCCTCCTCCAGGGGCAGCGCTTGCAGGTTCACCACCTGTTCCCGGAAGGGAGTGGTAGGAATCCTTGGGCACATATCCAGGCCGGGGTCTCAGGATCACGTGAGAGTAAGCCGGCCCGAATTTCAGGCACGCTTCGTCAACGGAGAATGCGTGCAGGTCCCCTACCCTCTTGATGGAGGCCAGTGCAACCAGGAGCGCTGTCTTCATAGACAGGAATTTAAGCTTGACTGATTGCAGGGGCTCAAATGGAGCACTCTTCAGGGCAGTTAGAACCACTGAGAGGTCCCAAGAGGGAACGAGAGGAGGGCGAGGTGGATTTAGTCTCCTCGCTCCTCTCAGGAACCTGATGACCAGGTCGTGCTTCCCCACCGACTTACCTCCGATGAGGTCATGGTGTGCGGCAATAGCGGCAACATAGACCTTCAGGGTGGAGGGAGACAGCCTTCGCTCCAGCCCCTGTTGAAGGAAGGAAAGCACAACGCTGATCGAGCATCTCCGGGGGTCTTCTCGGTGAGAAGAGCACCAGCTGACAAAGAGGTTCCACTTCAACGCATAGACGTGTCTCGTGGACAACGCCCTAGCGGAAGTGATGTTAGCTACCACCGCTGGTGGTAGGGTACTCAAACCTGCCTTGTCCCATCGAGGAGCCCACGTGGAGGTTCCAGAGATCGGGACGAGGGTGCCATAGGGTCCCCCGTCCCTGAGAAAGAAGGTTCTTCCTCAGAGGGATCGGCCAGGGAGGTGCTGTCGCGAGGAGTACTAGTTCGGGGAACCAGGTCCGGTTGGGCCAGTAAGAGGTAACCAGGAGGACCTATGACCTTTATACCTATTTTATAAAATAAAAAATATAAATGAAAAAATAAAGCTGGTGGAGGTGTTTACTAAGGCTGTAGATAAATTAAATATTTAATGGCCAGCAGAAATAAGGGGGCGCTCGTCCTAAAAATAAAGAACGAGTTTCCTTCCCTCTATTTTTTCACCTCCATCACGGGGCCTTCCATTTTTTCCCGATCTGCACAGCGAGCTGTCTAGCTCATGGAAAAAGTCTTACTCATATTGTCTTTTAGCCCCCAAGTTCATGTATATTCAGATATTAGGGGGTTAAGAGAGTATGGCTATGGGGTAATACCCCGGGTAGAACAGACGATTGCGAGCTATCTGTCTCCAGGTTCAGTGACATCCCTGAAGGCGTCAGCTTCTCTCACTAAACCATTAAAGAAAACGTCTATGGTTAGGCATGTAACCCTCGTTCCCTGAGTAGGGAACGGAGTAGTTACGTCAGATGACTACGAATGGGGTTTCGCGTTAGAAAGCATATCAACTTAGAGTATTACAAAATGAGTCAATGGCAAAGAAATGCCATGGGTCTAGAGCTTAGATCGGGCCCAAAAAATCAAGCCCGACCCGACCCGAGCCCGTGCACGTTGTGTCCGAGCCCGGCCCGGCCCGACACATTAACTGTAATTATGAGCCCGAGCCCGATTTAAACCCGACCATTTTTAATATGTGGGCCGTTATAACCAGGGGCGACGACAGATCATTTTTTAACGCAGGTGCTGAATGGGTGCTAGACCATTGACAGTGTGGAGCTGCGCAATATATATATATATATATATATATATACTATTAATAAATGTGCAAAAATTGGCCACTTAATATTTAATATTCAATTATTTTAATTATCACAATGATAGTTTTAATTTTATTAAATTGAACAATTAGTAAATTCGGTGACAAGCGTGCCGAGAATTGATTTAATTTTATGATGAGATGCTCCAGTTCACGTGCTATGGTGAACACGGCTCGCCGGCGCCTCCATGTCATGAATATTGCCTGCTATATTTTCTTCTTATTAATGCTTCTTCTTCTTCAGGCAATTGGTTGATGAAAAATGTATTAAAATTAAGATACAATTTATACAAAACGAAATTCACTTTAAAGAAAGGCTTTCTACAAAACAAAACATAATGAAGTGGTCAAAATCATGCCTGAACCACCTCCATGTCTCCTGATATTGCGCATCCTCCTATCTACTCTGTTCACTTTCATAATCAACATAGATGGAAAAAAATAACATTATAATATTTTAATAAATATGAAACTAAATGCGCTTATTTAATGGCTACAACACATGCAGACTCTCTAGCAGCGCGCCGCACTTGGACTCAACAAAGCCAACACATATGTTGTCACTGCCCACGAGTTTAAAATATTTCCATACCTCCGACTTTCCTTCATACTTGCTCAAAGTTAATTCTCCTGTTTTAATTTTTTTCTTTACTTCTTCAAGCTCCATGTTGCACTTAAGCTACACAATACAGCACAGCGTGCGAGTGGAGGAGACGCTGCGCGTGACACGTGACGTGCTTGATCAAGGACCCGACCCGACCCGAGCATAGTGGCGGGAAATATCGGCCCGGCCCGGCCCGCAGGTCGGGTCGGGTCGGGCTCGGGCTCGGGCAGAGAATCTAAGCTCTACATGGGTCTGCGGAATCAGGCCGGGGTCTCAGGATCACGTGAGAGTAAGCCGGCCCGAATTCCAGGCACGCTTCGTCAACGGAAAATGCGTGCAGGTCCCCTACCCTCTTGATGGAGGCCAGTGCAACCAGGAGCGCTGTCTTCATAGACAGGAATTTAAGCTCGACTGATTGCAGGGGCTCAAATGGAGCACTCTTCAGGGCAGTTAGAACCACTGAGAGGTCCCAAGAGGGAACGAGAGGAGGGCGAGGCGGATTTAGTCTCCTCGCTCCTCTCAGGAACCTGATGACCAGGTCGTGCTTCCCCACCGACTTACCTCCGATGAGGTCATGGTGTGCGGCAATAGCGGCAACATAGACCTTCAGGGTGGAGGGAGACAGCCTTCGCTCCAGCCCCTGTTGAAGGAAGGAAAGCACAACGCTGATCGAGCATCTCCGGGGGTCTTCTCGGTGAGAAGAGCACCAGCTGACAAAGAGGTTCCACTTCAACGCATAGACGTGTCTCGTGGACGACGCCCTAGCGGAAGTGATGGTAGCTACCACCGCTGGTGGTAGGGTACTCAAACCTGCCCTGCGGCCAGCTGTGCGCCAGAGCATCCGTGCCGAGCGTGCCCTCGGTCAGGGAATAAAACTGGGCGCAAAGGGTCGAGTCGTGGGAAGAAAACAGATCTATCTGTGCGTCCCCGAACTGGTCCCAAATCAGCTGGACCGACTGGGGATGGAGTCGCCATTCTCCAGGGAGTGGCTGAAGCCGTGAGAGCTCGTCGGCTGCACAGTTCAGCGCTCCGGGAATGAAAATGGCTCGAAGCGACCTCAGATGCCTCTGACTCCATAGGAGGAGGTGGCGGGCCAGTTGTGACATACGGCGGGAGAGTACACCACCTTGATGGTTGATGTACGCTACAGTGGCGGTATTGTCTGAACGGACTAGTACGTGTTGAACCCTGAGCAACGCCCGGAAGCGGTGCAGGGCAAGGCGTACTGCCAACAACTCGAGGCAATTGACATGCCATAGCCGCTGGGGTCCTGTCCAGGAGCCCGCAGCAGCATGTCCATTGCACATGGCGCCCCAGCCCGTGGTGGAGGCATCTTTTGAGACGACAACATGCCGGGAAGCTCGTTCCAGGGGGACACCCGCCCTGAGGAAACTGAGGTTCGACCACGGGGTGAAGAACTGACGGCAGGTCGGAGTAACTGGTACTCGGAGCGTGCCGTGTTGCCATGCCCACCTCGGGACTCCGTTGCGAAGCCAAAGCTGAAGCGGTCTCATATGAAGCAATCCGAGCCGCGTGACCGCGGCTGCAGATGCCATATGCCCAGGAGCCTCTGAAAGAGTTTCAGTGGAACCGCACACCTGCCCTCGAATTGTCTCAGGCAAGTCAGCAGTGACTGCGCGCGCTCGCTCGTAAGCTGCGCGGACATGGCGACCGAGTCGATGTCCATACCGAGAAAAGAGATCCTCTGCACGGGGCAAAGTTTGCTCTTCTCCCAGTTGACCCGAAGGCCCAGACGAGCTAGGTCCCGAAGCACTGGGTCCCTGTGTTCGCAAACCTGATCTCGAGAGTGAGCTAGGATCAGCCAGTCGTCGATATAACTCAGGATGCGAACCCCGTGTTCCCGCAGGGGAACAAGGGCAGCCTCGACGACCTTCGTGAAGATGCGAGGAGACAGGGCTAGCCTGAAAGGGAGAACCGTGTACTGGTATGCCTGCCCCTCGAAAGCAAACCGAAGGAACGGTCTGTGTCAAGGAAGAATGGAGACATGAAAGTAGGCGTCCTTCAGGTTCGATCGCTGCAAACCAATCCTAGGGCTGTATGCATTCACCGTGTTTGGCGGTGAGCATCTTGAACGGCATCCTGTGAAGGGAGCGGTTCAGCACGCGCAAGTCCAGGATTGGCCGTAACCCACCGGTTTTCTTGGGGACAATGAAGTAAGGGCGGTAGAAGCCGGACCTTATCTCGGCTGGAGGGACAGTCTCGATTGCACCCTTCGCCAGCAGGGTGGCAATCTCTGCTCTCATGATGGGGGCATTGCCACCTACCAAAGTGGAGCGGACTCCCCTGAAGCGGGGAGGAGACAGTGCGAACTGAATCGCATAGCCGAGCCTGATGGTCCGCGCGATCCAGCCGGTCAGACGGGGAAGCTCTAGCCAGGCTCCCAGGAACTGAACCAGTGGGATCATGCGAACCACAGGTGTCCCCCCGGAGGGGCAGCGAAGCGGAGTAACTGGCCCAGACGTGGATGGCCCGATGTGGGGGCACAGTTAGCAACCGCGCCCTGGTAGAGGGGGCCAGGGGAGGACCAGGCTGGTCGTCCCGCGGGGGCCTGCTCTGCCAGGGGTCTGGCGACAGAGGGGGACAGGGGCGAAGCGGTCCGTGGACGGCACGCCTTGTCAACCGCCTCTGGGACAGAGGGGGGCGAGGAGAGCACGGCTTGTGGGCGGCGCTCTGTGTCGCCCGAGAACTCTGTGAGCTCAGGGAAGAGGGGATTGTTTCTGTTTTTAACCACATTAGGGTGCTGCCCACCCGTGGGTGAGCAGCGGGGAGTGGAGAACAAAAGATTCTCCCCCGGCCCTCCACCGGGGGAAGGAGTGGTCCTGCTACCACCTCCTGCGAAACAATCATCATCCCTGAGCAGCCCGTCTCAGGAGCGCCGCTTGGCCCGGCGTTTAGCGGGGGGCGGAGCAGGAGAGAGCTGTGGCGCCTTCTTGCGGCTTCCTCCGCGACCGGCCCTGGGTGGAGGCTGCTGCATGGTCCGGGCGGGAGCCGCAGGAGGGCGCCCTCGGCGGGAAACAGGTCGAGGCGTCTGCCCGACCGGCTGGGTGGAGGCAGCAGCGGGCCGTCGGGGCAGAATGTGTCTGATGGCCTCGGTCTGTTTCTGGGCAGTTGAAAACTGTTGGGCAAAATCTTCAACCGCACCGCCGAAGAGGCCGGCCTGGGACAAGGGGGTGTTAAGCAGACGGGTCCGCTCCGCGTCCCGCATGTCGGCCAGGTTCAGCCACATATGTCTCTCCTGGACCACAGCTGTGGACATCACCAAACCCAGGGAGCGCGCGGTAACATTCGTCGCCCGGAGAGCAAGTTCGGTCGCGGCGCGCAGCTCATCAAAGAGCCCTGGGTCTGTCCTACCCTCGTGCATGTCTCTGAGCATCCGGGGCCTGGTAGACCTGCAGAGTGGCCATAGAATCTAGTGAAGCAGCTGCCTGTCCCGCCGCTCTGTAAGACTTCGCCACCAGGGTCGATGAAAATCTACAGGCCTTGGATGGGTGCTTAGGCTCGCCCCGAGAAGAAGCACTCTGAGGACATAGTTGCATGGCAACAGAGCGTTCAACCGGGGGAAGCCCACTGTACCCACGGGCACCTGCCTCATCGAGGGGAGGAAAGGCGGATGAGACCAGCGAGCGGTCCCGAGAAGACAGGGGGGTCTTCCAGGACTTCGAGATCTCATCATGCACATCCGGGAAGAAAGGTATTGGGGTTTGCCGAGGACGAGGGTCGGCGGCCTTACCCAAAAACCAATCGTCCAGCCGCGAGCGCTCGGGACAGGGTGGAGGCCTCCACTCAATGAAAATGCCCGGGAAAGCATGGCCGTCATCTCCGGATCAGACTCGAGCACAGCCGTATGCACACCGGAAGGTGGCAGCTGTGACGAGCCCTCATTTCCAGAAGACTCAAACCCACCTAGTGATGCTGCAACAGACATGGCGTCTTCCTCTGTAGCTTCAACTGAAACACGCGGGCCACCAGAGGGTAGACCCGCGGGAATCAGCAGTTCGCTAACGGGCACCGTCATTGAAGAGGGAGGCTGGGGTCGCGGACACATAGTCGGCGCCTTGTTCCAGACCGTAACCCTCAGGTCACCCTGGCCACCAGCCGCAGAGCGGGGGGTGGATGAGGGGACTCTCACTCTTGCGAGTTCAGTGGAGTCTCGACCTTAATGACGCGATGGTCATGTTCCCACAGAGAGAACATGAGTCATCCACGAGCGCTGCTCTAGTATGATCAATGCCCAAACATACTATGCAACGCTCGTGCCCATCAGAGTCCGATACCAATCTGCCACAACCAGAAGTACACGGGCGAGACATCTTTAAAAAGACGTGCCACGTGTAAGCTCTTTTAGTGAGAGAAAACTCAAGTGTTGAAGCACCCGGGGAGAAACGCACCGACTGGCAGACCACTGCAACAGATCAGCAGGAAGCACGCTCTCGCCGTAGATCGCTGTCACACCAACACTCGAGGTACTCGTTTGTGAAGCTGACAATTCAGAGATGGCTTGTGGAGAGAAGAATACACTTGGCTCCGAAGCGAAAACATATCTGCATGTTGCCGGCTTCCTCCTTTTATACCCACGAGGTGGGGCGGAGTTACACCATGCAAATTCCGCAGACCCATGGCATTTCTTTGCCATTGGCTCGTTTTGTAATACTCGAAGTTGATAGGCTTTCTAAGCGAAACCCCATTCATCGTCATCCGACGTAACTCGGAGTGACAATGAAAGGGAACTGTTTTTAATCTAGTGGGAAAAGCATTTATGGCAGTGGGTCTAGCAGGAGGCTGCTTGCACACTATAGCAGTGCTACAAGCATATCAGGCTGACCTCAGAATCAGAATCAGAATCAGAAAGAGCTTTATTGCCAAGTGTGCTTGCACACACAAGGAATTTGTTTTGGTACTGAGGCTTCCAGTGGACTATACAAATACAAATACAACATGAAACATGAAACATAATACTACAAATTATAAGAAAAAAATAAAATAAATAAATAAATAAATAAAAAAAATAAAAAAATATATGATAATAAAACTATCACAGTTTGGTTTAGTCAGAATAGACATTTTCAGATTTACAGATTATGAACCTATTTACAGTGTTTTGAATATTATAAATAAATAAATCTACATATAATGATCACCTGAGTTGTAGGATATTGCACTAAACAGTGGGAGTATTGCACTTACAGGCATATGCCTTGGGAGGAGTGTTAACTGTTCAGGAGGGAAATGGCCTGTGGGAAGAAACTGTTCCTGTGCCGAGATGTTCTTGTGGCCAGTGATCTGAGCTCCGTCTTGACGGTAACAGTTCAAACAGGTGGTGTCCAGGGTGAGTGGAGTCTGTGATGATTTTACCTGCTCTCTTCCTCACTCTGGAAGAGTACAGGTCCTGGAGGTTTGGCAGGGGGGCACCAATGATCCTCTCCGCAGTCCGGACTGTCCGTTGTAGTCTCCTGATGTCTGATTTGGTAGCTGAACCAAACCAGACAGTGATGGAAGCGCACAAGACAGACTCAATGACGGCTGAGTAGAACTGAATCAGCAGATCCTGTGGCAGGTTGAACTTCCTCAGCTGGCGAAGGAAGTACAGTCTCTGCTGGGCCTTTTTCACAGTGGAGTCAATGTGATTGTCCCACTTCAGGTCCTGAGAGATGATAGTGCCCAGGAACCTGAATGACTCCACTGCTTCCACAGTGCTGTTCATGATGGTGAGTGGGGGGAGTGCTGGGCTGTTCCTCCTGAAGTCCACGATCATCTCCACTGTTTTGAGCGTGTTCAGCTCAAGGTTGTTATAACTGCACCAGGCAGCCAGCTGTCCAACCTCCAGTCTGTAAGCAGACTCGTCACCGTTTTGCATGAGACTGATGACAGTGGTGTCGTCTGCAAATTTCAGGAGCTTGACAGTGGGGTCTTTAGAAGTGCAGTCATTAGTGTACAGGGAGAAGAGCAGTGGGGAGAGAACGCACCCTTGGGGGGCACCCGGTGCTGGGGTATTTGGACAGAAGTGAGGGAGTTTGGCCCGATGGGGTTTGAGAACTTCGTCGGGCCACAGATTTATCTCTCAGGGATACTAAGGAGACCGCCTTGAGCAATTGGGCGGTCTATGGCAGCCCTTGTGGTCACTGTGAGACACCTCTGGCTCAATTTGATGGAAATCATGGAGAAAGTTACAAGAGAATCTCTCCCTCGCTATGTCCAACCCCCTGGGGCTGCTGGGCATGAGCACCTCCAACCGTCTAGTTTCTCATACGTAAAACAGCAGCCAAAGCCTTCAAAGCAGAAGCCGGATCCGAGGACCGTTCTTCACGCTGAGAAGGCTTCGGCTAGTAAAAAAAAAAAAGTGAAGAAAAGGTCTTGGCGCCACCGGCGTCAGACCGGTGAGGGCAGCCCCAATCGGGGTGGAACGGTGTACACCTCATTATACAGTGCCCTTTCCATCTCGGTGCCCTCAGGGGACCGTTCTGCCAACTCTGCCACCCTTGGTGCTTCAGGGCACAGCGGTCTCCAGCGAGCTTCTGGCGCAGCGTCAACACGACATTGCGTCGGACTCGCGCCCTCTGAGGGGGGTTCGAAAACAGTCAGTTCGGGTGGTTCCTGCCAGTATGCTTCAGGTCCCCTAACTGTCTCATTTACACCAGAGGCCAGCCTCGAGGGGCTGGTTCCCTTGGTAGATGTTCTGGCAGCGCGGAAGCTACTGCTGAATATTTCTCTATGGGTCCTGCAGTTAGTAGTAAGAGGCAGATTTGGTTCTCGTCCTCCAGATTACAACGGGGTGTTGCTCACATTAGTGCATTCTGAGCAGGCTCTGGTAATGGAGCAAAGGTAAAGGCCCTGTTAGCAAAGAAAGCTATAGAGCAGGTGTACTCACCCGACATTGCGTCGTCCTTTACAGTCGTTATCTCATTGTTCCAAAAAAGGATGGAGAACTGCGTCACATACTAGATCTTCGTCTGTTGAAGTGTTATGTGCTGGAACTCAAGTCTAAGATGCTGACACTCAAACAGATCTTGACTCAAATCAGATCCGAGGACTGGTTTTTCACGATAGATCTGAAAGACGCATATTTCCATATCTCCATCCTCCCTAAGCACAGAAGGTTCCTGAGGGTTTCTTTCAGGGGCAAAGAACACCAGTATCAGGCACTTCCTTTTGATCTATCTCTATCACCCCGCACATTCACGAAGCGCGTAGATGCAGCTCTGGCCCCGCCAGGCTGCAGTGCATACGCATTCTGAATTGCATAGACGACTGGCTGATTCTAGCGGAATCAGAACAGTTAGCGGTTCGGCATCGAGATGCAAAGGTTGGCGTTGAGGCTCAATTCCAAGAAGAGTGTGCTCCAGTATAGAGGACCACTTTTCTTGGAGTGGTCTGGGACGATGCGAGCCGTTCTGTCGCCCGCTCGTGTCGCTGCTATCCTTACTGCCACAAAAGAGTTAAAGCTAGGCCAGTCACACACTGTGAAACAGTTCGAGAGACTGTTAGGCCTCAGGGCAACAGCATCCATTGTGATGACCTTTGCAGTGGTGGCTCAGGACCAGATGGTTCTCCCCGAGAGGAAACCCACTCTGTATAATCAACATAACACGGCAGTATCCCCGCGCCGGGGTTATATGGAGGAAACACTGGTTCTTGTCCCAGGTTCAGGTGTTGGGAGCTCTTTGCCATCGAGTTGCTATCTCTTCAGATGCTTCCCTCACCAGCTGGGGAGTGGTATTGGAAGGCCGCTCAGCTCAGGGCTTGTGGAGGAGTCATCATCTCTCTTGGCACATGAATTGCCTAGAGATGATGATCGTCTTCAATGCATTGAGACATCTCCTCTCAGACCTGAGGGGCCATCATGTGTTGCTCTGGAACAGTGACTGTTAGGCCTCAGGGCAGCAGAGTCCAATGTGTAACCCTTTGACCTGCTGTACGTGGGACCTTTACAGTAGTGGCTCAGGACCAGAGGGTTCTGCCCGAGGGGAAACCCACTCCGTACGATCAAGATCACGCGGCAGTATCCCCGCGCCTTGGTTATATGGAGGAAACTCTGGTTCTTGTCCCACAGACAACACGTTGGTGGCCTCTTATTTTGGTCCCTTAGGAAAATACGCTCTCTGAGGGCAGCGTATATTCCAGGGGGCCCAAATATCGGAGCAGACACCCTGTCGAGGCAGGGGCTGAGGCCAGGGGACTCCACCCTGAGGCGGTGGAGCAAATATGGGAGTTTTTACGGCCAGGCAGAAGTGGATCTGTTCACGTCTCAGCATACGACGCACTGTCCAGTCTGGTTCTCCCTCAGTCAACCAGCCCCCTCTGGGCTGGATGCTATGGCGCAGACGTGGCCGAGGCTACGTCTATACGCATTGCCCCCTGTTGCTCTGCTCCCAGGAGTTTTGGAGTGATTCCGCCAGGATGGAATAAGCCTATTGCTAGTAGCACCACCCTGGCCAAGCCGAATTTGGTTTGCGGACCTAATTCTTCTCCTCGACGGCCCACCCTTGGAGGTCCCGATCAGGAGAGATCTTCCGTCTCAGGCAGGGGATGCAATATTGCACCCCCAGCACAGGATTTGGATTTGGAAACTGTGGGTTTGGCCTCTGAGGGGGCCCAACTCATATAGAGTGGTCTCTCAACCGAGGTTGTTGAGACCATTCTAAGCTCCAGAGCTCCCGCTACGAGGAAACTATATTCACTATTTCGAGAGTTTTTCACTTCTTGGTGTTACCAGCATCAGTGGGATCCGGTTAACTGTTCAGTAAACACAGTATTTGAGTTTCTGCAAGAACGATTTGTATCAGGTATATGTCCTTCCACGCTTAAGGTATATGTGGCGGCCTTTGCGGCTTTCCACGCCCTGGTGGGTGGTACATTTTTGGGTCGAGACAACCTGACCACTCATTTCCTTCGTTGCACTTTGAGGCTGAGGCCTGCAACTTGCACTAGGGTACCGGCTTGGGACCTTGCAATAGTTCTATAAGGCCTGTCTGGGGCTCCCTTTGAGCCCTTAGATTTGTTCTCAGAGAAGTTCCTTTCTTTTAAGACTATTTTCTGCTAGCTATTTTGTCCCTCTAAGAGTCGAAACCTTCAGACCCTTTCGGTCCCCACCTGCCTTGAGTGCACCGGGGATGGCCAAGGCAATCTTACCCCAAACATGGATATGTTCCTAAGGTGCCTACCTTTATTCCGAGGCCTATTGTGCTGCAGGTTTCTGTCCTCCCCCGTTTATCGGACCAGGAAAAGCTGAACCTCTTGTGCCCAGTGCGAGCACTGGACACTTATGTTCATCAGACTTCTTTGTCTAGAAAATCCAACCTATTGAGCAAATAGATAGTCAAGACTATTCTTCTTGCTTGTGAGTCCTCTGGCCAACCATTTGGTGGTCAGGGCTCATTCCACTAGGAGTATGGCTTCTAAGCTTTATTATCTGGAGTTCTCTCCAAGAAGTTTGTGATGTGGCGGGCTGGTCCTCACCGCTCACATTCGTGAGGTTTTAGAGCTTGGACCTGGATGCTGCCCCAGGTTGCCAGGTGCTTCTTAATTAGTTTGCCGACAGTTTTATCATCTGGCATTTTGTAAGTACGGCGTATTGGGTATTCTCGTTCCCAAAGTGTCATCGACACATCGCGAGTTCCCTCGAAAGGGAACATCTCAGGTTATGACTGTAACCCTAGTTCCCTGAGAAGGGAACGAGACGATGCGTCGCCCTGCCATACTTCCTGCATCCCTACGATCGACTTTGCTTCGGCTCAAGAAGCTAACGCGAGTAACTCACCGGATGTGCTTTTATCTCTTCCTGGTCATGGCGTCACCTGCCCGTGACGCTCATTCATTCCATTGGACTAGTTGACATACGTGCTTCAGACGTAATCACGCGGAGGCGTTCCCAAAGTGTAATCGATGCATCGTCTCATTCCCTTCTCAGGGAACTAGGGTTACAGTCGTAACCTGAGACGTTTTTCCAGCGACGTCCCCCCCAAGCTTTACTACCAGGATGATTCGCCCTACTATGAGTTTGTTTATCACCAAAATTACTTTGAAGCTGTTATAAGTACAATTCTTGCATAGTGTGCCTTTAACATTAAAAACACAGACAGCAGGAATATTAGGCTACTGTCCCTTTAAAGTCCAATTCACACTGCACAGACATACATTTTTGTGTGAATTTGTGCATTAAAGACTTGAAAGAGAACTCAAATTAAATATTTGCGCACTGTCTGAGACGTATGCTTGTGAGTGCGCACACACACAAATACAAATGCTTCTGATGAGTGCGCACACACACAAATACAAATCTTCTCACAGCGCACGCAAGTTCTCTTTCTCATCTTGCTCTTGAATGTTTAAATTGGTTAAATACAGTTTAGTTTAAACACAGATAGCAACATGTGCATTTCATGTCTCACCTATGCTGGCGCGCTACGAACACCCGGGTGATGACGGCGTAAATGACTGGTCATGTTCGAGTTCATGTTCATGTTCAAAGTTTACAAAGAGTGACCATTTTGTTCACGTTTTTTATTATTATCACTGTTGTAATATATTATTGGGAGCCAGGATGTGAATCCATCGATAGAAACATACGTTAGTGGAACTGTCTGTTTTACTGTTGTTATTTTCAACAAACCAGATTATAGATGGGTCATTAGATTTGAGATCAACCGTGGTGCAAGTGCGTGCCGAACCATCGGGGGAGAACGGTAAAGTTCGATTTTTTTAACGAGAAATGCTACACACCACTTATTTACGTCACTTATTTACCACTTCTTTCCCCCTCTCTTTTTCAACCATCTCCTATCATGACACAAATCGGTGTCATGGTTAAGGAAATAAAACTTTCAGGGATACCATGTAAAGGTAGATGCAATTTCAAACTGCTATGCTAAAAATATGTGTTGAGTGTGAAATGGAGTTCATGCCAGCTTGTTTTAGCTTGTGACCCCGGTCAGATTAACCAGCAAAAGAGAGAAAAGAACCTCAACGGGCATAGGCCTGGAGATAGATGGCCAAGAGCTTGTGAGAAAACTGCATGGGACACGGTAAACACAGATCTATGCTTTGCATTGGAAAGATTAACTGGTACAGTTGAAAAGAAGCTGGATAAAGTTGGGTACATCATTTACGCATATGGAAGTGAGAGGTTTGGTTTCGAAAAAAGGAAGGAAAAAGTACAAACTACTCCTGGAATGTCTAGACGGCAGCAGAAAATTGAAGGGTTAGTTAGAGAAAGGAGGCAGCTGAGGAAGCAGTGGAAAAGAGCAGAACAAGGTCAGAAGGAGGGACTCAATCTCTTACAAAGGGCCATAAAAGATAAGCTTGCAACATTACGCAGAGCTGAGCGCCTACGGAAACGCTACAAGCGTGCGAGGGCTAATTTCTATAAAGACCCATTCAAATTCGTAAAGAAGTTATTCACCAGTGAGAAGAATGGCACTTTAAAAGCATCTAGGGTTGAGCTAGAGAGATATTTGGAGGAAACACATACAGATGCAAAAAGGTATGAGCCTATGTCAATTCCGTCAGACATCCCACCTATCAATCCACCAGAACACCAAATGGAGGTCTGTGCACCTAAGTGGAAAGAGATAGAACAGGCTGATAGAAAGGCAAGGGCTTCATCATCTCCAGGGCCTAATGGAGTTCCGTACAGAGTGTACAAGAGTGCTTCAGGAGTTCTACGAATTCTGTGGAAATTGATAAAAGTGGCATGGGAAAAGCAGGTTGTACCTAGAGCATGGTGCCGAGCAGGTGGAGTCTTTATACCTAAAGAAAAAGATGCTACAAGCATCAGTCAGTTTCGTCCTATTTCACTATTAAATGTCGAAGGTAAGATTTTCTTCAGCATTATTGCTCAGAGATTGTCAACCTACCTATTAAAGAATCGCTTCATTGACACTTCAGTTCAAAAACGGGCATTCCAGGGTTCTCAGGATGCTTAGAACACATCAATGTTAACTGGAAACAAATTCAATCAGCTAAAAAGGAGAGGAAGGAGCTCCATGTGACATTCCTGGATTTGGCTAATACATATGGTTCAGTGCCACATGAGCTTCTTTGGGCAGCATTTGATTTTTTCAGGGTACCGATGTCGATAACAAATTTAGTGAAAGCCTATTTTGGAGATTTGCAATTTAGTTTCTCAACTCAAGAATTCAGCACTACATGGCAATGCTTAGAGGTTGGAATAATGGCAGGATGCACAATTTCTCCACTAGCTTTTACCATGGCAATGGAAGTAATCATTAGGGCATCAAAATCGGTAGTAGGAGGAGAGCGCTTTGCTTCTGGGATGCGACTACCACCAATCAGAGCATACATGGATGACATGACAACCATGACTACAACAGTAGCCTGCACTAATCAGTTATTGGGTAAGTTAACCGATAACATTGAATGGGCACGAATGCAATTTAAGCCCTCTAAATCAAGGAGCATCTCGATAATTAAAGGCAAGGTGGTAGATTAAACATTCTTCATTAATGGTGAGGCAATACCAACAGTTTCTGAGAAGCCAGTGAAGAGTCTCGGGAGATGGTACGATGGGGATCTAAAGGACACAGTTCGAGTGGGAGAAGTTAGACAACAAGCAGTGGAAGGGTTGAAGAGCATAAACAGCTACGCTCTACCAGGGAAACATCTCGGGTTATGACTATAACCCTTGTTCCCTGAGAAGGGAACTCAACACTGCGTCGAGAATCGACTCTTTGGGGACGCTCCCTTAGCGTGCGTCTCTGAAGTATGAATGAAACTATTCCAATCCAGATTGGTGTTGCGTCATGACGTAACATGTGAAGGCATAACCGGATGCATAAAAGCGACGCCGGCACACACACACACTAGCCTAGCGATGAAGCAAGACGCTCTCAGGCCCAGAGGGGCGTGGCAGGAGGACACAGTGTCTCGTTCCCTTCTCAGGGAACAAGGGTTATAGTCATAACCCGAGACGTTCCCTTTCGAGGGAACTCAACACTGCGTCGAGAATCGACTCTTTGGGGAACGAATGTCCACTAGGCCATGCACCGAAAACAGGCCTGCCCAGGAGTGAAACTGATTCAGGCACTCAGCAGAACGAGAGCACACGTGCGTCAGGCGTACTGCGGAGGTGCAGACTATAGAACCTAATAAAAGTGTGTGGGGTGGCCCAACCGGCTGCCTCACAGATCTCCTGGAGGGGAACTCCCGAGAGGAGGGCCCTAGAGGACGCCATGCCTCTAGTAGAATGAGCCCTTATGGCCAGAAGTGAAGGCAAATTGCGCACCTCATAAGCCAAGGCAATAGCCTGCACAATCCAATTACTAATGGTTTGCTTGGATGCCGGGAGCCCTCTCCTAGGTGACCCGAAACACACTAACAGTTGGTCCGACCTCCTCCAAGAAGAGGACCTCTCGAGATAAATACTCAAAGCTCTGACGGGGCAGAGCAAATGAAGCTTCTCTTCTTCTGCCGACACATGAGGTGGAGGATGGAAAGCCTGAAGGGTCGTAGACCTAGCCGTATTAGCAGGCACTTTAGGCACATAGCCCGGTCTCGGGTGCAAAAAGGCCTTAACCTTGCCAGGGGCAAACTCCAAGCAAGCTGGTGTCACTGCCAGGGCTTGGAGATCTCCCACCCTCTTAAGAGAGGTGATGGCTAAGAGAAACACCAATTTGTAGGTAAGATCTCTAGGCGATGCCGACTGAAGAGGTTCGAAGGGGGCTAGGGATAATCCTTCCAGAACCACTGCCAGGTCCCAGGCAGGAACCCTGGACCTGGTTGTCGGTCTCATCCTCCAAGTACCAAGGAGAAAACGAATGACCAGCTGGTGCCTCCCCAGAGGCCCATCACTTAATAGCGCATGGAAAGCCGCAATGGCAGCCACGTACACCTTAAGCGTGGAAGGGGATAGACCCGCAGAGAAACGATCTTGAAGAAACTCCAGAACTGAAGCCACCGGGCAGTTAACTGGGTCTAAATTATGTTCTCTACACCAAGTGACGAAAACATTCCACTTGAGGCCATCTAATCTCCTAGTAGACGGAGCCCTAGAGCTAAGTATGGTTTCAACCACCCCGGCTGATAGACCAGCGTTTAGGTAGTGAACCCCCTCAGAGGCCAGGCCCACAGATTCCACAGCTCTGGGTGAGGGTGGAAGATTGTGCCCTCCACCTGAGACAATAGATCCCTCCTCAGAGGAATCTGCCATGGCTGAGCTATCAGGAGCGAAATTATGTCTGAAAACCATACTCTGGTCGGCCACATTGGGGCAACCAGAAGTAGACTGATGCCCTCCTGACGGACCTTCTCCAGGACTGCCGGAAGCAGAGCGATCGGGGGAAATGCGTACAGGCGAAGCCTCGGCCAGGCCTGTACCATGGGATCCAACCCCAGTGGGGCTGGATGTGAGAGGGAGAACCAAAGTGGGCAGTGGGACGTCTCTCGAGACGCGAATAGATCCACTTCCATGGGCCCAAACCTCTCCCATATCAACTTCACCACATCTGGATGAAGTCTCCATTCCCCGGGCCTCAGCCCCTGCCTAGACAGGATGTCTGCTCCCTGATTCTGAACCCCCGGAATATACATAGCTCTGATAGACAGTATTTTCCCTTGGGACCAGAGAATAACCTGATGCGCCAGTCTGCACAGAGGGCGCGATCTGAGTCCCCCTTGTCGGTTCAGATAAGCTACCACTGATGTATTGTCCGATCGTACCAGGACATGGTAACCCTTGATGTCTGGAAGGAAGCTCCTCAGAGCCCTGAACACAGCCAACATCTCTAGACAATTTATGTGCCAAAAATGATGATGGTCCTGCCACAGACCCCTGGCAAAGCGGCCGTCCATGACCGCGCCCCAGCCAGTGAGGGAGGCGTCTGTCGAAGCGGTTTTCCGGCGACATGACGCTCCTAACACTGGCCCTTGGGACAGAAACCAAGGTTTCTTCCATTTTATTAGAGAACGAAGGCATCTGCGCGTTACTCTGATCATACGAAATGGATTCCCCTTGGGAGAAAACCCCTTGGCTTTCAGCCACCACTGAAGGGGCCTCATGTGTAGAAGGCCCAAAGGTATAATGTTGGATGCCGCTGCCATGAGTTCCAGCAGTCTTTGGAATTGCTTTACAGTAGTGGCCTGGCCTAGCTTTAACTTGGACACCATCGCCAGAATGGACTCGATACGCTCCGGAGACAAGCGTGCCTGCATCCTAGTCGAGTTCCACACAACGCCTAGAAACGTTGTGGACTGGGACGGTTATAACACACTCTTCTTTGTGTTGAGTCTCAGCCCCAATTTTTGAATGTGGCCAAGGACGACATCTCGATGCCGAACTGCCATTTCTCGAGACTGGGCCAGAATGAGCCAGTCGTCGATATAATTCAGTATTCGGATGCCCTGAAGTCTTAGTGGAGCAAGTGCTGCATCCATACATTTGGTGAATGTGCGGGGAGAGAGTGCTAGGCCGAACGGAAGAACCCGATATTGGTAAGCTTCGCCCCCGAAAGCGAACCTCAGGAACCTCCTGTGACATGGAAGGATGGATACGTGAAAATAGGCGTCTTTTAGATCTATCGTGACAAACCAGTCCTCGGATCTGATTTGACTCACGATGATAGGAATAGGGAGAACTATTTAGAACCTGAGCTTCCTCAGAGACAGGTTCAAAACCCTGAGATCTAGAATTGGCCTCAACCCCCCATCCTTCTTTGGAGCTATAAAGTACTGGCTGTAAAATCCGGGCTCCCTGTCTGAATGAGGAACACGTTCTATGGCCTCCTGTAGCAGCAGAGATTGCACTTCTTGTTCCATCACCTGAGCCTGCTCTGGAACCACTGTAGTCTGCACCACCCCAGAAAATTTGGGGGGGCGGTGCCCGAACTGCAGTCTGTACCCTGACTTTATTATATGCAGGACCCATGCAGATATGTTGGGAAGAAGATACCATGCCTCTACAAAATCTACTAAGGGAACCAGCCTCTCGAGACTGGCCTCTGGTGTTTTTCGAGCACCCTTCTCGACCCCCGGAAGCGGAAGACCTGCAGGCTGTAGTCGATACGGTTTTCGTGACCATAACTGATGCTCGTTTTTTATTTTTCGAGAAAAACAACTCACAGTGCGTTCGCTGGAATATGATGCGGCCCGAAGCGTCACAGACGGCGGGTAACTCACATCGTTTCCTTGAGGGCTCCGCTGTGAGAACAACCTCGGTTGTTCTACAACGGAGGGGACAGCCATCAGAGGTCCCACCACTCTAGCTGGGACCTCTTTCCTGAAGCCCTCCTAGCCTGAAGGACATCCCTTAAATCGCCCTTCTGGCTGGGGGGCTTCTGCTGGGAGCGTTTCCTCCGTTGCCAAGCTCCCGGAGGAGGGGCTCTAGAGGAAACGCTCTCCCTTTGCTCTGCCCGGTGTGAGGAGCTGGTTGATGGTTGGGGCTGATGTTCTTGCCCCCCCCTACTCGATTTGGACTTCGATTTTCGGGGGAGGAACTGCTGGAACGCCGCAGATTGCTTCTTCGCCTCCTGAAACCTGTCGACGACCGATGTAACGGCGTCGCCGAACAGGCCAGAAGACGAAAGCGGCGCATCCAGCAAAACAGATTTATCTTTTTCCTTTAAATCTGATAAATTGAGCCACAGATACCTCTCCGTGGCCACCATAGCTGCCATAGAGCGGCCAATAGCGCGGGCCGTCTCTTTAGTGGCCCGGAGAGACAAATCTGTGGCTTTGCGGAACTCAGCAATATCTTCAGGAGTTGGCCCCTCCCCCTCGTCCAAATCTTTCAGGAGGTCGGCCTGGTATGCCTGCAAGATAGCCATAGAGTGCAGACATGAACCAGCCCGACCTGCCGCCATGTAAGCCCTGCCTATTAAAGCAGATGTATCTCTGCAGGGCTTACTAGGCAGCGCCGGGGTTTTAAGGGAAGATGCCGACTCAGGAGATAGATAACCGGCTAGAGTTTCTTCGACTTTAGGCATCTTCCCATAACCCATATCCCGTGCCCCCACAACATTGCTATAATCGACAACAGATGAATGGGAGAAACGGGAAGAATGCGGTTTATCCCACGATCTCGAGATCTCTTTGTGGAGATCGAGGAAAAACGGCAAACCCCGGCGCTGAGGCTGTGACCTGTGCCGCAGGAAACGCTCGTCTAACTTGCTTACGACTTGCGTTCCCTGCTCATCTTGTGGCCAGCTGATGTTAAGTCTGGCCACGGCACGAGTCACAACCTCCACCAGCTCCTCATAAGCCTGGCCGTGAAACGGCGCGCTCGACTCACGGTCATCCTCGATGCTGATCACCTCTGCCTCCTCGGAAGCAGAGAGCTCAAGCACCGGGACCTGGTCGTGGCCAGAAGAAGCCGCAGCGCGGGCTTCTGCACCACTCACAGGGGCTTCGGGATCTTCAGATGAAGAATGAGAAAGTGCCGCAGCAGTCTCATTCTCATCTGCAAGATCCCGCTGCGAACCCCACGATCTGAGTCGCCGCGCCGCCTCAACAGACGCGGGACCAGAACTGCGGGGAACGCGAGCCTGACCGAGCTCATCAAAGCACGCCAGCCGGGAGCGCAGCACCCTCATGGGTAGCGCTTCACAGTGTACGCAGGCAGCTCCCTCGAGAGCTGCCTCGGCGTGCTGCGCTCCCAAACAGTTCACACACCAAACATGCATGTCCCCATCCGTAATAAAACGAGGACAGGGGTGCACACACATTCTGAACTGCTGGCTGGCCATAATATATATATATATATATAGATTGAGGGATAGACAAACAACACCAAATAAGACAGACAGTCGTAACATAGAGCGCTTGCTGAAGAGCGAAAAGCTAGAGTGTGTGTGTGTGTGTGTGTGCCGGCGTCGCTTTTATGCATCCGGTTATGCCGTCACATGTTACGTCATGACGCAACTCCAATCAGGATTGGAATAGTTTCATTCATACTTCAGAGACGCACGCTAAGGGAGTCGATTCTCGACGCAGTGTTGAGTTCCCTCGAAAGGGAACTAAAACTCTGGTGCTTTCAGTTTTATCTACTGCCGAGTTTGCTGTGGCCACTGACTGTGTACAAGGTTTCTTTGACAACAGTGGATAAGCTGGAAGCGTTAATAAGTTCATATATCAGGAAATGGTTGGGAGTTCCACGCTGCCTCAGCAGAGTGGGACTTTTTTATAGTAAAGGAATATTGCAGCAGCCAGTCTCTGCTTTAACCGAGGAGTTTAAGTGCGCCAAGGTCAGACTGGAAATTACCTTAGTAGAGTCACGCGACAAATGTGTAAGGGAGGCAGCACCTGTGTTAAAAACTAGTAGAAAGTGGTCAGCAAAGAAATCTGTGGAAGAGGCAAAGGCTGCACTTCAAATTGGTGATATCGTGGGGCAGGTACAGCAGGGAAGAGGGGGTTTTGGGATCAGTTTAGCTCCTCCTAAATGGCACAAGGCAGCCCCAGCTCAAAGGCGGAAGCTCTTAGTCAACGAGGTGCGAAAGCAGGAGGAGAGGATGAGGTGTATAAAGGCCATTTCCCAGGCCAAGCAGGGAGAGTGGATGAGATGGGAAAGTGTGGATCAACGCAAGATGGGCTGGCAAGACCTTTGGTCAATGGAACAGAGTAGGATCAGTTTCCTTATCACGTCAACATATGATGTTCTCCAATCACCACAGGATCTAAACCTCTGGGTAGGAGAGGATCCCTCTTGTCCTTTGTGTTCATCACCTGCCACATTAAGGCACATTTTGACAGGATGTAAGGTGGCTCTTAGCCAAGGTCGGTTTACTTGGCGCCATGACCAAGTACTCCGATGTTTGGCTTTAGCATTGGAAGACAAGTGTAACATGACCATTAAGTTGCCACCTGTTCTAGCAAAACATTACACACAGAAGACAATATTCCTCCGCCCAGGCGAGGAATATTGGCCAGGATTTGTGGCACACTCCAAAACCCGGTTCCTCAGAGACGTCGGATTCAGTGGCCAAGAGTCGCACAGTAAAGAACTTATCTGAAGCAGCAGAGAGGAGCAGCAACTGGCTGTGGTTGAGACGGAAAGAGTCTGGCTGGCTGTGTACAGGCCGCCATGCTACGGTTTCGAAAAATTCTTGAAAATTTGATGAGTCTGTTGGTTTATTTGTATAGTTTGCATAGTAATTACAGTTATTACGTTCCTGTGTATTTTGCGTGAATGAGGATTGGTGTTTGGACAGATATTATTTTTGCGGTAGTATGCCATACGGAACCGTTGCCACTGACCGCTTTAACGTCCGCAGTGGGGCTCGATATCCTTAGTCAAACGGGTTAGCGCTTAGGGTCGGGTTGTGGAGTGGTTGTGAGAGATTGTGGTTAGGTCAAAGGAGCAGCCTCAGCAGCAGGAGGGATGTAAAGGTCAGTAAGCTGGGCTGATTTGAGTGGGGGACGAAGGGGGGTGACTCAGGGTGTCCAGTGTCCAGAGTGTCCAGAGTCAATGTCGAGCCCTCTTGAGGTGTCGTGGGCTAGTCGACGAAACACTGAGGACGGAAGGTGCCCACTTGAAGACCCTAGAGATGTCCCCTTCTCTGCTCAATCCAGACGGTTGTCATGAGGGGACCGCCCTGTTGTTGCAGCCGTTGAGTGTGCAAATACACTGCAGCTATTAACACCAGACAGTAGGAGGTTCACATCACCATTTGGAAAGAAGCGTAAATGGATGGAGAAGCATAGATTACTGTAAAGCTACGTCTTAGTTGGTGCTTATCTTGGCGAAAGCCAAGTACAAATCAGCATGAAGTTTTAACATCTACTCTCGTGTAATGGAAATCAGCCAAATGTGACTTTACAAGAAAAAACAATTAAATTCACCTGCATTTAAATCTATAGCTAACATGTTTGCATGTATGTGTGAGTATGTGCACTAGGAGAAAAGATTCAATGTGATAAAAGCATTTGGATTTATTTATTTATTCCTTCATTTATTTATTTAAAATATGCTCTGACACTCTTTCCTCTCATAAAAATTCATGATCATTTATCAAGCATACTCCAGCCTGGAGCATCTTAGCTATTCAGACATATAAAGTGTCCAGTTTAAAGGACAGCTTCGAGCCTTTTTTCCTCCTTCTTTCAGAAATTGTGGTGTTACCCTGAGAGCATACTGGCAGTGAATTCATCTCCCAGACCTTTTCACAAAGCTCAAATGTTCAGATAATGGCCCACTTGGACACTGCATTAGCATACTGAAGTTACTGAAGGCACTGTCTAAATGAACTTATGCTACACTACAAATACACTCATGTTTCGCATACCGTATATCCAAACTGTGCATTTCAAAACTGCCACATGCACCATCTCACACACATTAACCCCTGCACTGCAAATGTACTAACAGCTCTACTCTCAATGAACTCTTGGCTAGCATTAATGTACTAGTGTCTTATTATAAATGCACTTTGGAACTCACTCTTCATTACTCTTATAAGCACTAATGCCCTTACATTGAGAGTAAAGACACTACGACTAAAATATGAGGAATGACTGTCAAATAACAATTACTGCATTAATAAGGCTAAGAATTATACTAATAGCGACTTGACTCACTCTGACAAAAGCTAAATGATTCATAGTCTTAAATGCCCAGTGGCATAAATATCACATTAATTGCTGCAGCATTCTAATGTGTGTGTGTGGCTGTTACGGTGACTGAGATCTCACACTCGACCTTACATGCCCATTAGCCGTATGCTAAATGCTTTAATTGTTTTGTAATGAGAGACTCTGACAATATAGAAGCGAGAGAGTGTGTGTGTGTGTGTGTGTATTTGCAGTACAGGTCCTCAGTTTTAAACTAACTGTGTTTATGTTGCCATGGAGAGAGCTTTATTGTTACAGATATTTTATTATCTTTTTTAGACAACAAACCAGAATAACCAAAAATGCATAAGATTCATGTTGCATTGTGACTAACAAGACTCTTTCTTTCATGCACTATCACTCTCTCTCATATTCCAACCCGATCTCCTGGTACTGTGACTGCACTGACGAACATGTCAAGATATTAATGTGCTTAAACAGTAAATAGTAATACACCAAAAGAGAAATAGAAAAGAAAAGAAATAGAATAGAAATATAAAGAATAGAAAAGAGTTATATTTTTTTACCATAGACCCTGTTTTAAACCCTGCTGTTAATGTTTTCCCCGATGTGTCTGATTTTTTGTGTGAACATTTTCTGTCTTTTATTGTTGAGAAGTCAACAATGTCAAGACCGTAATCATTGCAGATTTCACATGCTTTACCTGAAATAACTAGGTGCTCTCCTACCTGGAGCATGCTTGAACAAATTTCTTTACCTGTAAAGATATTATTGAACATTTGAAAACTACTTCTTGTCTGCATGATTTTATTCCTTCACACTTTTTTGGGCCTGACCTCCTGGGTTTCATCAACATGTGTTTGAGTTCTGGTACGATGCCTGACTGCCTAAAACATGCTTCAGTTAATCCAATTTTGAAGAAACCAAATCTCAATGAGTCTAGTTTAGGTAACTTTAGACCAATTTCTAATCTTATATTTATTTTAAAAAATTGGAAACGGTGGTACCCATTCAATTACAATCTTTTTTGAGTTTAAATTCTTTATATAATACTGTCACAGTATACTCATTCTCTGGTTCCTTCTCGTCTTGTGTTTATGTTGTGGTTTGAATGCACTTGTGTAGTGGGCGTTGTGTTGTGTCATTACCTGATCCTCTCCAGCTGATCATCATATCACCACCAGCTGCAGCCCATTTCCTCACCTTATAAATACTCACCAGTTTTTGTCCTCTTTGTCAGATCGTTGTTTGATGTTCCCATGTCGGCGTTCCAGTCCTGTCTTCCCCGCTCGTCCAGTGTTTGTGTTCTCTGTGGATTATCGTTGGTGTGGTTTATCGTTGGTCTTGGTGTGGATTCCGTCATCATCATCATCTCACCTCATCTGTTCCTGTTTCACAGTCGACCATCGAAGTCCCTGCGCCATCCTTCCACGCCCGTGTCATTACCCTGTTGTTCTGTGATTCAAATAAATATTGAGTAACTCACTTTTGCTTCCTGATCTTTGATTCACCGGCATGACAGAACGATCTGACCAGACCATGGAAGCAGCGAGCGTTTCATCGGCGGCGCTGGAGGATTTCATTCATCACAGCATACGAAGGATGGATTCTCAGGAAAGGAACTTAAATGACACAGGTCGTGCGGTTCAATCTTTGGTGGCGCAGGTGTCCGAGCTTACCCAGCAAAACCAACTTCTCCGAGCTCCCACTGCGCCACCCACACCAGCCGTTCCCCCCACACCACCAAAGGTTCCTCCCCAGTCAGAGCCACGCCTACCAGTCCCGGAAGCCTACTCCGGTGAGTCGAAGTTTTGCAGAGCCTTTCTGACTAGATGTTCAATGCATTTCACTTTACAACCCAGAACTTTCCAGACTGAACAAGCCAAAGTAGCATTCGTGCTCACACTTCTGACTGGGAGAGCGGCGCTATGGGGAACGGCGGTCTGGGAGAAACAAGACCCATGCTGCGCCTCGTTCCAGACACTCTCCACCGAAATAAGGCAAGTCTTTGATCGTGCCGTCGCGGGGAGAGAGGCTGCCAGGGTTTTGGCCGACTTGCATCAGGGAGAGAGGTCGGTCTCGGACTATTCCATCGAGTTTCGGACCCTGGCGGCCGAATGTCAATGGAACGAGGAGGCGCAATGGGACATGTTCCTGCATGGGTTGGCTGACCGCGTCCAGACGGAGATCTACGCCCTTGACCTCCCCACATCTTTGAATGGACTCATCGAGCTGTCACTGCGGGTGGACGCTCGACTTTCACGGGTTGAGCGACGAGTGGCGTCCGCCCGCAGACCGGAGGAAGCCGAGGGTCCAAGGTCCAGTGGCAGCCCCTTCCAAGATCCCGAACCCATGCAGGTAGGGCGAGCTCGGCTTTCCCGGGAGGAGAGGGAGAGGCGTAGATCCCAGGGCCTTTGCCTCTACTGCGGTGGGACGGGACACTTCGCATACAACTGCCCTGTAAAAGGTCAAGCCCGATAGTAAGTATGAGGCTACTATCGGGTGGGATCTCCGCCGAGAAGACCTCATCCACATCCACCCTCCTCCCGGTAAGACTAAGATGGTCCATCCACCAGCAAGACTGTAGAGCACTCTTGGATTCCGGGGCCGAAGGTAATTTCAAGGACAGATCATTCGCACTCAAGTTTCAGATTCCCCTCAAACCCCTCACTCACAAGATAGCAGCACACGCACTTAGCGGTCAAGAACTTCCCACCATTTCTTTCACCACTGAAGACATCACCCTCATCACATCTGGCAACCATTCTGAGACTATTTTTTTTTAAATTCTGGATTCACCCCTCTCACCCATCGTTCTTGGACACCCCTGGCTCATTCATCACAACCCTCGAATAGACTGGCATCAAAGAGCTGTGCTGGAGTGGAGCAAGGAATGTCATAAGTCTTGTCTTGTGTCTGCTTGAGAGGGAGGCCATGGAGAAATATATTTCTGATTCTCTAGCAACCAAGTTCATTCATCCTTCCTCTTCTCCAGCGGGGGCGGGGTTCTATTTTGTGGGGAAGAAGGACGGTTCTCTGCGACCTTGTATCGATTACCTGGGGTTGAACAGCATCACAGTAAAGAATACCTATCCTTTGCCATTGATGTCTTCAGCCTTCGAGAGGTTACATGGAGCCTCCATCTTCACGAAATTGGACTTGCGTAACGCATACCATTTGGTTCGCATTAGGGAGGGGGATGAGTGGAAGACTGTGTTTAACACCCCCGGGGGGCACTTTGAATATTTGGTCATGCCGTTCGGGCTATCCAACTCCCCTGCGGTCTTCCAAGCACTCGTCAATGATGTGCTGCGAGACATAATAGATCAGTTCATGTATGTCTACCCTGACGACATATTGATTTTTTCTTTGTCTCTCCAGGAACATGTGCAGCACGTCAGACGAGTACTTCAGAGGTTGCTAGAGAATGGGCTTTTTGTCAAGGCGGAGAAATGCGATTTTCATGCAGAGTCTGTTCCTTTTCTAGGGCACATCATCTTGTCTGAAGGAATCCGTATGGATCCTGAAAAGGTTAAGGCTGTGGTGGAGTGGCCAAGCCCAGATTCCCGTAAGGCCCTACAGAGGTTTCTGGGGTTCGCCAATTTCTACCGGCGTTTTATTCGCAACTTCAGCCAACTAGCCGCACCTCTGACTGCCTTGACCTCCACCAGAACTACGTTCAGGTGGTCAGACACAGCTGAAGCTGTGTTTGTCAAACTGAAAGGCCGCTTTATTTCAGCCCCCATCCTTGCCCCTGATCCTTCACGTCAGTTCGTGGTGGAGGTTGATGCGTCAGAGGTGGGAGTAGGTGCAGTGCTATCCAAATGCTCTTCTACAGACGACAAGATGCATCCCTGCGCGTTTTTGTCTCATCGCTTATCCCCAGCCGAACGTAGTTACCACATCGGTAACAGAGAGTTGTTGGCAGTCAAAGTAGCGTTGGAGGAGTGGCGTCACTGGTTAGAAGGGTCGGGGGTACCTTTTATCATTTGGACTGATCATAAGAATCTAGAATATATCAGAACTGCCAAAAGGTTGAACTCTAGGCAGGCTCGGTGGGCACTTTTTTTCGGTCGTTTTGATTTTACTCTCTCGTACCGCCCAGGTTCCAAGAACATCAAACCTTTTCCTTATCTCGTATTTTTGATCATTCCGAACGCCCGTCTACTCCCGAGTGCATTTTACCTGAAACCTTAGTAGTTTCCACACTCACATGGGAGGTCGAATCGATGGGGTCATTGCTCCAACGTCATTGCCATCCAGGAGTTAACCGAACCAGTTTTTTGGTCAAGCAACGATTCTAGTGGCCACTTATGGCTCGTGACATTCACAGTTTTGTTTTGTCTTGCTCAGTTTGTGCCACTGGTAATACTTCCAATCGACCTCCAGATGGGCTACTCCAACCGCTGCCAGTCCCTTCGAGACCCTGGTCCCTCATCGCTCTAGATTTTATTACCGCTCTCCCGCCCTCTCAGGGCAACACAGTCGTTTTGACCATGGTGGACCGGTTCTCGAAGGCGGCTCACTTTATTCCCTTAACCAAATTACTAAGGAGACAGCGTTGACCATCGTAGACCACGTCTTTCGCTTACATGGCCTTCCGATGGGCGTGGTCTCCGACAGGGGACCCCAGTTTGTGTCCTAATTCTGTAGATTACTGGGTGCGATTGTTAGTCTGTCCTCAGGGTTCCATCCCCAGAGCAATGGCCAAACTGAGAGAACCAACCAAGATTTGGAGAGAGTGTTACAATGTTTGGTCTCCAAGAATCCTTCCTCATGGAGCCAACAACTTTCCATGGTAGAGTACGCCCACATTACGTTACCGGTGTCGGCCAAGGGCCTTTCTCCGTTTAAGTGTAGTTTAGGTTACCAGCCACCTATTTTTCCCAGTCTGGAATCCGAGGTCGCGGTCCCCTCTGCTCACGTCTTTGTCCAGAGGTGTCACCTTACCTGGACTAGAGCCCTCGAGACTATACTCCAGGTGGGGGCGCGCACCAAGGCCAAGGCCGATAACCACCGGTCAAGGCCCCCGTATACATCGTCAGTCAAAAATTGTGGCTTTCTACTAGAAACATTCCTCTCCGCTCCGTCTCCAATAAGCTTGCTCCCAAATTCATTGGCCCGTTCACTGTCACCAAGATATTTAGTCCGGTGGCAGTCCGCCTCATTTTACCTCCAGCGTACAGGAGGGTTAATCCCGTCTTCCATGTGTCCAAAATTAAGCACGTTTTTCATTCTCACATTAATCCGCCTGTCCCGGTTTATCCCAAGGCTGCGGGAAAACCTTGGGATAAACAAAGACACTAAAATTAGCGTAGATGCAATACTTCTTATAATGTAACGAGTACATCAGGATTTAAGGGAAGTGTTCCCAGTTCCGGCTGACCTAATCTAAGCAGCCTAATATTGAATTATAGAAGTCTATAGAGTGTTATGTGAATGCTAGGTCAAAGAGATGTGTTTTTAGTCTAGCTTTGAACTGACAGACTGTGTCTGCTTCCCGGACAATGTTAGGAAGATTGTTCCAAAGTTTTGGTGCTAAATAGGAAAAGGATCTATCGCCAGCAGTTGATTTAGATATTCTAGGTATTATCAACTGGCCGGAGTTTTGAGATCGCAATAGACGTGAAGGACTATAATGCGTTAAGAGCTCGCTCAAGTACTGGGGAGCTAAACCATTTAGTGCTTTGTAAGTAATCAGCAATATTTTAAAATTTATACGATGTTTAATAGGGAGCCAATGCAGTGTTGACAGAACCGGGCTAATATGGTCGTACTTCCTGGTTCTGGTAAGAACTCTAGCGGCTGCGTTTTGAACTAGCTGAAGTTTGTTTATTAAGCGTGCAGGACAACCACCCAGTAGAGCATTACAATAATCTAGCCTTGATGTCATTAACGCATTAACTAGTTGTTCCGCATTTGTCAATGAGAGCATATGACGTAATTTAGATATATTTTTAAGATGGAAAAATGCGGTTTTACAGACACTAGACACGTGACTTTCAAATGAAAGATTGGTATCAAAGAGCACACACAGGTTCCTAACTGATGACGAAGACTTAACAGAGCAGCCATCAAGTGTTAGACGGTATTCTAGGTTATTACGTGTGGAAGTTTTTTGTCCAATAATTAGAATCTCTGTTTTTTCAGAATTTAGTAGTAGGAAATTACTAGTCATCCAATTTTTGATATCAACTATGCATTCCGATAATTTTGTGAATTGGTGAGTTTCGTTAGGTTTGGAAGAAATATAGAGCTGAGTATCATCAGCATAACAGTGAAAGCTAATTCCATGTTTCCTAATGATATCTCCTAAAGGTAGCATGTACAGAGTGAACAGCAGCGGTCCTAGTACTGAGCCTTGTGGTACGCCATACTGAACTTGTGATCGATAAGACATCTCTTCATTTACTGCTACAAACTGATAGCGGTCAGATAAATATGATTTAACCCATGCTAATGCAATTCCACTAATGCCAACATAGTTTTCTAGTCTATTTAAGAGAATGTTGTGGTCAATGGTGTCAAATGCAGCACTAAGATCAAGTAACACTAATAGAGAGATACAACCACGATCGGATGATAAGAGCAAATCATTTGTGACTCTAATGAGAGCTGTCTCAGTGCTATGGTGCGGTCTAAATCCTGACTGGAAATCCTCGCAGATACCATTTCTTTCAAGAAAGGAACACAGTTGTGAGGATACTGCCTTTTCTAGTATCTTTGACAGAAAAGGTAGATTTGAGATCGGCCTGTAATTGACTAATTCTGTAGGATCAAGTTGCATTTTTTTAACAAGCGGTTTAATCATAGCCAGCTTAAAGGTTTTTGGTACGAATCCTAGAGACAAAGACGAATTAATGATGTTAAGAAGAGGATCTATCTTAATCTTCTTTAAGCGCAACGGAGCAACTGTGTCTAAAGTGCTGGAAATGAGAGAGTTAAAAGTTTCTGTTGCAATATCAAGTTCTTCTAAGCTATCTGGGATGCTGAGACGATGAAACTGATTAGGAAGATTATTGATAAAGCAATCTTTAGTGGCAGAAGTGATAGGTCTAACATACTTGTAACACGGAGTTGGCTTTGCAGCCTTGGCTAAATATAATTTACATGAGACTAGATAATGATCTGAGATGCCGTCGCTCTGCTGCAGAATTTCAACAGCATCAACATTGATTCCATGTGATAATATTAGATCTAGAGTATGATTAAGACAATGAGTAGGTCCTGACACGTGTTGTCTAACTCCGTATGTATATTAAAATCACCAACAATTAGGGCTTTATCTGCAGTCAATACTAATTCTGATAGAAAGTCAGCAAATTCTTTGATAAAATCTTTATGGTGCCCTGGTGGCCTGTATACAGTTGCCAGCAGAATTCTCAAACTTGATTTATTGTTTACATTATATATTTTTACATTAAGCACCAACACTTCAAAAGAAGTATATTTAAAACTAGATTTTTTAGTGGTTTTGAAAATATTACTATAAATTACAGCAACACCTCCCCCTTTGCCTTTCAGGCGAGGTTCATGTTTATAACATTAATCATGGGGGGTGGACTCATTTAAAGTAATGTAATCATCTGGTTTTAGCCAGGTTTCTGTCATACACAGCACATCTAGGTTATAATCTGAAATCAAATCATTAACTATGAGCGCTTTTGAAGTAAGGGATCGAATATTCAGCAACCCAAGCTTTATCGTTTGCTCATCTGTATTATATCTATTTTTTATTAGTTGAATATCAATTACATTTTTAACCTTAGATCGGTTTGGACGTTTTTTGGATTTCCGAATTCGGGAAACAGACACAGTCTCTATATGATGATATCTAGGTGAAAGAGGCTCTATGTGATGGGATTTATCTGACATTGGTGACGCAAGGCCGCTAGCAGACGGTCGGTTTAGCCAGTTTGTCTGCTTCCTGACCTGAGCCCCAGATTGTCATGTTTTGTCTCTAAGACTATGAGCCAAATTACTAGAGAGAAGATCAGCACCATCCCAGGAGGGATGAATACCATATCTTTTCAACAGGTCAGGTTTGCCCCAAAAACTTTTCCAATTGTCTATGAATTCTATATTATTTTGCGGACACCACTTAGACAGCCAGCCATTGAGTGATGGCAATCTGCTAACTATCTCATCACTCATTCGAACAGGAAGGGGGCCAGAGCAAATTACAGTGCCTGACATCGTACTTGCGAGTTCAAACACCTCTAAAAATAATAATTTTGGTGATCTCCGACTGGCGGAGTCGAACATCATTAGTGCCGACGTGAATAACAATCTTAGAGAATTTACGATTAGCATTAGCCAGCACTTTTAAATTTGCTTTGATGTCAGGCGCTCTGGCTCCCGGCAAACATGTGACTATGTTGGCTGGTGTCCCTATTTTCACGTTCCGTGTAATAGAATCGCCAATTACCAGGGCACAATCAACAGAATTCTCAGTGGGTGTTTCACTGAGTGGGGCAAATCGATTTGTTGTGGTAATCGGAACGGAAGAGTGGTTTTTTGATCCGCGACTAGAGCGATCCCTCACTGTCACCCATCTGCCTGGCTGCACAGGCAATAATTCAGCCGTAACCGAATCATGTAAAGAGTTCACTATGCTAGGCGCATCCAAAATAGAATCTAAAGCTCTAGCACACTTACTATCCTCAATTAAAGTTTGGATGCGTGTTTCTAATTCTGAAATCTTCTCCGTCAGCCTTACTGTTTCCTTGCATTTATCACATATAAACCCTATATTGCCGACGGGGAAGGCTATGCTAAACATGTAACATGAAGTGCAGGTAACAATAACAGGACAAGACATTACTCACCGTGTTTGTTGACTGATTCTTACTCACCTGGGCTTTTTATGAACTCAGAGGTGCGGGCGCGCACGAGAAAAACAAATAAATAATGAGCGCACGGGTGGCGCGTTAACAGGCTAGCGAGTTACTAGCTGGTTCCTTCTCGTCTTGTGTTTATGTTGTGGTTTGAATGCACTTGTGTAGTGGGCGTGAGTGTTGTGTCATTACCTGATCCTCTCCAGCTGATCATCATATCATCACCAGCTGCAGCCCATTTCCTCACCTTATAAATACTCACCAGTTTTTGTCCTCTTTGTCAGATCGTTGTTTGATGTTCCCATGTCGGCGTTCCAGTCCTGTCTTCCCCACTCGTCCAGTGTTCGTGTTCTCTGTGGATTATCTTTGGTGTGGATTATCGTTGGTCTTGGTGTGGATTCCGTCATCATCATCATCTCACCTCATCTGTTCCTGTTTCACAGTCGACCATCGAAGTCCCTGCGCCATCCTTCCACGCCCGTGTCATTACCCTGTTGTTCTGTGATTCAAATAAATATTGAGTAACTCGCTTTTGCTTCCTGATCTTTGATTCACCGGCATGACAAATACTTCCCAGTCAGGATTTAGAAAACCACACAGTATTGAATCTGCTTTACTGAAAGTCACAAATGACATTATGCTGGCTACGGATAATGGGATTGCTGTTGCTTTGGTCCTCTTAGATCTCAGTTCAGCATTTGATATGGTCAATCATAAAATTCTTATCTCTCGATTGGAAAATGATTTAGGCATTGAGGGCACTGTTTCGAATTTGTTTCAATCATTCTTAACAATTAGGAAGTTGTATACTATTGGAACACATAATTCCTCAGCAGCACGTCACATCTTTCCTGTGGTGTTCCGCAGGGATCTACTATTCTTGTAGATAGATACTATTCTCTATTCTTGCTCCAACACTGTTTTCATTATACTTACTGCCATTAGGTTCCATCTTTTCCATCTTTTTTATATACTCCACATCAGTACTTATATGCTGATGACACCCAATTGTAGATCCCATTTAAACACAATGATTTAAATTCTATAGAGGTCCTGTTAGCGTGTTTACAGTAAGCAAAATCATGACTTACACAGAATACACACAATTTGTTGGTCTTAAATGAGAACAAAACCAAAGTAGTATAGAGACCAAGTGATTCTTATGACTTCGGTGATCTGGACCTTGGAGACTTAAGTTCACATGTTACTCCGCGTGCAAAAAATCTAGGTGTTTTGTTTGATTCAGCTCTTAAGTTTCATAAACAAATTAATTCTGTTGTTAAATCATGTTTCTTTCGTCTACGATGTCTCGCACAAGTTAAAACCTTTCTTTCTCTAAAGGACTTTGAGATAGTTATCCATGCGTTCATTACTTCACACCTTGATTACTGCAATTCACTTTATTATGGAGTTAACCATTCATCTATCAAGCGTCTACAAATGGTTCAAAATGCTGCGGCCAGGCTGTTGACTGGTAGTCGAAAAATTGGATTCCATTACTCCCATTTTAACTTCTCTGCACTGGCTACCGGTCAAATCGGGTATTGAATTAATAATTTGAGTCTTTGTTTTAAATCATTACACGGCTTAGCACCAGCCTATCTATCTGACATACTACGTTCTCATAACCTATCTAGGTCACTTAGGTCTGGCAACCTTGGATTGCCAGCTGTCTGTAGATCTAGGCTAAAACATCGAGGAATGCCATCACTCTCCATTTTTAAATCAAATCTTTAAACATATTTTCTTAATGTTGGTTTTCAATAAGTTATTCAGTTTTGTGTTCATAATTTAATAGATTACAATCTGTTCTGTTTTTATTTGAGTAATCTGTACAGCACTTTGGTCAACCCTGCATTGTTTTTAAATGTGCTTTATAAATAAATAATTAAATGAAATAATACAGTAATCACACTAAAAAAATGTAGTAATTAAAATTTACAGCAATCTCACCCTATAAAGATTGTTGAACTCAGGGCTGCAGCTGCAGATGGGATAGATATGGATCTTAAGATAAAAATATGAAAATAAGGAAAATATGATTTAGTGTGCATGTGCCATGTGCAACATTAAAGGGACAATGTGTAATTTTTCAGGTATTATATTATCTAAAATCAATATTTTTATTCATAAATATGTCCTCAATGGTGTAAAAATACCTCTGCCAATTATCTGACTTATCCTGGTAAACGAAGAATTTATTATCTTTATATACATGTGACGGGTAGGTCCACGGAGGCTTCCATGTAGTTCCGCCATCTTGAAAAACTATAATAGCAGAGAGGGTCAAAAAGTACTAGGCCAACGTGTTTCCACAACGCGTTTTCGTTCAGAGCTAGCATCACGTAACTGAAAGCAGCAGAAACGGAGGAGCAGAGCAGTGAGAGGCGCTTGTCACTGCCCCGGCAAGTCAGTCAGTAATTCATACTGTAACATTTGTTTGTTCGTTGTGTCAAGTTGCAGTTTGTTTGAAATAACAAACCTGTTCACATGAAGGAAAACTCGACGAAGTGCTATTAGAAGACATCCTGTCATAGCTTTTTGGTATATAACAGCTACCGTAGATGCAACACGTATTTGAAAAAGCGAGGCACTGGAGAGCACAAATCGTTTGAATGCAAAATACAAATTTCACCGCTAGATGGGAGAAATTCCTACACAATGTACCTTTAACTACTATAGTTCCCTTTCAAGGGAACTCGAGCTGCGTCAAACGCTGTGGGAACGCCCCTGCGTTGTGCGTCATGAAGCACTTATGGAATCAGCCCAATGATGAAGCTAGGCCAAATGGAAGAACCTTGTACTGATACGCCTCGCCCCCGAAGGCGAACCTCAGGAACTTCCTGTGTTGTGGAAGGATGGAAATATGGAAGTACGCGTCCTTCAGATCTATCGTGACAAACCTGTCCTCGGATCTGATTTGTGACACGATCTGCTTGATAGTGAGCATCTTGAATTTTAGCTTCCCTACCGAGCGATTCAACAGGCGCAGATCTAAAATTGGACGCAACCCCCCATCCTACTTTGGAACGATGAAATATCGGCTGTAAAAACCTGACTCCAACCTGGGAGGAGGAACCCGTTCTATAGTCCCCTTTTGAAGGAGCGCTTTCACCTCTTGTTCCATTACCAGAGCCTGCTCGGGGCCCACCACTGTGGGCAGAACCCCTCTGAATTTTGGTGGACGACACCTGAATTGGATAGTATAACCCTTTTTTACTGTGTGCAGAACCCACTGAGATATTTTTGGAAGGCTTTTCCACTCTGCCAGAAATACTACTAAGGGTATCAGTCTCTCGAGACTGGCCTCTGGTGTAACTTGAGCAGCAAACACAGCGCCCTGTAACGGCGCACCGGCAGGGAACGACTGGCTTAACTGCTCTGAGACCCTCCTCAGAGGGGGCGAGCGTCCCTCGGGAAAGCGCTCGCTGGGACCGTCTGTGCCCCGGCATGAAGGCGGGGTTGGCAGAACGGGCCCCTGAGGGCACAGAAGAAGAGCGGGCACCGTGTAATGCGGTGAACACCTCTCTCCCATGGCAGGGACCACCCTCACCCCACCACTTCCTCTTTGCCGAAGCCTTCTTAGCCATAAAACCTGTCCTCAGATCAGTTTTGCCAGAAGACTTCGGCTGAGAGTGCCGCGTCTGGTCCCACTGTTTGGAAGGGGGAGCGCGAGACGCGACACTCTGCTTCTGTTGCGCCCTATGTGAGGAGCTGACTGACGGCCTGGACTGCTCCCGCCCAGCAGTACCGGGGACATGAATTTTAAGAGGCATACATTTCTGAAACGCTGCCAACTGCTTCTTCTCTTCCTGAAATCTATCTATGACAGTATTGACAGAATCACCAAAAAGACCATGAGGAGAGAGCGGAGCGTCCAAAAGAAAAGCTTTGTCTTTTTCTTTCATACCATAGAGATTTAACAATAGATGCCTCTCTGCGGCCACCAGGGCTGCCATAGTACGGCCCATTAGCTTGGCCGACTCCTTGGTGGTGCGCAGAGATAAATCTGTAGCCTGACGCAGTTCGGGAACTACGTCAGTGCTGACCTCTTGAGTGTCACTCACATCCTTTAATAAGTCAGCCTGGTATGCCTGCAAGATGGACATCGTGTGCAGGCACGCCGAGGCTTGACCGGCTTCCGAATACGCCTTACCCACTAAAGCTGACGTACTTCTAAGAGGCTTAGAGGGTAAAAGTGGTGCTTTAAAAGAAGATGCAGCTTCAGCAGAAAGATGACTAGCAAGCGCTTCTTCTGCTTTGGGCATCGCCCCATAACCATGAGATTTAGCCCCCACAATGTTTGAATAAGTGGACGTTTGAGGGCTAAAAACACGATAAGAGACCGGCTTTTTCCACAATCTCGAAATCTCTGTGTGGAGATCAGGGAAGAAGGGCAAGCACCGGCGTGGAGGTTGAGAACGGGAAGGCAAAAATCTTTCATCTAATTTAGATTTTTCTCTAGACTCCTGCCTAACAGCTGGCCACTCGATGCTTAATTTAAAAACAGCACGAGTGAGCACCTCCATAAGCTCCTCACTTTCGGGAGAGCGAGATGGCGAATCATCGACATCTCCCGCATCCAGACTAACAACATCCAGATCCTCAGAACTGGATAGTTGCAGTACTGGGGCCTCAGTTCGGGGGGAAGAAACCGCAGAGCGTGCTTCCGAACCCGAGACTGAGGCACTGGATCTAACAGGTAAGGGCTGTGATTGGGCAGAGCCCGTCTCAAGCCCCGCTGTTAGATCCATCTGCGAACCCCACGAATGACGTCGCCGCTCAGCCTCGGCATAAGCGGGACCCGATCCGCGGGGATCGCGAACCGAACCACTCTCCTCAAAGAGTGATCGGCGGGAGCGGAGCGTTCTAAGAGGCAAACGCTCGCAATGCTCACAATCAGCCCCCTCGAGAGCTGACTGGGCATGCTGCACTCCCAAACAAACAACACATAAGCTGTGTGTATCCCCGCTCGTTAAATAGCTCGAGCAGGGAGGAACACACTTCTTAAATTGTTGTTTGCTCGCCATTGTCACTCAATATAATATATATATATATATAAATATATATATATATATATATATATATATAGTTTTTTGAAATAGTGAAACTCCTGCTTAGTGACAGACAAAAACACTTGAGACAGATCCACATATAGCGCTTACTGAAGGCAAAGAAGCTGTCGCGCTTGTGTTTTGGGGGTGCTTTATAGTTTCCTGGCCGATGACGTCACCCGCCTATGACGTTCCGTCTCTCCATTGGACTGATTCCATACGTGCTTCATGACGCACACACGCAGAGGCGTTCCCACAGCTTGACGCAGCTCAAGTTCCCTTGAAAGCGAACTGAAAATCATTAAGACCTTTGTCTCAAAATATATTCAACAATTTTAATGATTCTCATTTGCTATTTTAGTCTACAACATTTTTATTTTTTAAACTTTAAATATTAGATCAAATTAGCAGAGAATCAACTTTGCGCTACCCACAATCGCGTCATGAAATGTGGATGTTGTGGAAAGTACCGTGGCAAGTTTTTGTGCCATCTAGTGGTTTAGAAGAAAATAAAATCAAAGCGCCTTTTACCCCAGTGCGCCTTTAGCCCCATTGTACCCTACTTTTAGCATAATGATTGATTGACAAGTGTGTAGGCAGTGATTGGCTGCCGTTCGGGACACAATCAGAATCAGTTACAATTGAACATTGGTTTTCATAATGTTTTGGACCCTGTATTTTAGTACTGAGCACTTGAGATTGGATCACCCGAGAGAGACTTTTTATTGTTATTTAAAAATAATAATAATAATAATAATAATAATAATAATAATAATAATAATAATAATAATAATTTGATCCCCCTCATGGCGTTCCAAAAACTTGTATGACTTTCTTCTTTGTAACATGAAAGAACATATTTTTAAAACATTGTTGTCCTCCATACACTGGAATTAAATGGTAAACAAAACTGTTTGGTTACCAATATTCTTCAAAATATCTTCTTTTATGTTCCACAGAAGAAAGAATATCATATGGTTTTGGAAATGATACATGTTTTTTGTTTCTTGTTTTCAGTGGCGGTTCTAGACCATTTCAACTGGGGGGGCCAAGCTGGGGCCAGTTGTACTGTTAGAGGGGCCAGATACATTTAGACCTTATTGTTGTCATATCATTTTCTGCACTGCACTGCAGGCATTAACAGGCAAAATGCCATGTTTATAATCATTCAACAATGCATTTCCATTATATTTTAACATTTGCATTACATATTCAGCATTAGTCACAGTAACTGTAATTGACATGATGTCCTTCTTTCTCTTCATTTTGGTGAGAACTATAGAGCAAAAGCAATGGGTACCAAGAAGCTTATTAATTCATTTACTGAAAATAACTGACTTGCTAGGTAACTATGTCTAACCGTTTACAGGGTTCCTGCACACTTTTTAAAGTCAAAATTAAGGCTTTTTAAGACCTGAAGAAATCAAAATTCATACCGTACATTAGGGGTGTGCAATATTGACAAAAATATATCTCAATATTTTCAATGTTTTGTTGATGATTAGATGATATTTTACTGATTGTGTTTTTGTGCTGGTGCCTTTGCTGGTTTAGGCCTGTTGTTGACAGATGACTCACAAAGATATTCATATTTTTTAATATTCTATGCAGTGGTCAGTTCACAGCAGCGACCGAAATTAATTTTTTTATTAATTTAATTTGCCACCTTAAATTGATTTCCAGGGGCATTTTCACCTATATATGGACATTCTTTCTAAACTTATTTAGAGTTATGAATCACCTTTTATGTCAAATACTAACATTCAAATTATACAGTAATTATACTTATTTATACAATAATACTTAATTATACAATAATTATACAGTACCACTGTTACCAGTCAAATTAAATAATTTAATCAAAATCCATGTTTGCAGTGCAGTCTAGAGGTGACACAGAAGTGGCATTAATATATTTACCCTCCATTTATAATTGCATAAATAAAGCTATGAGATTTTTTTTTAAATCAATATTTAAATATGAAATGATTTCTAATTTTAATGTTTTAATTAAAGGGTACTTTAAATATGAAACTAAAACCGCCAGTAGGCGGCGGCAAGTCACGGTCTTAATAAGTGAGTTGAGGGATTCATTCATTCAACCGATTTGTTCAAACGGCTGATTCATTCGGGAAAGGAGCAAGTGATTCCTTCAAAACGCGGATTTCAGTCAATAAATCATCGCTGTCTGTTGCATTGAGACTCTGCTACGGTTTCATTTTGAAATTCTAGTCATCGAAATAAACTGAAAACAAACAATATTGACAATATTGTGTCTGAAAAGTAACTCCCAATGTTCACTTATTGTTAATTTAACTGTTGTATAACATCAATATCACAGTTGCAATTGTGCACGGGAAAACGGCACTATTGCTGATCTGATATTCTGATATAAGAACATAATATGATATAAATATAAGACATAAACTAATTTGGGGACATAGCCTACCTATGAACCGCACACAGCAGTGAAAGGACGATAGACAAATCCGATGTCAGCTCACAGTGCCTCGTATACAGTTAAAACATTGATTACAATATCATAATAGACAATAGGCTACACATCGCACACCCGATTCGCACATAAAGAATGAACTTGCAACTGAACTGACATTTACCAGCTTTCTCCTTCTCTCCTCTCTCGCGTGCAGGAGACAGACGTTATTCTGCCGCGATTCCCGCGAATGTGATGCGAATTGTCACGTGAACAAGCAAATCCACAAAGATAGAATAATAATAATAAAAAAATAATACGCATACAACGATAACAACGATAGCAAAAAACAGTTTTGTAAAAATTATTTCACACTCCACATTTAGGGGGGCCACAAGGGGGGCCAAGCTTGCTGTCACAGGGGCACGGGCCCCCCTGGCCCCCCCTCTAGAACCGCCACTGCTTGTTTTTGTTATTTGGACTTTTATTTTTAAGTGTTTTTTTATGTTCCCATTGTTCACTTCCTGTGTTTAGTTTCTGTTTTGCTTTGTTTCCATTGATACCCTTGTTAGTTGATATAGTTACCCTCATTTGTTACCTTAGCGATTCATTACTACCACCTGTACATTGTCAAATGTCAAGCCCCTTGTTATCCTGTATATTTTACACCCCAGTGTTTCCCTTGTTCAGTGCCTGGTGTTGTCCATTGTGAATGTATCATGTGTTGTTTTCAGTTCTGTTTTTGCCAGCCTTTACCTGTTTGGGTGTACTCTGTTTTTTTTTTACCTTGGCCTAGATTTACTTTTGTTATTTTGTTAATAAACTTTTAGAACTGCCTTTGGATCCTACTATCTGTCATCTCTAAGTTGATCCACATTATCGGAATGGCATGAAGAAAATTAAATGATGAAAGACTTTTTGGGTGATTTTTTTGGGTGAACTATCCCTTTAATACAAGGTGCAAACTGGACCTTTGAGAGACGTTCTAAGTCTTGTTCTCTCTTTTTGTGTTTCTCTCTGTTACTCAAACACACATTATATACACAACTGCCACAACTTGCTAGAATGCTGGTGGAAAAACTCACACACACATATTTCTGAAAAACTGTAAAATCATCGCACACTATGGTTTTCACGTTGTTAATGGAGAGACACAAAAAAATATCACAAAAGTATTTACAGCCCTTACACAAATATTCTCACACACACACACACACACACACACACACAGAGACTGTGTGATTGCAAGTATGCTGCTTTCATTTAGGGGTGTTATCCATTGCAGCACTCTGATGGACGTGATCTGAAATGTAACAGGCTAAAGTCGCAGCCACCACATACACCAAGATTGACCCCAAATATTTTGACATTTACTGGTTCAAAAAAACAAAATGGCTACCTCAACTCCATCATAAAATAGCTTTCGATGGGAGCAGGGACGAACAGATCATAAGTAGCATGTGCATGAAAAGACCCTCAGTAATGGTGAACATGGTCATAAAAAGTGCTAAAAATGACCACGGCTTGACATTTGATCAATCTGAGGCATTAAGAACAGAATGTGTGAACAACTGGGAAAAGCTTCACAAGAGCGAGAGCATGTCTTTTACCAACCAAAAACATGGTTCAAAGTCTTTTCTGACCACACATTAACACAGATAATGATGAAAATGTTTAATAAAAACTAACAAATAACAACATATTTCATCTAAATTGTGTGTACATCAGTGAAGTATTAAGAGTGACTTGTGTGTGATGGTAAACTGAGTGATGTCCTTGCCGTGTGCTCTAGAGATTGCTAAAAGTGCTCTTATTTTAGACAAGTCCGATCTCTGAAGACCCATCGGCATGCTATATGAAACCCTGCTAATGGATAACACATTGTCAGCCTGAGTGAGTGTGTGTGAGTGTGAGGAGGGCAGATACATCCACATCTATGTGCTTGTACTCAGCGGTCGTACCAACACTGAGCTCATTTCTCTCATCTTACTATATTTTCCAGCAAGTGAGTCAGTGAGCATATTCATGTAGGAATAGCTTAAGTTTAAAATACAAAAAAGTTACAAATTCTCATATTCTCATACATACTATAATTCTCATAGTGAATACAGAATGGGATAATATTCCAAAAATATGATCACTCAACCATTTGCCAATTTCTCCAGGAACATTCCAGTTTTTGCCACAAACACATTAAAATGAGCAAAAGCTCTACACTAATATTGTTGCTACTATTAAATTACTTGTAAGCTTATTTTTTCTATGTTTTTAGCCTGGTTTCACAGACATGGCCAGGATTAGGCATTAGCTCAATTAGGAAATTTAACCCTTGTGCATCAATTAAAAAAAGTTACACATAGGTACATAGAGGACAAAAATGTCCGTGTCAAAAAACTGTCATAAAAGTGTGAAGCTTGGGACAGACTTAAGTTTGGTATCATTTTAAAGAAGACCCTTGGCAGATTATTGCTGAAGTAAAAAAATAATAATACGTAAATTTCCAAAAAAGTTATATAGGTATAAGTTTATGAAAATTATTTATGAAAATTATTTTATATAAAATATATATTTTATAAATCAAGTTGAACTCTAAAACGGCAAGAAAATTAAAGCCATAAATCTAAATAAGTTATGTTCCAAATTTGAGGATGATATCTCAAAAAATTAGCTTTCGGTAAGAGTTTGTTTGGGCGCAGTAACAGATTTTCCCCATCGGGTGCCAGCAAAACTCCACTGGTGCACACAGTGATTGCATTTGTTATTTGCAGTTGGAGTTTTTCTCTCTCAATATTACAAACACACACATGCACACACACACATATTTTTTTATAACACACATACTAATCACATTCTGACATCCATACCAACACACCCACACAAATTTCGTTGCATAATTTATCCAATTGGCTCTATAATATGCCGAAGCAGAAAACAGGAATAAAGCGTTATTTGTTTTATAGGCCAAACCTAAAAAAAAATGGCACCATCTGATAAAAAATAGTAAAAATTAAAATTTTGAAGCCTTACCAACAGAATGAAAGCCTCTTAACAAATATTGCAACATTTCATAGTTGAATTGCCCTGAGATTAAAAATAGTAGTTTTAATGGGTTTCAATGGGGACATTTTTGTCCAAAAGGCGCTGAGAGGGAAGTATTTTGTGAACCTAGTGCAAAAAAGATTTTTCAAAGGAAATGGGGGTGAAATAGTAAAATTACAATAAAAATACACACCTGTGCCAAAATTCATGCAGTTAGCATTAACAAAACAAAAAAAAAGTTACACATAGCTACAAAGTGGACAAAAATGTCCATGTCAAAAAACTGTCATAAAAATGTTAGGCTTGGGAGCAAAGACTTAAATTTGGTCTCATTTTAAAGAGGACCCTTGGCAGATTATTGCTGAAGTTAAACAAGTGAAAAAAGTGAAACCAAACATTTTGTATAGAGGTTTAAGTTTATGAAAATTATTTATGAACATTATTATCGTTATTTTATATAAAATATATATTTTATGAAACATGTTGAACTCTAAAACTGATATAAATTCAAAGCCATACATCTAAACAAGTTGTGTTCCAAATTTGAGGATGATATCTCTAAAAATTTGCTTTCGGTAAGATTTTGTTTGTGCGCAGTAACAGATTTTCCCCATTGGGTGCCAGCAAAACTCCACTGGTGTACACAATAATTGGATTTTAGATTTGCAATTGAGTTTTTCTCTCTCAAATATTACAAGCACACACACACATATACACACACATTTTTTTGTTTACACACATACAAACCACACTATGACATCCACACCAACACACCCACACAATTATTGTTGCACAATTTATCCAATTGGCTCTATAATATACCGAAGCAGAAAACAGGAATAAAGCGATATTTGTTTTATAGGCCAAACCTGGAAAAATGGCACCATCTGGTAAAAAATAGTAAAAATTAAAATTTTGAAGCCTGGCCAACAAAATGAAAGCCTCTTAACAAAGATTGCATCATTTTATAGTTAAAAGGACCTGGGATTAAAAATGGCAGTTTTAATGGGTTTCAATGGGGCCATTTTTGTCCAAAAGGCGCTGAGTGGGAATATTTTGTGTAGCTAGTGCAAAAAAGATTTTTTTAAGAAAATGGCGGTAAAATAGTAAAATTCCAATTAAAATACACACCTGTGCCAAAATTTACGTAGTTAGCATTAACACAGGCGAAGTGTTAAAAAAAAAAAAACTGAAAAGGACAAAAATGTCCAATACGATGCACAAGGGGGTAGCTTTTATAAATGTACCTTTGAAAAAAACCTTATTGATGTGCATCTTGAGACAAAGTTGGACTAGGTTAAGCCTCGTTTGTGAAACCGGGGGTATGTGGTTTAAAGGTTGCTTGGCAATATATGCACTGTAGTGTCATTGGGACTAATGGCTCAGTTAAAAAGCTAAATTAATTCAGATTATGAGCTACGAGGAGTCAATTTTATGTAACACCACAGTATACAGACAGCAGTGGTCACAGGTTATAAAAAAAAAGAAAGAAAAAACACTTGCAAATTAAAAATTAAAGTGTAGCGAGAAATATGAGAATATGAATATGAAATATGTTTTATTGAGTTAATTTGGCATTCTTAAAGGGACAGTTTATCTCAAAATGAGAAATGTTCTATGCACTTTCACAGATCTACACACTTTAATTTAATTCAAAATCTGTAAGAGTTATCTTTTCAGATCATGGAACATAAAATTATGGTGTTATTTATTACATATAGTAGGGCTGCCAAACTTTTCATGCAAATATTTTGTAATCTTTTGTATTTTCCTTGTAATAGTAGGCCATTTATTTTCATTGTCATAAGGCGTATGGTATACTATAAAAATGAAGATAGCCATAAGCAAAAAAAAAAAAAAAAATGACTGAGGTAAGTATCACAGAATATATTTTTCTTTCTTGGTGGAGCGTTCTAGCTAGCTAGAGTTTCAAAATGACCTGTATATAGAGCATGTATGGTGTGTTTTTGTCCGTTTTAGAGCTTCGCAGACTCTGTTCACAGCTTGGGATATTCTTCAAAACATATATATATTGGATGTTTTCCAGAAAAAATAATAATACAGGTTTTAAACAACATGAGTGCAAGTAGTTCATTTTAAACCTTTTAAACCAACTATTCCTTTAAGCTGATAAAGTGCTTTTCTGCTTGTCTGATAACAATAATTGAGTGAATAGGTCTTCTGAACCTACTGTGAGGTTAATGTTAAAATATATTAGTGCCATTAACACTGTGATCTGTTCTTTACCAGTTTCACAGACATTTAAATGCTTGTAAATCAAAGGAAATGTGTATTTATTCATTATGTTCAGCAAAAAATACTCCAAAGACAAAAACTAATCAACATTTTCAAAGCAGCATCTGAGAGATTCTTGCGATAGTGCACTCCAGGTGTGTGTGTGTGTGTGTGTGTGTGTGTGTGTGTGTGTGTGTGTGTGTGTGTGTGTGTGTGTGTGTGTGTGTGTGTGTGTGTGTGTGTGTGTGTGTGTGTGTGTGTGTGTGTGTGTGTGTGTGTGTGTGTGTGTGTGTGTGTGTGTGTGCTAAAACAGAGATTGGCCATCTGTTGTTGTTATGCAGTTGCCTATAGGCCAGGCATGCACAGCTGTAATTTGCTGATGTCTTAAGACATATGGTGGACATGATAGCATTATCTCTGCAGCTGAATTCACAAACCTGTGTGCAGAGACATGCACACAGATGAAGTTCAGCATCTGTTGTATAAAGAAAATACATGCACACTCAGATGTATAAGAGTATACATATGCAACCGTGGGTCTCATTTTCCTTAAGCACCTCTAGATATGTTTCACAACTCAGATCAGACATTTCTATCCCCTAACTATGATATTCAGTGCATCTATAATTCATCTGTCCATATACATGACAGCCAGTGACAGCAAAGTAACAGTATGAAAAAAAACGCTTGAGATTTCAATCTCTAACAACTGTATCCAATTTTCATATGGGAAGCACTGAAAAAGAAAAATGGTCTTATGAGGCTCATAATTTTTAAGTACGGCAAAGACAGAAACAGAGGACACAGTAACATACTTAAAGGGTTTACTGCATCAGGAATCATCGCTTAGCTCTGTATGACTGTTGTGCTTGGTGGAAAGAGTTTCTTTGCTCATGCTATTCTCTTGGGTCCAGGCTAATGTTCTGTTATTGTAGTTGTGAGTATTTACTACAACTTCTGTGTCTAACGATCAATAGACCAAAAAGAAGACTATCATCAATCTCTTTTTTTCTTTCCATTTGTAAATGCGGATGGAGGAGAGGGCAAACAAGTTCGGGTTTCAACAACCCACACACAGACTCCCATGTGTGTACCCAAACCTGAGATTGGAGCTCACCAAAATTAATAATGTATTGCCCCTGTTGCTTTACAGTGTGTCCTCTCTTCTGCAATGGATGCTTACATGACAGAGTTTCATGAGCTAAGACATGCTAATGTTAACAACAATAACATAAGTCTAGCAGCAGGTAATCTTAAGTCAGTGTTTAAACCAACAGCACGATTGCGAGTGTGATACTGATTAATGTTTGCAAATTAAACAAATAAGAACTCAATATTTAAGATCTTAAAGGGGTCATGAATTGAGAAATCAAATTTTCCTTGAGCTTTTGACATATATGACGTCATAGTACTCTAAGAATATCCTGTAAATTTCAGAACTGAAAACTTCCTTGTTAGTCCAAAAACAGCTTGTATTGTAACCAAGCGAGTTGAGCTGAGAACGCCTCATTCTGAAATGTGCCTATTTATGACATCATAGATAGGTAAAAGACCGCCTCTGCACTAGAAAATAAACACCTACTTCATCATTGCAACTTTGTCCCCGTTTTTCAAAAATGTGAATGTCTCAGTCAGGGCTGCACAATAAATCGTAATGAAATCGCACACGATTTGGCAAAGGCTGGGGTTATTTTAATGCGCAGCTTGTCAGTGCAGCACTGCTGATCGGTAGTAAATGCTGCTCCATCTGAACGCCAGAGGGCGCTCTCGTGCAGACAAGCCAAATATGCCCCTCTGCAGAATTAGACAACAAGCGGGAAATCCCTATGGGCATCATCGCTGTAACTGAATAAAGGGAAGATTGAAACGCTTTGATTGATTAAACATGACTAATAAACACACATGACTGCCTTGTTCTGTGTAAGAAGCCACATCATCTCTCAAAAGGATGCTCATCTGTCATTATGAAGTAAGTTTGCTGTAAAAGCATGATATTAAATGTTGTATTTTGTTGAAAAGAGGTTCATAAATGCTTCTCATGTTTGGAAAGATGTTTGACGCGTGTTGCTTTTTCAATTGCATGTTATAAGCGACTCAAACTCACAGTGCTTTCAGATGGAGCAGCGTTTACAGAGCCTACAAGTTCTCAACGGGCCGGGTTGGCCCGACAAACCTGACGGGACCCGCGGGTTCGGGTCAAAAATATAAGCAAATAACTCGGGTCGGACCTCGGGCTTAATCTTTACTGCTCAGTGAAAACATTTATTAATCATCGCTGCTGTTCACCGTAAAGGTTATGTGCAATGCTCAAAATGCAAGGTGCTGATGAAATATGACAGCAAAAAAACAGGGTCGTCCAGAAGATTTTTATTTGAGGCATATTCATACTTTGCAGTCACGTGACTACCATGGATACCTGGCGGGCAACAAACGCTGAAAAAACGGCAAATTTCCAATACTAGCCTACAATCAATTATATAGTGAGGCTATTTTGTTTCCATAGCACATTAACAAAAGGTTTAATGACACTAATAACACTAAAAACAATACAATTACTAAATATTAATAATATCACTAAAATGATGAAACGATCCCGAGCGAGCTCTATATCATTCTAGTGATATTTGCTATACCGTTATATCCATCGTCGTCTCTGAGAGAACGGGGCGTTAATGCAGCGACAGATGCTGAAAGCTCAGTCCGTTTCTACTTTCACTTTAAGGGAATGAGCACGTTTACATGCACGGTCTTAACGGGCTATTGTTAAAAGACGTGAACATTAAAGGTTGATTTGAAATACCGTCTGCTGGTCATGATAATACGTGAATGAGAAAAAAAGATAAAAAAAAGAAAATCGGCGTCGGGCCGAGGGCCGGGTTCGGGCAGATAATTCATGTTGATGTGTCGGGTTACATCGGGTCCGGGCTTTAAAAGCCACGGGCCGGGTCAGGTCGGGTTGTAATTTTCAGCCCCGTTGAGAACTCTAGAGCCTACATCAATGACAAGCTGCGCATAAATAAAATAATAATAATCGCAGCCTGTAAATTGCAATTAATCGTGCAGTCTAGTCTCAGTTAAGCATTATTTATTTGTATTCGGTACATTTTTCACTGCGGATTCTTTGGTGAATCAGTCGCAATTTCGGCACATTTACATCGTGCTTGCACTGTTAGTTATGATGAAAGCAGTAACAGTAATAGACTGCAGAAATCGACCATTTTGGACTGAACGCAACACAGCTGTCATAGAATTGAACGATACCGCTTCCAATTCAAAAGCGGTTAATGGAACTAAATAGTAGTTTCTGGTTTTTAATATCTCTATAGCCTAAACTAAAACGGCGCGTTGAATAATGTACAACAAAATAATGCTTATGGATCGGTTTATAATTAAACAATTTCGTCATAGACAGACGCTGTCAAATAGGCTATTTATTTACCCCAATAACTTTTGGGGATAACTCCCTGTAGTATTTCCCTTGCGTGGATGTGTGAGAAGAAAGGAGACCGGGGTCGGCTGGCTGAGGCTCGTGGGTATTTTATTCAATAAACTCAGATCACACTCGCGCCACATGCGCACGTCAACATAAATCTCATAAACAGTTCAAAGTACTCGGTAACTTGTCTTGCTTCAATTGAGTCCTCTTTCCTTTATTTTGCACTTGACCCACTTACCGCCGCTCGTCTCTCCACTCTCTCTCTCGTCGCAGACCTCACTAAACCACGCCTCCCCCGCCACATACCCCCACCGCCCGACTCAGGCTGGGGATCCATCCGGCCAGCCCCCTGTCCGTCGCGTCAGTCTCCAACAGAAAAGGGAGAGAGAAATTAGGAGAGTGCAGGAGCGGGCCACCACACAGAGCAGCCTTAACCTGGGTAAAAGCCTGTTGGCACTGCTCCGTCCACTGGACCGCATCTGGTACCTCCTTTTTAGTGAGGTCAGTCAGCGGGCTGGTGAGGTCCGAATAGTCAGGAATAAACCTTCTGTAATATCCCAACAGCCCCAGGAACTGCCTCACCTCCTTTTTGATCTTAGGTCTAGGACAGGTTGCAATTGCTGCTGTCTTGTCAATTTGGGGACGCACCTGTCCATGACCCAAGTGGAAGCCCAGATACCTTACCTCCACCCGCCCAACTGCACAATTCTTCGGGTTGGCCGTTAGCCCCGCCCGTCTCAGCGCCCCGAGGACGGCCCTTAAATGCTCCACATGCCGCTGCCAGTCATTACTGTAGATGATGATATCATCCAAGTATGCAGCGCATATGGAGCATGGGGTCGCAGAATTCTGTCCATGAGACGCTGAAACGTGGCCGGAGCCCCGAACAACCCGAAAGGAAGTGTTATAAATTGGTGTAATCCAAACGGCGTGGTGAAGGCTGTGTCATGGATACCCAAATAGAGAACAGGAAGCAAATGCGAGTAACAACTTTTATTCTAAATATAAGTGCACAGTAACGGGACAAATGGTGGAAACAGTACAAGCCGATGGTGGTGGGTGACGCAGGGACTTCAATGGTCAGGTCCGTGAAGAAGTGCAGAGACGAGAAGACAGTGAGACGACAATAATCCACAAGACGATGAGTAATCCACAGAACAACGGGCAACAGGAACACGAGGCAGGAACACGAGGCAGGAACACGAAGACTGGATCACCAACACCGACAACATCAAACAACGATCTGACAAGGATGAGAAAACAGCGGTGAGCATATAAAGAGTGGTGAGATAGTCTGCAGCTGGTGATGTGATGATGATCAGCTGGAGCGGATTAGGTAATGACAGACATTCACGCCCACTACACACGTGCACTCATACAACAACATAAACACGAGACTAGAAGGGACAGTGAATGTGTCTACCGTGACAGTACCCCTCCTTCTAAGAACGCCTCCTGGCGTTCCCAGGCTCCCCTACCTGTCGATTGTAATCATCGATAAGGGAGTGATCCAGGATGTCTCTGGCAGGCACCCAACTTCTCTCCTCCGGACCGTAACCTTCCCAGTCCACCAAGTACTGAAATCCGCGTCCCCTCCGCCTAGAGTCCAGAATGCGGTTAACCGAATATGTGGTCTCCCCATCTACGAGTCGCGGCGGGGGAGGAACCGGGGTAGGCGGATTAATGTGAGAATGAAACACGGGTTTGATCTTTGAAACATGAAAAACGGAATGGACCCTCCTGTACGCAGGGGGTAACTTGAGGCGGACTGCCACCGGACTAATGATCTTGGTGACAGGAAATGGGCCGATAAATTTGGGTGCAAGTTTATTAGAGACGGTGCGAAGAGGAATGTTCCTGGTTGAAAGCCACACTTTTTGACCAACGACGTATACGGGAGGCCTTGACCTGTGGCGATCGGCCTTGGCCTTGGTGCGCGCCCCCACCTGGAGTAGAGTCTCACGGGCTCTAGTCCAAGTGCGGTGACACCTCTGGACGAAGGCGTGAGCGGAGGGGACCGCAACCTCGGATTCCAGACTGGGAAAAATAGGTGGCTGGTAACCTACACTACATTCAAACGGGGATAGGCCCATGGCCGACACCGGTAACGTGTTGTGTGCGTACTCCACCATAGACAGTTGTTGGCTCCAAGAGGAAGGGTTCTTGGAGACCAAACATCGTAACATCCTCTCCAAATCTTGGTTGGCTCTTTCGGTCTGGCCATTGCTCTGGGGATGGAACCCTGAGGACAGACTAACCGTCGCCCCCAGTAACCTACAAAACTCTCGCCAAAATTTGGACACAAACTGGGGTCCCCTGTCGGAGACCACGTCTCTAGGGAGGCCATGTAACCGAAAGACGTGGTCCACGATCGTCACCGCTGTCTCCTTGGCTGAGGGTAATTTGGGCAAGGGAATAAAATGGGCCGTCTTCGAGAATCGGTCCACCACAGTCAAAACTACTGTGTTACCCTGGGAGGGTGGGAGGGCGGTGATAAAATCTAGAGCGATATGGGACCAGGGTCTCGAAGGAACCGGCAGCGGCTGAAGTAACCCGTCTGGAGGTCGATTGGAAGTCTTACCAGTGGCACAGACCGAACAAGCCAAAACAAAATCGTGAATGTCGCGAGCCATAAGTGGCCACCAGAACCGTTGCTTGACTAAAAAGCTAGTGCGATTGACTCCTGGATGGCAAGCCACGTTGGAGCTATGACCCCACTGGATGACGTCCGACCGTAATCCCTCCGGCACAAATAAACGATTCGGTGGGCAACCGGGCGGAGGCGTTACCCCTTCTAAGGCCTTCTCGACTCTCGATTCGACCTCCCATGTGAGTGTGGAAACAAATAGGGTTTCGGGTAAAATGCACTCGGGAGTGGACGGGCGTTCGGAAAAATCAAATATACGAGATAAAGCGTCGGGCTTGATGTTCTTGGAACCCGGACGGTATGAGAGGGAAAAATCAAAACGACCGAAAAAAAGTGCCCACCGAGCCTGCCTGGAGTTCAATCTTTTGGCGGTCCTAATGTATTCTAGGTTCTTGTGATCGGTCCAGACGATAAAAGGTACCCCCGACCCTTCTAACCAGTGGCGCCATTCCTCCAACGCTAACTTGACTGCCAACAACTCCCTGTTACCAATGTCGTAATTACGTTCAGCTGGGGATAGACGATGGGACAAAAACGCGCAGGGATGCATCTTGTCGTCTGTGGAAGAGCGTTGGGATAACACTGCACCTACTCCCACCTCTGACGCATCGACCTCCACCACGAACTGACGTGAAGAGTCAGGGGCGACAAGGATGGGGGCCGAAACGAAGCGGCCTTTAAGTTTGGCAAACACAGCCTCGGCTGTGTCTGACCACCTGAACGTAGTTCTGGGGGAGGTCAAGGCAGTCAGAGGTGCGACTAGTTGGCTGAAGTTGCGAATAAAACGCCGGTAGAAATTGGCGAACCCCAGAAACCTCTGCAGGGCCTTGCGGGAGTCTGGGCTTGGCCAATCCACCACAGCCTTAATCTTCTCAGGATCCATCCGCATTCCCTCAGACGAGACGATGTACCCTAGGAAAGGAACAGACTGTGCATGAAAATCGCATTTCTCCGCCTTGACAAAAAGCCCATTCTCTAGCAACCTCTGAAGCACTCGTCGGACGTGTTGCACATGTTCCTGGAGAGAAGAGGAAAAAATCAATATGTCATCCAGGTAGACATATATGAACTGATCGATCATATCTCGCAACACGTCATTGACCAGTGCCTGGAAAACTGCTGGGGAGTTGGACAGCCCAAACGGCATGACCAAGTATTCAAAGTGCCCCCTAGGGGTGTTAAACGCAGTTTTCCACTCATCCCCCTCCCTGATGCGGACCAAATGATAAGCATTACGCAAATCCAGTTTTGTGAAGATGGATGCTCCCTGTAACCTCTCGAAAGCTGAAGACATCAATGGCAAAGGATAAGTATTCTTTACCGTGATGTTATTCAGCCCTCGGTAATCAATGCAAGGTCGCAGAGAACCATCCTTCTTCCCCACAAAAAAGAACCCCGCCCCCGCCGGAGAAGAGGAAGGGCGAATGAACTTGGTTGCTAGAGAATCAGAAATATATTTCTCCATAGCCTCCCTCTCAGGAATAGAGAGTGAATATAACTTGCCTTTGGGCGGAGACTTACCTGGCAGTAAATCTATCGCACAGTCATAGGGACGATGCGGAGGGAGAGAAGCAGCCCGAGACTTACTGAACACCTCCTTCAGGTCCAGATACTCCGCAGGCACGTTAGACAAATCCCCCGTCTCCTCCTGAAACACAGAAACAGGCACGGACGAACAAGCAGAAACAAGACAAGACTTATGACATTCCTTGCTCCACTCCAGCACAGCTCTATGATGCCAGTCCACTCGGGGGTTGTGTTGGATGAGCCAAGGGTGACCAAGGATGACGGGTGCCAGGGGTGAGTCCAGTATATAGAATGAAATAGTTTCTGAATGGTTGCCGGATGTGATGAGGGTGATATCTTCAGTGGAAAAGGAAATGGTGGGGAGTTCTTGGCCATTTAGTGCGTGAACAGCGATTCTGTGTGTGAGGGGTTTGAGGGGAATCATGAATTTCTGTGCAAACGTGTGGTCCATAAAATTACCTTCCGCCCCCGAGTCCAGAAGTGCTTGACAGTCGTGCTGGTGGACTGACCATCTTAGTCTTACCGGAAGGAGGGTGGAGGTAGATGTAGACGTAGGTGAGGGCTTCCTGGCGGAGATCCCACCCGATAGTAGCCTCAGATTTACTATCGGGCTTGGCCTTTTACTGGGCAGTTATATGCATAGTGTCCAGCTCCTCCGCAGTACAGGCAAAGGCCCTGGGATCTCCGCCTCTCCCTCTCCTCCCGGGAAAGCCGAGCTCGACCAACCTGCATGGGTTCATGATCGAAAACTGGGCTGACCACGTCCCTGCCGCTGGATCGTGGATCGTTGAATCCTGTGAGCGTGCGGGTGGACGGAGCTCGACGCTCGATCCTTGACAACCGAGCGTCTACCCGCAGCGCGAGATCGATAAGTCCATTCAGTGTGGTGGGAAGATCCAGGGCGTAGATCTCCTTTTGGACGCGGTCAGCCAACCCATGCAGGAACATGTCCCACTGCGCCTCCTCGTTCCATCCACACTCCGCCGCCAGGGTCCGGAACTCAATTGAGAAATCGGAAACGGATTTCTCACCTTGGCGTAACTCCGCCAACGCCCTGGCAGCTTCTCGTCCTGATACGGCCCGGTCGAAGACCTGTTTCATCTCGGCGGAGAGTGTCCGGAACGAGTTACAGCACGCGTGCTGGCTCTCCCACACCGCCGTTCCCCATAGTGCCGCCTTCCCAGTCAGCAAAGTCAACACGAACGCTACCTTGGCTGGTTCTGTGTTGAACGTGCGCGGTTGCAGTGCGAAGTGCATGTCGCAGCGGGCCAAAAACGCTCTGCAGTGAGCCGGCTCCCCAGAGTAGGCTTCTGGGATGGGTAGGCGAGGTTCTGACTGGGAGGGGTTCTCTGGTGGTGTGGGGGGAACGGCTGGTGTGGGTGGCGCAGCGGGACCACGTAGGCGTTGGATCTGCTGGGTGAGCTCGGACACCTGCGTCACCAGGGCTTGTACTGCGCGACCCGTGTCGCCGATCTCTCTTTCTTGTGAGTCCATTCTCCGAATGCTGTGGTGAATGAACTCCTCCAGGGTCGATGAAGACGCGCTCGCTGCTTCCATTCCACGGTCAGATCGTTCTGTCATGGATACCCAAATAGAGAACAGGAAGCAAATGCGAGTAACAACTTTTATTCTAAATATAAGTGCACAGTAACGGGACAAATGGTGGAAACAGTACAAGCCGATGGTGGTGGGTGACGCAGGGACTTCAATGGTCAGGTCCGTGAAGAAGTGCAGAGACGAGAAGACAGTGAGACGACAATAATCCACAAGACGATGAGTAATCCACAGAACAACGGGCAACAGGAACACGAGGCAGGAACACGAGGCAGGAACACGAAGACTGGATCACCAACACCGACAACATCAAACAACGATCTGACAAGGATGAGAAAACAGCGGTGAGCATATAAAGAGTGGTGAGATAGTCTGCAGCTGGTGATGTGATGATGATCAGCTGGAGCGGATTAGGTAATGACATACATTCACGCCCACTACACACGTGCACTCATACAACAACATAAACACGAGACTAGAAGGGACAGTGAATGTGTCTACCGTGACAGGCTGTTTTTTCTTTGGACATGGGAGACAAGGGGATCTGCCAATATCCTTTCGTTAACTCCAGCGTTGAATAAAAGCGAGCCGTACCTAACCCGATCAAGCAGCTCGTCAATCCGCGGCATTGGATAAGCGTCGAATTTCGACACTGCATTCACCCTGCGATAGTCCACACAAAACCGTACCGAGCCATCCGTTTTAGGAACTAAAACTATCGGGCTTGCCCAGTCACTGTGGGACTCCTCAATTACTCCCATCTCCAGCATTGCCTCTAATTCCGTCTGAACCACTTTTTTTGTGTGTTCAGGCAATCTGTATGGCCGGCCGCGAACTACCACGCCGGGCTCTGTCTCAATATGGTGCTGGATCAGATTAGTATGACCAGGTAGGGGTGAAAACACATCGGCAAACTCTCTTTACAACCTTGTGATGTCTGTGAGCTGCGAGGGCGAGAGGTGATCCCCACCCCCCGGGGCCAGGGCGAGAGATTTCCCTTTGATGATCGCCTCTGGTCAGAGATCCTCCTCTCCACTCACTGCCGTCGCAAGCAACACTGACTCCTCCTCACTCCATTTTTTTAGGAGGTTGAGATGGTAGATTTGCTGTGAATCACCCCTGTCTGTTCGTACTACCTCATAATTGAGATCGCCTATCCGCTGCGTGACATCAAAGGGTCCTTGCCACTTCGCTAACAATTTGGAGCTGGAGGTTGGTAGTAAAATGAGCACTTTATCTTCCGGTGTAAACTCTCGAAGCTTAGTTCCTCTGTTATACAGCCGGCTTTGTCTGTCCTGAGCCTGAAGCAAATTCTCCATAGAGAGCCGCCCCAGTGTATGGAGTTTCGCTCTCAGGTCCATGACATACTGAATTTCATTTTTGCTATCTGAGTGTCCGTCCTCCCAAGTTTCTTTTAGGACGTCTAACACCCCACGGGGCTGACGTCCAAAAAGAAGCTCAAAGGGGGAAAACCCCGTGGAGTCTTGCGGGACCTCTCGCACGGCGAATAAGAGGGGTTCTAGCCATCTGTCCCAATTTTTCACGTCTTCCTGTATGAATTTACGAATCATTGTTTTCAATGTGCGATTAAATCGTTCGACCAGTCCGTCCGTTTGTGGGTGATAGACGCTGGTACGCACCGATTTAATGCCCAATAATTCATATAATTCGCTTAACGTGCGTGACATAAACGCGGTGCCTTGATCCGTGAGAATCTCTTTCGGGATTCCCACGCGGGAGATTAAACGAAACAGGGCGTCTGCCACACTTTAAGCTGATATAGTGCGTAGCGCCACTGCTTCAGGATATCGCGTTGCGTAGTCTATTATAACTAACACAAAGCGATGTCCCCGTGCCGATCGTTCTAATGAGGCCCGATGAGGTCCATACCAATTATCTCAAAGGGGACCTGCACAAGAGGTAGAGGGCGCAACGGCGCTTTTGGGGCGGCCGGTGGGTTTACCAACTGACATTCACGACACGACGCGCACCACCTGCGTACGTTCTCGTGAATGCCCGGCCAGAAGAATCGGGTCATTAAACGACTTAACGTAGCTGTCATCCCTAGATGCCCCGCCATCGGATTACAATGTGCTGTCTGGAAAAGCATTTCCCGACGGCCCCGTGGTACTAACAATTGGGTTGTATCTTCCTTTGTATGAGTGTCTTGGGTCACCCGATACAACCTATCTTTAATAATGGCAAAATAAGGATAGGAGAGCGTGCGGTCAGGTTGGAGGATCTGCCCATCGATGGAACGGACCTGTTCAAACGCATGTTTGAACGTCTCATCTTGGGACTGTTCCAGGGGAAAGTCATCGCGAGTGGAGAGGTTTAGCCTCGCCAAGCCGCTCGGTTCCTCTGAAACAGTTCCGCTTGGTCCAGGAACAGCCTCTCCGACCTGAGCGCTCGCCCCCCTTCCCCGCCTTTTCTTTGTCCCAGAGGCATCCGTTGTCAAACAACCCAATAATTGTTCAAAAGCTGGCCAATTCGTTCCCAAAATTAACGTCCGGGATCCGGACCAATGTCCCAACCTCCATGACCGGGCAGCGGTCCACGAAATGGCCCGGATCCCCGCAACGCCAACAGGCCAGCCCAGGCTTCCCCGCCGTCCTAGTGGCAGGAAGCGGGTCAAGGAATTGGCGTGGGGAGAGAGCAGGAACCACGTCGAGCCCTTCAGGATGTCCCGGCCCCCCTCCCCTGACGGATCCATGCGACCCGGCTGGACCCTCTGCTCGAACCTTCCAACGGGGAGGTGCCCTCGGTGGCCCGGTGAAATGGGTCCTGGGAAAAGGAACGGGCTTAGGGGAATGGGAAGAGAGAGAGACAGGGGGAGAGAGAGAGAGAAATAGATGGCAGGGGTTCTCCGACCCCGAAGCACGCAGCCAGTTGATTCTCCGCCAGCTGGATGGCCAGATCTAGCGACGCAGGCCGGTGGCACTGGACCCACTGGGCAGTCCTCTTCGGCCCTCTCCACCTTGTTGATGATGGCCTAGGCGTCGCCTCCTCCGTCCAACAGCCATTTGCGGCACGAGTCCCGGAGCTGCTGCGCCAAGACAAGGGGTCTGGAGAATGGCTCGTTTTAAATCAGCGTATACCAGGAGGTTCTGGACGGGCAGTTGTTGAGCAGCGTTCTGGGCTTCCCCCGACAGCAGTGGTATCAGCCGTACTGGCCAGCTGGTCAATGGCCACTCACATGCCTCAGCCGTTCTTTCAAACAAGTCCAGGAAGGCTTCGGGATCGTCAGAGACACCCATCTTCATTAGTGCCATGTGAGCGCCTGGAGTGGAGCTGGGGGAAGCCCCTTCCGTCCGAACCTCCCGGTCCAGCAAGCTCCGGAACAGCTCACGGTCCGCCTGCTGGGCTTGCATCATGGTTTGGAATCGACCTTCCTGATCCGCCCGCAAGTCCAGCAGGGCTTGGTGGTTCTCCTGATGCAGACCCGCGAGCGATGTAATGATGTCCGCAAATGGCGTTCCCGATGTTCCTGACGGAGTTTGCATCTTGGCGGCGACGTTCTCCTTCCTTCCCGGGTTTCGGCACCAGTGTAGTATTTCCCTTGCGTGGATGTGTGTGGATGTACGAAGGAAGGAGACCGGGGTCGGCTGGCTGAGGCTCGTGGGTATTTTATTCAATAAACTCAGATCACACTCGCGCCACATGCGCAGGTCAACATAAATCTCATAAACAGTTCAAAGTACTCGGTAACTTGTCTTGCTTCAATAGAGTCCTCTTTCCTCCACGTTCCCACGAGTCCTCAGCCCTCTCTCCTCGAACGCTGGTTCCCGTCCGTCTTTTATACGGTCTCCCCACGCCAATTACTGCAACGAGACACAGGTGTCAGTCATTTTGCACTTGACCCACTTACTGCAACACTCCCGTTTTCATACACAGCACAATTTTACAACACCAGTAACAACAGCCCATGTTCCTCATGAAATTATTAACAAATTCATTGAAAAAGACAAAACACAATGAACAGTGAGTAGGTGAAAGGGACAACACATTAGTCAAGAGAGAATATTTAATAGTAATAGAAGATCGTCCCAAAATGAACAGTAATAAAATTGGTGATGGTAAATAGATCATATCATTTCTGCCTGTATTAACTTACAACAAATCAAACAATGTGCAAGTGAAGTGCACACATTTACGTTAACGTTACTACAAATAGAATGGCAATGGTAAGTATATTAGCTGTTCTAACGTAATATTTTTTAGTCTTTAGTTTTATTATAATTTAATTCATCTTGACTGATAAAAACTTTGTACAACATGTTACATTTGATACAGAAAGAGAGAGTTAATGTACAGATGACTTAGCTTTAAAACTTTTCTGTAGCGCTTCTGTTTGGTCTGTGGGAGTTGTCGATTTTGGGTCCGTAATATATGATTCTGACTCTATTGAATAGTTTCACCATGTAAACAAGTGTGTTTTTGCACTTTTCCTTGTCACACACAACTTCCCTGCACTCACTGTTGTACATCCATGCCGCTAGTTACGTATGGAGACGTACGTACGCTGCTCACTTTAACGTTAATAAAAACCTTTTCTACTTTACCTCTCTGAATCTTTTGGGAATCTATGAAATGCTAGTTTATTGGTTGTACACTGGTAGTTGTTGCAGTTGATGGCAAAACACTGTTTTCTTTGTTTCCAATTATTTCCAGACATTATGCTGTACAGTTGTGCTAACGGTAAAACCGTTGATTCAGTCCAAAATGGCGTGAGCGCGACAGCAGCGCCATCTAGCGATTGTTACCAAAACTACAACGGAGTTTCGCCTCTTGTTACTTCTATACTCTTTGCTGAAGTCTCACAGCAGACACGCCCCTTCAAAGACAGCGTTCAAATCAGAGGGCTAAAATTAGGGTAGGAAAAATGCCTTTTATTTCTGAATTATGGAGAAAAAAAAATATGTAAAAAATCATGCGCCCCAGGAAATATTGTAAAACAATGCAGTTCATTAACCCTTATGTATAATACCGAACATTTTAGAGACTTGCCCTTTACTTCGTTTTTTTCTTTTTTTGCTCCACCAACGAAAACAGTTCCAAGAAAAGCCAACTCAGAATCAGCTGCTGAGTCTCCAATCAGTGTCATGAATGAATTTGGTTGAGTAAATGATTTACTGACTCACTCATAAGAGACTAGAGTCACTTATTTGACAGCCTGTCTGGAACAAGCAAATACATTCTTGTCCATACCAGGGGCCTCATTTATAACCTTTGCATACGCACAAAACAGGCCCTGAAAGAGGCGTACGCCACTTCCGACGCACAAGTTGGGATTTATATAAACAAACTTGACGGGAAAGTTTGCACCTGCACGCAAACTCTGACCCATGCCTACGAACATTTTGGAGATGGAGCAGTTTGGCGACATCGATGGTGAGCTGGAGTTAAATGTCTTTTTGGTCACTTTTGGACAGAAAATCTAAAGAAAATTATACATATACAGAAAGATAATACAAATATAATTTCACTCACCAAGCCTATCACATGAAGCAAACATCCATCCCTTCTTAAATGCCCGCGCCAGCGAGCGCGTTGGGCCGTTTAGTGAAACTGACGCATATATAGCCTATTTAAAAACCGCAAATCTTCATTATAAATCGTAATCATAAATACAGTGCATGTTCACAATAACAGTTTAAATAAATAAAAGAATGATTTAAACTATGTTTTACTTCTGATGTAAACATTTAGATTAAATATGCCATTCTGATTAATGGAGTGAAACACTTAAATTACATGACATTATTACTGAGAAAGTTACAACATTTTTTATCTTCAAATATAAATATTTGTTGTGGATACAATTTTATCTACATAGATAATTGCTTATCATGATAATAGCAGATTGTCTGAGAAAATAGTTTCGTGCAAATAATGCACAACAAGGTCTATCTGTTTCCATTAAAAATATAAATCAATTAAAAATACTCTTTGGCCAGTGGGAAAGATTGAGAAAAACTTTCTCTGAAATGTATTTTACACTATTTGATTTATTTATTTAAAAAACAAGGCAAGGATAGTCTAATAAATGATTTTTATTAATGTAACTAATATGACAGCAAATCCGTATTTCATATTTTCCTAATGTCTTGTACCGTTAAACATGTTATCACGTGGATGAATAATCATATGCAAATGATAAGCAGATGAGGATTTGCATAGTAAAACTAGGCTTTGTAAGCTCCATATATGGTTGGTTCGGGGAGGAGACGCATGTGCGCACAATCTTCCGCTAACTGGGATTTATAAAGTGAATTCTGCGCAGGTTCTGGCGTACGCGCGGTTTTATAAGTCTGAATATTTTTTTGCATACGCCATTTTTGGCTTTCTGGTGCACGTACACTTTTAGTAAGGATCCTAAGCACAGTTTTATAAATGAGGCCCCTGGTCTTGAGGCTTAGTAAAGGAATTTCTCACCAAAAAATAAAAATGGAACACAAATGGTGGCTTACTGAATTTAATGAAGGAAAGAACTACTATCACACACACACACACACAAATATATACAGTGCCTAGCATAGGTGAACACACCCATGCTAAAATTGACTAAAAATAGGAATAAAAAAATCATTTTTGGGAAATTGATCTTGCCTTAATTTAAAAAAACTAGGAAAAATCCAACCTTTAGGGACACCAATTTTCTTTGTAATGAATAATGTATCGTAAATAAATAAATCTTCTTCCTTAAAATACAGGTTGCATAAGTCAGGACACCCCTATTTTAAATTCCCATGGAGGCAGGCAGATTTTATTTTTAAAGGCCAGTTGTTTCATGGATCCAGGATACTATGCATCCTGATAAAGTTCCCTTGGCCTGTGGAATTAAAAAAGCCCCACATCATCACGTACCCTTCACCATATGTAGAGATTGGCATGGGTTACTTTCCATAAGATCATCTCTCAATGCAAATCATACCAGCTATTAGCCTAACTTAAATAACACCATGTCAAACTAGGTATGGTGAAGGGAATGTGATGATGTGGGACATTTATTGCAAAATATGCATAAAAATATTTAATTAGTTTGAGAGTGTAAGGAAAAGTCACTACATCATACACAGTTCTTCATTGGAGTGGGCAGGCACTAAAGCGTGATAGCTATTCTCTGATTGGTTGAGATTTCTTTGCAGATATATGGGTAATATAGTTTTTTATTGGGAATTCTATAGGTTCTGTTTTTAAATGTTTATTAGTTATCATTCAAAATCATTTCCCCTATGGGGAAACTGAATGGAATTTTTACTTCTGAACCCGACTGCTGCACTCTATATGAGGTTGGTTGTTCACTGAAATAGATCAAAGCACTTGGAAAATGATCAGCAAACTGTATTTTATTTGTTTATTTATTTTTTTGCTGACATGGTTGGGTACTTTAATTAGCACTAAAGTGAGTCATGATGTACAGCAGTTGTATCAAATTCACCCAAACAGATATTCATTAAATTATCTTTATCTTTAAATAATTTATTATTTTATCTTGAATTACAGCTATTATGTTTTAGGTGACCTATCCATTTAAGATATGCTGTTGAAGTTGATATAAATAGCAATGGGCTCATACTGTGTGCATTTTTATAAACATAAGTTTCACGGACAGGAGTGGATGTATGACAGCTTTACATATTCATTTCTGTCAGTGCTTGACTTCGGAAATCTTGCTGGGTTTCCCCCCCCCCCCTCCAACTTCACCTTGACTGCCTGTGTAGGACAAAACAGCCCTCAAAACCCTAGTGGATAACCATTTTCACTGGAATATGTGTGTGTGGTAATGCTAGGACTGTGTGTTATTGGCAGGTGAGGGGCTTGCCCCTAGGGTCTCTGACATCTTCATCTTGATATTTCCTAATCTTCAGCTCAAATCCCAGACAAGGACAGAGACAGATTACCTTTAAAACTCCCTATTTCTCTCTCTCTCTCTCTCTCTCTCTCTCTCTCTCTCTCTCTCTCTCTCTCTCTCTCTCTCTCTCTCTCTCTCTCTCTCTCTCTCTCTCTCTCTCTCTCTCTCTCTCTCTCTCTCTCTCTCTCTCTCTCTCTCTCTCTCTCACACACACACACACACACACACCACACACCACACACACACCACACACCACACACACACACACACACATACACACATACACACATACACACACACACAAAAGATTCTTTCCTTTTCATATTTGGGTAAACTGCATACATCTAAATGGTTTGACCTAAATGGAAGGATCATACCAGTTCAGCTACAATTTTTAAAACAAACTACAGACAAAAATATTATTAATATTACTATTAATGCTTAATATTTTTTTCAATTTGGGGTATATGTTAATATTGAAAGCAGAGCTACTTTTAAACCCTGATTAAAATCCAGACATATGAAGGAATAAGTATAGACTAGAGTAACTAAATGATAGTTTACCAAACTACATTTACATTTCCAGGTGTAATTTCTCAGGTAAAATTTGTATGGAGGGTTTAAATGTGGAAGGGAAAAAATCAATTTAAATTCTGTTTAAAAGCACTTGCATTTGTATATATCTTATTGTTATAATACATTCCTATTTATTATATTTGTAGCTAGATAAAAATAAAAAAATTATACATTTCATTTCACTTTATTATATTGCACATTATAGTTTGCTATTCAATGCAGTAAAACCTTTTGACTAAGAAATGGCATGTATTTTAAATTATCCATACATCTTTTATTGATTTTTTTAGGCTTAACTTATGATCGGATAGCTTATTAAAACCACATAATGTTGATTTTGGACTTTATTAACTTAAAATTATTAACTTGTATTGCTATAAAAAAAAATCATCCTGCATGAGTTCATGTCAAGTCACGTCATCCTCATTTATATAGCGCTTTTAACAATGTAGATTGTTTCAAAGCAGCTTTACAGAGATAAACATATAATTTAAGGTAACAGAGATTGGTTTGGTTTTATAGTGGTTCTTGAATAATGTTTTTTCCAGCTAAAATTAGTTTTGATTGATTCACTTCCGTCTAAATGATCATTTGTTATTAAATTAGAGGCCGCTAAGACGACACCGTTCTCTCTAAACAGACTTTAAACGTGAACCTGTGATAGACGCTGATGGTGTTCACATGCGCAAGAATTGATTCTACAGTTATGTGCGTTTGAATATATGTGCGCAGGTTTGTAATTCCTTACAAACCATGCCTTAACAAACTACTTGTCTTGTCTATAAATTTTGATGCAGAATTTTATCTTATCACTTTGGGTAGGTACGCAAACCAAAAAATTCCACAATGCTTTATCTGTAGAGTGGAATAGGGATCCTCCATAGGGAGAGGCTAGTTGGCACTTCAGCACTGCATTGTCATTGGGTCCAGGCGAAGATCCTTCGTCAGATCTGGAAATGGCCTGGATCCGGCAGGCTGCGGGAAAACCTCGGGATAAACAAAGACACTAAAATTAGCGTAGATGCCATTCTTCTTATGATGTAACGAGTACATCAGGATTTAAGGGAAGTGTTCCCTGTTGGAAAGCTCAGGGCTAATGGGGAGTAACGAGGATACTAATTAAACAACAGGTGAATGAAATCAGTAACTATGGGAACTAACTAGAGCATGAATGAGTAGCCAAGGAAACGAATACGAACAGGCAAACAGGAACAGAGCAAACAGTGCGAAAACTAAACTAAAACATAACATACGTTACATCATGTTTTGTTCAAATTTAAAATGAATTTGACACGCTGATTTTGATCACCAAGATATTGACCAACAGAATATAGCAATGACCTAGAATAAATGATAAATAAATATTTGGCAATAGTCAATCATATATACAAGAGCATTCTCAAGCTCTCCTTGGCCTTTGTGAGCTCTGAAGCATTGTAATACAAGCAGTGTTATAAGATATGATAAAATGCTCTAGGTCAATAGTGAGAATGTATGGGATAGCATGCACTGTAAAGAATTTAAAAGGTCTATGCGACAAGATAATGACATTTCTGATTTTTTTTTTTTTTGGCTGCCATAGAAAAAAAATGTTTGATGGCTGAAAGACTTTGTTCAATTAAGGTCTAGAGCTTACTTTTTTGAAGCCTAAATCCAGTGTTATTGAATGTTGAGCACACATTTATTCAATGACAACTAATTTTGAATCAATTGAAGTTGATTAGCAGTTTGAATTGGCTGAAAGTAAGCAAAGTTTGCAAATCTCATTGTACTCATCTCTAGGTCAGCATGTGTGGCACCCTCCAGCCTCTGGCTCTCTAAGACTCTCCATGACAATCAGACCAAGCTCAGGGTTGTTGAATCAAAATGGCACAAGTCAACAGATCCGGCTGACCTGAGCAAATATCAATCTCTTCCCTCCACTTTCTCCTCTAATGTTTCCGATGCCAATGTCACCTACTACCAGAACAGGATCAGCAGCATTTCAGTAACCCACATACTGTTCACAACATTCACCTCTCTCCTCTGTCCTCCTCCCCCTCTTCCCACCTTTCTGACTGCTTCTGACTTTCATTGATAAGGTGGTAACCATCCCCCAGTTCTCTACATTCACAACCACTTACATGCAATCCTCTGTTTTTCCTCTTTCTCTCTTCTCAAGGACACTTAATTATTCTCTCCAGCTGTTAGGGGTGGGCGATATAGCCTCAAAATTATATCATGATATTTCAAGAATATTTGCGATAATGCTATTTATGACGATATAGGAAAAAAAAAATGTTTGCTCACTAATTGCGTTTTTGCAATTGGGTAATTTTGTTTTTAAGAGTTTACACAACGCAAGGAAGCTTGATTTCAATCTTTGAATTAAATTAAAAAAAGTAGCAAAAATTTATACAAAAGTACTGGATAGTTTAAAATCGCTTGAATGTTTAAACTGATAAGACTTAAAAAGTAGTGAAAATGATAAACTTTAGTTACGATACAATGCTGGTCGATTGTGCAAGTGACAATTCCGTCATGTCCTGATTCCTAAACGTGAGAGTGTAGTATCGACGCTTGCCTTGAGCAACCCATTTTGAAGACACAGCACTGCTGAACACTCACACGAGTTGTGAAATTGCATCTCGGAGAAAGTTTTAAAATGATTTATTTGATTTTATAATCTGTGCGGATTAATTTAGGCTACTGATATACAATCTACATGCTAAAGTAAATCATTGTTTGTGGGGGAATTTCCCACATTATAAGTGGTAGACCTGCGGGAATTATTAAAATACAAAGTAGCTCCCTTTTTAGGTACTAAATCGTCATCGGAGGCTGACATGCTGCTCTTACTCTCAGACAGGTGTTGTTGTTGTGCGTGCTAGAGAATGTAAATGTAAATCAATCATTGATATCGCGATATGACATTTTTTCATCATGTAAAAATGTATACCTGTGTCTTGGACGGTATGATATGGCACACCCCTACCAGCTGTCCAACTATCATATAGACTCGATCCACTCCCATCTTCAGTCTTACATACATACCCCGTGCCCCAGGGTTCAGTGCTTAGTCCCCTTTTCTTCTTGACATACACAACCTCACTGAGCTCAATCATAGGCAAATTATTTCTTGTATACATTATAAACTCTACATGACAAGACAGAAGATTTATGCAACAGTCTTGTTTGTCCTCTTACACAAAACACAGGACTCATCAGCAATTATCACGTATATCACGACATATTGTGATGACACATGCTTTTCAATATATCCTTCTTTAGACATCACACTGAACAAAGTAAATCCATTATAACGCCATATTAGGTAAAATCAAAAAACATAACACATTCACACCGACAATAAGAATTTGATCTCTTTTGTAAATAAAAAAATATGTATTTTGTTGCATGACTCGTTTTTATGAGAGGCATAGTATTATCAGAGTTTATTATGGCCTCTCCTCTACACTTATTAACACATATTAATGATTAAGCTTACATACCCCCTCTTGCAGATGAGAGAAAGGGATTTATAATAGACATACAATTAACACACATTCATTGTGTGTGTGTGTGGGGGGGGGGAGCTTAAAGCATATGTGCGTGTGTTAATTCTGAGAACACCAGTACACATGGGGATCGTACTCTGTCATAATTATGTTTCATGTGTACAAATTATGCTGTCTCTCCCTTGATCTTGTGAGGATTTCAATTTGGTGTAATATTTATGCTTTTGTTATTATGGATTGAATAAAATTTGTCATTTTGATTAAAAATCAAAAACTCATTCACTCACTCATTCCATCCTTGGTTCTCGTCTCATTTTCTTTTTCATATATTAGAAATGAGAGACCTACATTGGTACATCAACGTGCAACTCTACCATGTTAGGCACACTTTGCCCATAGGGTCACGCTTACATTTTCCAATTGACACGCATATTGAAAACTCCTGAACAGTAAATAACACTATCCATAAAACAAACCATGATGATCCTTCATGCAGCCACTCGGTCAATACTTTTTAGTCATGCACACAAAACTAGATTAGTTTAAATCAAATAAACTCAGGCCATGAAAAAGCTTGGATTTTAGGTTTGGAGTTGAAATGTAGAGATGTTTACTGCAGAGGAATTGTGTAGGGAATGTTTCCCTGTTTCTTTAGCTGGTGTAGTTTTGACATTGCATTTTTCTTTTACTGTAACATTGACCAAGATAAAATGTTATAATAAAATTATATGTTCACCCTAATGGCAAATTCTGTCACCATTTGCTCATTCTCATGCTGTTCAAAATTCATTTGATTGAGATTTGTCAAGCACAAAAGGAGATTTTAGGTAAGACGTTCACACTGATTTTTTCATAAAATTAAAGTGAACGGTGACAGCTCCAAAAGTACACACTCACAAATCTGTAAGTTAAGGCAAATCAAAAAATAATTATGACAAACAAATTTTACTCTAAAATTAGATTACATTCTTATCAACTTCTTAATATTTAAAGGAGGCTGTAGCTGGTGATTAATTGAGAAAAAGCTACAGTATGAATAAGCATTTAGAACATATTCTGAATTGATCTCTGCATCTCTCATCATCTTTTGCAACAACATCGGCAACAACTGCCACTGTCAAAAAGAATGATTTGGTTACACTTTATTTTAAGATGTAATTTTTACAGTGTAATTGCATATTTAAGTACTGAGTAATATTAACAACATGTACTTATTATAGGGTTAGGGTAGGATTAGGGTTTGGTTGAAGGTTAGTTGCATCATGTAATTATGCATAATTTACTTGTATTACTATGGTAAGTACATGTAACATAATGTAACAAGGACACTAAAATAAAGTGTTACCAATCATTTATTTTGAAAACGTTTCAGAAAGACAATATGACATTACAGGTTAATGGATAATGGTCATTGTGTTTTGGTAGTTTCGTAAATATCACAATCTCAGCTCTTACAAACGGTAATTTTTAGGGCAGTCACAATCTTTCTGGTATTGCTTACTGTTAATCTTACAATACAGTGCCTATGACACAACCCGGTCCTAATCACCTTCTACTGTTATTATTGTTTCATTCTTGTACAGCCTCTTTTGAACACATTATTGTCATCTATTTTCTCACACTTTAGTGAGTCTGTATCTTTTCACGAGCAAACATTGCCTTTTAGGAGAGGAGCCTTCAGTCAGTATTTGTCAGGACAATGGAGAACGTCTACGGTTACGTATGTAACCCTCGTTCCCTGAGTAGGGGACGGAGACGTTACGTCGGAAGACGACGAATGGGGTTTCGCTTAGAAAGCCTATCAACTTGGAGTATTACAAAACGAGCCAATGGCAAAGAAATGCCATGGGTCTGCGGAATTTGCATGGCGTAACTCTGCCCCACCTCGTGGGTATAAAAGGAGGAAGCCGGCAGCAAGCAGATATATGTTTCTTCGCTGAGGAGCCAAGACTGAGCTCAAGCGATCCCCGCGGTACAGCGGAAAGTGGCAGGCAGACGTAATGTCTCCGTTCCCTACTCAGGGAACGAGGGTTACATACGTAACCGTAGACATTCCCTTTCGTTTGTCACTCCGAGTTACGTCGGATGACGAGGAATGGGGTTACCAGTCTAATCACGCCACCTTCTCAGCTGTCTTCCAGTGCCCTGCGTAAATCGAGATCCCTGTCGAGACTGGACGAAGGACTCCATTTAACACAGGAATACCAAGGTACACTGGGAAGCATATCCCAAGCTAGGGGAATTATGCAATTAATGCCAACCCGGAGGGGGGGGGGACTTAGAGAATACACATATGACCCGAAGGAACATATGGAGAACACTGGGGTATCCAGCCGCAGGTGGAATATTTCAACCCCAGGGGTGGCAAGGTGGCTTGCCAAGGGAAAGACACATGCTCCGAGGGGCTTACAGTGGAAATACACATGTGGGGGTCGCTCAGGGGAGGGACCATGAACACAGGAGGCACCTAGCCGACGCATATGCAATAGACACTGGCGCCAAAGTCAGGAGTGCTGGAGGAACTCAGGGCTTTAGGGGAAGCTCACCTGAGGAGAAAATCGCACGTATCCAGTCCGTGGAGTGGAATGGCGAGCAAGCGAAGACACCTGAGCGGGTCCAGTACTAGCTGGTTGAAGCGAGTACATGAGAGGACACTGGCTCCACTCGGAGATTGTAGAATCTGGCGAATGTGTTAGGTGTCGCCCAGCCTGCAGCTCTGCAGATGTCTGTTAGCGAGGCGCCATGCGCTAGAGCCCAAGAGGACGCCACACTCCGGGTGGAGTGGGCAGTCACACCAAGGGGGCACGGTCGACCTTGCTGCTGGTAAGCCAAAGCAATGGTGTCCACTATCCAGTGAGACAACCTGCTTGGAGAGAGCCTTTCCCTTCAGCTTCCCACCATAACAGACAAAGAGCTAGTCTGAGGTCCTGAAACACTGCGTTCTGTCTACATAGGCGCGGAGAGCGCGTACTGGACAGAGCAGTGCCAAGGCTGGGTCTGCCTCCTCCGAGGGCAGCGCTTGCAGGTTCACCACCTGGTCCCGAAAGGGAGTGGTAGGAATCTTGGGCACGTATCCAGGCCGGGGTCTCAGGATCACGTGAGAGGAAGCCGGTTAGAAGGCTCACTGGGGGAAACGCATACTTGCGGCCCTGCGGCCAGCTGTGCGCCAGAGCATCCGTGCCGAGCGTGCCCTCGGTCAGGGAATAAAACTGGGCGCAATGGGTCGAGTCGTGGGAGGCAAACAGATCTATCTGTGCGTCCCCGAACTGGTCCCAAATCAGCTGGACCGACTGGGGATGGAGTCGCCATTCTCCAGGGAGAGCTCGTCAGCTGCACAGTTCAGCGCTCCGGGAATGAAAATGGCTCGAAGCGACCTCAGATGCTTCTGACTCCATAGGAGGAGGTGGCGGGCGAGTTGCCATGCCCACCTCGGGACTCGGTCGCGAAGCCAAAGCTGAAGCGGTCTCATATGAAGCAATCCGAGCGGCGCGACCGCGGCTGCAGATGCCATATGCCCCAGGAGCATCTGAAAGAGTTTCAGTGGAACCGCACTCCTGCCCTCGAATTGTCTCAGGCAAGTCAGCAGTGACCGACCGACTAGTGAGGCGTCCTTCAGGTCGATCACTTCAAACCAATCCTGGGGCCGTATGCATTCGAAAACGCGTTTTGGCGGCGAGCATCTTGAACGGCATCCTGTGAAGGGAGCGGTTCAGCACGCGCAAGTCCAGGATTGGCCGTAACCCCCCGGATTTCTTGGTGACAATGAAGTAGGAGCTGTAGAAGCCGGACCTCATCTCGGCTGGAGGGACAGTCTCGATTGCACCCTTCGCCAGCAGGGTGGCAATCTCTGCTCTCATGATGGGGGCATTGCCACCGACCAAAGTGGAGCGGACTCCCCTGAAGCGGGGAGGAGACCGTGCGAACTGAATCGCATAGCCGAGCCTGATGGTCCGCGCGATCCAGCGGGACAGACGGGGAAGCTCTAACCAGGCTTCCAGGAACTGAAAGAGCGGGATCATGCGAACCACAGGCGTCCCCCCAGAGGGGCAGCGAAGCGGAGTAACTGGCCCAGACTTGGACGGCATAGCGGCCCGGTGTGGGGGCACAGTTAGCAACCGTGCCCTGGCAGAGGGGGCCAGGGGAGGACCAGACTGGTCGTCCCGCGGGGGCCTGCTCAGCCAGGGGTCTGGCGACAGAGGGGGACAAGGACACGCCGTGGACCGCACGCCGTGTCAACCGCCTCTGGGACAGAGGGGGGCGAGGAGAGCACGGCTTGTGGTCGGCGCTCTGTGTCGCCCGAGAACTCTGTGAGCTCAGGGAAGAGGGGATTGTTTCTGTCTTTAACCACATTAGGGTGCTGCCCACCCGTGGGAGAGCAGCGGGGAGTGGAGAACAAAAGATTCTCCCCCGGTCCTCCACCGGGGGAAGGAGTGGTCCTGCTACCACCTCCTGAGAAACAACCATCATCCCTGAGCAGCCCGTCTTAGGAGCGCCGCTTGGCCCGGCATTTAGCGGGGGGCGGGGCAGGAGAGGGCTGAGGCGCCTTCTTGCGGCTTCCTCCGCGACCGGCCCGGGCGGGAGGGGCGGGAGCCGCAGGAGGGCGCCCTCGGCGGGAAACAGGTCGAGGCGTCTGCCCGGCCGGCTGGGTGGAGGCAGCAGCGGGCCGACGGGGCAGAATGTGTTTGATGGCCTCGGTCTGTTTCTGGGCAGTTGAAAACTGTTGGGCAAAATCTGCAACTGCACCGCCGAAGAGGCCGGCCTGGGACAAGGGGGTGTTAAGCAGACGGGTCCGCTCCGCGTCCCGCATGTCAGCCAGGTTCAGCCACAGATGTCTCTCCTGGACCACAGCTGTGGACATCACCAGACCCAGGGAGCGCGCGGTAACCTTCGTCGCCCGGAGAGCAAGGTCGGTAGCGGCGCGCAGCTCATCAAAGAGCCCTGGGTCTGTCCTAGCCTCGTGCATGTCTCTGAGCATCTGGGCCTGGTAGACCTGCAGAGTGGCCATAGCATGCAATGAAGCAGCCGCCTGTCCTGCCGCTCTGTAAGACTTCGCCACCAGGGTCGACGAAAATCTACAGGCTTTGGATGGGTGCTTAGGCTCGCCCCGAGAAGAAGCACTCTGAGGACATAGTTGCATGGCAACAGAGCGTTCAACCGGGGGAAGCCCAGTGTATCCATGGGCAGCTGCCTCATCGAGGGGAGGAAAGGTTGATGAGACCAGCGAGCGGTCCCGAGAAGACAGGGGGGTCTTCCAGGACTTCGAGATCTCATCATGCACATCAGGGAAGAAAGGTATTGGGGTTTGCCGAGGACGAGGGTCGGCGGCCTTACCCAAAAACCAATCATCCAGCCGCGAGGGCTCAGGACAGGGTGGAGGCCTCCACTCAAGTCCGATGCTCGCGGCTGCCTGGGAAAGGATGGCCGTCATCTCCGGATCAGCAGTTCGCTAGCGGGCACCGTCATTGAAGAGGGGGGCTGGGGTCGCGGACACATAGTCGGCGCCTTGTTCCAGACCGTAACCCTCAGGTCACCCTGGCCACCAGCCGCAGAGCGGGGGGTGGATGAGGGGACTCTCACTCTTGCGAGTTCACGGAGACTCGACCGTAATGACGCGATGGTCATGTTCCCACAGAGAGAACATGAGTCATCCACGAGCGCTGCTCTAGCATGATCAATGCCCAAACATACTATGCAACACTCATGCCCATCAGAGTCCGATACCAATCTGCCGCAATCAGAAGTACACGGGCGAGACATCTTTAAAAATACGTGCCACGTGTAAGCTCTTTTTGTGAGAGAAAACTCAAGTGTTGAAGCACCCGGGGAGAAACGCACCGACTCGCAGACCACTGCAACAGATCAGCAGGAAGCACGCTCTCGCCGTAGATCGCCGTCACACCAACACTCGAGGTACTCGTTTGTAAAGCTGACAATTCAGAGATGGCTTGTGGAGAGAAGAATACACTTGGCTCCGAAGCGAAAACATATCTGCTTGCTGCCGGCTTTCTCCTTTCATACCCACGAGGTGGGGCGGAGTTACGCCATGCAAATTCCGCAGACCCATGGCATTTCTTTGCCATTGGCTCGTTTTGTAATACTCGAAGTTGATAGGCTTTCTAAGCGAAACCCCATTCGTCGTCATCCGACGTAACTCGGAGTGACAACGAAAGGGAACTTTGTTGCCTCAACACAAATTGTATTTGTGGGGTTGACAAGCCCACTCAGTCAGCAGTAAACAGAGGTTCAGTGGAGAGAGGCCACCATATTTGGCGTGGCCTTTAGATACAGACACTTTGAAAAGGAGAGACAAAGAAATTGCAGTTAACTTCATGAAAACTTAATTCATAGGTGCAAGTACTTTCAAATATTTAATTGTTGGGCCACCAAGTCTATCTTGGATAGATTGACAAACTATGGATTTTTTTTACGATTGCAGGCCTGTGATAACATATAGACATAATCAATATATTTTCTTTCTTTTTTGTCAATTCAATTCACTGACTTATATTTGCCACAATTATGTAATTTGGAAATGTCTTAATTTGGGGGGTTTCTCAGCACATACTAGTATAAGATAATTTGCTTCCAGTCATGTAATTAAATCAATTACATTTTTAATCAATTGACAGATCTTTTAATCTTTATTGCGAATACAATTATCAGCTTACAATGTATGAGATGGGAAGTACTGTTCAGAAATAAAACAAAATATAGGAATCAAGAAGAAGTTCAAAAGTAGACTGAGTAATAAATGCACATAATATTAATTTTTTTAGGCTGTCTGTGTCCATTTCTGCCCATTATGGTCAAGCTACTCTATGTCAGAATTCAGACTTGTGCATCATATGCCTTCGGTAATCTGTAATCTTTACAGAGGTTTACCAGTTTCATCTTGGATAGAAATCGAAATAAGACTAGGATTTAATGCTGTAGTCATGCTCTCAGGAGAATTCACACAACGCTCAGTTCTCGGAGTCAAAAATACCCGTTTTCTGTAATTGGCATTTGGAGTCAAACCAAAGTTCTCTTAGCATTCAAACTTTTTTGATCAACACATTCCTCTTGCTCATCTCTGGTGTCATAGCAACACTTGTCCTTGCCATGGGCTTGGTTTGATTTGCTGTATTATCATTAGTGTATTTTGTTTTTTATTAGCACAGCTCTGGAAAAGAACAGTGGGCTATTTTCATGCCATCAAGCTTTGAATTATTTCACAGGTGATGGGGGGAATGCCTTTGTTCTCTGAAACACAAGTTATACAGATTGCAGCCGCATTGTTCATTAAATTAGCTTTTCACTTATTTCAACACAATAACATTTTAAAAAGCACATGAAGAGACATATTTAGTTACCTTATATTTCGGTCTGTCTGAAAAGACCGGCAGATGACTAAAACCTGTGGGCAGAGCTCCTTCAGATAAGCCCCCTGACTGAGAAATTCTTTATGAATGGGGAACACAGGGGGGCTCGAACAGCACTTATTATTAAAAGAAACGAATAATGAAATCTGTGATTCAGTGCAGATGGAGAAAATCTCTCAATTAGTGTTGTTCTAATAGCAGTATGGGGGGGAAAGATAGAGTGAGCAAGGGAGTGCAGAGAGAAAATAGGAGAGAAGATGCTTTAGTGGCACGAGGGAGAGAAAGAGAAATGGAATCACAAAAGAGACATTAAAAAGACTAGAAAAATCATTGTTTAATTACACTAAACCGCTCTTGTGTGTAAACTAATAGTCCCTTGTGATAAATATTATGCTCATTCTCTCTATCTCTTGACTCTCTCTCCGAGGCACAGGCCAATTTCAGCTTATTTTACAACCAATTACAGAGGATTCATCTATTCTTCCAGAGAGCAGCTCTAAAGAGGGGAGCATGAATTTGTGCCCTATATCAGACAAAGGAAACAGATCTATGAAGCACTAGAACTTCACTTGGAAAAATTACAGCAAAAAATGTCATTCTGCAGGTGCAATCTTAACCTTTGATACTTTAAAATGAATAGTGTTGTTCATTTAAATGAAAATGTATACAAAAATGTTACCTTTATTTACTCACACCGCATTCCAAACCTATATGCTGTTGCTTTTCTGTGGCCATTTGAACTAGAATCATTTAGAAACTAATCATGTATATATTTGTCCACCACAATCATCTCTAGTTAATTTGATGGCAAAATGATTTATGAGATCATTGATTACATTAAACATCACCAATCAATAAACTCTTGCTGATACACTTATCACAGCCAAGTCCAGCACATACCATTCCAAATCTGACCAGCTCACTGCCTGTCATAAAATGACAACAATACAATTTCAACACATCCGTATTAAGTCTAGGACAAATAATTAACTCCCCACATGGACAACTACAGAAAACACAATGACATTATGTAGTTCGTACGCATTTTACGAGGTGGCTAATTCGTACGATTTTTGCTAAATCGTACATATTTTACGAGTTACCCAATTCGTATGAATTTGTACGAATTACCTACCCCTTACCCTGCCCCTATACCCGTCACTGGGGTTTAAACAAATCGTACAAATTCGTAAGAGTGAGGTCGTACGAATTTATAAGATTTAGCCACCTTGTAAAATACAAAGAATTGGTCGTGACATAGCATTGAAATAACATATTGGAGTCAAAAAAAGGGGGAGAGCAGAGAAAATTGTAACACGTTTTGGCTTTTGGTCATCAGAATGTGTTTAAATTAAAGCTTTGAAATTTTAGAAGACAACAAATAGACCTTATGTAGCCCTGCTTCCGGTTTGTATTTCCACAGCATGAAAGTAAGATCTTACGGATTTATAAATGAACCGTTCGTTTTGAAATCTTCCCCGTTTACTGACATGTGTTATTATATCCGCTACAAACATTAATGCTCATGATAACTTTCGTTAACTGTACATTAAGTAAATCCACTTCACCAGCTAATTACTCTTCAACAGCGATGCCATATAAATAGACCTACCGCAAAAACGTCCCGGGTTACGTATGTAACCCTAGTTCCCCGAAGGGACGGACGCTGCGTGTAATCGCAGTGGGAACGCCCCCCAGCGTAGCGCGTCTGAAGCATGAATGAAATCAGTCAATGGAGCGTCACAGCGGGTGACGTCACCGACCAGGAAGCTATAAATATCCCCTGAATACACAAGCCACCAGCTTCTAATGTTACTGAAGCAAGCGATCCAAGGGGATGCCGAGAGTATGGCAGGACACGCAGCGTCCGTCCCTTCGGGGAACTAGGGTTACATACGTAACCCGGGACGTTCCCCTTCAGGGACTACCGCTGCGTGTAATCGCAGTGGGAACGCAATACCCACATCCCCATACGACCAAATCCCCGTCGTGTGTCATAAGGAGACACAAGCCGACGAGAGAACCTGAGCCCCGGGAGTGGAGCTAAGGTCAAGGGAATAAAATCTGACGAAAGTGTGCGGTGAGGACCAGCCTGCCGCATCACAAACGTCCTGAAGAGAAGCTCCTGAAAGAAGAGCTGTAGAAGCAGCCATACTCCGGGTGGAATGAGCCCTTACAGCCAAAGGTGAAGGCTGATGGGCCGAACCGTAAGCAAGCGAGATGGCCTCGACCACCCACTTGCTCATCCTTTGCTTAGATGCTGGACACCCCTTCTTAGGTGACCCAAAACAGACAAACAATTGTTCTGATTTCCTCCACAGGGCAGCTCTGTGGACATACGCATCTAAAGCCCTAACAGGACACAGCAAATTAAGTTTCTCCTGGTCTGACGTCAAAAAAGGCGGAGGACAGAAAGCCTGCAGAACTATAGGTCTAACCGAAGTGGTTGGTACCTTAGGAACATACCCTGGTCTCGGACAGAGAAAAGCTTTTACCATACCGGGAGCAAATTCCAGGCACGAGGGAGCCACCGAAAGTGCTTGAATATCTCCAATTCTTTTTAGAGACGAGATAGCAAGAAGAAGGATAGTCTTTAGTGTAAGGAACTTTTCCGAAACTTCCTCGATGGGCTCGAAAGGAGCTAGGGAGAGACCTTCCAAGACGATGGCCAGATCCCAAGCTGGTACCCTCGTGCGGACTGCAGGCCTCAGCCTCAAGGTGCCACGAAGGAAGCGAGATACAAGTGGGTGTCTCCCGAGAGAACCTCCACTCGAAGGGTCGTGGTAAGCAGCTAAGGCCGCCACATACACCTTCAGTGTGGAGTGAGATAACCCTGTGGAGAGCCGGTCCTGCAGGAAATCCAGCACTGTACCAACCGGGCAGTTAACTGGGTCCTGCTGGCGCTCTCCACACCAAGAGGTGAAAAGTTTCCACCTCGCGGCATATAACTTCCTTGTGGCGGGAGCTCTGGATTGGAGGATGGTCTCAACGACCTCAGTCGAGAGACCAGAATCTATGAGCTGGGCCCCCTCAGAGGCCAAGCCCACAGCCTCCATAGTTCTGGGCGGGGGTGAAAGATCGACCCACTCGCCTGAGAGAGTAGATCTCTCCTGATCGGTATCTCTAGGGGAGAGCCGTCGAGGAGAGACACTAGGTCCGCAAACCATACTCGGGCCGGCCAGAACGGGGCTATTAGCAGAAGACTGAGCCCGTCCCGGCGAACCCTCTCCAGAACTCCCGGGAGCAGAGCGATCGGGGGAAAAGCGTACAGACGTGACCTCGGCCACGGATGTACCATCGCGTCCAACCCCAGTGGGGCTGGCAGGCTGAGAGAGAACCACAGTGGACAATGTGATGTCTCTCTGGAAGCAAATAGATCTACCTCGGCACGACCGAAATGTTCCCATAGGAGCTCCACCACCTCGGGGTGAAGACTCCATTCCCCGGGCCTCGGCCCCTGCCTCGACAGGATGTCTGCCCCCTGATTTAAGTACCCTGGGAGATAAATAGCTCTCAAAGAAAGAATTCTCCCCTGGGACCATAGGAGAATCTGACGTGCCAGTTTGTAAAGTGGGCGAGAACGCAGACCCCCCTGATGGTTGATATAAGAGACCACCGATGTGTTGTCTGTTCGAACAAGAACATGGTGGCCCCTTAGGTCTGGGAGGAAGTGTTTCAGAGCCTGAAACACTGCCAACATCTCTAGACAATTTATGTGCCATAGACGGTGATGGTCCCCCCACAGACCCCGAGCTGGGCGACCACTCATGATCGCCCCCCACCCCGTGAGAGAGGCATCTGTCGTTAGCATAACGCGACGACAAGGAGCTCCCAACACCGGGCCTTGGGAAAGAAACCGAGGATCTTTCCACATAACCAGGGCGCGAAGACATCGTCGCGAACTCATGATCATGCGAAACGGATTTCCCCTCGGGGAGAATCCCCTGGTTCTGAGCCACCACTGTAACGGTCTCATGTGCAGGAGGCCAAAAGGTATCACGTTGGACGCAGCTGCCATGAGACCTAACAGTCTCTGGAACTGTTTTACAGTGGACGACTGGCCTAGCTTGACCTGATCTACTGCGGCGAGAATCGAAGCAACACGAGCAGGTGACAACTGTGCCTGCATCGTCGTCGAATCCCACACTACACCGAGAAAAGTGGTTCTCTGTAATGGAGAAAGAACACTCTTCTTGGCGTTGAGCCTCAACCCCAACCTCTTGATGTGAGCAAGAACGACATCTCGGTGCCGAACCGCCTGCTGTTCTGATTGAGCTAGAATTAACCAATCGTCTATATAGTTCAGAATACGAATGCCCTGCAGCCTCAGCGGGGCTATAGCTGCATCCATACACTTCGTGAACGTGCGGGGTGACAGTGCTAGGCCAAACGGAAGAACCCGATATTGGTACGCTTCGCCCCCGAAAGCGAACCTCAGGAACTTCCTGTGTTGAGGGAGGATGGATACATGGAAGTAGGCGTCCTTTAGGTCTATCGTGACAAACCAGTCCTCGGACCTGATTTGTGACACGATCTGTTTGAGAGTGAGCATCTTGAATTTGAGCTTCCCTACAGTGCGATTTAAGAGACGCAGATCTAGAATGGGACGCAGCCCTCCATCTTTTTTCGGAACGATGAAGTACCGGCTGTAGTATCCTAACTCCCTGCTGGGCGGAGGAACCCGTTCTATAGCCCCTTTGTGCAGCAGAGTTTCTACCTCCTGTTCTAATACCAGAGCCTGCTCGGGGCCCACCACCGTGGGCAGAACCCCTCTGAACCGAGGTGGACGCGTTCTGAACTGAATAGCGTACCCGTTCTTTATAATATTCAGGACCCACTGAGAAACATTGGGAAGCATTTCCCATTCCGCCAGGAACTCTACTAAGGGAACCAGCCTCTCGAGGCTGGCCTCTGGATGAACATCCCGAGTGACAGACACAGCGCCCTGTAACATACTGGCAGGAAACAGCTGGTCTGAGCACTCCACAACCCTCCTCGGAGGGGGCGAGCGTCCCTCGGGAAATCGCTCGCCGAGTCTCTCTACGCCCTGTATAGGCAGGGTTAGTAGAACAGACCCCTGAGGGCATCGAGAAAGACAGGGCGCCGTGTTTTTGAGCGGCGAACTCAAGTCTTTCCCGATGGGGACCACCCTCAGAGTCCTGACGTTCAGCCCGTCAGGACTTTTTCGACGCGGCCTTCCTGGCGACAATGACCGACCTCAGATCAGTCCTGCCCCGAGAAGGCCGCGCCGGAGAGCGCCCCGCCTCGTCCCTCCAGTTTGTCTGCGGGGGGGCACGAGACGCGACACTCCGCTTCTGCTGTGCTCTTTTAGAAGACGAACTCGACGGCTGGGACTGCCCTCGCTCAGCAGCCCCAGTGACGCGCACTTTGAGAGGGATAAACTTATGAAAAGCAGCCGCCTGTTTTTTCTCTTCCTGGAACCTCTCAGTGACAGAGTGAAGAGCGTCACCGAAGAGGCCCGCAGGCGAAACAGGAGCATTTAATAAGAGAGATTTATCTTTTTCTTTCATAGAGGTTTGACTCAACCATAAATGCCTTTCTGTGGCCACCATGGCTGCCATAGACCGGCCAACAGATTTAGCTGTTTCCCTGGTGGCCCGGAGAGTGAGATCAGCAGTCTGCCTGAGCTCATTGATCATATCTGCCGAAATTTCTCCCCCCTCACACACATCTTTGAGCAGGTCAGCCTGATAAGCCTGCATAATGGCCATTGTATGCAAACATGCAGCCGCCTGCCCAGCCGCCGAGTAAGCCTTCCCCACCAGCACAGAAGTATTTTTCAGTGGTCTAGAAGGAAGAGCCGGTGCTTTAAGCGAAGATGCCGAGGCAGGAGAGAGATAGCTCGCGAGCGTCTCCTCTGCCTTCGGCATCGTCACATATCCAGCAGACTTTGCACCAAAAATATTACCATAAGCATTGGATTGATTGGTATATATTCTGCTCGAAACCGGTCTAACCCAGGTCTTTGAAACCTCAGCATGAAGGTCTGGGAAGAATGGTAAGCACCGGCGAGAAGGCTGAGGACATGCAGAGAGAAATCTATCATCTAGTTTGCTTTTATTTCTAGATTCTTGTTTATCAGTTGGCCATTCAATACTGAGTTTTTCAACAGCCCGAGATAACACATCCATTAAACCTTCTTCAGCAGTATAATGAAGTGAGCTAGTTTCCTCTGATGCCAAACTTTCGACATCCAGATCCTCAGAACTGGATAATCTAAGTTCCACATCATCGCGTGCCTCCACCCGGGCAGAAGTAACCGCCGCAGCGCGTGCTTCCAGAGCCGGGTGAGAGGCACTGGATCCCGCCGGAGAAAGCTGAGATAGGGCGGGGCCCGTCTCAGCGTCGCCGGTGAGATCCATCTGCGAACCCCAAGTCAAGCGCCGCCGCTCTGCCTCAACAGAAGCGGGACCCGAGCCCTGGGGAGCTCGCAACAAACCACTCTCCTCAAAGAGCGATCGCCGCGAGCGCAGAGTTCTCAAAGGAAAACGCTCGCAATGCTCACAATCGACTCCCTCGAGAGCCGACTGGGCATGCTGAACTCCCAAACAAGCTACACATAACTCGTGAGAATCCCTACCCGTGATGTAACGTGTACAGGGGGGAACACACTTTCTATACTGCTCGCTCATTTTGGTTTTTTAATATATATATATATATATAGTGAAAACTCCTGACAAATCAGACAAACACAATCGAAAGATATCAGACACACACAGAGCGCTGCTGAAGTAACAGAAGCTGGTGGCTTGTGTATTCAGGGGATATTTATAGCTTCCTGGTCGGTGACGTCACCCGCTGTGACGCTCCATTGACTGATTTCATTCATGCTTCAGACGCGCTACGCTGGGGGGCGTTCCCACTGCGATTACACGCAGCGGTAGTCCCTGAAGGGGAACTTAAGTTCGAACATCAAATTCTAAAGATGGCTGTGTGCTTGTTTATCTTAGGCGCATAAGGTCTATATATGGAGGCTCATTATTGCCTCAAAATAAAACCTATAAAAGGTAATTGAAATTTTATATTGTACTATGCGACTATCATAATTGTGACTCTCTCACAATGTGACTTTAAATTTTGCAATTGCAACTTTATTAATTGTGACTTTGTTGTATAGTGACTAGCCTATATCACAATGCGTTGGTAAATCTTACATCTTGTGACTTTGTTTCTCATAATTGCTTTATATCTGATAATTAGAAATTCTGCATTGAGACATTATGGGCCAGATTTAAAATAACAGGGCAAATTAGGGTGAGAGAAAGTGCCGATGGGAGAGGAAAGTTCTGCGCGTGATTTACTGACGACGCACAAATAAAAGAACACAGATGCAGCCAGATCATTTCCATAATGACCAACGCAATCTACCAATTAGCATCTGTTTTAAGACATGCTTTTTTTGGGTGGTAAATAATGGCGCAAATACAAGTAAAAATAACTCTGTCCAGTGTCCACACCTTTTCAGTGCATATTTTTCACGGTGTCTTTCGTAAACACTGACAGTAGTTTAACGCCAAAAGAGTATTTGCGCTGGCTCAAGCTGTTAGTAAATCTGGCCTTATATCTTTTTAAAATGTGGCTTTATGTGTTATTTTTAAACTTTATTTCACAATTAACTTTATTTATTTATTAACTGACTTTCATTGTTTTAAATTATGTATTTAAAACTATGGAACTATGGAGTGTTCAAAACCTATATACCAGTGTTGATTTTTACAGAAACTGTTATTTTGGGAGGAGGTACATGACTGACCTGGAATGAAGCAAAGCCTTTAGAATAATTTAACTACTTCTGTCCTGTTTCTATTTATCAGTTTAATTTCGAGGTTTGTAATGAGTACACATAAGAGGGGGAGGTCATCTATAAATTATGGCTAAATTGAACCCATTTAAAAAATCTCTCCCTTCGACACATTTGAGGCTGATTAATTTGATTAGAGAGGTGTGATGTTTGTGTGTCTCTAACATGTTTGGACTACAGCTCCCAGTGTTGCTATAGCGACAGTGCCGTGTGGTCAGATGCTATGAAAAGATGAAGAGAAGGATCTGAGTCTTAAACATTACAGTAAGGAAGCACACTTGCAAAAACAAAGGAACAAAACAGAAATATAATTACTTGTTAACTCAGAATAATTGTACACTCCGATACACAATGTTTAAACTTAAATACAGAAATAGACGCTGAAATGAAACAAGACACACACGCCTAAATGAACAATTTGCCATTAGCGCATCATTAGCACAACACATACTAGAAATGTATTATTAGATATTAAATATTAAGGTATTAAATAAACAAAGTATTACCATTTTTTACTGCTGCATAATAAAAACACTGACAGTCAATCAAAATCTTTTTTAACTTTAAAGAGAAAATATACAGTTGGTCATTATTTTTAGTTGGGCAGGATGCTTATATAGTTTTTATTATCATTAACTTTATAGTAATAATAGTTCTTGATAAGAATTAGGTTATATGCCTTATTTTAAAATATATTTTGACTCAAATCCCTAAACTTATTCAAGTCAGATAATATTAAACTAAAAGTTCACGAAGAAAGAGATAATTGTGACATTGTAACAGTTGGAAAACGAATAAGGTCCATAATGACTATAAATATATAACGTCATGCCCTAGTCACATCCTCGGATTATGAAGCACAATTTTAATAAACTTTAAACCCTAAATATAGCTGCAAGCAGCAATATTCAGTGTCCAAAAAGAGCAGAAAAAAGTAGAAAATGAAATGCACAGATTTAATACAGATGACATCAAGGTACATTACTAAAGACACCACATTTAAAGACATTATTTAACAGGGATATCATGACAATATACAGAAATTTCCAATCGATTTAGGACTTTTACCTTCATAGTAGGCTTTTATATTCATAATTGCCAAGGAAATAAAACATAAATATATATAACAACGGTTGCAATAGATGACTGTCTACTTCAGTTTTTCTTTAGGAAGATCCCTTTCTTTCTCTCTCACATACATCTCATGTAGAATAAAAATAATTTAAAAACATCTCTTGGCCCACAATTCCACTGATCTGAGAGCCAAGCGATAAAGTAACTGACTACTGCATGTTACTGCACAACCTGCCTTTGTTTACAGGTTTATGGGTTTTTAAAACATATTAAATCATGCTAAGGTGTGGATAGTTTCTACTTTTTTTTAAATAAATAAATAAATAACTGCGTTGACTGGCAGAGCATTGCACTATAGGTACAAAAAGGTTGTGAGTTTAATGCCCAGAAAACAGTTGATCAATGGATAGTGTGAAAGCCCTATAAATCATTTTGGTGAAAGCATGTGTTTTATGTTATAGTTAGAGCAATAGCGTTACATACCATTAAATACACTACCGTTTAAAAGTTTGGGTTCATTAATATTTGATTATAATTTTTTGTTAAAGAAATTAATAGTTTTATTCAGCGAGGATGCATTAAATGGTTAAATTAAATGGTTCATAATAAATCAAAGGTGACAGTATAGAATTTTATATTGTTACACAAGATTTCTATTTCAAATAAATGCTGTTCTTTTGAACGTTGTCATTAAATAATATATTTTTTAAAAGTGTCATGGTTTCCATAAAAAAATCAAGCAGCACAAATGTATTCAACATTGATAATAACAAGAAAAGTTATGAGCTTGATTAGATAATGATTTCTGAAGGATCATGTGAAGACTGGAGTAATAGCTGCTGAAAATTTTGCTTTGCCATGTCAGGAAAAAATTACATTTTTAAATATATTAAAATAGAAAACAGTTTCACAATATTACTGCTTTTACTGTGTGTTTTTTTATGTCAAAAGAATGTAGCTTTGGTGAGCATGAGTCTTACCAAAAACATTAGGAATCTTACTGACTTTTACATGATGGTGTTCATCTCACAGAAAAAATTGAGTGTTTAATTCCCCGATATCTTTAAAATAAATACCATTGATAAGTGTATTTTCAGACCTGTCTGTATTAAGATCCGCCATGCAAAAAGGGTGATGACAGTTAAAATTCTAAATGAGAGCAACCTTAGTCACGGCAATCTGGAACTTCATGCTGAGTGTGGTGGGCGTATCTGCTTTCCGTTAAACTCCATGGGATTCAGAGTTTGAGTATCTGAAATCTGAACAAGACCAATACATGCCAGAACACCCTGAAGCTTCCACCCGAATCTATTGATTCCGGCTCAGTTTCCAAATAGCTCTATTTCTAGAAACTCTGCATTAAATGAACCCTCGCACTGAATGCATCAAAAAGTTTAGAGGCAACCTGAGCCAGATTAGCATAAAGGTTAGTGATCCTATGGTAGATGTAATGAATCCACATACTGTTATTAAATAGAGTCCACTGATTCATTACAGCAATTAAAGTCCAATTCACACTGCCTCAACAAATGCTACCAAATTCCAATTCTTGTTTGGTCAGTGTGTTTACTATCATTATGTTGACAATGGTGAACAGAAAAACCATTACATATTATAAATGTGCGATGTGTTTATAATGCAGTTTTCCTACTCCCCATCAAAGATGGAATGTGGAATGTTTAAATTAATTGTGCTGTTTCATATTGTGTATGTTACACACACACACACACACACACACACACACACACACACACACACACACACACACACACACACACACACACACATATCAGCTCCATCAGCTGCTGTTTTTCAACAGTTTCTCTCAAGGCCGTTTGCACACTCTTCAAGGACGGATTCACCTTTGCACAACACAGCAGTGTTCTCCCTCTCTCTGTCTCCGTTTGTTGTACTAATGAAATAACACTTTTTCTTCTTTAAGTCCCTAAGATGCTTTTCTTTTTCCCACCCTTATAAAGAGATACAGAGTGAAAGTGAGAGCTTGTATTTCATGGCAGACCAATTTCAGGTGGCTTGTAGTCATCGAAAGGCCTTTTTCTTTAAGCGTATGTGTGGTGTGTGTCCTCTAAGTGACCATGTTCTGTAAATAGGGTCATTACAAAGATATCCAGCAGGCATCCCAGGTTAACTGAGCCAGTTAAAAAAAGGATAACTGAACAAACTAGTAAGGGAATAAAGTATCATACTGTAAATTGTTTTATAAGCAATAAATAACATTATGAAATGGACTGAGTGATTGCCCTGGGGCCCCAAGAGAAAGTGTGACATATAGTATTACCATGGGGACCCCCCCTACCCCCACCCCACACCCCTTCAAAAACCTAATTTAAAAAAAAAACTGCAGTGAAAACAAGCAATTTAATGACACTTTCTACAAACACACAAATGATTGGGTAATATTGCTATGCATGCATTTTCTTTTAGAATCTGCTCCAAACAAATAATGGTGAGCTTTTTACAGTTACTACAATACTGGTGGTGACTGAACCAGATGGAGTCAGTGCCCTGATATACCATTCAAAAGAACCAAATGGAAACAAATTGTTGATTTCAAGCATCTACCCACAGTAGGCTATAAGTTCAAGTTATATATGAGCACAGGCAGGATTAAAAAAAAGAAAAGGAATAAAGGCTGTTCCTGGACTTTAAAGAGGCTAAAGCAAAATGCCGTATCACACATGCAGAAGAAATGAATGGTGTAAGATTTCAATCAATAAGCACTCATGCCCTTAAGAAAACAGGCTGACCTCATCATATGCCTTTAATAAATGAGTGAGAGGAAGATACACTCTAAAAAACGTTGGGTTATTTTGTGTACCCAATAGCTGGGTTAAAAATAGTGGGTCGTTCTGTTGGGTTATTCGGAACATTTATTGGGTTGTTTCTATAACAACGCAGCCCGTTAGGTTGAAATTCAAATTTCAACGGTTGACCACCACAGCTTACAGAAGATAACGTTACACGGGTGAGTTAATATTACACTACACAGTATGCATATTGTAGCCTATGTTATTTATTTTTTTTTCGTTATAACATGACTTTAAGCTCTTACATAGTATTATTGCCGTTTTTCGTTCTAAATGTTCGGCCAATTATTTTTATGTTTATATCTCCCCTGTATGACTGCTTTTTGTCCGCTATCTGCGACGACACCAATATGGCCATATAGCCAGCCAATTTCTTAGTAGCCTACTCGGTTGTGATACTCTTCCTAACTTTCTATGTTCTTTCCAATACTTTTTGGGAAAGTTATTAATATTTTCAGATATTAACCGGCGCGCTCGGCTTCAAGACGCAGCGGAAGCCTGGTCCATCCATCCAGTATCACAGTCACTTACAGGAAGAAGGTATGCTGTGTTATATAAAGGCCTACATTGTAGCGCAAATGTTTACTTGGGCTATCCCATAGATATAAACACTATGGGGCTATCCCAACTACAGTCCGAATTTAAAATACTACAAAGTGTTAAACTTGGGTGACCATACGTCCTCTTTTTCCCGGACATGTCCTTTTTTTCGGACCTAAAGAAAATGCGGCCGGACGGGACGCCACTCCCCAGATAGCAAAAAATATCGGCACGGCTTCTTTTTGCCGCCGGCCCCAAACTGTCGGCTATAGGTGCGCCCCGCTGGCGGAGATGAAACGTTTGCCGCCGAATACGTCACTCCCATTTCTTGCGAGATGCCGCCGGCGAACAGCCGCCGGGCCGCCGACTTCATTCTCTCTGGCGGTTGCCGCCGTCTAAATGAACCGCGGCCGGCTGGCGGCAAGCCGCTTTGAAATCGACCAGCCATGTCATTGGCATGAGTGGAACTGACAGCATTTTAACTTTCACATTTAAAGCGATTATAATTATTATGTGAATTATATCAAATTTTGTTGTTGTTGTTGCTCCAAAGTCATTAGGGTTTATAACAGATTTGACTCAGTCTGATTCCATGATAAGGTTTAGGAAAATACATTTAAATTACGTTGAAACTCTGAAGCGATTCAGTGATATGCCTATGTAAAATATATAGAATTATTTTAGTCACTTAAGGTGACAATTCTTTACATTTCTTTGATTTATGCACAATTGAGATGCACAAATAGTCCAAAAAGAATTCCTTTTGTAAAACTTACTTGGCAATAAATATCTTTCTGATTAGGTTTTAAAATAAATATTTCATTCATGGTATGAACAATTTAGCAGAATAAATGGATGAAGTTAGACTTTTCACCAATGCCTGAAATCAGTGAGCAGTGAAAGACATCTGCAACTTGGCCAAAAGCTTGGGTATGCTTTAGATTTTTTTTATTAATTTGCAACCATGGTAATATTTATAATAAACATGAAAATCCCTGTTTTGACCTGAAAGATAAAGTGAAATATTTAGAAATATTTTGTCTCTCTGTCACCCCAGGAAATTTCGTTTATGTCTTTCATTTTTTTACAAGCTCGATTTTTTTATTTATTTGACCTTTTACAGGTATAAGGGATTAATTTGCAATTGCGAGTTTTGCAATCTGTACAAATGTTTAAGAAAGTATTAAAGCACAAACAGAGAAGTACCTCCACCGGCCGAGAGGGGCAGTACCTAAAAAACGGAAGCAGATTTACCAACACAACAGTGGCCACTCGTCACACGATTTCAGTATTTGGAGAGGATATCCTATCTAGTCATTGACTACGATCTTTAAAGTAAGTACATTTTTCCTTTTTGTGTAACGCAATATTATGTTCATTTTTTACATTTTTAGTTCATCTTTTTCAAATATGTTCTTGCCTTACTAGTCAAGCTAGTAAGTTAGCCTTGTTTACAAAGTTTCCGTCATGTTTCTGACATAGCTAACGTTAGTTAGGCTAACGTTACTTAGTTTCTTCCTGGCGTTAGTTTTTTCTTTTCTTCTTTTAACTATGTTTACGTATGTTTATGCCAGTGTGAGTACTACAGTATGTGGTTTAAGATAGTATTGGTCAGTCGAATAATTAACTAACTTACGTAACCAAATCCTGAAGGACAATTCTCCCGCCCACGTGGGAATGGTAACGTTAGCAAAATCTTTACGACAAGAAAGACTGATCAGTATAACTTGTGTTGTTTTCTAACTAAACATAATGATGTTTTGTTTGATTCGACAACCATGCTGCTAGTCTAGTTTAACTTACAGTGTTAGCTAACACATGCTGCTTCGCCTTTTTTACTCACTGAATTCAAGCATGTTCGACATGTTGAAATGTATCTAGCTACAGTAAATCGCCAATGCTTTACATCTAGAAAGAAAGCTTTACATCTAGAAAGTTTAACTTTTGGTGTTTATATATATATGTGTGTATGTATGTATATATATATATATATATATATATATATATATATATATATATATATATAATGTGTATATATGTGTTTATATGTGTATATATGTGTGTGTGTATATGTATATGATTGTGTTTGTCTGAACATGGTTTTCTGTTGATCCACTTGTGAAAATGACTCGTTTTTTTGAAGGGGTGAGCATTTTAATGTTATTGATTTTGCCTGGAAATTAATCAAAAAGTATACTTTATGCAAAATGTTCTTCTATTTTAGATGGTTCACATTGTTCAGTTTATCAACGAGGAGGATCTGCCATTTGCAGTGGTTCCGCAAGAGTGGCTCAGCGAGAGCATGTGCCATTGGCCCCCATTTAACCTCAGCAAAAAGACGAAGGCAACAATTTAGCCATCCTCTGCACACCTCCACACAGCACCTGGGAGAAACATCATTTAAGTTCATGAAGGGAGCAGGTAAATGGGTCTGACTTGTGTATTTGATTTTCCTGTATTTCATCTGTGTAATTTATTTTCTGTTTATTGTGGATAACTGACTCTTTCATTCATTATTCCCTACTCTAGAATCTTGGAAGTCTCAAGAAAAAAAAAACTCTAGAAAGATGCATTGATTCCAGAAAACCAGAAAAATGCTGATCTGGTATGTAAAATCTATTGCTGTGATGCTGGATTTGTGATCCTGCCACTAAACTATACCATTTGTTAGATTTTCAAATTTCTGTTTCCTCTTTCTCGCAACCAGGTCTCTCCCCAGTAATCCAGACTCCACTTCACAGAGCCAAGAGTTTGAGTACAAGTAAGTGATGTTATTTGTGAAGTTTTTTTGTCTTGGAAACTATTGCTTCTATTTGATGTCGGCATGAACCGGAAGTTACAAACGACTTTTCTCCAGTGTTGTGACGTATTTAAAAGTGAAACGGTATATTGAACGGAGGGCAGGGTTTTACTCTAGCGCTCCTCTTCTCCATCTCTGCTCATAGCACGGTTTGAGGGGAGTTGCCACGCCCTCGCACCATAGCACATGACCGGAAGAGAAGAGAAGTCGTTTCGAGGGGGGAGGGAAGGGTAACGTATTTGATTAAAGATTATAAGGCTACATGAATTTTAAAAGAATAATGAAGTGCACAGATAAATCATTTATAATAAACACTACAATATTACATATAAAAATACGAATTGTAAAATCTTACTTCAAGAGCAGGTGAAACAAGTCCAACAAACAATGTTGAAGACCTTAGGCTTGCACTGAGCAATTAGGCACAACTTGCAAACAGCACCTGTGGTTGTCGGTTTAATTCCCACTGGGGCTACCTGTACATGTAGTAGACCTAGATATAAAGTAAAATTTAAGATTGTATACTGCATATATTACAGTCTGAATCCTTAGCCTTTCACATTTTTTATTTATTTATGAGAAGCTTCAGAGAAATGTAATTTGTAACACTTTTTTGGATTTTCAGCTTGGTGTAGGGGATAAAGCATGTTTTAGAGACATGTTCCTGAAGACCATTGTTCAAAGTAAGTTGGATATTTTTTTTAGATTTAAGTAGATGTGTATGTCCTATTGTCCTCATGCAATTCAAATTAAATGACAGATCTGTATTTTCTATATTAGCCATCCGGAAGGACCCGGCAACCCAGGATGCACTGATGAGGCGGTCCAGGTTAACGTTACGCGTTACCTGAAAGGAGCATCTGACCGTGAAGGCAGAAAAAGGCGCCGCACAGCTGAGAGGGACCCACAGCCGACCACTTAAAACTAGACTGACTACTGACACCCCAGAATCACTGACAACTGGAATCCTTTCTTTATCTTGCAGTCAGTAGAATCAAGACCCCTAAAGAAGTCAGAAGTGTCAGACTACACTCACTCACTGTGGAAATTACATTCTTTTTTTCTTTTTCAAATAAAGCTTGTAAATCCTTGTGCCACAGGTCAGCATTGCCGTTATAATGGCCTATTCTACTCCAGAGCTTTACTATAAATTACTACCACTTATCATATTGTTAGAAATGGCTTGTAAATGTAGTTATACTTTTATTTATTTGGTATCTTGCACATTATTTGGTATCAAATATCCTCTTTACTTGTCATAATGTTTACTGGTAATTTTTTACCCTAGAGCTGTCCTTTTTATATGAACACTTATTGTAAGTGTTGTAATTTGCTTGTAAGGCTGTTTAACCAAAATTGAATTGGAAACCTGCATGTTAGTATATTGATTTATTTATTTTTCTGTTATGTTTCAGTGATCTGAAATATCTTGTTTAAATGACAGTTACTGTACTTTGAAATGTGGAATAAAAATGCCAATTGTAAATTTGTCTGGTTTGAGCAATCATTATTCTTGCTAAACTGCATGCTATAAATAAAAAAATATATATATAGCCAGAATAAGCGGCGGCAGAGCGCTCGAAAATAGCGTTTGCCTCCGGCGGGCCGCGGAAGGACGGCCTTCAATATAAAGGCGGCGGAACGGCGGTTGGCCCGCGGGCCGGCCGCTTAACGAAGGCGGTATGAAGGCGGCTGCCGCTTTTAAAAAGCGGCTGCCGCCGGCGGTGCGCCGTCCAACGTGTTTGCGATGTCGCCATTCTGACGCTTCTACTACCGCCGGAGAACCGACGGTGGTCCGCCGACTCATTGCTATCTGGGTCATTGTGTGCTTTTTTTCATTGCTTTAGATCCCTCCTTAAAAAAAAAAAACGTTTTATCTAGACAACTCTATAAAGATTAAAAGTTAAAAAAGATAACTACTCAATAAGATAAGTTATTACAATAGAGAGTTGAGTTACATAACACTTTTCAGATCGCCACATGCCCATTAAATAAAATGACGGTTGGTTGAGACTTTATTCCTTTATAATAAACTTTAACTTATTACTTTTTAAATGACACATAGTAGTAAAAGGACATTTTAAATGTAGGTCATTTACCACAATACATGGCAATTGCAGAAGCTCTATATTATAATTATAATAATATAAATAATAAAAAATATAATAATATATATTTATATTGATAAACAGATGTCCATACTTTCATTGTTACTGCACCTTATTACATGGCTTGGTTGAATTCTAATGTCGAATGTGATTTCTTGATAACAGACCGCTGCTAAGTATAACACACCGTTGCCATGAAAAACAGAGCGTTGCCATGGACGCAGGATTCTAACCGTAGATGCGGAACAGACTATTTTCTTTAGCGGAAGCAATACAATCGTTTTTAAATCAATAAACTCCTTTTTAAATCAATATTTTGTGTCAAATTATTGATTTATTTGGTAGGTAGCCATGTAATAAGCAGGATATTGCGAGGCGATTGTTATAGCGAATGCAACCCCTTCAGGCTGATTCAAGCTCCGCTTCACGTCGGGGTCATAATAAGCCTGTCGGGTACATACTTAGTACATCATAAGAAGGATGGCGTCTACGCTAATATTAGTCTCTCTGTTTATCCCAAGGTTTACCGCAAACTGCCAGATCCAGGCCGTATCCAGATCTGAGGAAGGACCATCAGATGGACACGATGACAACGCATCCCTGAAGTGCCAGCCTCATCAACACTGTGAAGGCCTCATGGACACCTCAACAAACTCATCTCCATACCGGCGTGATGACTCCGACCACTAATCAGATGAACTGAATAAATATTGTGAAAGTTCTGATCCAATCTGACTTCTGACCTATTATGCCGCCTAAATCATAATCATACACTGTTCGTTTGTTGGCCAAAGGAGGAATGGCCCCCTGACTGAGCCTGGGTTCTCCCAAGGTTTTTTTCTCCACTTCGTTCACCTGAAGGAGTTTTGGTTCCTTGCCACTGTCGCCTTTTTTGCCTTTATTCGCCATTGGCTTTTGGCTTGCTTAGTTGGGGACATTTAACATTTAATTTTGAATTTAACAATACTATTACAACTTTACTTTCCTGTTATCTCTGTAAAGCTGCTTTGAAACAATTTGTATTGTAAAAAGCGCTATATAAATAAAGGTGACTTGACTTGACTACAACTGTTTATTTGTGTTTTTGTGCTCCATGTTTCTTAGAACTTAAAACATAACTCTAAATTAATTTTAACATTAATATTCTGTGCCTTATGAGGCAGTTTATAATTGCATTACTTTTTTTATTTTATTTATTGAAACAATTTCTTACCTTTAGGTAAGTACATCAAAACAATTGCAACAATTACTTTTGAATGCAATGTCTAATTGAATGTAAATAAAGCATTGTTAATATACTTAAGTTGTGAGTTATTTATTTACATGGCAATAATAGTAATTATAATTAATATTAATAATAGGTTGATTAAAGCATTTTGGCCAAATAACCCAACAGATTAGTTTTTTGTAACCCAATTTATTGGGTAAAACTAGTTACCTAATTTATTGGGTTAAAATAACCCAACACTAGGTCGGTGCTATATCAACCCACCATTGGGTTAGCTGTTGGGTCGTTTTTAACCCAACTTTTTTAAGTGAGTACATTTTAGAAGTAGCCTATAGAATAGAGACTGTGTCTTAATGTGAATACTGATATATCACATAATGTGATAAAACTGAACCGATACACAGTTATAAACATAAAAGATGCAGTGAGCTGTAATTTAGATCTAATTGAAAATTAGTCTGGTAGACTAACACAGCCTGATGAAACACTGCCCTCTGTTGACTCATACAAACACACTCAAATCCACCGAATCCACCTCACAGCTGTGGATCTCAAACTTACATTTTTTATCAACGAACAGGTGCAGGTTTTCTGTATACTTTTAAAAACAAGTAAACATGTACAGGCACACAAAATCTGCCATGTTGCTACTTCTCAGACCTGCTTGCAAGTGTGTGTAAATGCCAGCAGTCAGAGTGACATCAGCTGCTCTGACATCTGCCACAAATGTCAATCATACAGCATATCTTATGTTCCATCTCATCGTGTGTTTGTGTGTGTGTGTGTGCGTGCGTGCGTGCGTGCAGAAGCAATTAATAAAAGGAGAAGCCAATTCTAGTGCTACAATACCAAATTTCAATTGAGTAGAAAAGTAGGGAGAGCAGGGTTGATTAGTACAGGGTTCTATTCTGGTTCATAATTGGATGCTAAAAAAAATTAATAAAATAAAAAATCAATATTTTTGAATGTGGGTTTTTTTCTGTCCATTTTTTTTTTAATTAGTGAAATATATTTAAAATATAATGAGCAAAAAGTCTCCCCACAGGTTATAAAAACAAATAAAAACAAAGTATTAAAACAATTATAAAAATGGTTCAGATATCATAGTATTAATATTATTTGTGAAAGAATAATTATATATTATTAACTAGAAAAAAAAGTTTGATGAGACAAACTTTAGGTTGGCTTGAGAAAGCCGGACCAGAGAGTTTGAATAAGTTTAAAGTAGTTTGAAGTTTAAAGTAGTTTGAAGTTTGATAGATGGATTAGTCAGAAAGAAAGAGTAGTTAGAAAGAAAGAAAACGATTGGTTAGAAAGATTAGTTTCAATGAAAGAAAGATTAGTTAGAAAGAAAGATTAGTTAGAAAGAAAGATAGATTAGAAAGATAGATAGAAAGAAAGAAAGATTAGTTAGAAAGAAAGATTAGTTAGAAAGATAGATAGAAAGAAATATTAGTTAGAAAGAAAGATAGATAGAAAGATTAGTTAGAAAGACAGAAAGATTGATTTGAAAGAAAGATCAGTAAGAAAGAAAGAAAGAAAGAAAGAAAGAAAGATAGAGTAGTTAAGAAAGATAGATTAGTTAGAAAAATTAGTTAGAAAGAAAAAAGATAGATTAGTTAGAAAGAAAGAAAGAAAGATTAGTTAGATAGAAAGAAAAATAGATTAGTTAGAAAGAAAGAAAGGATTAGTCAGAAAGAAAGGAAGAAAGGATTAGTTAGAAAGAAAGATGGATTTGTTAGAAAGAAAGAAAGAAAGAAAGAAAGAAAGAAAGAAAGAAAGGATTAGTTAGAAAGAAAGAAAGATAGATAGATTAGTTAAAAAGAAAGAAATATTAGTTAGAAAGAAAGAAAGATTAGTTAGAAAGAAAGAAAGAAAGAAAGATAGATTAGTTAGAAAGAAAGATAGATAGATTAGTTAGAAAGAAAGAAAGATTAGATAGAAAGAAAGATTCGTTAAAAGAAAGAAAGATTAGTAAGAAAGAAAGAAAGAAAGAAAGAAAGATAGATAGATTAGTTAGAAAGAAAAAAGATAGATTATATAGAAAGATAGAAAGATTAGTTAGAAAGAAAAAAGATAGATTAGTTAGAAAGAAAGAAAGAATAATTAGAAAGAAAGAAAGATAGATTAGTTAGAAAGAAAGATAGATTTGTTAGAATGAAAGAACGTCTCGGTTACATATGTAACCCTCGTTCCCTGAGTAGGGAACGGAGACGTTACGTCGGATGACGACGAATGGGGGTTTCGCCTAGAAAGCCAATCATCTTCGTGTATTATAAAACGAGCCAATGGCGATGAAATGCCATGGGTCTGCGGAATTTGCATAGAGTAACTCCACCCCACCTCGTGGGTATAAAAGGAGGACGCTCGGCAACATGCAGATATGTCTTCGCTGAGGAGCCGAGACTGAACTCACGCGTCTACCCAGCGGTACAGCGGAAGTGGCAGGGAGACATAACGTCTCCGTTCCCTACTCAGGGAACGAGGGTTACATATGTAACCGAGACGTTCCCTTTCGTAGTCACTCCGAGTTACGTCGGATGACGCGAATGGGGGTCCCCGTGAAATCACGCCACCTTCACAGCTGTCTTCCAGTGCCCTGCGAAAGTCTGATCCCCCTGTCGTGATACTGGCACGGACGAAGGAGTCCTACTTAACACAGGAATACCAAGGTACACTGGGAAGCATATCTCAGAGGAGATATGCCGCAGCATGCCTACCCGTAGGGAGGACTTAAGAAACACATATGGCCGGAGGGCTACATATGGAGGAACACTGGAGTGACCAGACCGAGGGGGGGCAACTTTCATATCCAGGAGGGCAAGGTGGCTTGCCAAGGGAAAGACACATGCTCAAGGAGGCTTACAGTGGAAATACACATGTGGGGGATACTCAGGGAGGAACCATGCACACGGAGGCACCTAGCCGACGCCCAGGCAATAGACACTGGCGCCAGCGTCAACAGTGCTGGTGGAACTCAGGGCTTCAGAGAGGAAGGCTCACCTGAGGAATAATCGCATGTATCCAGTCCGTGGAGTGGAATGGCGAGCAAGCGAAGACACCTGAGCGGGTCCAGTACTAGCTAACTGAAGCGAGTACACGAGAGGACACAGGCATCACTCGGAGATTATAGAATCTGGCGAATGTGTTGGGTGTCGCCCAGCCTGCAGCTCTACAAATGTCTGCCAGCGAGGCACCATGCGCTAGAGCCCAAGAGGAAGCCACACTCCGGGTGGAGTGGGCTGTCACACCAAGGGGGCACGGTCGGCCTTGCTGTTGGTAAGCCAAAGCAATGGCGTCCACTATCCAGTGAGACAACCTCTGCTTTGAGAGAGCCTTTCCCTTCAGTCTCCCACCATAACAGACAAAGAGCTGGTCTGAGGTCCTGAAACACTGCGTTCTGTCTACGTAAGCACGGAGAGCGCGTACTGGACAGAGCAGTGCCAAGGCTGGGTCTGCCTCCTCCCGGGGCAGCGCTTGCAGGTTCACCACCTGGTCCCGGAAGGGAGTGGTGGGAACCTTGGGCACATATCCAAGCCGGGGTCTCAGGATGACGTGAGAGTGACCGGGCCCGAATTCCAGGCACGCTTCGTCAACGGAGAATGCGTGCAGGTCCCCTACCCTCTTGATAGAGGCCAAAGCAACCAGGAGCGCTGTCTTCATAGACAGAAACTTAAGCTCAACTGAATGCAGAGGCTCAAAGGGAGCCCTCTGCAGGGCATTTAAGACCACTGAGAGGTCCCAAGAGGGAACGAGAGGAGGGCGAGGAGGATTCAGTCTCCTCGCTCCTCTCAGGAACCTGACGATCAGGTCGTGCTTCCCCAGAGACTTACCTTGAACTGCTTCGTGATATGCGGCGATAGCGGCCACATACACCTTCAGGGTGGAGGGAGACAGCCTTTGCTCCAACCCATCTTGCAGGAAGGAAAGCACGACAGAGATCGAGCATCTCCTGGGGTCTTCTCGACGATAAAAGCACCAGTTGACGAAGAGGTTCCACTTCAACGCATAGACATGTCTCGTGGACGATGCTCTAGCGGAAGTGATGGTAGCCGCCACCGCTAGTGGCAGGGTACTCAAACCTGCCTCGTCCCGTCCAGGAGCCACAAATGGAGCCTCCAGAGATCGGGTCGAGGGTGCCAAAGGGTGCCCCGTCTCTGAGAAAGGAGATCCTTCCTCAGAGGAATTGGCCAAGGAGGTGCTGTCGCGAGGAGTACCAGTTCGGAGAACCAGGTCCAGGTGGGCCAATACGGCGCAACCAGAATGAGTTGCTCCTCGTCCTCCTTGATCTTGCACAAGGTCTGTGCGAGAAGGCTCACTGGGGGAAACGCATATTTGCGTAGGCCCCGCGGCCAGCTGTGCGCCAGTGCATCCGTGCCGAGGGAGCCCTCGGTCAGGGAATAGAACAGGGCGCAATGGGTCGAGTCGTGAGAGGCAAACAGATCTATCTGTGCGTCCCTGAACTGGTCCCAAATCAGCTGAACCGACTGGGGATGGAGTCGCCATTCGCCGGAGATGGGCCGAAACCGTGACAGCTCGTCGGCTGCAAAGTTCCGATCTCCCGGAATGTAGATAGCACGAAGGGACCTCAGGTGCTTCTGACTCCATAAGAGGAGGTGGCGTGCGAGTTGCGACATACGGCGGGAGCGTAGACCACCCTGACGGTTGATGTACGCTACAGTCGCGGTATTGTCTGAACGGACTAGTACGTGTTGACCCCTGAGCAACGTGAGGAAACGGTGCAGGGCAAGGCGTACTGCCAGCAACTCGAGGCAATTGACATGCAAAAGGCGCTGGGGTCCTGTCCAGGAACCCGCGGCAGCATGTCCGTTGCACATGGCGCCCCAACCCGTGGAAGAGGCATCTGTGGAGACAACAACATGCCTGGAAACTCGTTCTAGGGGAACTCCGGCCCGTAGAAAGCTGAGGTTCCTCCACGGAATGAAGGACTGACGGCAGGTCGGAGTCACTGGAACTCGGAACGTGCCGTGATGCCATGCCCACCTTGGGACTCGATCGCGAAGCCACAGCTGAAGCGGTCTCATATGAAGCAATCCGAGCGCCGTTGCCGCGGCTGCAGATGCCATATGCCCCAGGAGCCTCTGAAACAATTTCAGTGGGACCGCACTCTTGCCATCGAACTGTCGAAGGCAAATCAGCAGCGAGTGTGCACGTAAGCTCGTAAGCTCGTAAGCTGCGCGGACATGGCGACCGAGTCGATCTCCATACCGAGAAAAGAGATCCTCTGCACGGGGCAGAGTTTGCTCTTCTCCCAGTTGACCCGAAGGCCCAGACGGGCTAGGTGCCGGAGCACAAGATGCCTGTGTTCGCAAACCTGGTCTCGAGAGTGAGCTAGGATCAGCCAGTCGTCGAGACAGTTCAGGATGCGAACCCCGTGTTCCCGAAGGGGAACAAGGGCAGCCTCGACGACCTTCGTGAAGACGCGAGGAGACAGGGCTAGCCCGAAGGGGAGAACCGCGTACTGGTATGCTGCCCATCGGAAGCAAACCGTAGGAACGGTCTGTGTCGAGGTAAGATGGAGACATGAAAGTAGGCGTCCTTCAGGTCTATCACTGCAAACCAATCCCGTGGCCGCACACATTCGAAAATGCGTTCGGCCGTGAGCATCTTGAACGGCAGCCTGTGAAGGGAGCGTTTCAAGACGCGTAGATCCAGGATCGGCCGTAACCCACCGGACTTCTTGGGGACAATGAAGTACGGGCTGTAAAACCCTGACTTCATCTCGGCTGGAGGGACAGTCTCGATTGCACCCTTCGCCAGCAGGGTGGCAACCTCCGCTCTCATGATAGGGGCATTGCCACCGACCATAGTGAAGCGAACTCCCCTGAAGCGGGGAGGAGACAGTGCGAACTGAATCGCATAGCCGAGCCTGATAGTTCGGGCGACCCAGCGAGAAAGGCTGGGAAGCTCCAACCAAGCTGTCAGATACTGAACCAGCGGGGTCATACGAACCACAGGCGTCCCCCCGGAGGGGCAGCGAAGCGGAGTGACCGGCCCAGGCGAGGGTGGCAAAGCGGCCCGGTGCGGGGGCACGGTCATGCTCCGCGTCCTGACAGAGGAGACCAGGGAAGGACCAGCGTTCCACGGGGGTCTGCTCTGCCAGGGGTCTGGCGATAGAGGGGGACGAGAGTGGTGAGGTCCGGAGACGGCACACACTGTCGTCCGCACCCTCCGGGACAGAGGGGGACGGGAGTGGCGAGGCCCGGAGGCAGCACACACTGCGGTCCGAGAACTCTGTGACAGAGGGGGATGAGAGCGGCGAGGCCCGGGGGCGTGGCGCACTGTCAACCGGCTCTGTGTGCTCAGTGATGGGTGTATTGGTTCTTTCTTTGACCATAATAGGGTACTGCCCACCCGTGGGTGGGCAGCGGGAGAACAAAAGATTCTCCCCCGGCCCTCCGCCGGGGGAAGGAGGGGGCCTGCAACCACCTCCTGGGAAAAAACCGACACCATCACTGAGCAGCCCGTCTCAGGAGCGCCGCTTAGCCTGGCGTTTAGCCTGGAGAGGGATGTGGCGCCTTCCTGCGGCCTCCTGCACGACGCGGCCCGGGTGAAGGCTGCTGCTGGGGCCGTGCGGGAGGGGAGGGAGCCACAGGAGGGCGCCCTCGGCGGCGAGCAGTCTGAGGTGTCTGTACCGACGGCTGGGTGGAGGCAGCAGCAGGCCGTCGGGGCAGAATATGTTTAATCGCCTCAGACTGCTTCTGTGCGGTTGAGAACTGCTGGGCAAAGTCCTCAACCACTCCGCCGAAGAGGCCGGCCTGGGATATGGAGGCGTCGCGCAGACGGGTTCGCTCGGCGTCCCGCATATCAGCCAGGTTCAGCCACAGGTGACGCTCCTGGACCACAGAGGTGGCCATCACCTGACCCAGGGAGCGTGAGGCCACTTTCGTCGCTCGGAGAGCGAGGTCAGTGGCGGCACGCAGCTCATTGAAGAGCCCTGGGTCAGTCCCCGCCTCGTGCATATCTCTGAGCAGCTGGGCCTGGTAGACCTGCAAGGTGCTCATCGCATGCAGAGCGGCAACCGCCTGTCCTGCAGCTCTGTGAGACCTCGCCACTAGGGTGGACGAAAATCTACAGGCCTTGGACGGGTGCTTAGGATTACCACGAGATGAAGCACTCTGAGGACATAGTTGCATGGCAACAGAGCGTTCAACCGGGGGAATCCCAGTGTACCCATGGGCGGCCGCCCCATCGAGGGGAGGAAAGGCGGAGAAAGCTGACGAACGTACACGGGAGGTCAAAGGAGCCTTCCATGATTTCGTCAACTCCTCATGCACCTCCGGGAAGAATGGCATTGGGGTTGGCTGTGGCCGTGAGGCGGCAGCCGCACCCAAAAACCAATCATCCAACCGCGAGCGCTCAGGGCAGGGCGGAGGGTTCCATTCAAGCCCGATTCTCGCGGCGGCCCGGGAGAGCATGGCCGTCATCTCGGGATCTGATACGGGCAACGCTGGAGCTCCAGAAGGAGGCAACGCAGCCGCATCGTCACTTCCCGATGACTCTTGCCCGCCTTGTGATGCCGCGATCGACATCGAGTCTTCCTCTGGAGCGCCAAAAGGAAACACGCGGGGCATCGAAGGATGAACCCGGTAGAATCACCGCAGCACTCGCGGGTTGCAACACTGTAGAGGGGGGCGTGGTCCGAGGACGCATCGTCGGATTGTCCCACACCGTAACCCTCAAGTCACCCTGTCCACCAGCCGAAGTACAGCCTCTCGTGGAGGATATAGATCGGGGTGTGGATGAGGGGACTCTCTCTCGAATGAGATCATTGAGTCTAGTCCTCAGTGTTGCGATGGCCATGTTCCCACAGAAGGAACATGAGTCATCCACAAGCGCTGCTTTAGCGTGTTCTAAGCCCAAACACGCAAAGCAGCGATTGTGCCCATCAAAGGCAGACAGGAAACGACCGCACCCAGAAGAACACAGGCGAGACATCTTTAAAAAGACGTGCCACGTGCAGCTGTTTTAGAGAAAAAACTCAGCGATGCTGAGGCGACCAGGGAGAAACACACAGACTGGCAGATCACTGCTCAGATCGCAGGCAATGTGAACTCGCTGGGTACTGCCGTCACACCAACACCGGAGAGTTCGCTCGTCACAGAAGATGAAGTCAGGATTGGCTTGTGGAGTGAAGAGAAGCTCTTGGCTCCGAAGCGAAAACGTATCTGCATGTTGCCGAGCGTCCTCCTTTTATACCCACGAGGTGGGGAGGAGTTACGCTATGCAAATTCCGCAGACCCATGGCATTTCATCGCCATTGGCTCGTTTTATAATACACGAAGATGATTGGCTTTCTAGGCGAAACGCCCATTCGTCGTCATCCTACGAAAGGGAAAGACAGATTAGTTAGAAAGAAAGAAAGATTAGTTAGAAAAAGATAGATTTGTTAGAATGAAAGAAAGATAGATTAGTGAGAAAGAAAGAAAGACAGATTAGAAAGAAAGAAAGAGATTAGTTAGAAAGAAAAAAAGATAGATTAGTTAGAATGAAAGAAAGACAGATTAGTGAGAAAGAAAGAAAGAAAGAAAGAAAGAAAGAAAGAAAGAAAGAAAGAAAGACAGATTGGTCAGAAAAGAACGATTAGTTAGAAAGACAGAAAGATCGATTTGAAAGAAAGATCAGTAAGAAAGAAAGAAAGAAAGAAAGATAGAGTAGTTAAGAAAGAAAGATAGATTAGTTAGAACGATTAGTTATAAAGAAAAAAGATAGATTAGTTAGAAAGAAAGAAAGATAGATTAGTTAGATAGAAAGAAAAATAGATTAGTTAGAAAGAGATTAGTTAGAAAGAAAGATAGATTAGTTAGAAAGAAAGAAAGATATATTGGTTAGAAAGAAAGATAGATTAGTTAGAAAGATAGATAGATTAGTTAGAAAGAAAGAAAGATAGATTAGTTAGAAAGAAAGATAGATTAGTTAGAAAGAAAATGATAGATTAGTTAGAAAGATAGATAGATTAGTTAGAAAGAAAAAAGATAGATTAGTTTGAAAGAAAGAAAGAACGATTAATTAGAAAGAAAGATAGATTAGTTAGAAAGAAAGATAGATAGATTTGTTAGAATGAAAGAAAGACAGATTAGTTAGAAAGAAAAAAGATAGAATAGTTAGAAAGAAAGAAAGATTAGTTAGAAACAAAGAAAGATAGATTTGTTAGAATGAAAGATAGATTAGTGAGAAAGAAAGAAAGAAAGACAGATTAGTTAGAAAAAAGAGATTAGTTAGAAAGAGATTAGTTAGAAAGAAAAAAGATAGATTAGTTAGAAAGAAAGATAGATAGATTAGTTAGAAAGAAAGAAAGATAGGTTAGTTAGAAAGAAAGAAAGATAGATAGATAGATAGATAGATAGATAGATAGATAGATAGATAGATAGATAGATAGATAGATTAGTTAGAAAGAAAGAAAGAACGATAGATTAGTTAGACAGAAATAACGATAGATTAGTTAGAAAGAAAGAACGATAGATTAGTTAGAAAGAAAGATAGATAGATTAGTTAGAAAGAAAGAAAGATAGATAGATAAATTAGTTAGAAAGAAAGATAGATATATTAGTTGGAATATTGATAGATAGATTAGTTAGAAAGAAAGAAAGATAGATTAGTTAGAAAGAAAGATAGATAGATTATTTAGAAAGATGGATTTGTTAGAAAGAAAGAAAGATGGATTGGTTAGAAAGAAAGATTAGTTAGTTAGAAAGAAAGAAAGATGGATAAGTTAGAAAAAAGAAAGAAAGAAAGAAAGATGGATTAGAAAGAAAGAAAGAAAGAAAGAAAGAAAGAAAGAAAGAAAGATTAGTTAGAAAGAAAGATAGATTAGTTAGAAAGAACGAAAGATAGATTAGTTAGAAAGAAAGAAAGATGGATTAGTTAGAAATAAAGAAAGATGATTAGTTAGAAAGAAAGAAACAAAGAATAGTTAGAAAGAAAGAAAACAATTGGTTAGAAAGATAGATAAATAATAGATAGAAAGAAAGATTAGTTAGAAAGAAAGAAAGATAGATTAGAAAGAAAGATTAGTTAGAAAGATAGATAGAAAGAAAGATTAGTTAGAAAGATAGATAGAAAGAAAGATTAGTTAGAAAGAAAGATAGATAGAAAGAAAGATTAGTTAGAAAGACAGAAAGATCGATTTCAAAGAAAGATCAGTAAGAAAGAAAGAAAGAAAGAAAGAAAGACGGAGTAGTTAAGAAAGAAAGATAGATTAGTTAGAAAGATTAGTTATAAAGAAAAAAGATAGATTAGTTAGAAAGAAAGAAAGATAGATTAGTTAGATAGAAAGAAAAATAGATTAGTTAGAAAGAGATTAGTTAGAAAGAAAGAAAGATAGATATATTAGTTAGAAAGAAAGAAAGATATATTGGTTAGAAAGAAAGATAGATTAGTTAGAAAGAAAGATAGATTAGTTAGAAAGATAGATAGATTTGTTAGAAAGAAAGAAATATAGATTAGTTAGAAAGAAAGATAGATAGATTAGTTAGGAAGAAAGAACGATAGATTAGTTAGAAAGAAAATGATAGATTAGTTAGAAAGATAGATAGATTAGTTAGAAAGAAAAAATATAGATTAGTTAGAAAGAAAAAAGATAGATTAGTTAGAAAGAAAGAAAGAACGATTAATTAGAAAGAAAGATAGATTAGTTAGAAAGAAAGATACATAGATTTGTTAGAATGAAAGAAAGACAGATTAGTTAGAAAGAAAGAAAGATAGATTTGTTAGAATGAAAGATAGATTAGTGAGAAAGAAAGAAAGAAAGAAAGAAAGACAGATTAGTTAGAAAAAAGAGATTAGTTAGAAAGAGATTAGTTAGAAAGAAAAAAGATAGATTAGTTAGAAAGAAAGATAGATAGATAAATTAGTTAGAAAGAAAGATAGATATATTAGTTGGAATATTGATAGATAGATTAGTTAGAAAGAAAGAAAGATAGATTAGTTAGAAAGAAAGATAGATAGATTATTTAGAAAGAAAGATAGATAGATTATTTAGAAAGATGGATTTGTTAGAAAGAAAGAAAGATGGATTGGTTAGAAAGAAAGATTAGTTAGTTAGAAAGAAAGAAAGATGGATAAGTTAGAAAAAAGAAAGAAAGAAAGAAAGATGGATTAGAAAGAAAGAAAGAAAGAAAGAAAGAAAGAAAGAAAGAAAGAAAGAAAGAAAGAAAGAAAGAAAGAAAGAAAGAAAGAAAGAAAGAAAGAAAGAAAAGTTAGAAAGAAAAAAAGATTAGTTAGAAAGAAAGATAGATTAGTTAGAAAGAACGAAAGATAGATTAGTTAGAAAGAAAGAAAGATGGATTAGTTAGAAATAAAGAAAGATGATTAGTTAGAAAGAAAGAAAGAAAGAATAGTTAGAAAGAAAGAAAACAATTAGTTAGAAAGAAAGAAAGATAGATTAGAAAGAAAGATTAGTTAGAAAGATAGATAAAAAGAAAGATTAGTTAGAAAGATAGATAGAAAGAAAGATTAGTTAGAAAGAAAGATAGATAGAAAGAAAGATTAGTTAGAAAGACAGAAAGATCGATTTGAAAGAAAGATCGATTTGAAAGAAAGATCAGTAAGAAAGAAAGAAAGAAAGAAAGAAAGATAGAGTAGTGAAGAAAGAAAGATAGATTAGTTAGAAAGATTAGTTATAAAGAAAAAAGATAGATTAGTTAGAAAGAAAGAAAGATAGATTAGTTAGATAGAAAGAAAAATAGATTAGTTAGAAAGAAAGAAAGGATTAGTTAGAAAGAAAGAAGGAAAGGATTAGTTAGAAAGAAAGATGGATTTGTTAGAAAGAAAGAAAAAAAGGATTAGTTAGAAAGAAAGAAAGAAAGAAAGAAAGAAAGGATTATTTAGAAAGAAAGATGGATTTGTTAGAAAGAAAGATAGATAGATAGATTAGTTAGAAAGAAAGAAAGATGGATTAGTTAGAAAGAAAGAAATATTAGTTAGAAAGAAAGAAAGATTAGTTAGAAAGAAAGATAGATTAGTTAGAAAGAAAGATAGATAGATTAGTTAGAAAGAAAGAAAGATTAGTTAGAAAGAAAGAAAGAAAGAAAGAAAGAAAGAAAGATAGATTAGTTAGAAAGAAAGATAGATAGATAGATTAGTTAGAAAGAAAGAAAGATTAGTTAGAAAGAAAGATGCGTTAAAAGAAAGAAAGATTAGTAAGAAAGAAAGAAAGAAAGATAGATAGATAGATAGATAGATAGATAGATAGATAGATAGATTAGTTAGAAAGAAAAAAATATAGATTACTTAGAAAGATAGAAAGATTAGTTAGAAAGAAAAAAGATAGATTAGTTAGAAAGAAAGAAAGATTAATTAGAAAGAAAGAAAGATAGATTAGTTAGAGAGAAAGATAGATTTGTTAGAATGAAAGAAAGACAGATTAGTTAGAAAGAAAGAAAGATTAGTTAGAAAGAAAGAAAGATAGATTTGTTAGAATGAAAGAAAGATAGATTAGTGAGAAAGAAAGAAAGAAAGAAAGACAGATTAGAAAGAAAGAAAGAGATTAGTTAGAAAGAAAAAAGATAGATTAGTTAGAGAGAAAGATAGATAGATTAGTTAGAAAGAACGAAAGATAGATTAGTTAGAAAGAAAGATAGATAGATAGATTAGTTAGAAAGAAAGATAGATAGATTAGTTAGAAAGAAAGAACGATAGATTAGTTAGAAAGAAAAATGATAGATTAGTTAGAAAGATAGATAGATTAGTTAGAAAGAAAAAATATAGATTAGTTAGAAAGAAAAAAGATAGATTAGTTAGAAAGAAAGAAAGAACGATTAATTAGAAAGAAAGATAGATTAGTTAGAAAGAAAGATAGATAGATTTGTTAGAATGAAAGAAAGACAGATTAGTTAGAAAGAAAAAAGATAGATTAGTTAGAAAGAAAGAAAGATTAGTTAGAAAGAAAGAAAGATAGATTTGTTAGAATGAAAGAAAGATAGATTGGTGAGAAAGAAATAAAGAAAGACAGATTAGTTCGAAAACGTCTCGGTTACGAATGTAACCCTAGTTCCCTGATAGGGAACGAGACGCTGCGTCAAACGCTGTGGGAACGCCCCTGCGGTGTGCGTCATGAAGCACGTATGGAATCAGCCCAATGGAGAGATGGAACGTCATCCATGTGCCCCAGGGGTAGAACTTAAGTCTAGGTCGTAGAACTTAATGAAAGTATGCATAGGCAAGTGAGATAGCCTTGACCACCCACTTGCTCATTCTCTGTTTAGACGCGGGACACCCCTTCTTGGGTGGCCCAAAGCACACAAATAGTTGTTCTGACTTCCTCCACAGGGCAGTTCTGTGGACATAGGCGTCTAACGCCCTAACAGGGCAGAGTAAATTAAGTTTCTCCTGGTCAGACGACAGAAATGGAGGAGGATAAAAGGCCTGCAGAACTGTAGGTCTAACAACATTAGTAGGGACCTTGGGAACGTAACCTGGTCTAGGATGCAGAAAAGCCTTAACCATGCCAGGCGAAAATTCCAGGCACGAGGGTCAAACCGACAGAGCCTGCAAATCTCCGTTTCTCTTTAGTGAGGAAATAGCAAGAAGAAAGATGGTCTTAAACGTGAGAAACTTCTCAGGAACTTATTCGATAGGTTCACTTCAAGGCATAAAGCTTCCTCGTGGATGGAGCTCTGGAGTGAAGAATGGTCTCAACAACCTCGGTTTAGAGACCAGAGTTCATGAGCTGGGCCCCCTCAGAGGCCAAGCCCACAATACTGGGCGGGGGTGAAATATCATGCTGCCCGCCTGAGAGAGTAGATCCCTCCTGACCGGGAGCTCCAGGGGAGAGCCGTCCAGGAGAGAAATCAGGTCCGCAAACCATACTCGGGCCGGCCAAAACGGGGCTACTAATAGTAGGCTGACCCCGTCCCGGCGCACCCTCTCCAGAACTCCAGGTAGCAGAGCAATCGGGGGAAAGGCGAACAGACGTGACCTCGGCCACGGCTGCACCATAGCGTCCAACCCCAGAGGGGCTGGATGGCTGATGGAAAACCACAGATGACAATGCGTGGTCTCCTTGGAAGCGAATAGGTCCACCTCGGCGCGACCGAAACTCAACCAAAGGAGCTCCACCACCTCGGGATGGAGTCTCCAATCCCCCGGCCTCGGCCCCTGTCTCGACAGGGAGTCTGCTACCACATTCAAATACCCAGGAAGATACATTGCTCTCAGAAATAGTAACCTCCCTTGGGACCACAGGAGGATCTGACGGGCCAACTTGTAAAGCCGGCGAAACCGCAGGCCCCCGTGATGATTTATATAAGAGACCACCGACGTGTTGTCTGACTGAACTAACACATGATGACCTCTCAGGTCTGCTAGGAAGTGTTTCAGAGCCTGGAACACCGCCAACATCTCTAGACAATTTATAAGCCGTGAAGATGATGGTCCTGCGACAGCCCTTGGGCTGGACGACCACTCGTGACCGCCCCCCACCCTGTGAGGGAAGCATCCGTCGTTAGCGTTACGCGACGACAAAGAGCCCCCAACACAGGCCCTTTGAATAGGAAGTTCTTGAAAGTTTCTTTCAACATGACCAGAGCACGAAGGCAGCGCCGGTTGACTTTGACCGTGCGGAGCGGATTTCCCCTCGGGGAGAATCCCTTGGTCCTGAGCCACCACTGTAGCGATCTCATGTACAACAGGCCGCAAGGTATAACGTCGGACGCTGCTGCCATCAGACCCGACAGTCTCTAAAACTGTTTTACAGTAAGTAGCTGGCCTAGCTTTACTTGTTTCACAGCTGAGAGAATCGAAACGATGCGAGTCGCGCCTGCATCGAAACCCAAACCCAAACGACACCCAGAAAAGTGGTCTTCTGAGGAGATAATACACTTTTCTTTGCGTTCAGCCTCAACCCCAACTTCCTGATATGAACGAGAACGACATCTCAATGTCGAACCGCCATCTGCTCTGTCTGAGCTAAAATCAACCAATCGTTGATGTAATTGAGGACACGAACACCCTGAAGCCTCAGGGGCACTAGTGCTGTGTCCATGCATTTCGTGAAAGTGCGGGGAGATAAAGCTAGGCCAAACGGAAGAACCCTGTGCTGGTACACCTCGCCCCCGAAGGCGAATCTCAGGAACTTCCTGTGTTGTGGAAGGATGGAAATGTGGAAGTACGCGTCCCTTAGATCTATCGTGACAGACCAGTCCTCGGATCTGATTTGTGACACGATCTGCTTGATAGAGAGCATCTTGAATTTTGGCTTCCCTACCGAGCGATTCAATAGGCGCAGGTCTAAAATTGGACGCAACCTCCCATCCTATTTTGGAAATATGAAATATCGTCTGTAATAGCCTGACTCCACACTGGGAGGAGGAACCCGTTCTATAGCCTCCTTTTGAAGGAGTGCTTTCCCCTCTTGTTCCATAACCAGAGCCTGCTCGGGGCCCACCACTGTAGGCAGAACCCCTCTGAATCTTGGTGGACGACAGCTGAATTTGGATAGCATAATCCCTTTCTATTGTCTGCTGGACCCAATGAGATATTTTTGGAAGGCTTTTCCACTCTGCCAGAAATTCTACTAAGGGTACCAGTCTCTTGAGACTGGCCTCTGGTGTAACTTGAGCAGCAAACGCAGCGCCCTGTAACGGCACACCGGCAGGGAACAACTGGTCTAACCGCTCTGAAACCCTCCTCAGAGGCAGCGATCGTCCCTCGGGAAATCGCTCGCCGGGACCTTCTGCCTTCTGTACCGAGGAAGAATGGGCACCGTAGAAAGAGGTGAACACCTTTCCGCCTCGGTGAGGACCACCCTCAGTGTCCTGCGCGCCGTGGCGGCAGGACTTCTTCTTAGCTGAAGCCTTCTTAGCTAATATAACTGTCCTCAGATCAGTTCTATTACTGGGAGATTTCGGCTGAGAGTGCCGCGGCTGAGCCCACTGTCCAGCAGGGGGAGCACGAGACCCGACACTCTGCTTCAGCGCCCTATATGATGAGCTCGCAGACGGCCGGGGCTGCTCCCGCTCAGCAGCCCCAGGAACATGAATTTTTAAAGGGAGAAATTTCTTAAAAGCTGTTGTTTGCTTTTCCTTCTCCTGGAATTTATCGATGACAGAATTTACAGCATCACCAAATAAACCCAGGGGGGAGAGAGGAGTGTCTAAAAGGAAAGCTTTTTCTTTTTCTTTTATATTTGTCTGATTTAACCACAGATGTCTTTCTGCGGCCACCAGAGCTGCCATAGATCGACCCACTAGCTTGGCCGACTCTCTGGTTGCGCGCAGGGATAAATCAGCAGCCTGACGCAGTTCGCGAACCACGTCACCACTGACCTCCTCACTCTCACTCACGTCCCTCAGCAGGTCAGCCTGGTATGCCTGCATAATAGACATAGTATGCAGACATGACGCAGCCTGACCCGCCGCCGAATACGCTTTACCCACAAAAACCGAAATATTTCTAAGAGGCTTGGTGGGTAATGCCGGTGCCTTAACAGATGACGCAGCCTCGAGGGAGAGAAAACTTGCAAGCGTCTCTTCCACGCGAGGCATAGCCGAATAACCATATGATTTTGCCCCCACAATATTAGAATATGTTGAAGTCTGGGGACTAAACACTCTATATGACACCGTTTTTTTCCACGATTTCGACACCTCAGTGTGGAGATCGGGAAAAAACAGCAAGCACCGGCGTGGAGGTTTAACTCGTGACGGCAAAAATCTCTCATCTAATTTTGATTTAGAAACAGACTCCTGTCTAGTCACTGGCCATACAATGCTGAGTTTTTCTACAGCTCTTGTTAATACCTCCACTAGCTCATCACTTTCGGGAGTGTAAGGTGGCGAATCCTCCACATCTCCCTCATTTATAACTGGTGCCTCAGCCCGAGCGGAATGTAGGCATCCAAAGCCCTAACGGGACATAACAGATTGAGACCTTCCTGATCTGGGGTAACGAAAGGTGGAGGGCAAAAAGCCTGCAGCACAATAGGGCCCGCCACATTAGTGGGGACCTTAGGAATGTAACCCGGCCTAGGGTGTAAAAATGCTTTCACCATACCAGGTGCAAATTCCAAACATGAAGGAGCCACCGACAGGGCTTGCAGATCTCCAATTCTCTTGATAGAAGAAATAGCGAGAAGAAATAGAGTTTTTAGTGTAAGGAACTTCTCTGAAACCTCTTCAATAGGCTCGAAGGGAGCCAGGGCCAGACCCTCAAGTACAATGGCCAAATCCCAAGCCGGTGCTCTAGAGTGCAATGCAGGCCTAAGCCTCAGTGTACCACGGAGAAAACGAGTAATAAGAGGATCTCTCCCAAGAGAAGAAGCCCCCAAAGGGGAGCGATAAGCAGATATAGCCGCTACGTACACCTTTAAGGTGGAGGGAGATAATCCAGCAGAGAAACGGTCTTGAAGGAAATCGAGAACTGTACCAACCGGGCAGTTAGCAGGATTTAAAAAACGTTCTCCACACCATGTAGAGAACAATTTCCATTTCAATGAATATAGTTTTCTCGTGGAAGGAGCTCTGGATTGAAGGATGGTCTCAACGACCTCAGTCGAGAGACCGGATTCTAAGAGCTGGGCCCCCTCAGAGGCCAAGCCCACAGTTTCCACAACTCCGGGCGAGGGTGAAATATCGTGCCCCCTGCTTGAGATAACAAGTCCCCCCTGACAGGAATCTCCATGGGAGAGCCGTGCAGAAGGGACACTAGGTCCGAGAACCACACTCGGGTCGGCCAGTGCGGGGCTACTAATAATAGATGAGCCCCCTCCCGGCGAACCCTCTCCAGAACTCCCGGAAGCAATGATATCGGGGGGAATGCGTACAGGTGCAGCCTCGGCCACTCCTGTACCATAGCGTCCAGTCCGAGAGGAGCTGGATATGTGAGGGAGAACCAAAGCGGACAATGGGTTGTATCGTAAGATGCGAAAAGATCTATCTGAGCTTGACCATAGTTCTCCCATAGGAGCTCCACCACCTCGGGGTGAAGTCTCCACTCCCCGGGCCTCAGCCCCTGTCTTGACAGGATATCTGCTCCCACATTCAAATACCCTGGAATATAAACTGCCCTGAGTGACAGTAATTTTCCCTGGGCCCATAGGAGGATCTGATGAGCCAGTTTGAATAATAATAGGGACCTCAGACCCCCCTGATGGTTGATGTAAGAGACCACCGATGTGTTGTCTGTGCGGACGAGCACATGATGGCCTCTCAGGTCTGGCAGGAAGTATTTGAGAGCCTGAAATACCGCCATCATCTCTAGTCGGTTTATATGCCACGAAAGCTGATGGTCCTGCCAGGCACCTGTCGCCGAGCGGCCACTCATGACCGCCCCCCAGCCTGTGAGGGAAGCATCCGTCGATAGCGTTACGCGTCGACAAGAAGCCCCCAATACTGGGCCTTGGGCGAGGAACCAAGGTTTCTTCCACATGACCAAGGCACGTAGGCATAGCCGCGTGACCTTGATCGTGCGAAACGGATTTCCCCTCGGAGAAAACCCCTTGGTCCTGAGCCACCACTGCAGGGGTCTCATGTGCAGAAGGCCAAAAGTAACTATGTTGGACACAGCTGCCATGAGACCCACCAGTCTCTGGAACTGTTTCACAGTGAGTGACTGGCCTAGTTTTACCATATTTACGGCTGTGAGAATCGCAGAAATACGAGCTGGAGACAATCGTGCTTGCATAGTTGTCGAATCCCACATCACCCCTAAAAAAGTGGTCCTCTGGGGTGCCCTGGAGTCTCAGAGGAGCCAGCGCTGCATCCACGCATTTCGTAAAGGTGCGGGGTGATAAACCTAGGCCGAATGGAAGGACCCAATATTGGTATGCTTCGCCCCCGAAAGCAAACCTCAGGAACTTCCTGTGATGAGGATGAATGGATACATGAAAGTAAGCGTCCTTCAAGTCTATTGTGACAAACCAGTCCTCGGACTGAATCTGTGATACAATCTGTTTGAGTGTAAGCATCTTGAACTTGAGTTTCTGAACTCTGCTGTTTAACTGACGCAGATCTAGAATAGGACGCAACCCCCCATCCTTCTTGGGAACGATGAAGTAACGGCTGTAAAACCCTGACTCTCTGCTGGGAGGAGAAACCCTTTCTATAGCCCCTTTTTGCAGAAGCGTCAGAACTTCTAGTTCCATGACCTGAGCCTGCCTTGGGTCCACCACTGTGGGAAGGACCCCTTGAAATCTGGGCGGACGAGAACCGAACTGAATTCTGTAACCCTTTTCTATTATATGCAGGACCCACTGAGAAATATTTGGCAGTAGTTTCCACGCTGCCAGAAATTCTACTAAGGGGACCAGTCTCTCGAGACTGGCCTCGGGATTCGGTTGTACGGACATTTCGGTGCCCTGAAGCGGCGAACCGGCAGGGAACAACCGAAATGACCGTTCTACGATCCTCCTCGGAGAATCGTATGGGGACGCTGACACCTCGGTGCCCTGAAGCGGCGAACCGGCAGGGAACAACCGATGTGGCAGCGCTGCGACTCTCCTCAGAGAATCGCCCCCCAGAGGGTGCAGAGGATGAACGATTTCTCGAAATCGTCCCTCCTCGGAGGGGACCACCCTCAGAAGCCTGACGCCTTGGGCGTCAGGACTTCTTCTTAGCCCAAGCCTTCTTAGAGATGACAGTCCTCAGATCTTGCCTACCCCTAGCTGGCCTGGACTGCGACCGCCACCCAGATTCCCCAGATTGTGGAGGAGCCCGAGTGGCGACGCTCTGTTTTTGATGCACTCTGTGCTGTGAGGAGCTTGTACTCGGATGAGACTGCTCGGATTTAATAATCATTTTTCGCCCAGCAGTCTCGGGGATATTGAAACGTCGAGGAAGAAACCTCTGGAACGCAGCCGATTGTTTTTTCGTTTCTTGAAACCTATCGACGACACAGTTGATAGCGTCGCCGAACAAACTTGAAGGTGACAGTGGCGCGTCCAGAAGAACAGACCTATCTTTATCCTTTATATCAGACAGATTTAACCAAAGATGCCGCTCCGTGGCCACCAGGGCTGCCATAGAACGGCCCACTGATTTGGCAGTCTCCTTGGTGGCCCGGAGAGACAGGTCTGTTGCGCGACGCAATTCTCGAATTGCGTCAGCCCTGACTTCCTCACGTTCATCGATATCCTTCAGCAGATCAGCCTGGTATGCCTGCAGTATAGACATAGTGTGCAGACATGACGCAGCCTGACCTGCTGCCGAATAAGCTTTACCCACCAGCGAAGATGTAGATTTTAATGGCTTGGTGGGTAACGTCGGGGTTTTTAATGATGACGATGACTCGGGAGAGAGATAGCTCGCGAGCGTCTCTTCAGCTCGAGGCACCTTAACATAACCATAATCAGATGCACCCAAAACATTACTGTAACAGGAAGTTTGTGGGTTAAATACTCTGAATGACGCCGGTTTATTCCACGATCTCGAAACCTCATTGTGGAGATCGGGAAAAAACGGGAGTCCCCGACGTGGAGGCTGTGTTTTAGATGGTAAAAATCTTTCATCTAATAAACTTTTTCTAGTAACACTCAAAGAATCATCGGCTTGCCATTCAATATTTAATCTAGCTACAGCACGAGATAAAACCTCCATAAGCTCCTCATCATTATCGGAGGCATGAGCTGGCGAAAACTCAACATCCCCCATATCAACACTGACGACATCCAGATCCTCAGAACTGGATAGCCGCAACAATGGTGCCCCAACCTGGGAAGGAGAAGCCGCAGCGCGGGCTCCTTCCTGGGCAGAGGCACCGGATCCAGCAGGTAAGGGTTGAGAAAGGGCTGGGCCCGTCTCAAGCCCCGCTACTAGATCCATATGCGAACCCCAAGATGAAAGCCTTCGCTGTGCCTCGGCAGCAGCGGGACCCGCACCCCGGGGAGCGCGAACCGTACCGTCCTCCTCAAAGAACGCCCGGCGCCTTCTCGCAATGCTCACAGTCAGCTCCCTCGAGAACTGACTGGGCATGCTCCACTCCCAAACAAGCAACACAAAGCTGATGTGTGTCCCCACCCGTGATGAAACGAGGGCAAGGGACAACACAACGCTTGAATTCTTGTTTCGCCATAATATATATATATATATAGATAGATAATGTGCTTGTGACAGACAACAATAAATAGACAAGGACAGTATACAGAGAGCGCTTGCTGAAGGCAACAGAAGCTGTCGCGGTCTGATTTCTGGTGTGCTTTATAGCTTCCTGGTCTATGACGTCACCGCCGGTGACGTCTCGTTCTTCCATTGGACTGATTATACACGTGCTTCACGACGCAATCACGCAGAGCGTTCCCACCGCGTCTCAACGCAGCTCGAGTTCCCTTGAAAGGGAAAGATAGATTAGTTAGAAAGAAGGAAAGATAGATTGGTTAGAAAGAAAGAAAGATTAGTTAGAAAGAAAGATAGATAGATTGATTAGTTAGAAAGAAAGATAAATAGATAGATAGATAGATTAGTTAAAAAGAAAGAAAGATTAGTTAGAAAGAAAGAAAGATTAGTTAGAAAGAAAGATGGATTTGTTAGAAAAAAGAAATATTAGTTAGAAAGAAAGATAGATTATTTAGAAAGAAAGATTGATAGATAAGTTAGAAAGAAAGATAGATTAGTTAGAAAGAAAGAAAGATAGATAGATTAGTTAGAAAGAAAGAAAGATAGATTAGTTAGAAAGAAAGATAGATTAGTTAGAAAGAAAGATAGATTAGTTAGAAAGAAAGAAAGATATATTGGTTAGAAAGAAAGAAAGATATATTGGTTAGAAAGAAAGAAAGATATATTGGTTAGAAAGAAAGAAAGATAGATTAGTTAGAAAGAAAGATAGATTAGTTAGAAAGAAAGATAGATAGATTAGTTAAAAAGAAAGAAAGATTAGTTAGAAAGAAATAAAGATTAGTTAGAAATAAATAAAGATTAGTTAGAAAGAAATATGGATTTGTTAGAAAAAAGAAAGATTAGTTAGAAATAAAGAAAGATATATTGGTTAGAAAGAAAAATAGATTAGTTAGAAAGAAAGATAGATTAGTTAGAAAGAAAGATAGATAGATTAGTTAGAAAGAAAGATTAGATAGAAAGAAATATGGATTTGTTAGAAAAAAGAAAGATTAGTTAGAAAGAAAGATAGATAGATTAGTTAGAAAGAAAGATGGATTAGTTAGAAAGAAAGAAAGAATGATGGATTAGATAGAAAGAAAGATTAGTTAGAAAGAAAGGAAGATAGATAAGTTAGAAAGAAAGAAAGAGAAAGAAAGATAGATTAGTTAGAAAGAAACAGATAGATTAGTTAGAAAGAAAGATAGATAGATTAAGTAGAAAGAAAGAAAGAAAGAAAGAAAAAGAAAGAAAAAGAAAGAAAGATTAGTTAGAAAGAAAGAAAGAGATTAGTAAGAAAGATAGATTAGTTAGAAAGAAGGAAAGATAGATTGGTTAGAAAGAAAGAAAGATTAGTTAGAAAGAAAGATAGATAGATTAGTTAGAAAGAAAGATAAATAGATAGATAGATAGATTAGTTAAAAAGAAAGAAAGATTAGTTAGAAAGAAAGAAAGATTAGTTAGAAAGAAAGATGGATTTGTTAGAAAAAAGAAATATTAGTTAGAAAGAAAGATAGATTATCTAGAAAGAAATATGGATTAGTTAGAAAGAAAGAAAGAAAGAAAGAAAGAAAGAAAGAAAGAAAGAAAGAAAGAAAGAAAGAAAGAAAGAAAGAAAGAAAGAAAGATGGATTAGTTAGAAAGAAAGATTAGTTAGAAAGAAAGAAAGAGAAAGAAAGATAGCTTAGTTAGAAAGAAAGATAGATTAAGTAGAAAGAAAGAAAGAAAGAAAGAAAGAAAGAAAGAAAGAAAGAAAGAAAGAAAGAAAGAAAGAAAGAAAGAAAGAAAGAAAGAAAAATTAGTTAGAAAGAAAGAAAGATAGATTAGTTAGAAAGAAAAAAGATTAGTTAGAAAGAAAAAAGATTAGTTAGAAAGAAAAAAAGATTATTAGATAGATAGATAGATAGATAGATAGATAGATAGATAGATAGATAGATAGATAGATAGATAGATAGATAGATAGATAGATAGATAGATAGATAGATAGATAGATAAAATCATTAGTACATAGAATGGTTGTTTAATTGAATCTAGGGCTTCAGGGAGTTTAGATTTGAGTTTTTTTGTTGTACACTACTGGGCCACCGTAGCCTTGGCTCAATTTGAACTGTTGCAATGAAAGTCAATAGGATATTTATGGTTTTTAATATTAATTTTTAAGAAAACTGAAAGTCAAATCAGTCTGAAAAGATATAGCAACTCGAGTCAGAACAGTCTGAAGGTCTGACCCGAGTTTGGAGTTTGTAGAGTTAAAACTCTAGGAGGAGTTAGAGTCAGAAAATGTTGGTTAAGAAGAAGAAGAAGAAGAAGAAGAAGAAGAAGAAGAAGTTTAAATAGGATTTCAGTAAGTTGGCTTTCACAAGCCAACTTAATAAGTTTAAATAGGATTTCAGTAAGTTGGCTTTCACAAGCCAACTTAATAAAAACCAATAATATAAGACAAATATGTGTTGAGGCGTGCGGTTTGAGTTATATATTTTAATATAATTATTTCCATTACACGAGAGTAGATGTTAAAACTTCATGCTGATTTGTACTCGGCTTTCGCCAAGATAATCACCAACTAAGACGTAACCTATGCTTCTCCATCCATTCTTTCCATCTGGTGACGTGAATTTTCTGTCTGGTGTTAATACAGTGTATTGCGCGTCAGCACACACAACGGCTGCAACCACAGTGCGGTCCCCCCATAACAACCCTCTGGATTGAGCGGAGTAGGGAACATCTCTAGGGTCTTCAAGTGGGCACCTTCCGTCCTCAGTGTTTCGTCGACTAGCCCACGACACCTCAAGAGGGCTCGACAGTGACTCTGGCGTCCCAGAGTCACCCCCTCCGTCCCCCACTCAACTCAGCCCAGCTTACTGACCTCTACTTCCCTCTTGCTGCTGAGACCTAACCACAATCTCACAATCTCTCCGCAACCCAACCATACGCGCCAACCCGTTTGACTAAGGCTGTCGAGCCCCACTGGTGCGTTAATATGCAGTTTCAGTGGCAACGGTTCCGTATGGCATACCACCTACCACAAAACACAATATCTGCCCAACCACCCGTCATCCACGCAATATACACAGGAACGTAATGACTGTGAATACTATACAACCTATACAAATAAACCAACAGTTGCTGCTGAGACCTAACCACAATCTCACCGCAACCCAACCATACGCGCCAACCCGTTTGACTAAGGCTGTCGAGCCCCACTGGTGCGTTAATATGCAGTTTCAGTGGCAACGGTTCCGTATGGCATACCACCTACCACAAAACACAATATCTGCCCAACCACCCGTCATTCACGCAATATATACAGGAACGTAATGACTGTAAATACTATACAACCTATACAAATAAACCAACAGTTGCTGCTGAGACCTAACCACAATCTCACAATCTCTCCGCAACCCAACCATACGCGCCAACCCGTCTGACTAAGGCTGTCGAGCCCCACTGGTGCGTTAATATGCAGTTTCAGTGGCAACGGTTCCGTATGGCATACCACCTACCGCAAAACACAATATCTGCCCAACCACCCGTCATTCACGCAATATACACAGGAACGTAATGACTGTAAATACTATACAACCTATACAAATAAACCAACAGACCTTTCAAGTTTTCAAGAATTCTACGAAACCGTAGCATGGCGGCCTGTACACAGCCAGCTAGAATCTTTCCGTCTCAACCACAGCCAGTTGCTGCTCCTTTCTGCTGCTTCAGATAAGTTCTTTACTGTACGACGCAACTCTTGGCCACTGAATCCGACGTCTCTGAGGAACCGGGTTGTAGAGTGTGCCACAAAACCACGATAACCCACTTCCACTGGATAAACCTGGACTCTCCATCCTCGCTGTTCTGCTTCAGTGGCCAGATGAGCATACCGCAGTTTCTTCCTCTCATATGCCTCATCTACCGCATCCTCCCATGGCACTGTTAACTCTATCAGTTGAACAATGCGTGCTGATCCAGACCACAAAACAATATCTGGTCGTAGGTTAGTGGTGGCAATCTCAGGTGGAAAAATAAGCCGTTGATCAAGATCAACCAGCATCTTCCAGTCCCTAGCAGCTTCCAGTTGTCCTGGGCGAGAATTGGTGTTAGCACCTTTTCTTGGTGGTTGCTCGCCTGGGCGGAGGAATATTGTCTTCTGCGTGTAATGTTTTGCTAGAACAGGCGGCAATTTATTGGTCATACTACGCTTGCCTTCCAATGCTAAAGCCAAACATCGCAATACTTGGTCATGGCGCCAAGTAAACCGACCCTGGCTAAGAGCCACCTTACATCCTGTCAAAATGTGCCTTAATGTGGCAGGTGATGAACACAAAGGACAAGATGGATCCTCTCCTACCCAGAGGTTTAGGTTCTGCGGTGATGGGAGAACATCATATGTTGACCTAATAAGGAAACTGATCCTACTCTCTTCCATTGACCAAAGGTCTTGCCAGCCCATTTTGCGTTGTTCCACACTCTCCCATCTCATCCACTCTCCCTGCTTGGCCTGGGAAATGGCCTTTATACATCTCATCCTCTCCTCCTGCTTTCGCACCTCGTTGACTACCAGCTTCCTCCTTTGGGCTGGGCCTGCCTTGTGCCATTTAGGAGGAGCTAAACTGAGCCCAAAACCCCCTCTTCCATGCTGTACCTGTCCCACGATATCCCCAATTTGAAGGTCAGCCTTTGCCTCTACTACAGATTTCTTTGCTGACCACTTTCTACCAGTTTTTACCACAGGGGCTGTCTCCCTTACACATTTGTCGCGTGACTCTGCTAAAGTAATTTCCAGTCTGACCTTGGCACACTCACACTCTTCGGTTAAAACAGAGACTGGCAGCTACAATACTCCTTTACTATAAAGTCCCACTCTGCTGAGGCAGCGTGGAACTCCCAACCATTTCCTGATGTATGAACTTATTAACGCTTCCAGCTTATCCACTGTTGTCAAAGAAACCTCATACACAGTCAGTGGCCACAGCAACCTTGGCAGTAGACCAAACTGAAAGCACCAGAGTTTCAGTTTGCCTGGTAGAGCACAGCTGTTTATGCTCTTCAACCCTTCCACTGCTTGTCGTCTAACTTCTCCCACTCGAACTGTGTCCTTTAGATCCCCATCGTACCATCTCCCTAGACTCTTCACTGGCTTCTGAGAAACTGTTGGTATTGCCTCACCATTAATGAAGAATGTTTTATCTACTACCTTGCCTTTAATTATGGAGATGCTCCTTGATTTAGAGGGCTTAAATTGCATTCGTGCCCATTCAATATTATCTGTTAACTTCCCCAATAACCGATTAGTGCAGGCTACCGTTGTAGTCATGGTTGTCATGTCATCCATGTATGCTCTGATTGGTGGTAGTCGCTTCCCAGAAGCCAAGCGCTCTCCTCCTACTACCCATTTTGATTCCCTAATGATTACTTCCATTGCCATGGTAAAAGCCAGTGGAGAAATGGTGCATCCTGCCATTATTCCAACCTCTAAGCATTGCCATGTAGTGCTGAATTCTGGAGTTGAGAAACTAAATTGCAAATCTCCAAAATAGGCTTTCACTAAATTTGTTATCGACATCGGTACCCTGAAAAAATCAAATGATGCCCAAAGAAGCTCATGTGGCACTGAACCATATGCATTAGCCAAATCCAGGAATGTCACGTGGAGCTCCTTCCTCTCCTTTTTAGCTGATTGAATTCGTTGCCAGATAACACTGATGTGTTCTAAGCATCCTGAGAATCCTGGAATGCCCGCTTTTTGAACTGAAGTGTCAATGAAGCCATTCTTTAATAGGTAGGTTGACAATCTCTGAGCAATAATGCTGAAGAAAATCTTTCCTTCGACGTTTAATAGTGAAATAGGGCGAAACTGACTGATGCTTGTAGCATCTTTTTCTTTGGGTATAAAGACTCCCCCTGCTCTGCGCCATGCTCTAGGTACAACCTGCTTTTCCCAAGCCACTTTTATCAATTTCCACAGAATTCGTAGAACTCCTGAAGCACTCTTGTACACTCTGTACGGAACTCCATTAGGCCCTGGAGATGATGAAGCCCTTGCCTTTCTCACAACCTGCTCTATCTCTTTCCACTTAGGTGCACAGACCTCCATTTGGTATTCTGGTGGATTGACAGGTGGGATGTCTGACGGAATAGACATAGGCTTGTGCCTTTTTGCATCTGTATGTGTTTCCTCCAAATATCTCTCTAGCTCAACCCTAGATGCTTTTAAAGTGCCATTCTTCTCACTGGTGAATAACTTCTTTGCGAATTTGAATGGATCTTTATAGAAATTAGCCCTCGCACGCTCCTTCTTTTTGTAGCGTTTCCGTAGGCGCTCAGCTCTGCGTAATGTTGCAAGCTTATCTTTTATGGCCCTTTGTAAGAGATTGAGTCCCTCCTTCTGACTTTGTTCAGCTCTTTTCCATTGCTTCCTCAGCTGTCTCCTTTCTCTAACTAACCCTTCAATTTTCTGCTGCCGTCTAGACAATCCAGGAGTAGTTTGTACTTTTTCCTTCCTTTTTTCCACACCAAACCTCTCACTTCCATATGCGTAAATGATGTCCCCAAATTTATCCAGCTTCTTTTCAACTGTACCAGTTAATCTTTCTAATGCAAAGCATAGATCTGTGTTTACCGTGTCCCATGCAGTTTTCTCACAAGCTCTTGGCCATCTAACTCCAGGCCTATGCCCGTTGAGGTTCTTTTCTCTCTTATGCTGGTTAGTCTGACCGGGTTCACAAGAATCAATGTGTTCATCCCTAACTGTGCAAACCCTCCTCTCCTCTATGACAGGGGTGCTGATATCCTGCGAACTGTGGTTTGCTTCCTGTCACTGGATTTCATTCGACTGACTTGACTGACTTCGTAAGAAGTACTGATCAATGCGAGGCCCTTGTCCCTTCTCCCTCAAGCATTTCATTTTCCCTTGATGAATCTTCAAACCCCTGACCGTTGTTGCCTTGCTCCAGCCACAGACACAAGCTTGGAGTTCAATGGCTTTGCTAACTGCAGAACCTGAACTAGTCTTTTGTGAAGTACTCTCTATACTCATATCCGTTTCCATTCCAAAGTCGTTAACCATGTTGTCCACCATTGAGTCATCTTCCGCCCCTGCTCTCGCAGACTCTAGGGGTATTTTCCTCTTTAATTTTTCAGAAGCCTTGGGCGGGTGTCTCCAGCATCCTGTAAACACAGAGCTGGATACTGCCGACAAGGGTAGCTAACCCTTACCAGCCCCATTGGGGTCTCTTTCCTCCTGTCAGCTGTCTCTCCAGGCTGTCACAAGGTCTTTCCCTTGTTGCCAGCAGCACTATTCACCGCAGTCACTGGACGTATCCAGATCTTCATGATTTCCATTACACGAGAGTAGATGTTAAAACTTCATGCTGATTTGTACTCGGCTTTCGCCAAGATAATCACCAACTGAGACGTAGCTTTACAGTAACCTATGCCTCTCCATCCATTCTTTCCATCTGGTGACGTGAATTTTCTGTCTGGTGTTAATACAGTGTATTGCGCGTCAGCACACACAACGGCTGCAACCACAGTGCGGTCCCCCCATAACAACCCTCTGGATTGAGCGGAGTAGAGAACATCTCTAGGGTCTTCAAGTGGGCACCTTCCGTCCTCAGTGTTTCGTCGACTAGCCCACGACACCTCAAGAGGGCTCGACAGTGACTCAGGCGTCCCAGAGTCACCCCCTCCGTCCCCCACTCAACTCAGCCCAGCTTACTGACCTCTACTTCCCTCTTGCTGCTGAGACCTAACCACAATCTCACAATCTCTCCGCAACCCAACCATACGCGCCAACCCGTTTGACTAAGGCTGTCGAGCCCCACTGGTGCGTTAATATGCAGTTTCAGTGGCAACGGTTCCGTATGGCATACCACCTACCACAAAACACAATATCTGCCCAACCACCCGTCATCCACGCAATATACACAGGAACGTAATGACTGTGAATACTATACAACCTATACAAATAAACCAACAGTTGCTGCTGAGACCCAACCACAATCTCTCCGCAACCCAACCATACGCGCCAACCCATTTGACTAAGGCTGTCGAGCCCCACTGGTGCGTTAATATGCAGTTTCAGTGGCAACGGTTCCGTATGGCATACCACCTACCACAAAACACAATATCTGCCCAACCACCCGTCATTCACGCAATATATACAGGAACGTAATGACTGTAAATACTATACAACCTATACAAATAAACCAACAGTTGCTGCTGAGACCTAACCACAATCTCACAATCTCTCCGCAACCCAACCATACGCGCCAACCCGTTTGACTAAGGCTGTCGAGCCCCACTGGTGCGTTAATATGCAGTTTCAGTGGCAACGGTTCCGTATGGCATACCACCTACCGCAAAACACAATATCTGCCCAACCACCCGTCATTCACGCAATATACACAGGAACGTAATGACTGTAAATACTATACAACCTATACAAATAAACCAACAGACCTTTCAAGTTTTCAAGAATTCTACGAAACCGTAGCATGGCGGCCTGTACACAGCCAGCTAGAATCTTTCCGTCTCAACCACAGCCAGTTGCTGCTCCTTTCTGCTGCTTCAGATAAGTTCTTTACTGTACGACGCAACTCTTGGCCACTGAATCCGACGTCTCTGAGGAACCGGGTTGTAGAGTGTGCCACAAAACCACGACAACCCACTTCCACTGGATAAACCTGGACTCTCCATCCTCGCTGTTCTGCTTCAGTGGCCAGATGAGCATACCGCAGTTTCTTCCTCTCATATGCCTCATCTACCGCATCCTCCCATGGCACTGTTAACTCTATCAGTTGAACAATGCGTGCTGATCCAGACCACAAAACAATATCTGGTTGTAGGTTAGTGGTGGCAATCTCAGGTGGAAAAATAAGCCGTTGATCAAGATCAACCAGCATCTTCCAGTCCCTAGCAGCTTCCAGTTGTCCTGGGCGAGAATTGGTGTTAGCACCTTTTCTTGGTGGTAGCTCGCCTGGGCGGAGGAATATTGTCTTCTGCGTGTAATGTTTTGCTAGAACAGGCGGCAATTTATTGGTCATACTACGCTTGCCTTCCAATGCTAAAGCCAAACATCGCAATACTTGGTCATGGCGCCAAGTAAACCGACCCTGGCTAAGAGCCACCTTACATCCTGTCAAAATGTGCCTTAATGTGGCAGGTGATGAACACAAAGGACAAGATGGATTCTCTCCTACCCAGAGGTTTAGGTTCTGCGGTGATGGGAGAACATCATATGTTGACCTAATAAGGAAACTGATCCTACTCTCTTCCATTGACCAAAGGTCTTGCCAGCCCATTTTGCGTTGTTCCATACTCTCCCATCTCATCCACTCTCCCTGCTTGGCCTGGGAAATGGCCTTTATACATCTCATCCTCTCCTCCTGCTTTCGCACCTCGTTGACTACCAGCTTCCTCCTTTGGGCTGGGCCTGCCTTGTGCCATTTAGGAGGAGCTAAACTGAGCCCAAAACCCCCTCTTCTATTGTGTACCTGTCCCACGATATCCCCAATTTGAAGGTCAGCCTTTGCCTCTACTACAGATTTCTTTGCTGACCACTTTCTACCAGTTTTTACCACAGGGGCTGTCTCCCTTACACATTTGTCGCGTGACTCTGCTAAAGTAATTTCCAGTCTGACCTTGGCACACTTAAACTCCTCGGTTAAAGCAGAGACTGGCAGCTGCAATACTCCTTTACTATAAAGTCCCACTCTGCTGAGGCAGCGTGGAACTCCCAACCATTTCCTGATGTATGAACTTATTAACGCTTCCAGCTTATCCACTTTTGTCAAAGAAACCTCATACACAGTCAGTGGCCACAGCAACCTTGGCAGTAGACCAAACTGAAAGCACCAGAGTTTCAGTTTGCCTGGTAGAGCACAGCTGTTTATGCTCTTCAACCCTTCCACTGCTTGTCGTCTAACTTCTCCCACTCGAACTGTGTCCTTTAGATCCCCATCGTACCATCTCCCTAGACTCTTCACTGGCTTCTGAGAAACTGTTGGTATTGCCTCACCATTAATGAAGAATGTTTTATCTACTACCTTGCCTTTAATTATGGAGATGCTCCTTGATTTAGAGGGCTTAAATTATATATATATATATATAATATTATTTAATATTTAATAATATTATTTATATATATATAAAATAGTGTATATATTATAATATTGTTACGGTGTTTATTCATTTTGTCATGTTTCTGGTTTGTGGTTTCTCTGTCTTTGGTCTTTTATTCAGTTTGTGCCTTGTTAATTGTAGTCTGTTATCCTAGTCATGTCATTATTAGGTCCCTTGTTTCAGGTGTGTTGTCTTGTTAGGTTGTATGGTCCCGCTCGGTGTTCTGATTTGCCCCAGCTGTGTCTTGTTCCCTCATCCCGTCTGTGTATTTAAATCCTGTCTGCTCTTTTGTTCGTGGTCAGTTATTGAATGTATGTTTTAATGTGCGTACCACGAGTATCTTGTCTGTATCTGTAATTAAAGTCTACTGCTGCATTTAGATCCGCCTACTGCCTTTGCTTCCACGCAAATTCGTAACAGAATAACTGACCCCCTAGGATCTAGCAGCCATGCCTACCTGGAGTCCTGATGTCCAGATCCTCCGTCTTCGCCAGGAGAATCGCGCCATCGAGGATTATGTCGCAGAATTCCTCGAGCTGGCATATCTCGCGCAAATGAACACCCACGGCTTGAAGATCTTCTTCCGCGGAGGATTATCGGAACCACTCCGGTCTCTGATGCCCGAACCTGGTCCTCACGGATCTTTAGAATGGTACGTTGACCTGGCCCTGTTGTGGAGCGGTTCCCCGTTTACTGTGGGCGTGGAGGAGAAGCTGCGAGAGCCTGCGCTTAACGTCAGCCCGGTCGCGCCCGCGCTTCACTTCAGCTGCTCAGCCGAGACCACGCTCCACGAGCCTGCGCTTCACGTGAACCGAGTCGAGCCCGCTTTCCACGACATGCCTGAGCTTCTTCCTGCCGAGACCGACATGCCTGAGCTTCTTCCTGCCGAGATCGACATGCCTGAGGCTGAGCTTCTGTCTTCCGAACCCGCACGTCGCTTCAGCCTCGACGAACCCGAGTCAAGTGAGACCGCGCTTCCCGAGTCAAGCGAGTCAACTGCCGCCGAGTCAACTGCCGCCCAGTCAAGTGCCGCCGAGTCAAGTGAGTCAAGCGCCGCCGAGTCAAGTGAGTCAAGCGCCGCCGGGTCAAGTGAATCAAGTTCCGAGTCAAGTTCCGAGTCAAGTGAATCAAGTTCTGAGTCAAGTTCCGAGTCAAGTGAGTCAAGTTCCGAGTCAAGTGAGTCAAGTTCCGAGTCAAGTGAGTCAAGGTCCGAGTCAAGTGAGTCAAGTTCCGAGTCAAGTGAGTCAAGTTCCGAGTCAAGTGAGTCAAGTGCCAAGTCAAGTGAGTCAAGTGCCAAGTCAAGTGAGTCAAGTGCCGAGTCAAGTGAGTCAAGTGCCGAGTCAAGTGAATCAAGTGCCGAGTCAAGTGAATCAAGTGCCGAGTCAAGTGAATCAAGTGCCGAGTCAAGTGAATCAAGTGCCGAGTCAAGTGAATCAAGCGCCGAGTCAAGTGAATCAAGCGCCAAGTCAAGTGAATCAAGCGCCAAGTCAAGTGAATCAAGCGCCAAGTCAAGTGAATCAAGCGCCAAGTCAAGTGAATCAAGTGCCAAGTCAAGTGAATCAAGTGCCAAGTCAAGTGAATCAAGTGCCAAGTCAAGCGAGTCTGCCGAGTCAAGCGAGTCTGCCGAGTCAAGCGAGTCTGCCGAGTCAAGTAGTGAATCAAGCCCAGTGAAGCGTCGTCGCAGAAGGAGGAGGACTCGTTTGCTTCGCCAGGCTACAGAGGGCGTTCCCAGACGCCTCGCCCTGCCGGCCCCGCCTCTGCGCCTCGCCCTGCCGGCCCCGCCTCTGCGCCGCGCCCTGCCGGCCCCGCCTCTGCGCCGCGCCCTGCCGGCCCCGCCTCTGCGCCTCGCCCTGCCGGCCCCGCCTCTGCGCCTCGTCCTGCCTGCGCCCTTCAAGCTCCGGGACGTCGACATGGTCCTCATCCTCGTCTGAGTCTGCTCCGACCTGGCCACCATCTCCTCGTGCTCCGCCCTGGCCTTTGCCACGCCATGCTCCACCCTGGCCTTTGCCACGCCATGCTCCGCCCTGGCCTTTGCCTCGTCCTGCTCCGCCCTGGCCTTCGCCTCATCCTGCTCCGCCCTGGCCGCCGTCACGTCCTGCTCCGCCCTGGAGGCTTCCTGTTCCGGGCAAGCCACGCCCTCGTCAGCCTCCAGGGCGCCCACCCTCCCGCCCCTATTTGATGTTCATTCGGCGCGGGGTCGCGCCTTATGGAAGGGGGGGATAATGTTACGGTGTTTATTCATTTTGTCATGTTTCTGGTTTGTGGTTTCTCTGTCTTTGGTCTTTTATTCAGTTTGTGCCTTGTCAATTGTAGTCTGTTATCCTAGTCATGTCATTATTAGGTCCCTTGTTTCAGGTGTGTTGTCTTGTTAGGTTGTATGGTCCCGCTCTGTGTTCTGATTTGCCCCAGCTGTGTCTTGTTCCCTCATCCCGTCTGTGTATTTAAATCCTGTCTGCTCTTTTGTTCGTGGTCAGTTATTGAATGTATGTTTTAATGTGCGTACCACGAGTATCTTGTCTGTATCTGTAATTAAAGTCTACTGCTGCATTTAGATCCGCCTACTGCCTTTGCTTCCACGCAAATTCGTAACAAATATATATATTATATATTTATATATAATTTATATCTGTTGCTTTTCTCTTAAAACTAAAACCCTTTAAACATTGTGCCAACCGTCCTTGTATTTCACCAGAGACATTTAACAAAGAATAAAAACTCTTCCAACAAATCCTGCTCTCCCCCACGACGACATATCAGACATTTAAGTGCAGAACAACAGAAATACAAGGGCAATACATTTAAGAACTACATTAAAGACAGCATACAGAGAGGCTAAATAAATGATTAGATTAATTTGGCAGCTCAGCTGATATGGAGTGGGATGTTTGTACACAGTAAAAAAGAACAAGAGGCATGTGTTTATTGTTGCTGGCTGCAAACCGACTTTCACATTGTACGAGGTGACATACTTATTGTGTGCCTGAAATAAATATTTTATCAGCATCTGAGCTGGGTGACAGAACCATTTGAACAAGTAATTACACATTCTGTTGCTAAATTTAACCATTAATTTTCTAGTATGCATTATGTTTTGGGTTATACACTGGCAAAGAAACAGGCAGTGCATGGGAGAAATGATTTTGTGTGTCAGGTTGTTGGGAAGGTGCTCAAATGTTTCAATCCGTCCCAGAACTGTTCAAGGTATCAAGATACAAACTGAGATTGAGCTATTTCCTTCCTTCACTGATCATAGTAGGACACCGTGATACATGCACAGATTTGAGAGAAATAAAGAGAAGGTCTAATCAAGTATAATCAAACCTATAGGTCAGACCCTCCGAGAGAAAATTATAAAATACATGTACAGATTTAATATTTAATTATATATTATTATGTATGTGGGGTGGGGGTTCTTGAGATGAGAGCAGATTTCATATTAGTTAAATTAAATAATTATGAATAGCATAGCCAGGATGATGAAGGGGTGGATAAAGTGAGAATCAATCTCACATGTGCAGGAAGCTAAGAGAGTGTCCTGTTCACACACACATTTGGTTATCATTTTTTATGGGAACATTCCATAGACATAATTATTTTTACACTGTACAAACTGTATATTCTATCCTCTAACAATAACCCTACCCCTAAACACAACCTCAACATTTGAAGACCTCCGATGCATGTAAATGCTACCTAACACTCCCCTTCAAAACTATTGGAACAGTGAGGACAATTCCTTTATTTTTTTCTGCAGACTGAAAACATTTGGGTTTGACATCAAAAAATAAATATGAGACAAGAGATCAACATTTCAGCTTTTATTTCCATGTATTTACATCTGGATCTGATACACAACTTAGAAGATGGCACATTTTGTTTAAACCCACCCATTGCTCATGTGACCAAAAGTATTGGAACATGTGACTTATGTGTTTTGTTCATTTCATTTCATTTCATTTATTTATTTATTTATTAAGCACTTTTACACAACTGGTCGTTGAACAAAGTGCTGTACAAGAATGGAGACAAAAAACACAACCATACAAAACCACACAGACGTTTACGCCACTTTTAAGTGACAAAATGAACAGCTCAACTAAAAAGCCTACAAGAAAAGCTACTACAAAAGCCGTTAAGGCGTTAAGGCTTTAACACCAGCTGGTTAGCTGACCTTAAAGACCGTTTTGGTTCATATTTCTTAATCAGATTTGCTAAATACAGCGAAGCCATACCATGATTTATAAACAAAGAATAACATTTTAAAATTTATTCTGTGGTCGATCGGTAGCCATTTTAAAGTGCTCAAAACTGGGGTGATATGGTCTCTCTTACGAGTACCTGTCAAGAGTCTCGCAGCTGCATTTTGGACCAATTGTAAGCGATTAATCAATGATTTATTTATGCCGACGTATAGTGAGTTACAGTAATCTACACTGTAAGAAAATTTTTTAAATTAAATGTCTGTATGTTTTTACAGAATTTAGCCGTTTTGTCATTATACAGTAAATGCCTGTTATTTTATTGATATTTGCTGTAATTTAAAGGTTCACCATTAAATTTACAGGTAATTGCTTGTATTTTGGTTTTACATCAATTTTACGTTTTTTTAAAGGAAATTGTCTGTATTTTTACAGGGTTATGTGTAAATTTACATAAAATATGAAGTAATTTTTTACAGTTTTTTTCTGTGAAATTAGAAAACAAAGAAAAGAAGGTAGGCTATAACTGCAGAAATAAGCAGTCATTTAACATGATTTCCTTTAAGATCATTAAGGGGGTTAAAGTGAGTTGTAAGGTTAAATAATAACAAGATTAAAATACTATAATGATTCAATTCATAGATGCCACCTACTTCACTAGAAATAGAACGCCGCCATATTGACGACCGATCTCGCCCGGTGCCGCCCAAACTGCCCATTTGAATGAGAGAGAAAGACAGAGATAGATAGATACAATTTTAATTTTAGGCTCCGATCCTTATTTGTTACCCCCAGTTTTCTTTTGTCCTTTATCATCTGCCCCAGACTTGCCCCAATTTGCCTTCCATGATATATATATATTTACATTGTGCATAACCCCTCCCCATACAGTGGGGATCGCTTGAAGGCTTTCAAAGAGTACAGACGCGTATCAATATGCTGTGGCTGGATGGGTTACAAACGTAAAAGTGCGGCACCTGGCCACCAAGGATTTATATTTAATCATGGGAAATGTTGGTATTATAAAAAAAAATCAAATGTATGATTTTGGTGGTAGTTTGCTCTGACTAGGTAGCGAGTTGTTAGCTAAGTGGCTCAGCTGGTAGCTTGCTAGCTGTTAGCCACGGCTCACGGCTAGCTATCATTAATCTGGATTAGGCCTGTGGTGATAGCCAATAAATCAATTAATCACACGATAAAAAAATTAGCTCGATAATATTTCTGGCCGCGATAATTTCCATTTTCATGCTTTGTTTTCCTCGTCTCTCTCTCTCTCTCTCTCTCTCTCTCTCTCTCTCTCTCTCTCTCTCTCTCTCTCTCTCTCTCTCTCTCTCTCTCTCTCTCTCTCTCTCTCTCTCTCTCTACACCAAAGAGACTGGATGACAACCCTGTTTAAGACATAACCGACATATTTTACGTGAATACTCTCCAAAACGGACATTTAAACATAATGTTGTGTGTATTTGTCTATTCAGACACGAAACAGAGCTCAATTCATTACTCGCGCGCTGTATAGGAGTCTATGGCTGCACGCTTCGGCTCGGGTGTGTGCGCACAGAAAGATGAGACATGATACAATATTAGACATTCATACAATATGAGACATTTATTCTATCCTTTTCTTTTGGTATAGAATAAAATACCAGTTTGGGGTTCCTCTTTCGGCTGTTGTTGCAGCCAACTGCACAACATATTGCAGGCAGTACTGAGACCACCGGTCGTCAAGATGGCGGCGCAAAGCTACAGTGACGTCATGTGAACCGAACGAATAGGCTAGTATTTGTAAAGTAGGCTATACAGTAGGCAGGCCTATTGAATCATTATAGTCTTTTAATCTTGTCTTGCAAGATCCTCATTGTGATCATCATTTTTATTATTCTCCCCTAATTTCATGTATATTTTATGTCTTTTATGAATATTTTTTCAAATCTGCGTTGCTGCACATTGAATGGCTTTGAGCGCGTGTGACTGTGTGTGTGTGCTCGCGCCCGCGGGATGATGGATGACGCAGATTCAAATTATCCGCCATTACTTTTCCGTTGCTTAGTCCCGCCCACAACGGTTAGCGGGTCGTCAGATCTGTCGTCAAGTTTGGATCTCTGTATCAAGGACAAGCGGGAGATTTGAATTCAGTCTACGCTGGTGAAGTGGATTGTGATCACGGTGGTTCAAAGCTATAATCGTATTCGGTCAGGAGCAGCCGTGAGCAGGAGCGCTGAACACATGAGTTATAGTCCTGGTGTCAGTCAGTCTGTTCGGAAATAACGCGCCCTTTTTCAGTGAGCCTGGTTCGTCACAGCAGACACCATGCCAACCGATCACCGGCTGAGGTAAGAGTCTCATACTACATGTGAACGATATTTTATATTACATTTGTGTTAAGTTGACAGTTTCCAAGCTAACGTTAGCATTCTTAAATGTCAGTCATAACTGGCGTCGAGAGCTGGAGGGCAAAACACGGCAGCCTGCGTCTTTCAATTTCCCATCTCCAACTGCAAGATCAGTTGAATCCACATCTCTAAAGACCTAAAACAAGGTTTAGTAGACTTGTTATACGTATCAAAGTCTGCCCAATTGTGTATAAAATCTTCGTTATGGTAGTCAGTCAATCTCTTAAACGACGGGACATTTTGAAATACTGTCTGGAAGCTGAACACTCTTCTCTTAAAAAAAAAACATCCTTGATTTTATTATAGTAAAATTGTAGTAACCACGTTTTTTGGCTGATTTATTACCATTTTAATAACCACAGTTTTACTAAAAATAGGCCTGCCGTGTTTTTTTGTTTGTTTTTTCTTTGTAGTTAAACCATGGCTAATTTTCGTAATGGTTAATGTGACTAAATCTATCAAGACCGTTAAGAAATCGAATTCAGTTCTGTACTTGTTGATAAAGATACAGCAAAGCCTAGAACAGGAAGACTAGAATGAATATAACATGATGAACCCCTAGGTGTAACTGATGCAGCTACATCACAGTAAATCATAATCATTTTGACTTTCTATAAATGTAGCTAAAATCACATGGCAGTTCAAAACATTACTGTTAGTCTTTCCTGCTCAGCTTCCAGATCATGGTCAGTTGATTTTTTTGTATTGTCCCAATGGAACATATTCTGACATGTGTAAATGTAATACTGAGTTTTAAAATAACTTATTTTTTTGTGATTTCAGGTCATGTTTAAAGCAGATCATCATGGCAAACAAGGTATGGGAATAATAACTTTAAAAAAATCGTAATGACCGAGTCTTCTGATTCCATATGATTGCACTAAAAGTGTGCTCAAGGTTTGGTTTTGCTACAGTAAGACCACGATTGTGTTAGATTCCACCCATCTATTGTTTTTGTTTTTTTGTAACAAGGCTCTGTCATTTAGAAACATGGCTTTTCCTATCACTGCTATCTTAAAGGGATAGTTCAACCAAAAATGAAAATTCTGTCAGTATTTACTCCCCCTCATGTTGTTCAACCCCGTAAGACCTTCGTTCATCTTCGGAACACGAATTAAGATATTTTTGATGAAATCTGAGAGCTGGATCACTCCTCCATAGGCTTCTTCAGGGATTGACACTTGCCAGCCCCGAAAAGTTATTAAAGACATTGTTAAAATAGTCCAAAAATTGTTACAAAATGTTAAAATTGACTACAGTGGCTCAATCTTAAGTTTATCAAATGACGAGAATACTTTTTGTGCGCAAAAAACAAAAATAACGACTTTATTTCAACTATTAATTTCCTTCTCTGTGGGCCTCGAGTCAGTTCACTAGTGTAATAGCGTAAGCTTCTGTTGTTGTACGTCACACGCATCACCCACATGACCAGCATCGGCCAAAAGTGAGCCTATGTGTGACGTAGCTCTAAGCAATCACACTACATTAACTGACTAGAGGCCCACAGAGAAGGAAATGAATAGTTGAAATAAAGTCATTATTTTTGTTTGTTTTTGCGCACAAAAAGTATTCTCGTCGCTTGATAAACTTAAGATTGAGCCACTGTAGTCACTTGGACTATTTTAACGATGTCTTTAATAACTTTTCGGGGCTGGCAAGTTTCAATCCCTGAAGAAGCCGAGTGATCCAGCTCTCAGATTTCATCAAAAATATCTTAATTCGTGTTCCGAAGATGAACAAAGGTCTTACGGGGTTGGAACAAAATGAGGGTGAGTAAATACTGACAGAATTTTCATTTTTGGGTGAACTATCCCTTTAATGACAATATCTCTACCTTTCATTCCAGCCAGATGATCTGACGGTAGCTGCTCGCATCTCAGCCTACCTGATGGAAAATTCTTGCTGGATGAATGACCTTCACCTTCAACTCAACCTTGCCAAGACAGAACTGCTTATGGTTTCAGCCAAACCATACTTGCTGTGTGATCCTGCTGATTTGCCTTCTACATCATTATACTAGCGGAGCTGCACAACTTCTATCCAGACTGGACTATTGTAATGCTCTCTTGGCAGCTCTTTCAGCATCAGTCAAACCTCTGCAACTGATCCAGATGAGCAAGAGTGGTCTTTAAAGGTAGCCCTATAACTAAACTCACTACTTTAGATCTATGTGTCCTCCAGAAGCTTGTGTTCTGCAAGTGAACGGCGCCTTTTGGTGCCATCATCCCAAAGAGACACAAAATCACTTTCAATGACCTTTACCTGGACTGTTCTCTGCTGGTGGAAAGACCTGCCCAACACATTTTCAAGAAACTGCTTAAGATCCATCTTTTTCGTAAACACTTGACTAGCGCTGAACGATTAATTGTATTTGCGATAATATCGCGATATGATGAAATGCGATTTTGTAACCGCAAAAGCTGCGATTACACTGGTCATGTGACACGCGAGAGAAAAGCAGTCTGCAGATCAAACGCATCAACTTGACACCCTACGCATAGGTCTGGCATACAGGAAAGAACAGTTTATTTTTTATGTATGTGATATTGTGTTATTTATTCTCTCTCCAACAATTCTGGATCGATTCAGAGAATTTCAGAATCGAGTCTGAGCTTAGTTTTTAAACACAGATGCGTGATGACGCTGTGCGTGCTTTAGAAACTACCGTATTCTGCTTGCTTCTAATTTCTCTCTCTCTCTCTCTCTCTCTCTCTCTCTCTCTCTCTCTCTCTCTCTCTCTCTCTCTCTCTCTCTCTCTCTCTCTCTCTCTCTCTCTCTCTCTCTCTCTCCCTCTCCCTCTCGCTCACACACACACACACACACACACACACACACGATACCGCTCGAACCTTCCGAAAAATAAGCTTTCATAAAGTTCGGGGTTTAAGCGAATTACAAGGACAGTCGCGGGCTTCATTGCGGTTTTGCCGCTTTGATGTTACTCTTGCAGTCCGCGGTCTTGGCCGCCGGAATTTTCCTTACAAATGCTCCATGTTGTGGCAAAAATTCATCTCAAACAAACATCACTGCGTAAGAGACACTCAGAGTCAAATTATATAAAATAGAAGTATTTATTCTTGCAAGAATAGGAGCAGTCTAATACACAGTTGTTACCCTGTGCAGAAGAGTGACACACCCCCAGACAGACTGAACTAGCTTTTATCTTAGTTTCAAGGCCTTCTTCCCCCCAGAGCCTTCCTCCCAGTAGTTTTCCATAGACATCACTAGTTGGCCCACTAAGCTCCCCTGCACCAAATGGCCTTCTGACATCTAGGTCAGAGGTCCTTGTTCGTCTGTTCTCTGGAGTGTCTCCCCCTTCTGCCTCCCCAGGTACATAAACAGAATCTTCTCTCACTACAAGTGAGAGACACACATGTGACATTATTTGAATCATCTATATTTTACTAAAGATCAATGAATATCATTAAAATTGCCACCACACTCCACAAAGGCATTATTTATGTATTTTGGAATGCAGTTGGCTTATATATTAAAAATATGAAAAACACTGAGAAAGCTGCTTTCATTTTAAAATACTTACGCGTGCTTTGTGAAGAGTGCTCGTGCATGCGGCTGTGAGCGACTCATTGGTTAAATGTACTTGCATCTCAAAATGCTTTTATGACGCGAAATTAATGTAAACACGGTCAGTTATATCTTAACCCAACAAGACAAACCACATTTACAATTTCAAAAGAGATATGTGCATTAGTGTGAATGCAGCTTATCGTATCGGGGGAAAATCAGTCCAGCTCTTGAATGGAAAACGTTCAGACAGCCTACTTTTAAATACTGAAAACACTTTGTTTATTGCTTGTAATGTGTTTTTGTTCCTCTTTATTTACTAGCTTTTATATTTTGAAGCTATATTAGTTTATAGCCCATTTAAAATTCTTAACATGTAATTGGTTTAATTAAAGTTTATATATAATTATAATTATTTATATATAATATATAATATAATTAATTATATATATATATATATATATTTAAAGTATATATATTTACACATGTATTTAAATACATATTTTAAGTGTTAAAGATTAATTAATGAGAAAAATTAGATAGGATCATAAGCTGCCTAAAGATTCCAATCCCTACTGTACAATGATTTATTGCTTGTCTTTGTCGGCTAATACAGAAGGTAAAGAAATTAAAGTTATCGCATATTAAATCGCAATCGCAATATTGGAAAAAAATATCGCAATTAGATTATTTTCCATAATCGTTCAGCCCTACACTTGACCCAATAATACTAAATCTTTGTACAAAAAAAAAACTTGCTATGTGTACTGTGCTAGGCTAACTGGGACTTGTCACTGCACTTGTTGCTTCTATTGTTATCGTAATTGGTAAGTCACTTTGGAGAACATGTAATTGTAAATGTTTTAAAAAAAAAGTTATATTAGAGTATAAAGGTATACAACAATTGCCTTTTAATGTGGATATTTTTACATGTTCTAAATTATATACTAAGCTTGTATTTCCTATCTATTCTTTACTTATACATTTAGTTAAAGGAACACGCCGACTTTTTGGGACTTTAGCTTATTCACCGTATCCCCACTGTATGCTTCGCCTTCTGAGAATATAGTTCCCAGTATGTATACGGTTAAAAGATGCCTGTGTCTCATATGACCTTGTTATTTGTACACACTGTGACTATGCAAATCACAACATATAAATGTTGTGAAAATGTTGCCGTTATTTTGTCACTTATTGGGAGCAGTATGCTAGCTGAAGCCATTTACTTCCAGTCTTTGTGCTAAGCTAGGCTAGCGGTGGGTGTGTCAGACAGAGTTACGGGACGCACGGAGATGAAAAGGGTATGTATGGACTTATCTGACTCTGGGGGATACGGTGAATAAGCTAAAGTCTAGAGATTGGTCAAACTTGTGAAATTGGATCTGTAAAAATTAAAACTAAATATACAAACATTTGTATTTGAATTGATGTATTTATTTCATTTTTATACATAATTTCATTGTTATTTTACACAGGAAAAAACTATATTAAAAGAAAATTATGGTAGATAGACAGGATTATAATAAAATAACTTTATAAAAACCTAAATTTACAGTTTAACCTGAAAGTTAAATGTCTTTTTAATGTAATTTGACATAATTTATCAGTTTTTCCACGATTTAATAAGCCATTATCAACAGTAATATACTGTAATTTAATCAATTTTGACTGTCTTTTTAATGTAATTTGACATAATTTATCCATTTTTCCACGGTTTAATAGGCCATTATCAACAGTAATATACTGTAATTTAATCAATTATGACTGTCTTTTTAATGTAATTTGACATCATTTATCCATTTTTCCACGGTTTAATAAGCCATTAACAACAGTAATATACTGTAATTTGACATCATTTATCCGTTTTTCCACAGTTTAATAAGCCATTATCAACAGTAATATACTGTAATTTAATCAATTTTGACTGTAAAGTAAATTCTGTATTTTTTCGGTTTTTGCACGTAATTTTGAGAAATGGTTATTTGCTGTAATATAACGGAATCCGTCTGGAAACTTTGCTGCCAGAGATTTACCGTTTTTTACGGGATTTTTTTACAGTGTAGTCTTGTAAATATAAAAGCATGAATGAGTTTTTCGAGATCACACATGGTAAAAAATGGTTTCACCTTTGCTTATAATCTCAAATGATAAAAACAAGACTTGACCACAGAATAAATCTGTCTCTCAAACTTGAGATCACTATCAAACAAAACCCCATTTCGAACTAATGGCTTACAGAAAGGGGCTAGATCACACAGATCAACAGACTTATTTGAAACTCCAAACCACACACCTTCAGTTTTTTCTTCATTCGGTTTTAAAAAATTTAAGGATAGCCATGATTTAATGTCATGTAAGCAGTCCCACAACAACTCTATTTGGTTTTTGCTATTCTTTTTTCAGAGGGAGATACATTTGCATATCATCTGCATAAAAGTGAAAAGGGATTCCATGTTTCCTTAGAATTGACCCAAGTGGTAACAAATACAAAGAGAACAAAATTGGGCCGAGAATGGACCCATGTGGAACCCCACTGAGCATGGGTGCAGGTTGTGAGTGCTCTTGACCAATATTTACAGAGAAAGTTCTATTTAAAAGAATGGACTTGAACCATGCAAGTGCTGTACCACAAATTCCAACATCATTTTCAAGGCGTGTGAATAAAATCTCATGGTCGATGGTGTCAAATGCAGCGCTAAGGTCCAGTAAAACAAGAACTGCTGAGGACCCTGAGTCAACTGCAGTCAATAGATCATTTGAAACTCTAATCAAAGCACACTTTGTTGCCCTGGTGTGTCCTGTTACATTGATTATTCAAACAATAAATAGCACTGAATGTCTGCGCTCAGTTTCAGATTTGGGTTTTGCCTGTACAGACTGCATTTATAGTTAGATGTGTAACCAACATAGAGTTGTCTATGGGTGAAAAACAAGCAATTGCAAAGCTGAGAGAAAATCAATCAGAGCCATTGCACAAACATTGGCCATAACCAGAACAACCATTTGGAATGTCCTGAGGAAGAAAGAAACCACTGGTATACTAAGTAACAGACCTACAATGGGTAGACCAAGGAAAACGTCAGCAGTTGACAACAGAAACATTGTGAGAGCTGTAAAGAAAGACCCTAAAACAACTTTTTGTGACATCAGCAACAACCTCCAGAGGGCAGGAGTGAAGGTATCACAACCTACTGTTCACAGAAGACTTCATGAACAAAAGTACAGAGGCTACACCAGAAGATGCAAACCTCTCATTAGCAAGAACAATATGAAGGCCAGGCTGGAATTTTCCAAAAAAGTACAAAGACAAGCCTCAAACATTCTGGGGCAAAGTTTTATGGACTGATGAGACAAAGATGAACCTTTACCAAAGTGATGGAAAGGCTAAAGTTTAAAAAATAAAAAAGGATCTGCTCATGCTCAAACATACAAGCTCATCTGTGAAACACGGTGGAGGTAATGTCATGGCTTTGGCTTGGATGGCTTCTTCTGCGACTGGCTCATTAATCTGCATTGATGATGTAACACATGATGACAGCAAAATGAACTCAAAGTGTACAGAAACATTTTGTCTGCCAATTTAAAGAAATATGCAACCAAACTGATTGGGAGATCCTTCATCATGCAGCAAGATAATGACCTAAAACACATTGCCAAAACAACAAAGGAGTTCATCAGGGGCAAGAAGTGGAAGGTTTTAGACTGGCCAAGTCAATCTCCAGACTTACCCTATAGAGCATGCATTTTACCTGCTAAAAAAGAGACCGAAGGGAGTAAACAAACAACAACTGAAAGAGGCTGCGGTGGAAGCCTGGAAAAGCATTACAAAAGAAGAATGTAAAAGTTTGGCGATGTCAATGGGTCACAGGCTTGATGCAGTTATTGCAAGCAAAGGATTTGCAAATAAATATTAAGTCTTATTCACTTTAATCTATTTTAGGTTGATCTGTTCCAATACTTTTGGTCACATGAGCAATGGGTGGGTTCAAATAAAAGGTTATATCTTCTAAGTTGTATATCATAGCCAGATGTAAATACCTGGAAATAAAAGCTTAAATGTTGATCTCTTGTCTCATATTCATCTTTTGATGTCAAACCCAAATGTTTTCAGTCAGAAAACAGAAAAAATAAAAGAATTGTCCACACTGTTCCAATAATTTTGGAGGGGATTGTATGTCAAAAATGAGACTAATCATGCATTTTGCATTAACTCACTTGCATTGTGAAGCCTATGGACGTTTCATCCCGTTGTATGTATTTCACACCTGCTTTGTCACATTGCCATGCTGTGTAGGCAGAGAGAGAGAGAGAGAGAGAGAGAGAGAGAGAGAGAGAGAGAGAGAGAGAGAGAGAGAGAGAGAGTTCAGTCCCTCCAGGATTTCGCGATGTTGCGATCGCAACAATTAACGCAACTTCAACAAATCCCCGTGAATTCAGTGCGGCTTGCAATTTTGACCAATCACCGCAACTTTTCTGCAACTTTGACCAATCATTGCGGTCTTCTGCAAAGCGTCGTCCACTTTCCTCACGCAGCGGCTCACTCTCCTCACACAACGGGCAACACACTCTTTTTTACTAAATAGGCCAAAGTAAAACACATTTCAAAGTTACATGCAACATTATGTTTTTCAGCTAGGCGGGCATTATAACGTGTGTTACAAAATGAGCACATTTGTCTCTGAAGGCTGGACAACAATAGAGCAGATGGTGAACAGTGTTTTCTCTGGGACATGGTATGTACCTTTGGGGTGGACCTTGGGCTTTTTCACTTTGTAAACCTATAACATGCACAAAAAAATATATAACAATAAAAGAAAATTCCCGCTCCTCCGTGAGAGATACGAGACCGTGCGTCTCACAGGTGTCGCTCATCAGTAATCACGTCGCGTCGTTCTCCCGCGGTCCGCAGTCTCGTCCTGCTCGACACCGTAAACATAATGAATGGCGACTGTAGAACGAAAAAGCCGAATCCTGGACATTTTTGGCGATCTCGAAATCCCAGACAGACTTATCATGGAGATTTACTAGTAGATAACTTTAACTTATCTACTTTAACTTTAAATTTAACTGCGCTCTCTTACCGTTAGGGCGTGGCTTGGGAATGGCAAATTCAAAAATAATTTCTCATTTCTACTACATACAGTTTTTTACAATCGCTATGAAATTTTTTTCAATACTTTTAACAAATTTCCAAAACTCTTAACGCACCAACACACCTACAACACACAACTGGCAAAACAGTTAATTTCATACTCAAAATCACACATTGTAAACTAAACTCCAACACTAATTTTCAAAATACAACAATAATACACTAGCAACAATACACAAACATGTCTCAAAATCAAATAATTTTTCAAAACACTAACATATGTTCTCGTCCAACAGGAAGATTTAGTCAATCATAGCACAATGTCATAAAAACACTAACATCAGATGGAATTATGGAAACTGCATTATTTTATATGTGTCAGGTCTGCCCTTATACAACTGACAGTATATTGTATTAATGATAGATTGTGTTTTGCACTGCAGTTTCTTTTGAAGCCTCTCTACAGTTTTGTTGGGTTTAGGTCTTTTTCTGCAGAAATTCAATAAAAAAGAAAACATCTCAGAGTGCTTTATAATGTACGGTTACTGTAATGAAAAAACGAAGACAGAGACAGAATTGCTGCAATGAATAAAATAAATAAAAATAAATTTATATATTTGCATAATTTAATCAGCTGTTTCTCAGTAACAATAGAATAATATACAGGGGATACATTTGTATATAAACAGCTGTTCACCTTGACTTTAGCCTGTAAGGTTAGGTTTAGAACATGGTGTTTTCTACAGAAAAAACCTGCCCCTGCACAGGTGCTGACATACAGTGTTAAAGCATTGGTAAATTTGCCAGTAAAAATCTATTGTTTTGGTCTTGTCTGAGCTTGTGTGTAAAAGAAGTTAATTTTTTACATTTGTGTTAATTGTATGCATTTTGTGTTAAAGCAACAATAAATGTTTTACTAGTATAGCTTACACAGACGGTTGTAGTGCTAACTGTGTTAAGAGTTTAGGAAATTTGTTAAAAGTATTGAAAAAATTGTCATAGCGATTGTAAAAATCTGTAAATGACCCATTTTAAATACACATTCATCTTTACAGAGGTGAAGAATCCCATCTATCTACCTTTGCTGTTTTAACCTATAAAAACAAATGCCAAAGAACATCGCAACTTTCATCGCAACTTTTTAGAAAAGTGTCCGCAACATCAGGCATTTTAGGCCGCAACAATCACAAAAAAGGCCCGCGAAATCCTGGAGGGACTGGTTTGTGTGCGCACATGTGTGTGAATTCTATGCTCTAGTGACAGGGTCTGCTTATCTGGCTGTGCCACTATGTGAAATTTGTGAGTGCGTGTTTGCTTGTGATACGCGCTCGCTGTACATTTAGGGCTATCACTCTCAGTGGAGTGTGACCATTGTCTTGTAACAGGAAATGTGTGTATTGGAGTCGCCTTGCCATAACTGTGCCCCTGTCAAAGGCGCTCAGATCTTTATTCCTGCCCATTTCTCGTGCATCCAACATGTTGACTACGAGAACTGATTGTTCGCTTACCATCTAATCTACCCAGACTTTAATATGTGGCCTTGTTATGAGATGATCAACGATATTCACTACAATTAAAATATAATATATCATATTATTTATTTTGCGTGCCCCTGTGAGCCTGGAGGCTGTGTTGTCTGGAGCCTAGTGCTCCTGATAGGGTCTCCTAAGGCAAACTGGTTCCAGGTGAGGGTCCAGAGTAAGAATGGTTCATAAAGACCCCCATGATAAAACGAGGAAGAGGAGGAGAGACCCTGCCCGGAGGAAGCCCGGGGCCCCGTCTGGTTTGCGTGCCCCTGTGAGCCTGGAGGCTGTGTTGTCTGGAGTCTAGTGCTCCTGGTAGGGTCTCCCAAGGCAAAGTGGTTCCAGGTGAGGGTCCAGACTAAGAATGGTTCATAAAGACCCCCATGATAAAATGAGGAAGAGGAGGAGAAACCCTGCCCGGAGGAAGCCCGGGGCCCCCGTCTGGAGCCAGGCCCAGAGGGAGGGCTCGTCGGCAAGCGCCTGGGCTTTGACTGTTGTTTGTGCATATGCACCAAACAGCAGTTCAGAGTATTCAAACCTTCTTGGAGACTCTGAATGGAGTTCTGTATGAGGCTCCAGTAGGGGACTCCATAGTTCTACTGGGAGACTTCAACGCGCATGTGGGCAATGATGGAGATACCTGGAAAGTGTAATTGGGAGGAGCGGCCCCCGGATCTAAACCCGAGTGGGTGTTTGTTGTTAGACTTTTGTGCTAGTCATGGATTGTCTATAACGAACACCATGTTCGAACATAAGGATGCTCTTAAGTGTACGTGGTATCAGAGTACCCTAGGCCGAAGATCGATGATCGATTTTGGAATCATTTCATCTGATTTGAGGCCGCATGCTTCGGACACTCGGGTGAAGAGAGGGGCGGAGCTGTCAACTGATCACCATCTGGTGGTGAGTTGGGTCAGGGGATTGGGGAAGAATCTATACAGACCTGGTAAGCCCAAATGGGTAGTGCGAGTGAACTGGGAATGTCTGGAAGAGACCCCTGTCCGCAAGATCTTCAATTCACACCTCCGGCAGAGCTTTTCTGGCATCCCTGTGGAGGTTGGGTTCATTGAACCTGAGTGGGCAATGTTCAAAGTTTCTATTGCTGAAGCCGCAGCGGGAAGCTGTGGTCTCAAGGTCTTAGGTGCCTCAAGGGGCGGTAACCCTCGAATACCGTGGTGGACACCGGTGGTCAGGGAAGCTGTCCGACTGAAGGAGGCCTTCCGGGATTTGTTTTCTCGGAGGACTCCGGAGGCGGTTGCATGGTACCCACAGGCCCGAAGGGCTGCAGCCTCTGCTGTGGCAGATGCAAAGCAGCGGGTGTGGGAAAAGTTAGGAGAAGACATGGAGAAGGACTTTCGGTCGGCACAGAAGTGCTTTTGGGGAACTGTCCGCCACCTCAGGAGGGGGAAGCGGGGAACCATCCAAGCTGTGTACAGTAAGGATGGGATTCTGTTGACCTCAACTGAGGAGGTAATTGGGCGGTGGAAAGAACACTTTGAGGAACTCCTAAATCCGACTTACACACCCTCTCTAGTAGAGGCAGAGTTGGAGGCTGATGGGGGATTCTCGTCAATTTCCCTGGTGGAATTCACTGAGGTAGTCAAACAACTCCACAGTGGCAAAGCCTGACGGATTGATGAGATCCGCCCAGAAATGCTAAAGGCTTTGGGTGTGGAGGGGCTGTCTTGGATGACATGTCTCTTTAACATTGCGTGGAAGTCGGGTACAGTGCCCAATGAGTGGCAGACGGGGGTGGTGGTTCCCCTGTTCAAAAAGGGGGACCAGAGAGTGTGTGCCAATTACAGGGGTATCACACTTCTCAGCCTCCCTGGTAGAGTCTACTCCAAGGTGCTGGAAAGGAGGGTTTGGCCTCCTTTAGTCGAACCTCGGATTGAAGAGGAACAATGCGGTTTTCCTCCTGGGCGTGGAACAACGGACCAGCTCTTTACTCTCACAAGGATCCTGGAGTGGGCTTGGGAGTATGACCATCCAGTCTACATGTGTTTTGTAGATCTGGAGAAGGCGTATGACCGGGTCCCCCGGGAGATACTGTGGGAAGTGCTGCGGGAGTATGGGGTGAGGGGATCCCTTCTCAGGGCTATCCAATCCCTGTACAACTAAAGCGAAAGCTGTGTCCGGGTACTCGGCAGAAAGTTGGACTCTTTCCAGGTGAGGGTTGGCCTTCGCCAGGGCTGCGCTTTGTCACCAATCCTGTTTGTGATATTCATGGACAGGATGTCAAGATGTAGTCGTGGTGAGGAAGGGTTGCGTTTCGGTGGGCTTAGGATCTCGTCACTGCTTTTTGTGGATGATGTGGTCCTGATGGCATCATCGGTCCGTGACCTTCAGCTCTCACTGGATCGGTTCACAGCAGTGGTTGGGATGAGGTGGTTGGGATGAGGATTAGCACCTCTAAATCTGAGGCCATGGTTCTCAGCAGGAAACCGGTGGAGTGCCAACTCCAGTTAGGGAATAAGTCCTTACCCCAAGTGAAGGAGTTGAAGTACCTCAGGGTCTTGTTCATGAGTGAGGGGAGACTGGAGAAGGAGATTGGCCGGAGAATCGGAGCACCGGGGGGCGGTATTGCACTCGCTTTCAATTTTCAACCGGTCAATTTTCATTCCTACCCTCACCTATGCTCATGAAGGCTGGGTCATGACCGAAAGAACGAGATTATGGGTACAAGCGGCCGAAATGGGTTTCCTCAGGCAGGTGGCTGGTGTCTCCCTTAGAGATAGGGTCAGAAGCTCAGCTCAGAGTAGAGCCGCTGCTCCTTTGTGTCTAAAGGAGCCAGTTGAGATTGTTTGGGCATCTGGTAATGATATCTCCTGGACGCCTCCCTAGGGAGGTGTTCCAGGGGCTTCTAGCTGGGAAGAGACCTTGGGGATGACCCAGGACTAGGTGGAGAGCTTATATCTCCACACTGGCCTGGGAACGCCTCGAGATGGTTAATGTGGCTCGGGAAAGAAAAGTTTGGGGTCCCATGCTGGAGCTGCTACCCCCGCGACCTGACCCCGGATAAGCGGATGAAGATGGATGGATGGATATACAGATTAAAAAAGAGTTTTTTTTTCTTTACACAATCCATTTTAGGAGGGGTTGAGATAAAAACTGTAAAAAAGGTCTATAATAACCTATGGTGTGTAAACACACAATAACATTTAAATCAGTCTGCAAAATACCTTGCATGAATTTATCATTATTCAATGTAATTAAGCACCAGCTTCATACAAAGTTAAAATGATTGATGAAATAATGAATTTCATCCTGTTTTTGACAGAAATCAATGCATCAGAGGTCTTTCAGGGCAAAGGCTCTATATCATTTCAATCTTGTCGAAAGAGTAAAAAGCCACTCAGTTTGTTGCCAGATATGAGAGGAACCAATGAAGTTAAAGTAACACCAGGTAACTTTTCAACCTTCATAATATATTTCCAAGTCTCTTGTGATGGTACATCGACTTACAATAGGTTGATTGACACGTCTGCCATAGCCTGACGGGGTCTGTAGCGTTTTTAATCGTACTTTTAAACTTCGGGTTTCTGGTAGTAACCGGCGAACAAAGAGAACTACAAAACTCGACTGCTTTACGGCATATACGTCACTTCCACCACCACCCCCACTTCCTTAAAATCGCAGGGCTTTCAAGTGTCACTCATTTCGTCACTCATTACAGCGTATTTCTCACACTGAAAAACGATTTGTAATATATTTAATATGCCGCAGCGCCCAAAACTCTGGCCGCGCCGCTCTCACTGTGGAACAGGCATGAATTCAAGCGCGTCTCCTCTGGTGTTGTTCGTCTGGTGTTGTTAGCCAATCAGAAAATAGCACTATTGTATCTGGGTAACATTTAACGCAACAACCAATGACACCCCGTAGTCTGGGGTGTTTTGTCTGCCTGACTATGTTACGGAAGCTATCTTATCCTCCGTTTATCTTCATGAATCAGGTAATGATTATTTGTCTTGCCTCAAGCTATAATGCAAATCGATTTGTAAAATTTGCAGATTTATTTATGGTAGCTTGATATTATAATATTGACGATATATGGTTATTATCTACCACTCAAACATTGCATTGAAGTATCATATAGATTCAGTAAAACGGTAACCAATAGACTAGGCTACTATAATGACACTGGCTTGTAAACGTGATCATCGCGATCATTTGTCGTTAGAAAAAAAATAAAACCCATGAAATTATATTCATATGACATGCTGAAATATATGCCACTGTACCTGGGATGGGCTATCATGGTTGTCAACAAATGCACGATGACAGAGTTTACGACAGTAGTAGAGGACAATCCTGTTTCCCAACTGTAGGGGGACCCCGAGAGCAAAAGTTACCTGGTGTTACTTTAAATCTACATGTCACCTAAGTTCTACTGTGTGATCTGAACCCTGTTGCATTTAGCAACATCAAAGAAGCAATTCATATTCATGGAGAGAAAGACCTTAATTTAATCCCAACTGTGAAGCACACAGACAGATAGGCACCCCCTTCTTACACACACACACTTTATGATATAAAGTGTGTTGTTTGTAAGAACCAGTTATGTGTATGTGTGAAGTTGAGAGGCAATTTCCTTTGTCGTCTCCTGCTGCGTGATTATTAAGCTGACTTTTTTGTCTTTCATTCTCCCAGCGCCTTCTCTCTCCCCTTGTGAATACAGTCTGCGCTAATAGACTTCATCTGTTAGCGGAATGTGGCTGCCAACCAATTTAACTGACCTGCCTTCTCAGTCTGGGTTTGTGTATGTGCGTGTTTGGTGCTGATAGCCACACAAACGCTTTGGCCAAATTCCACTGCTCTCTATAATCATAACAAAATCTGCTGCGTAATCAGTTTCACAGAAAGGGAAGTGAAAAACAAACTCTCCAACACTGTAATTGTGACAATACAAGTATATATATATATATATATATATATATATATATATATATTACATTTATTAAATAAATAAATTATAATCACATTTCTGATTTAAATCCTCCAAATTGGCCCCATTTACTTCTATTGCGAGTGCCTTACATAACCTTGTTTAAGGAAAAGGGAAAATTCTAAAATAAATTTGTGATAATTAAAACTGTGCTACAAATGCTGTAAATTGAGCTTAAAATCACCATACAATCTAAATTTTACTTCTTTTTTTGTGGAAGGTTGCAGTTTTTATTTTACCTGATTTATCCATGCACATTATTATAAAAAATTAATTTTAAAAAATCATGTGCCCTCAGAATCTTTTATCAAAAACATTACAATGCTCACCATGTCGCAATATCATCTCTTTTTCTGATGACATGTATACTAGTGTGAGGGGGCTGAGCAATAAAATTGTTCAATAGCCAGATGAGTTCAATACCTACCCTCCAGCAACCGTCACGCACATGAAACCATCATAGCAATTAGCAAAAAGATGACGATCCAATAATTGAATCAGTCCTGATGGACATATGGTCTTATACTACTTTTTTTCCCGTTCAAGAAGTTGTTTCACATATATACACATATACATACACACATCACAAAAGAGAAGAAAAGAAGGTTATCATTTCTGTTTCATGTCAACTTTACTGTAACTTGTATTGAACTCAGAATATTTCTGTAATAATATTTTTTTATAAAATGCTTTGCCAACAGCCTTTGTATTGAGATGGTCAAGTGTTTGAGACCTGAAGTGGGACTGTGGGCTCAAATAAGGGCTGGAAGAAAAAGATGAAAGCATGACTTGTGTGTCCGCCACAAGGAGGCCTTGAGAAATTCTACACAAACACTGTATAATAGACAGTTCTTCTACACACAAACACACACAGTTATGGAACTCGCAAGGTCCACTTGAGGAAGATTTGTGCAATTCTGTCATCGGTGAAAGATAAGGGCAGAGTAAGGAGTTGAGGCACGAGTGAATAGGCAGCTGGGATAAATAAAAACCTCACGAGTGGGTTTGAGCAAAAATGAATAAGAGAATGATTAAGTGGGAAAATAAAGGACATGAGTGAGAGCAGTCAGAGAGGATTGTAAAGCAAACTACTCCCAGCGAGATCTGTTATTGTAACAGGACCGAGTCAGTCTGTTCACAGACTGATGATTTAATGGCATATGCGCATGCTGCCCCTTACACTCACTCATCGCTTTATTTGCATCCCCCATTTGAAGAGATGGGAGCAAAAAATAGTGGATAGAGACAATGCCAGGCTGATGACAGTGAGAGTGGCAATAACTGTAACTGTTGAAAAGACATTATCTTACCAGAATCATGCCAGACGGGTACAGTCAGGGAGGGAATAATGGGAAATCTGAGTGTTTGTCCAACACAAGGAGGTCAAATGGCTCGTTTACAGTCTTAATTTTGTCAATGAAAATACGTTGAGGAAAGAAATAACCCAGCATGATATCTACAATCCAATAACAATGTTTACAAGTAGACAAATGTAGAAAAAATGTATTCAAATAATCCAATCAAAGCACATTGAGGATTGCACTGCTTGAGCTGAACATTAGTAAACTCAAATGCTTCGCTTGAGGGGAAATACGCTCACTCAAACATCTTATATATGAGATTAATCAGCTGTATCAAACAACATAAACATAATATTACTGCTTACATTTGCAGACATTGAGGTGAATGCACTGCTGACTTGTCTTGAACTAAGTCACGTAACATAACAATATGTACAGTCTTTAAAACATGAATTCACAATTATTTCTTAATAGTACTTAAGTCTACGTTATTTGGTTTTATTTCAGGAGTTTGACTGTTCACAAGGACAGTTTTCATCTGTTGCATTTTATGTTGATAATTTAGGTCTAATTCAATTTACATAACTGTTTAAAAGTTCGGGTCAGTAAGATTTGAAATTAATACTTTTATTCGGAAAGGATGTCTTGATCTAAAGTAACAGTAAGCACTAATAATGTTACAAAATATTTCTTTTTTTTCAGATAAACTTTCCATTCATCAAAGAATCCTGAAAAAAAAAGATAATGGACTTAAGAAGAAATGTCATTCTGTAATAGCTTTTGTCCTAAATGAGATTCTAACTGAAATTGCCATGGTTATCAAACAGATAAGATGGGATTCTAAAGTTAGGATATTTCTGTAATATGCCTCCAGGACAGGTGAGTATCTTGGGTGTAGGCTAGTGTGTTGTGGGTTACTTGAATTCCTTATGAAGCAGAGTGAGATGGAGTTGGAGTACAGGTAATGGTGAACAGAGGTCAATGGAGTACAGCTAGGGGTAGACAGGAGATCATTGAGCACAGGTAAGGATTTTAAGAGACTGCTTGAGAACAGGGAGATTATCAGAAAATTTGTTGGAGTACAGGTCAGGTAAACAATTAACTGGAGACAAGGTGGGTACATCTAGCAATACTAGGATGCAGATAAGTAATCTGTATTCCAAAGGAGAATAGACAACGACTAATGAGTGAGAGTGGCTTATGACGGGGACTTGATTGGAATGGTGATGTTTTATTGCTATTAATATAATTGTTGCAAATAAATATACATTTTATAATTAAGTTTCCAAAATATGCTTTATATATATTGCTTGTTCCGTCTCTGCTCTTGCCGTCTTGCTGCTGAAATTTTAGCGTAGCCATCACAGGAATAAATTAGAAAACAGTTATTTTAATAATATTTCACAACCGTTTTACTGACCCCTAACTTTTGAACAGTGGTGTATGTTTCATACATGATAAAACTGTCAATTTCTTACATTTTTCAATTTGTTTATTTACTAATATATTTATTTCCAATTTATCATTTTATCGACTAAAACTGTTTGCCATTTAAATTCAAATTTTTAGAGTAAATGGGTTAAAATCAAAAAAACATGACATGATGAAATAGTGATTAAACAGAAAAAATAAAACTATGATTAAAACCAACAACTGTGTAAAAATGGACACTATAAAAAGAGACACTTTTAGACTCCACCAGCAGTAAAATAACACCAGTTTAAATCAATAAAGCCTCTAGCAACTCAAGGCCGAATCACATTAGCAACCACAATCGTTTTCAGCTTCAGTGAAAGACTTTTGAATCTTACATTTGCAGTATTTTTTTTTTCTTTTTACTGTGAGATTGAGCTGATGCTTACAATTTAATGGACAATCGGTACAGTCAGTCAAATTGCGTCACGGCTGGATGGTATCCTCTCTTCTGTCTAGGTGGAATCATTTTAGTAATTTCCCTGACTTGATAACTTCATCTCAAAGCAGTGGTGAACTCTGTACTAATCATGCACTAACTATTTAATGTTTGTGGTCTAACATTAACATTAATCTTATCTCATCAAATACATTTTTAAGATTGAAATTATTTCCCTTTCAGTCGATAACGTCGGGCGTAGTCGACGTCGACTGAATGGGGATCACGCCAGGGAGCCTATCATCTTCGAGTACTATTGAACGAGCCAATGTAATTCGCGTGCGTGATTCGCATCACACACTCCGCCCCACGCGGCGCGGGTATAAATACGGAAGTGGATGCACGCACTAGTTGCCTTTCGCTTCGGAGCCGATAGTTTGATGTCTCTGAGAGTGCTGTTGTTTACAACGAGTGAATGTGTCGGTGTTCTTCGGGAAGACTCTCCCAGTGCTGGTGTTCTAGAGCACGAGTGCAGCGGTGATCGCAAGCTTTGAGCTCTCAACTGCTGTTTTAATAGCAACAATTTCTTAATGTTTGTATGTGTTGACGGCTGGTTAGAGGGCGGAAAAGTGAGTGCTTCACTGTTTCAGTTCTCTGTTCAGTGTTGCCGCGGTCATTCCCCTGTGTGCTCCGGCACTGGTGACGGTCCTATTTTCTGAAAGAGCAACACGGGTGCGTTTGCGTCTTTTTCAAGATGTCATTCCACCTGTGCGTTTCTGGATGCGGTCGTTCCCTTTTCCTCTCTGACGGTCACAATTGTTGCATCATGTGATTGAGCTATGTATTTATATGTATATAAATATGTGTATATATATATATATTTATATGTTCGGCATGCTGAGGCAGCTTTTGTGGACAGCTCATGTTCTCATTGCGGGAATATGACTGTCGCAGTGTTGAGATCGAGACTTGCCTTCGTCCGCGAGGCGCGAGTCCCCATTACCATGCCCCACCCCGGGTGCCGTGTGGGATGGGTGATCGGAGGAGAGTGATGGATGTCTCGCCCGGTAACCATTCCCTGTCGCAGCACACACCGCAGCCGATGGAATTCCTGTTGAGCATGCTGGTCCTTCTGTAATGGACTGATCAGTTGTTTCAGTGGGGGTTCCTCCTGAGGATAAGATGTCGATAGCTGCATCGGAGGGTGAGCTGGCCTCTGGAAATGAGGACTTGGCTGTGTTATCTCCCTCTGGGAGTGTAACATTGCCCAAGCCCAATCCAGAAATGTCAGCTATGCTGAAGCGGGCCGCCGAGGCTGCAGGGCTCGAGTGGAACCTCCACCGTGTCCCGTTCAGTCTCGGTTGGAATCTGGAGTTTGGTATGTAGGGGCAGGCCGCGCTGGTTCTCAGCTCGCCGCCCCAGTGCCTTTCTTTCCCGAAATGCATGGAGAGCTTACAAGGTTGTGGACAGCACCTTTCTCTGCCAGAAACTGCCTGAATAGTTTTTCCCCCTCACTACCCTTGATGGAGGAGCGGTGAAGGGTTGCGAGACTATCCCTCCAGTGGAGCGGTCTGTCGACACAGGTGCACCTGTGTCCGGCAGCCGCTGCCTTTTGGGGGGATCCTTGTCTCCCCCCTAAAGCCTGTGATTTTTCATCCGTTCCGACGGGCAGAGCTTACAAAGCCTGTGGGCAAGCCGCTTTCTCTAGCGTGCCATGGCGTTGCTCCAGGGCACTCATGCACGAGGGTAATCCAGACCGTGCACTCATAGGTGAGCACCGCACTGCATCTGACCTCACCCTCGGGGCAGGAGTGTCGTAGCGTGGGTTCGGTTCCTGGTCTCCCCAATTTCCCAGGTTGGGCTGGTCGGTGACGCAGCGGAGAACTGCATCCAACAGTTCTGCCGCTCAACCCGCCGCCGGTGGCAGCTCCTCCGCATGCTCATCGCCGAGGGCGTTCCTCGACCACCGCTCCTGCTGGGCCTCCACAGCAGCCTCCACCCAGGCCTCAGCATGGAGCCGGTTGGAGTCTTTGTTTGTGTGTGTGTGTCTGTTCCGCCGCTGGCTCCCCCCAAAAAAAAAAAACGGAGCAAGCGGTACCCACACTTCGAAGAGAGAGCAAATTCATCAGTTCCTGGGTCCAAAGAGGGCCAGTCTGGCGGGTGTGACGCTGTATAGCCTTACACCCCTCAGCTCCCCCTTGCTCGCCAGCAGGCAGCTTGGTGTGTTCGAAGACCCGGTCATCCGCCTTCTCACGTGCCCCCTGCCGCTAGTGGAGACAGGTAAGTGTTGCACAGCACACTAACACCACACTCTCTACTTTGCTGCGCCACCTCAGGCTCGGCTATCCCGCTCAAGTCAGTGATAATCATCACATTAGGTGTTGAGCAGACGTGCTCCTGAAAATCCAGTGATATTCATCACACCTAGTGTTGAGCAGTGCTCCTGACTTGTGCGTGCTTATCTTATCCTGCTGGCAAAGGATTTGACATAGCCGCTCCTCCAGCCGGTACGAAGGCCAGTTGTAAACTCGTTCTTCGTGCTACTAGGTGGTGGGTTGTGACCATCTTGTCCCAAGATTGGTCTGCAGCTCCGACCTGAAAGACATGTGCTTCAGATCTCTACCTTCCGCGCTGCAGGCCATCCTGTGTGTTGCGTGTGAAGGTTGAAATATCAGTACAGAGTCCTTCCCTTCGAGTGCTCCAGAGCCCGTTGGGTCTTCAGGTCAACTGGGAGAGAGTAATCTCGCCCACTGGCTGAGTATCTCTTTTTCAGTTTTGGAGATGGACTCGGTCTAACACGTCTCTCCAATGAGAATGTGTTCAGCTGGTGTTTGAAGTGAGAAAGGGTCCCACTGAAAGAACTTTCAGAGGCTCCTGGGTATATGGTAGATGCAGCCATCGGATTCCTCCATATATGATCGCTTCAGCGCTAGCTTCATGATCGAGTCCAGAGGTGACCGTGGCAGAGCAGCTCACCCTCTGTGACTATAGTCATCCCGGTCTGCTGCCAAACCCTCTTCAACTGAGGGGCCATGTATAAAGGGCGTGTTTTAACGGGGGCCTGGGCAACCCTCGACTACACAGGCATTCATGCTTCGAGTTGTTAGACATTGCGACCGTTGCGCAAGCTTCCCTTGCATGTCACAACTCACCCGTCACCTCCTCCTTGGAGTCAGAAGCTTCTGAGGCACTTTGTTCCACTCTTTCTGCTTTACTCAATCATCCCATCAACGAGCCTCACGACAGTTACAGCCAGGGTGAGTGGAGTCTCCAACCCCTGGGGCCCAGCTGAGTCATGACCACTCCGGGGCCGCTCAGTTGCCTCTCCGGTTTCGTCTCCCTTCCAATTGTTTCTGTCCGAGCGGACAACCCTTGGACAGACACTGGCTCTCAGCTGCCCCGGGGGCCCGCAGAAATGCGTTTCCCCAGTGAGCCTCCTAAAAGTGACTACGACTCATGGTCGCTTGGCGCCTGCTCAAGTCAGTGAATTCATCACACTTCATGTTGAGCATTAATGCCCCTGAAAATCAGTGAAGTTCCTCGCACTCAGGTGTTGAGCAGCAATGCTCCTGTAGCTCAGTGAATTCATCGCACTCAGGTGTTAAGCAGCAGTGCTCCTGAAGCTCAGTGAATTCTTTCACACCCAGTGTTGAGCAGAAATGCTCCTGTAGCTCAGTGATGTTCTTCGCACTCAAGTGTTGAGCAGAAATGCTCGTGTAACTCAGTGAATTTATCACACTCAAGTGCTGAGCAGAAATGCTCGTGAAGCTCAGTGATCTTCACATGTTGTGTTGAGCAGTGCTCCTGTCTTTTAGCGCCCGTCGCTTGCACCTACGGTGCCAAGTCAGGAGGGAGCAGGTCTTCATAGTTGCCCCTTATTGGCCCAACCAGACCTGGTTCCCATCGACAGCCTTCCTGACTTCCCCTGAACACTTTCTCAGGGACGCGGCACGATGGCACCCGCGTTCTACCCCTGGAGATTCCGGGCGGTCTTACGTCTGAACGCGGAGGTTCAGGTGGCTATCACTGGGACATGTGATAGTTACCATCACTTCTGCGAGCACCCCCTAGAAATGGGTAGCGTGCTTACGCCTTTAGAAGTGGAACCTAGTCGTTGAGTGCGTCTTCTCTCCAGAGGAGATCCTGAAAGCTTTTGATCATTTCAGTGCTCTCTTTCCTGCAAGATGGGTTGGAGTAGGCTGTTTTCCTTCACCCTCAAAATGATGTTGCCTCGGTGTTTAAACGACGCTCATCGTGATGCAGAAGTATAGAGAAGCACGTCCTGATCGTCAGGTTCCTGAGGACCAAGGTGATGTAAATCCTTGCGTCCCTCTTTATCCTCTTGGGCCTTATCTCTGGTGCAACTGCACTGCAGAGACCGCCCCTGAGCCACTGCAGGCAGTGAGTTAAAATTTATGTTATATCAGTTCTCCTGCTCGCAAGGTCTCTACTAGAGGGAAGGGACTTTCTCGCTTTCGGTCAACGTATTGTGCCTGGAGTTCGGGCCGAGTTCAAGCTGAGACCCCGGCTTGGATTGTGCCCAAGGTTCCTACCTCTCCCGTAATAGGGGCAGGTGGTGAGCCTGCAAGCGCTGCCCCGGAGGAGGCAGATCCAGCCCTGGCTTTCTCAGTCCGTTCGCTTATAGCAGTTAGACGTGTACAGAACGCAAGCCATAGACTTCAGACCAGCTCTTATCTGTTAGGAATTCAGCAGAGAGGGAAGGCGGTTTCCAAGCAAAGTCGGCCACTTAATGCTTACTTTCATTTCGGTAAAAAATTCTGAGATGCAACATCTCCACTTAGGTGTTGAGCTCCTCTATAATGAGTGTAAAGTGCTCCGCCTGAGTGTTGACGATATGCTTTGCTAAACAGATACTAGAGCTGGGGGCTGGACGACACCTAGTTGAACTGCTGCTTCCCGTGGGCTCCCTTCTCATGAAGCCAGTTTCACTGTGAGCCCGGTTCAAGTGTCGGCTTGCTGCGCCATTCCCCTCCTATGGACTGGATACGTGCGCCTTTCTACTCCAGTTGAGTTGACTCAGTTGACTCCTTTAAATTTGAACCCTGTTGAGTTCCTCCACACCCCTCCGATGTCGGACGTGCGGAACGTCTGGTGTTAGGCCCACCACTTGTAAGCAGTGTGGAACCTGTGTTAGGCTGGGTCCATATGTTGCGGTCCCTACGTGTATTCCCTACGGCAACCCCATATGTGTATTCTTCCACGATACGGCTCCCTACGGTCCCATCATGGTCTGGTGAGTCTCCCCCCGGCTTAGGCTGGAGCCACCCCAGTGACATTCCATATGTCGTACTGCCCGGTCATCCGCCCAGTTCATATTTGTATTTTCCACATTACCTCCCTTCGGGTAGGATGTGGCTTCCGCAGTGTCCCTTCCTTCCAATGTACGGGAACGCTTCCCAGTGGTCCTGTAGGAACGGCAGTGACTTCCCTGGCCTAAGCCCTGTCCTTCCCCGCCTTAAAAATTGCGCGGGCATCAGGAGGCTTTTGTGTAGGCACTGGAAGGTGGCAGCTTTAGTGGCGTTTTCAAAGGTTATCCCCATTCAGTCGACGTCGACTACGTCCGACGTTATCGACTGAAAGGGAACGTCCTGGTTGCGTATGCAACCCTCCGTTACCTGAAGGAGGGAACGGAGGATGTAGTCCCCTTGCCACTACCGCTGGACCACCACTGACTCCGGGTTACGCTCGGCCCCTCAGCGAAAAAGCAACTAGTGCGTGCATCCACTTCCGTATTTATACCTGCGCCGCGGGGGCGGAGTGTGTGATGCGAATCACGCACGGCAATTAGTTTGACTCGTTCAATAGTACTCAAAGATGATAGGCTCCCTGGCGTGATCCCCATTCAGTTCCTCCTTCAGGGAACGGAGGGTTGCATATGCAACCAGGACGTTTTCTTTTATCAAAATTAAGTGAACAATTTTTTTTAATAACGGATAAATTTAATTTTTATATAATTTCACTATTTTGGTTTAGCTGCTGCTATTTTTGCTATCCTTGATTTATCCGCACTAACTAAAGAAAAATATATTAAGAAATATTCCAGATGTTTCTTCATTTCCCTCTAATCACAATTTTTTTAAATCAAGACGTTTTCTTATAAAAGTTGTTTTAATTGGTAATCATTTATTTTTTGTGTGTCCTTAGCTTTATTTTCCATCAAGTTGTAAAGTTCCTTTGACAAACTGCATCTACGTCTTTTATGACATCATTCCTCAGGAAGTGGCATTATTTATGATGACTTTTGACAAAAGCACAAAAACACACAAGTATAAACTAGGTGGAGCAATGGTTTTGTTTAATCTGTTATTTTTTGTATTGTTAGTTGCAATATTTTTGAAAGTCATGTTCAAATTCAAGTTAGAGAACGTCTCGGTTACTGATGTAACCCTCATTCCCTGATGGAGGGAACAGGACACATAACGTCAACGTGACTATGTTATTGGGATCACTTCAGGGAGCCCTATCATCTTCGAGTGTCTACAAAACGAGCCAATGAACGTTGGCGTGCGTGAATCGCGTCACTTGCCCCACCCCACAGCGCGGGTATAAACAGGAAGCGGGCTCATTGTTTTTCGCTGAGGAGCCGAGATCGTGACGGCCGTACAGCGATGGTCAGCAACTGTGGCGACGGGACATTACGTCTACTGTTCCTTCCTTCAGGGAACGAGGGTTACATCAATAACCGAGACGTCCCTATGAGTCGCTTACGTTCGACGTAATATCGACGTGACAACGTAATTGGGATCCCTATGGAAAACGCCACGGTTGCTGCCACATCCAGCGCCCTACGGAAGACTCTCAGACCCCCAAATGGCAGGGGTGGAAGGCCTGGGTAGAGGGAGTTCAACTGCTGTTCCATCATAACCCACACAGTGGAACTCTTTGGATAACACTGGGAAAGCGTGCCTTTCCAGGGGAGAGGGACGCTGCGGAAGCCACATCCTGCCCGAAGGGAGGTAACATGGAGAATACACATATGGACTGGCCGGAAGGGGCAGTGCAACATGTTGAATGTCACTGGGGTGGCTCCAGCCTGAGAAGGGGGAGGCTACACCAGACAGTGACAGCAGAGCAGACTCTGCCAAGGGAAAAACACGGACTCACCGCAGGGAGCTGGTCGTAGAATAATACGCATATGGGATCGCCAAAGGGATCACCACATATGGAACCCAGCCTAGCATAAGTTACACGAGCACTAGGCCTGGCGTCGGACACTCCGCAACGTCCAACTGCCGAAGGGGTGCGGAGGAACTCTACAGGGTTCGCCTGAGTGGGGAACTTGACTGGAGCAAAAAGGCGCACTTATCCGCTTCATGGGAGGGGAGTGGCGCAGCAAGCCGACACTAGAGCGGGAACTTAGGTGTTACCAGCTGGTTGAAGCGAGCACACAGGAAGCAATCGGCTCAACATGTAGGCTATAGGCCTATGTCACACTCCCTGCTTCCGGAACGCGGAGTAGGGATACAGAACTTCCGGTCAACAGTATTTCTCAATAAGGATTTAGATTATCAGCCATAATGTCTAAACAATCCGAGGTAGACTGACCACGAGCTATGAGGTTGTGAAACAAAGATTTTTGCTCCTGTAGAAGCTATAAGTTCGAATGAAATCAACCTTGTTTTAAGAAAAACGTGTTTTATCCGCGATCTTATGAAAAAAAACTACACTACCCAAAATCCTAACCGTTGCAGCAACGTCTGCTGATTGGTCCAACTCGCTGTTACCATAGAAACGTTTACCTTACTGGCGTACGGCAGGCTACACCCGCAGCTGTTGTTGTAGTGTACCGGGTTGCTCTGCATCAGGACGTAGACAGCCATACCTCAGCTTTCACGCTTTCCCACTTCAGAGTTTTCATTTACCATCCGAACCACATCGCCATATGTAACTTCAGGAAGGTTGCGGAGAGATTTGGTCCAGCGGTATCTATCGGACTCCGCCATTGTAAAAAGCTAACCGGAAGAGCCGTATCCCTACTAAAAGACGAACTTCCAGTCTTCAATTTTTTCGTGACATAGGCCTATAAAGCCTAGCGAACGTGTTAGTTGTTGCCAAGCCCGCAGCTCTGTCAGCGAGACGCCGTGTGCCAACGCCCAAGAAGAAGCAACACTCCTAGTGGAGTAGCCTCTCAACCCGGGCGGGCAAGGCAAGCCTTGGGCTTCAGAAGTCAAGGTGATGGCATCCACTATCCAGTGGGCCATCCTCTGCTTGGAGCCAGCCTTTCCCTTCTGCTGGCCTCCATAACAGACAAAGGGCTGTTCTGAGGTCATGAGGCTTTGTGTTCTGTCCACGTAAAGGCGCAGAGCGCCAACGGGACAAAAAAACATTCTGAATCCATTCTGAATCCTCAACAACCCACTTCCACTGGATAAACCCGGAATCTCCATCATCGCTGTTCTGCTTCAGTGGCCAGCAGTTTCTTCCTCTCATATGCCTCATCTACAGCATCCTCCCTTGGCACTGTTAACTCTATCAGTTGAACAATGCATGCTGATCCAGACCACAAAACAATATCTGGTCGGAGGTTAGTGGTGGCAATCTCAGGTGGAAAAATAAGCCGTTGATCAAGATCAGCCAGCATTTTCCAGTCCCTTGTAGCTTCCAGTTGTCCTGAGCGAGAATTGGTTTTAACACCTTTTCTTGGTGGTTGCTCGCCTGGGTGGAGGAATATTGTCTTCTGTGTGTAATGTTTTGCTAGAACAGGTGGCTACTTATTGGTCATGTTACGCTTGTCTTCCAATGCTAAAGCCAAACATCGGAGTACTTGGTCATGGCGCCAAGTAAACTGACCTTGGCTAAGAGCCACCTTACATCCTGTCAAAATGAGCCTTAATGTGGCAGGTGAGGAACACAAAGGACAAGAGGGATCCTCTCCTACCCAGAGGTTTAGGTTTTGTGGTGATGGGAGAACATCATATGTTGACCTAATAAGGAAACTGTTCCTACTCTCTTCCATTGACCAAAGGTCTTGCCAGCCCATCTTGCGTTGTTCCACACTCTCCCATCTCATTCACTCTCCCTGCTTGGCCTGGGAAATGGCCTTTATACACCTCATCCTCTCCTCCTGCTTTCGCACCTCGTTGACTACGAGCTTCCTCCTTTGAGCTGGGGCTGCCTTTCCCATTTAATAATAGCTAAACTGAGCCTAAAACCCCCTCTTTCATGCTGTACCTGCCCCACGATATCACCAATTTGAAGGGCAGCCTTTGCGTCTTCCACAGATTTCTTTGCTGACCACTTTCTACCAGTTTTTAACACAGGTGCTGCCTCCCTTACACATTTGTACACATTTTGTGACTCTACTGATGTCATTTCCAGTCTGACCTTGGCGCACTTAAACTCCTCCCACTCGAACTGTGTCCTTCAGATCCCCATCGTACCATTTCCCAAGACTCTTCACTGGCTTCTCAGAAACTGTTGGTATTGCCTTACCATTAATGAAGAATGTTTTATCTACCACCTTGCCTTTAATTATCGAGATGCTCCTTGATTTAGAGGGCTTAAATTGCATCCGTGCCCATTCAATGTTATCGGTTAACTTACCCAATAACCGATTAGTGCAGGCTACTGTTGTAGTCATGGTTGTAATGTCATCCATGTATGCTCTGATTGGTGGTAGTCGCATCCCAGAAGCCAGGCGCTCTCCTCCTACTACCCATTTTGATGCCCTAATGATTACTTCCAATGCCATGGTAAAAGCCAGTGGAGAAATTGTGCATCCTGCCATTATTCCAACCTCTAAGCATTGCCATGTAGTGCTGAATTCTGGAGTTGAGAAACTAAATTGCAAATCTCCAAAATAGGCTTTCACTAAATTTGTTATCGACATCGGTACCCTGAAAAAATCAAATGCTGCCCAAAGAAGCTCATGTGGCACTGAACCATATGAATTAGCTGATTGAATTTGTTGCCATATAACATTGATGTGTTCTAAGCATCCTGAGAACCCTGGAATGCCCGCTTTTTGAACTTAAGTGTCAATGAAGCCATTCTTTAATAGGTGGGTTGACAATCTCTGAGCAATAATGCTGAAGAAAATCTTACCTTCGACGTTTAATAGTGAAATAGGACGAAACTGACTGATGCTTGTAGCATCTTTTTCTTTAGGTATAAAGACTCCACCTGCTCGGCGCCATGCTCTAGGTACAACCTGCTTTTCCCATGCCACTTTTATCAATTTCCACAGAATTCGTAGAACTCCCGAAGCACTCTTGTAAACTCTGTACGGAACTCAATTAGGCCCTGGAGATGATGAAGCCCTCGCCTTTCTCACAGCCTGCTCTATCTCTTTCCACTTAGGTGCACAGACCTCCATTTGGTATTCTGGTGGATTGATAGGTGGGATGTCTGACGGAATTGACATAGGCTCATGCCTTTTTGCATCTGTATGCGTTTCCTCCAAATATCTCTCTAGCTCAACCCTAGATGCTTTTAAAGTGCCATTCTTCTCACTGGTGAATAACTTCTTTACGAATTTGAATGGGTCTTTATAGAAATTAGCCCTCGCACGCTCCTTCTTTTTGTAGCGTTTCCCAAGGCGCTCAGCTCTGCGTAATATTGCAAGCTTATCTTTTATGGCCCTTTGTAAGAGATTGAGTCCCTCCTTCTGACCTTGTTCTGCTCTTTTCCTTTGCTTCCTCAGCTGCCTCCTTTCTCTAACTAATCCTTCAATTTTCTGCTGCCGTCTAGACATTCCAGGAGTAGTTTGTACTATTTCCTTCCTTTTTTCACACCAAACCTCTCACTTTCATATGCGTAAATGATGTCCCCAAATTTATCCAGCTTCTTTTCAACTGTACCAGTTAATCTTTCCAATGCAAAGCATAGATCTGTGTTTACCGTGTCCCATGCAGTTTTCTCACAAGCTGTTGGCCATCTAACTGAGCCTAAAACCCCCTCTTTCATGCTGTACCTGCCCCACGATATCACCAATTTGAAGGGCAGCCTTTGCGTCTTCCACAGATTTCTTTGCTGACCACTTTCTACCAGTTTTTAACACAGGTGCTGCCTCCCTTACACATTTGTCACGTGACTCTACTAAGGTCATTTCCAGTCTGACCTTGGCGCACTTAAACTCCTCCCACTCGAACTGTGTCCTTCAGATCCCCATCGTACCATTTCCCAAGACTCTTCACTGGCTTCTCAGAAACTGTTGGTATTGCCTTACCATTAATGAAGAATGTTTTATCTACCACCTTGCCTTTAATTATCGAGATGCTCCTTGATTTAGAGGGCTTAAATTGCATCCGTGCCCATTCAATGTTATCGGTTAACTTACCCAATAACCGATTAGTGCAGGCTACTGTTGTAGTCATGGTTGTAATGTCATCCATGTATGCTCTGATTGGTGGTAGTCGCATCCCAGAAGCCAGGCGCTCTCCTCCTACTACCCATTTTGATGCCCTAATGATTACTTCCAATGCCATGGTAAAAGCCAGTGGAGAAATTGTGCATCCTGCCATTATTCCAACCTCTAAGCATTGCCATGTAGTGCTGAATTCTGGAGTTGAGAAACTAAATTGCAAATCTCCAAAATAGGCTTTCACTAAATTTGTTATCGACATCGGTACCCTGAAAAAATCAAATGCTGCCCAAAGAAGCTCATGTGGCACTGAACCATATGAATTAGCTGATTGAATTTGTTGCCAGATAACATTGATGTGTTCTAAGCATCCTGAGAACCCTGGAATGCCCACTTTTTGAACTTAAGTGTCAATGAAGCCATTCTTTAATAGGTGGGTTGACAATCTCTGAGCAATAATGCTGAAGAAAATCTTACCTTCGACGTTTAATAGTGAAATAGGACGAAACTGACTGATGCTTGTAGCATCTTTTTCTTTAGGTATAAGGACTCCACCTGCTCGGCGCCATGCTCTAGGTACAACCTGCTTTTCCCATGCCACTTTTATCAATTTCCACAGAATTCGTAGAACTCCCGAAGCACTCTTGTAAACTCTGTACGGAACTCAATTAGGCCCTGGAGATGATGAAGCCCTCGCCTTTCTCACAGCCTGCTCTATCTCTTTCCACTTAGGTGCACAGACCTCCATTTGGTATTCTGGTGGATTGATAGGTGGGATGTCTGACGGAATTGACATAGGCTCATGCCTTTTTGCATCTGTATGCGTTTCCTCCAAATATCTCTCTAGCTCAACCCTAGATGCTTTTAAAGTGCCATTCTTCTCACTGGTGAATAACTTCTTTACGAATTTGAATGGGTCCTTATAGAAATTAGCCCTCGCACGCTCCTTCTTTTTGTAGCGTTTCCCAAGGCGCTCAGCTCTGCGTAATATTGCAAGCTTATCTTTTATGGCCCTTTGTAAGAGATTGAGTCCCTCCTTCTGACCTTGTTCTGCTCTTTTCCTTTGCTTCCTCAGCTGCCTCCTTTCGCTAACTAATCCTTCAATTTTCTGCTGCTGTCTAGACATTCCAGGAGTAGTTTGTACTATTTCCTTCCTTTTTTCCACACCAAACCTCTCACTTCCATATGCGTAAATGATGTCCCCAAATTTATCCAGCTTCTTTTCAACTGTACCAGTTAATCTTTCCAATGCAAAGCATAGATCTGTGTTTACCGTGTCCCATGCAGTTTTCTCACAAGCTGTTGGCCATCTAACTCCAGGCCTATGCCCGTTGAGGTTTTTTTCTCTCTTTTGCTGGTTAATCTGACCGGGTTCACAAGTATCAATGTGTTAATCACTAACTGTGCAAACCCTCCTCTCCTCTATGACAGGGGTGCTGATATCCTGCGAACTGTGGTTTGCTTCCTGTCGCTGGATTTCATTCCAATGACTTGACTGACTTCGTAAGAAGTACTGATCAATGCGAGGCCCTTGTCCCTTCTCTCTCAAGCATTTCATTTTCCCTTGATGAATCTTCAAACCCCTGACCATTGTCGCCTTGCTCCAGCCACAGACACAAGCTTGGAGTTCAATGACTTTGCTAACTGCAGAACCTGAACTAGTCTTTTGTGAATAACTCTCCATACTCATATCCGTTTCCATTCCAAAGTCGTTAACCATGTTGTCCAACATTGAGTCATCTTCCGCCCCACTCTTGCAGACTCTAGGGGTATTTTCCTCTTTAATTTCTCAGAAGCCTTCGGCGGGTGTCTCCAGCATCCTGTAAACACAGAGCTGGATACTGCCGACAAGGATAACTAATCCTTACCAGCCCCATTGGGGTCTCTTTCCTCCTGTCAGCTGTCTCTCCTGGCTGTCGCAAGGTCTTTCCCTTGTTGCCAGCAGCACTATTCACCGCAGTCACTGGACGTATCCAGATCTTCATGATTTCCATTACACAAGAGTAGATGTTAAAACTTCATGCTGATTTGTACTCGGCTTTCGCCAAGATAAGCACCAACTAGACGTAGCTTTACAGTAACCTATGCTTCTCCATCCATTTACGCTTCTTTCCAAATAGTGATGTGAATCTCCTTCTGTCTGGTGTTAATAGCTGCAGTGTATTTGCACACACAACGGTTGCAACCACAGTGCGGTCCCCTCATGACAACCGTCTGGATGAAGCAGAGTAGGGGACATATCTAGGGTCTTCAAGTGGGCACCTTCCGTCCTCAGTGTTTCGTTGCGTAATAATGTAACTTTCACTGAAGTCCATATCACGATCACTAATGGAACATTTCTCTATACCAAACATGGCATATTCTTTATATAAAATCATATTTATTGAACAACAACATTTAAATTAACAACAATTATACAAGACAATAGGAAATAAACAAGCAAACAATTCAGTCAAACGTACAAGCAGCACTCTAGTACAGGATTTAAGTGAAATAACCTAAATATAAAAGTATGTAACTTTATTTTCACCTTAACCAAAATCAATTTGCTCTGGAACAAGTAATATATGTATAAGACCAAAGGATTGCCAGTTTAATATACCCCAAATTAATTATATCTCATGTTTAACCACTATCTAGGCTACATAAGAGCCAGCTGCAAATTCCCAAAGGACTGGCCCGAGATGACACTGTTCTCTGCGGGTACATGAGTGCTGAACGGCCGCTGACGGCCTGAGCTCACATCTATGAAAGTGTCTAAACAGATTGTAAAATAGGCACTATGATTATATATTAGTCACATATTTGAGATCTAAATAACTACATTCTCGCTAAAAAACTCTTAAAACTACATTTTGTGACACAACAACAGTAGTATTTTTAAAAAATATGGTGGATTTGCTCAACCACCATGAAAATCGCCGCAAGCCAGTGGGGGTGAATATTGCACGGCTGGAAAAGCCTCTCAGCCAATCAGATTCGAGAAACCAGAAAGAACTGTTGTTTAAGTAAGGTATTATGTACATCCAGCCGGTTGTTCTCTCAGAATACATCCCCGAAAGGGTGATGAGGACCCGAGGCGAGGTAACCGTTTTTAACAGTTCCTAGCCAGCGTATAGTGCTGCTCACTTCAGTAGAGATGAACCTCCGTTATCTGTTTTCAGCGGTTGTTATCTGGGAATAACATACCGCTGGATTGCACCTATCAGAATCAAGTATTTCACAGAGCCGTGTAATAAATTACATTATCCAACAGACCCAACCAAGCCTGTGACGTTGTAGTACTGCAAGATGTAGGGCCCTATCTTGCACCCAGCGCAAATGACTTTGTACACTGACGGATGTATCATTCCTATTTTGCACCCGCGCAAAGCAGACTTTTCCCTCCACAGACACACGTCGGTTAACTAAGAAATACACTTGCGCTACCCGGGGGGGTTCAGCGCAAAGAGGAGGCGTGTTCCGGCGCAAACTTTCCCTCATGCTATTTTGCTGTTCTATAAAACAATTGCGCCACTGACCACAAAAAACCTAGTCTAAAGTCAGTGGCGCGTTGCGCGTACATTCAGATGCTATTTTAAGCGCGCATGCTTGGCCATAATACAGAGTGTGAACAACGTGCATACACTGTAGATGATTCTCTCATCTACACAGATGCATTTAACTTTTTGCAAATGATACATTATTATAAGGAAAAATAATAAAACACGAGGGAAATCATTGTTGTGTTCATGACGATGGGTAAAATAGGCATAAAGCTTACACATTTACCCAAATTATTATATGCATGTTTAACCGAAGCTAATTTGGGTGGGTTTGTCGCATCCCAAATGTCACTTCTCTTTCTTTTACGGCCATGACGAGAACATCGATCTCCTCGGCTGTGAACCGATTCTGAAGCGCGCCTGGTAAATGCGCCGTTATAATAGTATTGCGCCATGGAACAAGCGCACCTCGTTCATCATGCTCTTAAAGGGAATGTGATATAAAGCTCTTATTGGTTTGTTTCCCGTTACGCCCAAACCACACCTATGAATAATGAAGCTACTTCAGACCAACCCCTTTTAGATTTGCGCCAGGTGCAAGAGGCATTTATCCCGCCGGGAAAATAGCAACAGCGCCGGGATCCGCCCACAAAGTTACTTGCGCTTTGATCGTTAAAATAGGGCCCGGAGGCACCCTTGCTATAAAAGCTATAACAAAATATATTATATATAAAATATACATTTCTTTTTCTTTTTCAAATGGTAGCATTTACCTTGTTTGTTATTTTGGATAGATTGGAAATCCATTTACTAAATAATGTTAACTTGACTGACTGCTTCTTTTTACACTTTAACCCCTTCAGACCTGTGGCATGATGTAGGCCTAAATGTCCGTACACACAAAATGAGCATAGAAACGTCTCGGTTACATATGGTAACCCTCGTTCCCTGAAGGAGGGAACGGAGATGTAGGTCGTGACCGACCAATAGGAATCTCGTTAGAGAGGCAATCTACTTCGAGTGAAACTAAAACAAGCCAATACACATTGGCGTGCAATCATTTGCATCAGCTGCGTAACCTCGTTAGCGCAGGTATAAACAAGCAGCTGCTGGATTGCACTTCAGTTTTCACTGAGGAGCCAACCTGATAAGCTGGCCGTCCCGGCGGGAGACAGCAGAATGGCGACGGGACCTACGTCTCCGTTCCCTCCTTCAGGGAACGAGGGTTACCATATGTAACGAGACGTTCCCTATCAGTCACCGACCAATAGGGATCCCTACCAAAGCGCCACAGCTGCTGAACCCCATCCAGCGCCCTGAGCAAGCCCTCTACCCCTTCTTGCCTGGAAGGACGATAGGAGGAGGCTTACACAGAGTGTACCCGACAATGTTGTTCCGTGATAACCCATACAGTGAGACATTGGATAACACTGGGAAAGCATGCCCTCTCCGTTTAGGAAGGAGTTATGTGGAAAATACGTATGGACTAACCCGAGGTTGTACTGCATACGAAATAATGGATGACTTAGCCCAAGGGAAAGACACGGGCTTCCGATAGGAGTATCCGTGGAAAATATACACATATGGGATATCCGTAGGGTCACACATATGGAACCCAGCCCAGATCCGGCTCTCAAGGATTCAGCGGATAAAGGCCTGGCACTGGACGCTCCGCCATGTCCGGGCCGAGGGGTTTTTGGAGGACTCGACAGGTTTTTCATTCTGGAGAAATAAGGGTGCACGGTAGCGTGCAGCAAGCCGACAGAGCCGGGCCTCTCGGTGCTTCTACCCGTTTATGGTGAGAACACGGGAGGACCCCGGCTCTACATGTAGGCTATAAAATCTAGCGAACGTGTTAGGTGTCGCCCAGCCGGCAGCTCTACAGACATCTGTTAGCGATGGCCACGAGCCAGCGCCCAGGAGGATGCAATGCCTCTCGTGGAGTGTGCATGAAACCTGAGCGGGCAGGGCACGCCTTGAGCTTGGCAAGCCAAGGCGATGGCATCCACTATCCAGTGGGCCATCCACTGCTTGGAGACAGCCTTTCCCTTCTGCTGGCCTCCATAACAGACAAAGAGCTGGTTTGAGGTCCTGAGATTTTGAGTTCTGTCCACGTACAAATGCAGGGCGCGAAGGGGACAGAGCAAAGTCAGGGCTAGGTCTGCCTCCTCCAAGGCAGCGCTTGCAGGCTCACTACCTAGTCCCTAAAGGGAGTGGTGTAGGAACCTTGGCACATAGCCAGGCCGGGGTCTTAATACCACATCGCTGTCACCCGGCCCGAGCTCTAGGCACGATTCGTCGACCGAAAAAGCGTGCAGGTCTCCTACCCTCTTGATAGAGGCCAGTGCAACCAGTAGCAAAGTCTTCATGGAGAGAAGCTTTAAGTCTACTGATTGCAGAGGCTCAAAGGGAGCATCCTGAAATGCTCGAAGCACCAGGGTAAGGTCCCAAGAGGGTATGGCGGGGGGGTTGAGGAGGATTTAATCGTTTCGCCCCCCTAAGAAATCTGCTGACCAGGTTGTGCTTTCCAACTGTTTTGCCATCTATGTGGTCATGATAAGCTGAAATAGCTGCAGCATGAACTTTGAGGGTGGAGGGGGAGACAGCCTTCCCTCCAACCCATGCTGCAAGAAGGAAAGCACGGACCCTTTCGAACATCTTCGGGGGTCTTCTCGGCGAGAAGAACACCATTCGACGAACAGGTTCCACTTCAGGGCGTAAACACGTCTCGTGGATGGCGCCCGTGCTGAAGTGATGGTGTTAAATACCTCTGAGGGTAAGTCACCTAGAACCTCCGCATCCCGTTGACGGATCAGACATGGAGTTTCCAGAGGTCTGGATGCGGATGCCATAGGGTGCTCCGTCTCTGAGTCAGAGATCCTTCCTCAGGGGAATGGGCCAGGGAGGGATCGTCACAAGGAGCATGAGTTCTGGGAACCTTGTCCAGGTGGGCCAGTAAGGCGCCACCAGAAGGACCTTCTCCTCGTCCTCCCTGACTTTGCACAGTGTCTGCGCAAATAGGCTCACTGGGGGAAACGCATATTTGCGAAGGCCCCGGGGCCAGCTGTGTGCTAGTGCATCCATGCCGAGTGTTCCCTCAGTCAGGGAGTAAAACAGATGGCAAGCAAGTCTACCTGAGCCTCCCCGAACTCTCTCCAGATCAGCTGAACCACCTGGGGTTGGAGTCACCATTCTCCCGGAAGCACAGCTCGTGACTGCTCGTCGGCCACACTGTTGAGCTCGCCGGGGACATATATGGCTCGAATCGACCTCAGATGCTTCTGACTCCAGAGGAGGAGATGGCGGGCGAGTTGCGACATGCGACGGGAGTGTAGACCACCTTGCCGGTTGATGTACCAACTGTCGCAGTGTTGTCCGTACGGACCAGCACGTCCCTGCCCTGTAGCCGTCTTTTCAAGCGGGTCAGGGCGAGATGTACTGCTAGCAACTCGAGGCAGTTGATGTGCCAATGCAGTTGAGGGTCCGTCCAAACCCCTGACACTGCATGCCCGTTGTACGTGGCACCCCAGCCGGTGGCAGAGGCATCTGTGAATACCACAGCATGTCTGGACACCGTTCCAAGGGGACTCCTGCCCGCAGGAACGAGGGGTCTGACCACGGGCTGAAGGTCTGGCGGCACGCCGGTGTGATTGCCACCCGGTGAGTGCCATGATGCCACGCCCATCTCGGGACTCGGCCGTGAAGCCAGCGCTGAAGAGGTTTCATATGAAGCAGGCCTAGCGGGGCTACCGCTGCTGCTGCCATTTGCCCCAGGAGCCTCTGAAAGAATTTCATTGGGACCGCCGTCCTGCCTTTGAACGTGTTCAAGCAGTTCAGCACCGACTGAGCACACTGCTCTGTGAGGCGCGCTGTCTGTGCGACCGAATCCAACTCCATACAGAGAAAGAGATCCTCTGCACAGGGGAGAGTTTGCTCTTTTCCCAGTTGACCTGAAGACCCAGAAGCACGAGGTCCCTGTGTTCACAAAGCTGATCTCGAGAGTGTGCTAGTATGAGCCAGACGTCGAGATAGTTGAGGATGCGAACGCCCTGTTCTCTCATGGGAACAAGGGCTCCCTCCGTGACTTTAATGAAGACACGGGGGTACAGGGACAGCCCGAAGGGTAAGACCTTGTACTGATTTGCTCGACCCTCGAACGCAAAGCACAGGAACGGCCTGTGTCGAAGAAGAATCGAGACATGAAAGTACGCGTCCTTCAGGTCGATCGCTGCAAACCAATCTTGGGGACGGATGCATTCGAAAATGCGTTTCTGCGTGAGCATTTTGAACGGTAGCTGTGAAGGCTCCGATTCAAAACTCGCAGGTCCAAGATCGGTCGTAACCCACCACCTTTCTTGGGTGCAATGAAGTAAAGACTGAAGTGCCCTGACCTCACATCGGCTGGAGGGACCGGCTCTATCGCGTCCTTCGCCAATAGGACTGCGATCTCCGCACGCAAGACATGGGCATCAGCTGCTCTTACTGTAGTGGAGTGGAAGGCCCGAAACTGGGAGGGACTGAATTGGGAGGGTTTGAATGAATCAAACTGAATTGCATAGCCGAGCCTGATGGTTCGAATGAGCCAGCAAGACGGACTGGGGAGCGCTAAGCAGGCTCTCAGATGGTACGGTAGCGGGGTCTTTGTGCGCTAAGCAGCACTTACCTGGTTCCACGGGGCAGGAGGTGCAGGTGGCGGCTCGATGGCGTTCTCGGACCGCACTCTGCTGCCCACTGGAGATAGAAGAGGCGGATGAGAGTGGGGAAGATTCTGTCCTCCCACTGCTCTCCAGGCTCTCTTCGGACCCTAAGACGAAGGGAACCGCTCTATTAAACATTTGGGTACCACTGGTTTTGAGGCCAGCGGCGGAACAGAACAGTTTTCCACTCGGCGCCCTTCCGGGGGAAGGAGCGATGGGGTCACCGTCTCCTGGGATGGTGCTTCTCTTCTCTCTAGTAATTTGGCTCATAGTCTTAGAGACAAAACATGACAATCTGGGGCTCAGGTCAGGAAGCAGACAAACTGGCTAAACCGACCGTCTGCTAGCGGCCTCGCGTCACCAAGGTCAGATAAAACCCATCACATAGAGCCTCTTTCACCTAGATATCATCATATAGAGACTGTGTCTGTTCCCCGAATTTGGAAATCCAAAAAACGTCCAAACCGATCTAAGGTTAAAAATGTAATTGATATTCAACAAATAAAAAATAGATATAATATAGATGAGCAAACGATAAAGCTTGGATTGCTGAATATTCGATCCCTTACTTCAAAAGCGCTCATAGTTAATGATATGATTTCAGATTATAACCTAGATGTGCTGTGTATGACAGAAACCTGGCTAAAACCAGACGATTACATTACTTTAAATGAGTCCACCCCCATGATTACTGTTATAAACATGAACTTCGCCTGAAAGGCAAAGGGGGAGGTGTTGCTGTAATTTATAGTAATATTTTCAAAACCACTAAAAAATCTAGTTTTAAATATACTTCTTTTGAAGTGATGGTGCTTAATGTAAAAATATATAATGTAAACGATAAATCAAGTTTGAGAATTCTGCTGGCAACTGTATACAGGCCACCAGGGCACCATAAAGATTTTATCAAAGAATTTGCTGACTTTCTATCAGAATTAGTATTGACTGCAGATAACATCCTAATTGTTGGTGATTTTAATATACATGTAGATAATGGAAAGGATGCAATGGGATTGGCATTTAAAGACATTCTTAACTCTATTGGAATTAGACAACACGCGTCAGGACCTACTCATTGTCGTAATCATACTCTAGATCTAATATTATCACATGGAATCATTGTTGATGCTGTTGAAATTCTGCAGCAGAGCGATGACATCTCAGATCATTATCTAGTCTCATGTAAATTACATTTAGCCAAGGCTGCAAAGCCAACTCCGTGTTACAAGTATGTTAGACCTATCACTTCTGCCACTAAAGATTGCTTTATCAATAATCTTCCTCATCAGTTTCATCGTCTCAGCATCCCAGATAACTTAGAAGAACTTGATATTGCAACAGAAACTTTTAACTCTCTCCTTTCCAGCACTTTAGACACAGTTGCTCCGTTGCGCTTAAAGAAGATTAAAGAAAATAGTCCAACGCCGTGGTACAACGAGCACACCCGGGCCCTTAAGAGAGCAGCCAGAAAAATGGAGCGCAACTGGAAGAAAACAAAACTAGAGGTATTTCGGATTTCATGGAAGGAGAGCTCGATTACTTACAGAGAGGCTTTAAAAGCTGCTAGATATGCTTATTTTTCAACCCTATTAAAAGAAAATAAACATAATCCAAGGTATTTATTTGAAAAAGTGGCTACACTAACAAAAAAGAAAGCTTCAAGCCCAGAAGTTTCCAAGAAACACAGCAGTAATGACTTTATGAACTTCTTCACTTATAAGATTGATAATATTAGGGACAAAATTATAACTATGCAACCGTCTACTACAGCATCGCATCAGGGAGTGCATTATAGTCTCCCTGAGGTAAAATTTGATTCATTTGTTGCCATAGGAGAGGAAGAATTTTGCAAACTCGTTAATTCATCTAAATCGACAACATGTATGTTAGACCCTATACCGACTAAACTACTGAAAGAGATGCTTCCAGAAGTCATAGATCCTCTTCTTAACATCATTAATTCGTCTTTGTCTCTAGGATACGTACCAAAAACTTTTAAGCTGGCTATGATTAAACCGCTTGTTAAAAAAACGCAACTTGATCCTACAGAATTAGTCAATTACAGGCCGATCTCAAATCTACCTTTTCTGTCAAAGTTACTAGAAAAGCCAGTATCCTCACAACTGTGTTCCTTTCTTGAAAGAAATGGTATCTGCGAGGATTTCCAGTCAGGATTTAGACCGCACCATAGCACTGAGACAGCTCTCATTAGAGTCACAAATGATTTGCTCTTATCATCCGATTGTGGTTGTATCTCTCTATTAGTGTTACTTGATCTTAGTTCTGCATTTGACAACATTGACCACAACATTCTCTTAAATAGACTAGAAAACTATGTTGGCATTAGTGGAATTGCATTAGCATGGTTTAAATCATATTTATCTGACCGCTATCAGTTTGTAGCAGTAAATGAAGAGATGTCTTATCGATCACAAGTTCAGTATGGCGTACCACAAGGCTCAGTACTAGGACCGCTGCTGTTCACTCTGTACATGCTACCTTTAGGAGATATCATTAGGAAACATGATATAGTAATTTCCTAAATTCTGAAAAAACAGAGATTCTAATTATTGGACAAAAAACTTCCACACGTAATAACCTAGAATACTGTTTAATACTTGATGGCTGCTCTGTTAAGTCTTCGTCGTCAGTTAGGAACCTGGGTGTGCTCTTTGATACCAATCTTTCATTTGAAAGTCACGTGTCTAGGGTCTGTAAAACCGCATTTTTCCATCTTAAAAATATATCTAAATTACGTCATATGCTCTCATTGACAAATGCGGAACAACTAGTTCATGCGTTCATTACATCAAGGCTAGATTATTGTAATGCTCTACTGGGTGGTTGCCCTGCACGCTTAATAAACAAACTACAGCTATTTCAAAACGCAGCCGGTAGAGTTCTTACCAGAACCAGGAAGTACGACCATATTAGCCCGGTTCTGTCAACACTGCATTGGCTCCCTATTAAACATCATATAAATTTTAAATTCCCTTTCAAGGGAACTTCGAGCTGCGTCAAACGCTGCGGGAACGCCCCTGCGTTGTGCGTCATGAAGCACGTATGGAATCAGCCCAATGGAGAGATGAAACGTCATAGGCGGGTGACGTCATCGACCAGGAAACTATAAAGCACCCCAAAAACACAAGCGCATTAGCTTCTGTGCTTTCAGTCGCGCTACATGTGAATCTGTCCCTGTGTGATATTGTGTCTTACATACCCTGCACCACACAAACAATTTATCCCTATATATATATATATTGAGAGGTTATGGCGGACGAACAGCAGTTTAGAAAGTGTGTTCCTCCCTGCTCGCGTTATTTAACGAGCGGGGATACACATGATCTTTGTGTTGTTTGTTTGGGAGTTCAGCATGCCCAGTTTGCTCTCGAGGGAGCAGACTGTGAGCATTGCGAGCGTTTGCCGTTAAGGACGCTCCGCTCCCGCCGGTCGCTCTTTGAGGAGAGCGGTTCGGTGCGCGCTCCCCGCGGTTCGGGTCCCGCTTCTGCCGAGGCAGAGCGGCGGCGCTTATCGTGGGGATCGCAGATGGATCTCACAGCGGGGTTTGAGACGGGCTCTGCCTTATCTCTCCCTTCACCTGTGAGATCCAGTGCCTCAGTCCCGGGTTCGGAAGCACGCGCTGCGGTTTCTTCCGCTCGGGCTGAGGCACCAATGCTATCCAGTTCTGAGGAACTTGATGTTGTTAGTGTTGAGGGAGATGTGGAGGATTCGCCACCCCACACTCCTGAGAGTGATGAGCTTATGGAGGTGTTAACAAGAGCTGTTGAAAAACTTAATATTGAATGGCCAGTGACTAGACAGGAGTCTGTTTCTAAATCAAAGTTGGATGAGAGATTTTTGCCGTCACGTGTGCAGCCTCCACGCCGGTGCCTGCCGTTTTTCCATGATCTCCACACCGAGGTGTCGAAATCATGGAGAAAACCGGTGTCATATAGAGTGTTTAGTCCCCAGACTTCAACATACGCTAATATTATGGGAGCCAAGGCTCATGGTTATGGTGCGTTGCCTCGTGTGGAAGAGACGCTTGCGAGCCATCTCTCCCCCGAAGCAGCATCATCTTTTAAGGCACCGGCATTACCCACCAAGCCTTTAAGAAACACTTCGGCTTTGGTGGGTAAAGCATATTCGGCAGCAGGTCAGGCTGCGTCATGTCTGCATACTATGTCAATCTTGCAGGCATACCAGGCTGATCTGCTAAGGGACATGAGTGAGAGTGAGGAGGTCAGTACTGACGTAGTTCGCGAACTGCGTCAGGCTGCTGATTTATCCCTGCGTGCCACCAGAGAATCGGCCAAATTAATGGGTCGTTCTATGGCAGCTCTGGTGGCCGCAGAAAGACATTTGTGGTTAAATCAGACTAATATTAAAGAGAGAGAAAAAGCTTTTCTTTTAGATGCTCCTCTTTCTCCCATGGGGTTGTTTGGTGATGCTGTGAATTCAGTTATCGATAAATTCCAAGAAGAAAAGAAACAAACTGCAGCTTTTAAAAAGTTTCTTCCCCTTAAAGTTCATGTCCCTGGGGCTGCTGGGCGGGAGCAGCCCCGGCCGTCTTCGAGCTCATCACATAGAGCGCAGCAGAGGCAGAGTGTCGCGTCTCGTGCTCCCCCTGCTGGACAGTGGGCTCAGCCGCGACACTCTCAGCCGAAGCCTTCTCCCAGTAGAACTGATCTGAGGACAGTTATATTGGCTAAGAAGGCTTCGGCTAAGAAGAAGTCCTGACGCCAAGCCGTTCAGGATGCTGAGGGTGGTCCCCACCGAGGCGGAAAGGTGTTCACCTCTTTTTACGGTGCCCATTCCTCCTCGGTGCCCTCAGGGGCTCGTTCTGCCAACCCCGCCTTTATGCCGGGGCACAGACGATCCCAGCGAGCGCTTTCCCGAGGGACGCTCGCTCCCTCTGAGGAGGGTCTCAGAGCGGTCAGACCAGTTGTTCCCTGCCGGTGCGCCGTTACAGGGCGCTGCGTCTGCTGCTCAAGTTACACCAGAGGCCAGTCTCGAGAGGCTGGTACCCTTAGTAGAATTTCTGGCAGAGTGGAAAAGCCTTCCAAAAATATCTCATTGGGTCCTGCAGACAGTAGAAAAGGGTTATGCTATCCAGTTCAGGTGTCGTCCACCAAAATTCAGAGGGGTTCTGCACACAGTGGTGGGCCCCGAGCAGGCTCTGGTATTGGAACAAGAGGTGAAAACGCTCCTTCAAAAAGAGGCTATAGAACGGGTTCCTCCTCCCAGTTTGGAGTCAGGTTATTACAGCCGATATTTCATCGTTCCAAAGAAGGATGGGGGGTTGCGTCCAATTTTAGACCTGCGCATATTGAATCGCTCGGTAGGGAAGCTAAAATTCAAGATGCTCACTATCAAGCAGATCGTGTCTCAAATCAGGTCCGAGGACTGGTTTGTCACGATAGATCTGAAGGACGCATACTTCCATGTGTCCATCCTTCCACAACACAGGAAGTTCCTGAGGTTCGCCTTCGGGGGCGAGGCGTACCAGTACAGGGTTCTTCCGTTTGGCCTAGCTTTATCTCCCCGCACTTTCACGAAATGCATGGATGCAGCACTAGTGCCTCTGAGGCTTCAGGGCATTCGTATTCTCAATTACATCGACGATTGGTTGATTTTAGCTCAGACCGAGCAGATGGCGGTTCGGCATCGAGATGTCGTCCTCGCTCATATCAGAAAGTTGGGGTTGAGGCTGAACGCAAAGAAAAGTGTATTATCTCCTTCCCAGAAGACCACTTTTCTGGGTGTCGTTTGGGATTCGGTATCGATGCGGGCGCGACTCTCTCCGACCCGCATCGCTTCGATTCTCTCAGCTGTGAAACAAGTGAAGCTAGGCCAGCTACTCACTGTCAAGCAGTTTCAGAGACTGTTGGGTCTGATGGCAGCAGCGTCCAACGTTATACCTTGCGGCCTGTTGTACATGAGACCGCTACAGTGGTGGCTCAGGACCAAGGGATTCTCCCCGAGGGGAAATCCGCTCCGCACGTTCAAAGTCACGCGGCGCTGCCTTCGTGCTCTGGTCATGTGGAGAGAAACTTGGTTCCTATCCAAAGGTCCTGTGCTGGGGGCTCTTTGTCGTCGCATAACGCTAACGACGGATGCTTCCCTCACAGGGTGGGGGGCGGTCATGAGTGGTCGCCCAGCCCAAGGTCTGTGGCAGGATCATCATCTTTCGTGGCACATAAATTGTCTAGAGATGTTGGCTGTGTTTCAGGCTCTGAAACACTTCCTAACAGACCTGAGAGGCCATCATGTGTTAGTTCAATCAGACAACACGTCGGTGGTCTCTTATATAAATCATCAGGGGGGCCTGCGGTCTCGCCGGCTTTACAAGTTGGCCCGTCAGATCCTCCTGTGGTCCCAAGGGAAGCTACTATCTCTGAGAGCAATGTATCTCCCTGGGTATTTGAATGTGGTAGCAGACTCCCTGTCGAGGCAGGGGCCGAGGCCAGGGGAATGGAGACTCCACCCCGAGGTGGTGGAGCTCCTTTGGTTGAGTTTCGGTCGCGCCGAGGTGGACCTATTCGCTTCCAAGGAGACCACTCATTGTCATCGGTGGTTCTCCATCACTCTTCCAGCCCCCCTGGGGTTGGATGCTATGGTGCAGCCGTGGCCGAGGTCACGTCTGTACGCCTTTCCCCCGATTGCTCTGTTACCAGGAGTTCTGGAGAGGGTCCGCCGGGACGGGGTCAGTCTACTACTAGTAGCCCCGTTCTGGCCGGCCCGAGTATGGTTTGCGGACCTGATTTCTCTCCTGGACGGTTCTCCTTTGGAGCTCCCGGTCAGGAGGGATCTACTCTCCCAGGCGGGGGGCACGATACTTCACCCCCGCCCAGAATTGTGGAAACTGTGGGCTTGGCCTCTGAGGGGGCCCAGCTCATAGACTCCGGTCTCTCAACCGAGGTTGTTGAGACCATTCTTAACTCCAGAGCTCCATCCACGAGGAAGCTTCCTTGAAGTGGAAACTTTTCACTTCTTGGTGTGGAGAACACCTGCAGGACCCAGTTAACTGCCCAGTGGGTGCAGTGCTGGAATTCCTGCAGGAGCGCTTCTCCACAGGGTTATCCCCCTCCACACTAAAGGTGTATGTGGCGGCACTAGCTGCTTACCACGTCCCTTTCAGTGGAGTTTCTCTTGGGAGACACCCGCTTATAACTCGTTTCCTCCGTGGCACTTTGAGGCTGAGGCCAGCAGTTCGTACGAGGGTGCCGACTTGGGATCTGGCCATTGTATTAGAAGGTCTTTCCCTAGCTCCTTTTGAACCTATCGAAGAAGTTCCCGAGAAGTTTCTCACTTTTAAGACTATCTTTTTGCTTGCTATCTCTTCACTAAAAAGAATCGGAGATTTGCAGGCTCTGTCGGTTTCACCCTCGTGCCTGGAATTTGCACCTGGCATGGTTAAAGCTTTTCTGCATCCTAGACCAGGTTACGTTCCTAAGGTTCCTACTAATATTGTTAGACCTACGGTTCTGCAGGCTTTCTGTCCTCCTCCATTTATGTCATCGGACCAGGAGAAACTTAATTCACTCTGCCCTGTTAGGGCATTAGACGCTTATGTCCACAGAGCTGCCCTGTGGAGGAAATCAGAACAACTTTTTGTATGTTTCGGGCCACCCAGGAAAGGGTGTCCGGCGTCTAAACAGAGAATGAGCAAGTGGGTGGTTGAGGCTATCTCACTTGCTTATGAGTCGGCTGGCCAGCCTTCACCTTTGGTTGTCCGAGCTCACTCTACCAGGAGTATGGCTGCTTCTAAAGCTCTTTTGTCGGGGGTTTCCCTGAGTGATGTTTGTGATGCGGCTGGATGGTCTTCACCGCATACTTTTATTAAGTTCTATGACCTAGACTTAAGCTCTACCCCTGGGGCACAGGTGCTCTCGTCCTCTGTGCGCTAGTCTCACATGACGGTCATTTGGTCCTATGGCGACGTGGGTATTCGCGTTCCCGCAGCGTTTGACGCAGCTCGAAGTTCCCTTGAAAGGGAACGTCTCGGTTACGTATGTAACCCTAGTTCCCTGATAGGGAACGAGACGCTGCGTCGCTCCGCCATACTCCCGGCACTCCCGTTAGCGCTTCCTTCAAGCCTATCAGAAGCTAATGCGCTTGTGTTTTTGGGGTGCTTTATAGTTTCCTGGTCGATGACGTCACCCGCCTATGACGTTTCATCTCTCCATTGGGCTGATTCCATACGTGCTTCATGACGCACAACGCAGGGGCGTTCCCGCAGCGTTTGACGCAGCGTCTCGTTCCCTATCAGGGAACTAGGGTTACATACGTAACCGAGACGATATTACTGATTACTTACAAAGCACTAAATGGTTTAGCTCCCCAGTACTTGAGCGAGCTCTTAACCCATTACAGTCCTTCACGTCTATTGCGATCTCAAAGTTCTGGCCAGTTGATAATACCTAGAATATCTAAATCGACTGCTGGCGGTAGATCCTTTTCCTATTTAGCACCAAAACTTTGGAACAATCTTCCTAACATTGTCTGTCAGTTCAAAGCTAGACTAAAAACACATCTCTTTGACCTAGCATTCACATAACACTCTATAGACTTCTATAATTCAATATTAGGCTGCTTAGATTAAGTCAGCCGGAACTGGGAACACTTCCCTTAAATCCTGATATACTCGTTACATCATAAGAAGAATGGCATCTACGCTAATTTTAGTGTCTTTGTTTATCCCAAGGTTTTCCCGCAGCCTGCCGGATCCAGGCCGTTTCCAGATCTGACGAAGGACTTTCGCCTGGACCTGATGACAATGCAGTGCTGAAGTGCCAACTAGCCTCTCCCTATGCAACCCAGGCTCATGGGAAATACGTTACTCTGCCTACATTTTTGCAAAACCTGAAATACGTACCTCCAGGTACGTTTCCCTGCACTTTTCGGGTGAAAAGTCCACTAGAGGCGCTAAGTGGTATCATTTTTTCTCCGTTCCAGATGGTTAAATAAAGTTTATAAAAACAATAATATGAGTAATGTACAGACTTCTCAGTAGGCCTATACACTCATTTTAATATAAATTAGGATTTTTTCCCACGCTTCTGAGGTGCCACACAGCCCAGTCTCACGGCAGTTCGTGATATGGTGACGTCATTTAATCTACTGGTTCGTGATACGGACACGTTTATTTCGTGATATCAGCATTTTTATTTATTTATTTAATTTATTTATTTGTTTACTAATGTAATGCACGATTATTTCTGCCAGTCGGGCAGCTGTTTAATCGACATTTATTCACGATATCTTATCATGTTTATGTATTTATTTTAATGTTATTATTTCGGTCTTATTGCCAGGGAAGCTGGACTGCTTTGCTGTTTATTGATTTAAAAAAAAAAAACTATAAACGACTACACGAATTTTATCAGTAGGAAATCGCGTTGAAGAAGTCTCCTTCCGAACACATCACGATATTTGGCATCAGTTCATGTGTGCCAGATGTTGGTGAGTAGCAAAATACACTGTCCTAATAATGTTTGATATATTGTCTTTTCTGATGGTCGAAATGAATCAGATTAGCTCATGTTCAGTCACTGCATTATCTGTCATCTCCACGGAGGCTTTGCGTTTCATTGCTTTCTAATTCAAAACAGGGTGATTAAACACTATCTGTCACGTGACGTGCTACAGGCCTAGACCTTCTATCAGTTAATCATATTCATATTAGGTTTAAAGTAAGTTAGTACAATTAGTTCCAAAGTGGTATTTGTATTAGAATCACAGTAAAAACAACACTTACCTTGCTTTTACCACAGTAGCCTTAGTTTTACTGTGATAGATGTGGTAAAAGGACAGTAACCACAAATCTTACCACACTTTTACCACATTATTTGTAGTTTTAATGTGATATTTTTTGTAAATGCATATTAACCACAACACTTACCATGCTTTTACCACATTATTTGTAGTTTTAATGTGATATTTGTTGTAAATGCACACAACACTTACCATGCTTTTACCACATTATTTGTAGTTTTAATGTGATATTTGTTGTAAATGCATATTAACCACAACACTTACCATGCTTTTACCACATTATTTGTAGTTTTAATGTGATATTCGTTGTAAATTCACAGTAACCACAACACTTACCATGCTTTTACCACAGTAACCTTAGTTTTACTGTGATAGGTGTGGTAAAAGGACAGTAACCACAAAACTGTCCGTGCTTTTACCTCAGTATTGGTAGTTTTAAAGTGATATTTGTTGTAAATTCATATTAATCACAACACTTATCATGCTTTTAATGCCAAATAATGTAACAAGAAATATTTGTAAGGTAAATCAGTAATTTTTCCATTAAATAATCCAATATATTTTACATAATGATATTTTCTTTTCTCTTCTTTTTTCAGCTGAAAAGACCAAAAGGGCCTTTCGGACTCAGTCAGCTCATTATTGTTTGAGGAGAAGTAAACGGGAGACGAAAAGCTACAAAGGCAAATATTCGCAATGGTATGTATGTGTTGGTTTTAACCCTAAATCAAACATTTTATCTATTATTTATTTTTATTTATTTTATTTATTATTTGTTGTTTCTTAAACCTTTTCTTACAAAACCCATAGCCCAATCAGTACAAACATAGTCTCAAAGTCTTAATAATTCACAAGATTTAACAAGTTGTCAAATTCGTACAATACTTGTACATAATCATGCAGCTTTTACTTCTTGTGCTGTCAATGGCTAGTGCCTCAATTCCTGTACATATTTATCTCCATATTTGTAAATCAGCTGCGCACCTTCTTGGAAAGTAGTCGGATGTCCCATACACTGTCAAAAAAGTTTATATTAATTGCATTGTATTCATTAAAATTATTACAATGATACATGATGTCTCTCCACAACTCATAACCTTCCTCTGTTTGCAAGAGTGCAAAAGCTAATCTGACTTGTCACATGACATCAGATACTCGATTATTTTGTCGTAATCAGATCAGTTACACTGCTGATAACTGTCCCGCTTGCATGTAAATCATGTTTTTTTTTTTTAAACAAGTTTATATGATTATTGCTTGCTATTAAAGACATGCTTGTTTTCATAGAAATGACCACATATCAGTGAGCTTATTACATAAATGCATTTAACATTTAATTATGCAATACTCCTTACAGAAAAATATCCCACAGTTATGGATAAACTCACAACATCATCATCAAGTCCTGTGCTGGGCACATTGGGCAACAAGTGTTCTCCAACGTATTCGATCCGTGGCCAAGTTCTCCACATCTTCCCATGGGACACTGACATTCTTCTGGTCTTCATGAAACATCTGTCTCCATGTCTTCCTTGGTCTTCGCTGTCTCCTGCATCCACCTAGTGGTGTCCACTTCATAACTGTCTTTGGGTGGTGTAGTTTGGGCATGTGTAGGATGTGTCCAGCGAGGTGCTCCCTTTTTTTCTGTCACAGTTTCTGAAAGTCTTTATGTGGAGTCCCACTCTTATGATCTCTGATATATGCAGAACCATTATTTAAGTTTTGGTTAAGGACATATTCATTGACATCCATTAGTTCTAGTCATGCAGCGACTTCATGACAATAGTCAAATGTATATTTCGGCAAGTGTATATAGCAGGTGTTTGTCCGAACAATTGAAGATAGTGAGAGTGTTCAGGAAAACCTTTTAAAACAAGCAATATTCATGGAGTTCTGTTTGGTGCTGAAAGAGTATTACAGAAATGACACTTGACAACTGGACATTATTCTGTGAGTTTGTTACCTTTACATTTAGATGGACTTAATGTCTTACATTTAGCTTCATTAAACCTTCGATTACAGTGGTCACTATTTATCCACCATAACTACATCTATGTTATCATTATATGACTACCTGTTTAATGTAATTGTAATACAGGCCTACCTGTGAATGTATTTTATAGAAGCATTTTCTTGCTGACATTTATAATAATTAACTATTTTAGGTTTCCTTTCATTTAGTTACAATAAAAGTGACCAATAATCACAAGGATATAGAATTAAAGTTGAGAATGTAAAATGTGCCTAAGTTTTCACCTATTTGTTCTTTAAAGGGAAGAAACAAATATATTTTCACATAACAAAGTTGAATCTCATCTTGTGGTTTGTAAAAATATAACTTCATCAGCGATTTTTTTTAAATAACTGTATGTGTCACTATAATAGATTGCCCCTGTATCTGGATTTTATGTTTTGCTTACAATTATCTGATTTTTATTCTGTTGTGCATTAGTTTTGGCACTACATTTGTCTTTAAACAGTTTGACATTAAATATTGGAATTTGCTTTAAAAATTGTGTGCATTCATTATGCTTTTGTTACATTTTGTTATATAATATACTGGATATACTATACATACATTGTAAATGTTAGTAGCACTTTAGTACATGCAATTATCTTTAATTAAAAAAACTGCAAACTACCCTGCCATTGTGCCATTGCTTAGAAAAAAGGTTTCTCTTTCAAATGTATGCATCAGTCTAATCAAATAAGCAAATTTGTTTCATGATCATATGAATACAACGTTTTTGGATGGTAACCACACAAATGAGTCTTTTTGTTTTTAAATGTGAGTTTTATAATTTAATTAGAAACAATACATATTTAACAGCCCAAATATTAAATATTTAAGGAATCTATCCCTGCAGCCGGAACTGGAAGAGATCTGTCATCATTTACCATAATTGGGCAAGTAAGTGTGACGCATCTGTTCAGCTGGGTTGTTATTGGCTGTGACTTTATCGCAGAACTCGCTGTGATTGGACTATCTTTTAACCCATATAAAACGGCGCTTCATGTTACAAAGTATGTTTTGGTGTTATTATTACGTTAGTTATACCTTAAGGTAACTAGAAAGTGTCTCTATGTTGTGAGAAATTTCTCTTTTACCGAGATCCCAACCCTAACCCTAAGCATGTCTGCACATTTCAATGAACTACAGCACAAGGCTTCCTGTTCCATTGATATAATGACAGAGATATGTGGGTAATGTAGTTTAAAACGTTTAGTAATGAAACAGTAAATGTTAAATAAATAATATCTTTAATGGGCAACTGGATATCTAAATTTGTTAATTGTGCAAACCTTTATGATATATATGAGGGATAGGTTGCAATTTGATATTTTACTGCGAGCACTTTTAAAATAACCTTTATGCCAGCTTGCCATATATGTCTGAAAACTGTGCCCAACATTATTTAGTAAACATAGCATAAGCAGTTGTCCTTCATATTGTCTCTTTGATACACTAACCGGACTTTGAGTTACAGCCATTTGAAATGTGCTTTCTTTTGCTCTTCTTGGGGCCATTGCTTGGCCCCTGGGGGTGGACGGGCAGTACAGTCTACACAGATTTTAGATTTTGAACTATTACTATATCACAAGGATAATGCACCGTTCAGTAAAACAACAAAACAGTGCCAAAATATCCTTTTCACCCCATCTGACTGCTGATTATTTGCCTGACATCAGTAATGTCTATGCTTTCATTTTAAATGCAGTAGTAGATGTACTAGAATGATCAACATGGATCATCTTCAATAATACTTAAAGTGTTTGTAGCAAGATAGCCCACTGCAGCCTCTTGTTATTCACACACCTTCTCTTTATTTCACTGAAAACTGGCATACATGCAAGTATGTGCAACTTTTGCTGCATTGTTGTCCCAAATATCATTAACCACAACAAAATGTTTATGTCCTAAGTAAAATAATTATGGTAATTAATTATATTTAGTTGTTTTTAAATTATGAAGTAAGCTAAATAGGAAATTCAAATTTCTCAAATAAAATTCTGTCCCAAACACCACTTTCAATACACAATATTCACCATACTTTATTTGAGGACACAACATAAAGTTGATAAAGTAGCATAAAGACAAATGAGATTCAAGATAAATAACAATGAGCCTTCAAAAATACATTAATATCAAATTAATCGATTCACAACTGCTGAAGCCACACAAATGAGTGCCAGAGAATCATATTCAGTCACCTATGATACAGAAAACAGATTTTATATTGTGTTGGAAAAAATTAATTCAATATCACAGCTAAACTGGTTTCTTGCTCTTCCCTGTACGTCTCTATCGTGTTCGTGTTCTTCAGTTTGTTCGTGAAAACAGTTTGTTCAGTTGTGCCCTACAGTACAACTGATGAGCAGAAGATGCGATTACTGATGTGGTGTAGCTTTTTCTCAGAGGAAGAAGTCTCAACATCCCATCGTCAGGCGTTCTCCAGTCCTGCTCTGAAAGTTAAACAAAAAACACAAACAATTCAAATTAAACTGTTTAATGGACAGTCAGGTCAGCTTATGTTCTGTGTTATTTAAAGCTACATTGTGTAAGATTTTCTCCCATATAGCGGTGAAATTGTATAAGACTACCAACTGAATATTACTTTCTAGCCCCTCCCATTCCGAGGGCGTTTTAACTCCTACGGTGGCCGTATTATTATGAGTAATCTCCCCCTCGCATTCGTCACGGTGCCACTAAGTAAAGGCTCGAAAGGCGAAGCTTGAATTTCCAGGTATGTCCCTCTTTGGCTAATGTATTTTCAAGATGGAGGCGGAACATGGCTGCCGCCATTCGAGCGACTCGCTCATATGTATTCTGAATGGCAGATTCTACACTTACGAGAGTACTTGATTAGTTGGTGGAAGTAATTACACATGAATGAGCACATATAATTTTGAAAGAACAAAGTGTTTTTTTTTGCAAAGAATCAACATAAAAAATGACACAGTGTAGCTTTATTTAAAGCAGTGATGGGCTACTCTGGCCCTCAGCGTCCACTGTCCTGCAGATTTAGCTCCAACCTCAAACCCTCCTGCCTATTGTCTACAAGTAAACCTGAAGACTTTAGTTAAAATTTTCAGATGTGCTCAATTAGGGTTGGAGGTAAACTCTCCACCTCAAAAAGGAGAACGCAAAAGGGCCAGAGTTGCCTGTTCCTTATTTAAATTTACAAAGCAGCAGTCAGTACATTATATAATATACACATTGAAGTATTATATATATATAATATTGCAGCACATAATATAAGCTAAGTACTGAAGAAAAACAGTTTAACCCATATAAGAATCGAGTGATAATCTGTACAATGTAAAATTGTCAAGATCAAATTATGTAATACACAGCATTGTTTGAATACAAGACATACCAATGGACTTGCGCACCTTTCTGTCTTCTTTGGGCACCAGATGTTTCTTCCTCACCCGAAACAAAGGACTTATTCGATTAGCTTGCGTTGATATAAGGACTGGTCTTCCTTCTCTGCTGTAAAACAAGAAAGTCTCCACTTACTCTATGTGCAATTACTATTGTTCTTGAAACATACCAATTAACACAGTTATAATTAAGTTAATTTACCATACGATTCAGGGGAGAACATTTGATGAGTAAATACTGATTGAAATATTGTATAAACTTTACCTGGGAAGGGCTGATCACGGCAAGATTTGCTGCGACTCACTAGTAGATCTTGTGAGGGTTGGTTCCTAAAAGAGCTGTTGAGTTTGATATTGTAGAGCTTTAAAAAAGATAATCCTGCAAAACAGAAAGGAAGGTCATTTTAATACATTACTTGCAAGTAGTCAGTTTATATATAACTTTAGGATTTATTTATGTAAGGAGTGTTGCATAATTATATATTAAAAGCATTTTTATGTAATAAGTTCACTGATATGTGAGCATTTCTATGAATAAAAATATGTCTTTAATAGCATGCAATAATCATATGAACTTAAAAAAAGTGATTATGATAACATGACATAATATGTTACATGATAACATGTAAAAAACAACAACATGATTTACATGCAAGCGGGACAGTTATCAGCAGTGTAACTGATATGATTACGACAAAATAATCGAGTATCTGATGTCATGTGACAAGTCAGATTAGCTTTTGCAAACAGAGGAAGGTTATGAGTTGTGGAGAGACATCATGTATCATTGGAACATCAACAGACAGGGTCCAATTTGTAATAATTATAATGAATACAATGCTATTAATATAAACTTTTCTGACAGTGTATGGGACATCCGACTACTTTCCAAGAAGGTGCGCAACTGATTTACAAATATGGAGATAAATATGTACAGGAATTGAGGCACTAGCCATTGACAGCACAAGAAGTAAAAGCTGCATGATTATGTACAAGTATTGTACGAATTTGACAACTTGTTAAATCTTGTGAATTATTAAGACTTTGAGACTATGTTTGTACTGATTGGGCTATGGGTTTTGTAAGAAAAGGTTTAAGAAACAACAAATGATTGATAAAATGTTTGATTTAGGCTTAAAACCAACACATACATACCATTGCGAATATTTGCCTTTGTAGCTTTTCGTCTCCCGTTTACTTCTCCTCAAACAATAATGAGCTGACTGAGTCCGAAAGGCCCTTTTGGTCTTTTCAGCTAAAAAGAGAGAAAAGAAAATATCAGTATATATAATATATCGGATTATTTAATGGAAAAATTACTGATTTACCTTACAAATATTTGTTGTTCCCTTTCGTAGTCACTCCGAGTTACGTCGGATGACGACGAATGGGGGTTTCGCTTAGAACACCTATCGACTTCGAGTATTACAAAACGAGCCAATGGCGATGAAATGCCATGGGTCTGCGGAATTTGCATAGCGTAACTCCGCCCCACCTCGTGGGTATAAAAGGAGGACGCTCGGCAACATGCAGATATGTTTTCGCTTCGGAGCCAAGAATATTTCTTCACTCCACAATCATCTCTGACTTCGCTCTATGAGACGAGCTTCTCTCTCCGGTGTTGGTGTGACGGCGATCTGCAGCGAGCTCACAGTGCCTGCTGATCTGTGCAGTGATATGCCAGTGTGTGTGTGTCTCCCTGTGCGCTTCAACATCGCGGAGTTTTTTTCTCCTCTCATAAAAGAGCTCGCACGCGGCACGTCTTTTTAAAGACGGCTCGCCCGTGCATTTCTGGTTGCAGCGGACTGGTATCGGACTCTGATGGGCACGAGCGCTGTCTAGTGTGTTTGGGCTTTGATCATGCTTGAACAGCGCTCGTGGATGACTCATGTTCTCTCTGGGAACGTGATCATCGCGTCATATATAGGTCGAGACTCGGTGAACTCGCAAGAGTGAGAGTCCCCTCATCCACTACCCGATCTTCGGCTGGTGGACAGGGTGACCTGAGGGTGTTGGTCTGGAACAAGGCGCCGACTCTGTGTCCACGCCCCAGCCCCCCCTCTTTAATGACGGTGCCCGCTAGCGAACTGATGATTCCACGAGTCTACCCTCGGGTGGCCCGTGTGTTTTCATTTGAAGCTACAGAGGATGATGCTGTGTCTGTAGCAGCATCACTAGGTGGGCTTGATTCTTCTGGAAATGACGACTCTTCACAGCTGCCACCCTTTGGTGTGCATACGGCTGTGCCTGAGTCTGATCCGGAGATGATGGCCATGCTTTCCCGGGACGATTGGTTTTTGGGTGAGGCCGCCGACGCGTCCACGACAAACCCCAATATCTTTCCTCCCGGACGTGCATGATGAGTTCACGGGTCCTCTCGTTGGTCTCATCCGCCTTTCCCTACCCTCAGGGGCCGCTGCCCATGGGTACACTGGGGTTCCCCCGGTTGAACGCTCTGTTGCCATGCTACTGTGTCCTCAGAGTGCTTCCCGGCGCAATCCTAAGCACCCGTCCAAGCCTGTAGTTTTTTCGTCACAGTAATCTGTGCGAAATCCTATAGTGCCACAGGACAGGCAGCTGCCTCACTGCATCCCATGACCGTTCTGCTGGTCTACCTGACCCAGACGCTCATGGACATGCAGGAGGGCGGGACTGACCCGAGGCTCTTCAGTGAGCTGCGCGCCGCCACTGACCTTGCTCTCCGAGCGACGAAAGTGGCCGTACGCTCTCGGAGTCAGGTGATGTTCACCAGTTTGGGGCTGACCGGTCTGATGTGCAAGATGTCGGGCGGACCCGTCTGCTCGACACCCCCATCTCCCAGGTCGGCCTCTTCGGCGGTGCGGTTGAGTGCTTCTGCCCAACAGTTCCCAACCGCCCGTGAGCAGATTGAGGTTATTCTGCCCGACGGCCCCGCCGTCCGCTCAGATCCCTCAGTCTGCCCACCGCCGAAGGCTCCCTCCCACGGTTCCAACCCCGCCCGTTCACCCGGGCCTGGCTCTGGAAGACCGTAGGGGGATGCCACAGCCCTCTCCAGCCCCGCACCCCGCTAAACGCCGGGTTAAGCGGCACTTTTGAGATGGGCTGCTCAGAGATGAGACTCAGTTCTTTCCAGGAGTTGGTAGCAGGGCCACTCCTTTCCCCGGTGGAGGGCTGGGGAAGAATCCTTATTCAGAAAGAACTGACTCTCTCCTCTCTGAGCATACAGAGTTCTCGGACAACACAGAGCGCCGCCCACAAGCCGTGCTCTCCTCATCCCCCTCTGCCCCAGAGGTGGTTGACACGGCGTGCCGTCCACGGACCGTTTCGCCCCTGTCCCCCTCTGTCGCCAGACCCCTGACAGAGCAGGCCCCCGTGGAACGCTGGTCCTTCCCTGGCCTCCTCTGTCAGGGTGCGGTTATGACCTTGCCCCCACACCGGGCCGCTATGCCGCCCTTGTCTGGGCTGGTCATTTCCGCTTCGCTGCTCCACCGGGGGGACATCTGTGGTTCTTCACTCCGCTGGCACAGTTGGGAGCCTGCACTAGAGCTCCCTATCTGTTCCGCTGGGTCGTGCGAACCATCGGCTCGGCTATGCGATTCAGTTCGCACGGTCTCCTCCCGGCTTCACGGGGGTCCGCTCCACTTTGGTCGGTGGCTATGCCCCTATCATGAGAGCGGAGGTTGCTCCCTACTGGCGAAGGGTGCGATTGAGACTGTCCCTCCAGCCGAGATGAGGTCCGGGTTAATAGTCCCTACCTCATTGTCCCGGAGAAGTCTGGTGGGTTACGGCCAATCCTGGACCTATGCATCTGAACCGCTCCCTTCTCAGGCTGCCGTTCAAGATGCTCCTGGCCAAACGCATTTCTGGATGTGTGCGGCCACAGGATTGGTTTGCAGCGATCGACCTGAAGGACGCCTACTCTTATGTCTCCGTTCTCCTTCGACTCAGACCGTACCTACGTTCTGCTGTCAGGGCGCGCGCATGTCAGTACGCTGTTCTCCCATTCGGGCTAGCCCTGTCTCCTCGCGCCTTCACAAGGTTGTTGAGGCAGCCCTTGTTCCTCCATGGGAACACGGGGTTCGCATCCTGAACTATCTCGGTGACTGGCTGTCTTAAGCTCACTCCTGAGACCAGGTTTGTGAATACAGGGACCCAGTGCTCCGGCACCTAGCTCGTCTGGGCCTTCGGGTCAACTGGGAAAGGAGTAAACTTTGCCCCGTGCAGAGGAGCTCTTTTCTCGGCATGGACTTGGTCGCCTTCTCCACTCAGCCATTAAACAAGAGTGCGGTCCCACTGAAATTGTTTCAGAGGCTCCTGGGGCATATGGCATCTGCAGCTGCGGCAACGCCGCTCGGATTGCTTCATATGAGACCGCTTCAGCTGTGGCTTCGCGATCGAGTCCCGAGGTGGGCATGGCATCATGGCACGCTCCGAGTTACAGTAACTCCGACCTGTCGTCAGACCTTCACCCCGTGGTGGAACCTCAGTTTCTACGGGCCGGTGTTCCCCTAGAACGAGTTTCCAGGCATGTTGTTGTCTCCACAGTTGCCTCTTCCACGGGCTGAGGCGCCATGTGCAACGGACATGCTGCTGCGGGGTCCTGGACAGGACCCCAGCGCCTTCTGCTTGTCAATTGCCTCGAGTTGCTGGCAGTACGCCTTGCCCTGCACCGTTTCCTCACGTTGCTCAGGGGTCAACACGTACTAGTCCGTTCAGACAATACCGCGACTGTAGCGTACATCAACCGTCAGGGTGGTCTACGCTCCCGCCGTATGTCGCAACTCGCACGCCACCTCCTCTTATGGAGTCAGAAGCACCTGAGGTCCCTCGTGCTATCTACATTCCGGGAGATCGGAACTTTGCAGCCGACGAGCTGTCTCGGTTTCGGCCATCTCCGGCGAATGGAGACTCCATCCCCTGTCGGTTCAGCTGATTTGGGACCAGTTCGGGGATGCACAGATAGATATGTTTCTCTCTCGACTCGACCCATTGCGCCCTGTTCTATTCCCTGACCGAGGGCTCTCTCGGCACGGATGCACTGGCGCACAGCTGGCCGCGGGACCTACGCAAATATGCGTTTCCCCCAGTGAGCCTTCTCGCACAGACCTTGTGCAAGATCAAGGAGGACGAGGAGCAGCTCATTCTGGTTGCGCCGTATTGGCCCACCCGGACCTGGTTCTCCGAACTGGTACTCCTCGCGACAGCACCTCCTTGGCCAATTCCTCTGAGGAAGGATCTCCTTTCTCAGAGACGGGGCACCCTTTGGCACCCTCGACCCGATCTCTGGAGGCTACACGTGTGGCTCCTGGACGGGACGAGGCAGGTTTGAGTACCCTGCCACCAGCGGTGGCGGCTACCATCACTTCCGCTAGAGCATCGTCCACGAGACATGTCTATGCGTTGAAGTGGAACCTCTTCGTCAACTGGTGCTCTTCTCGTCGAGAAGACCCCAGGAGATGCTCGATCTCTGTCGTGCTTTCCTTCCTGCAAGATGGGTTGGAGCGAAGGCTGTCTCCCTCCACCCTGAAGGGGTATGTGGCCGCTATCGCCGCATATCACGAAGCAGTTCAAGGTAAGTCTCTGGGGAAGCACGACCTGATCGTCAGGTTCCTGAGAGGAGCGAGGAGACTGAATCCTCCTCGCCCTCCTCTCGTTCCCTCTTGGGACCTCTCAGTGGTCTTAAATGCCCTGCAGAAGGCTCCCTTTGAGCCTCTGCAATCAGTTGAGCTTAAGTTCCTGTCTATGAAGACAGCGCTCCTGGTTGCATTGGCCTCCATCAAGAGGGTAGGGGACCTGCACGCATTCTCCGTTGACGAAGCGTGCCTGGAATTCGGGCCCGGTCACTCTCACGTGATCCTGAGACCCCGGCCTGGATATGTGCCCAAGGTTCCCACCACTCCCTTCCGGGACCAGGTGGTGAACCTGCAAGCGCTGCCCCGGGAGGAGGCAGACCCAGCCTTGGCACTGCTCTGTCCAGTACGCGCTCTCCGCGCTTACGTAGACAGAACACAGTGTTTCAGGACCTCAGACCAGCTCTTTGTCTGTTATGGTGGGAGACTGAAGGGAAAGGCTCTCTCAAAGCAGAGGTTGTCTCACTGGATAGTGGACGCCATTGCTTTGGCTTACCAACAGCAAGGCCGACCGTGCCCCCTTGGTGTGACAGCCCACTCCACCCGGAGTGTGGCTTCCTCTTGGGCTCTAGCACATGGCGCCTCGCTGGCAGACATTTGTAGAGCTGCAGGCTGGGCGACACCCAACACATTCGCCAGATTCTATAATCTCCGAGTGGAGCCTGTGTCCTCTCGTGTACTCGCTTCAGTTAGCTAGTACTGGACCCGCTCAGGTGTCTTCGCTTGCTCGCCATTCCACTCCACGGACTGGATACGTGCGATTATTCCTCAGGTGAGCCTTCCTCTTTGAAGCCCTGAGTTCCTCCAGCACTGTTGACGCTGGCGCCAGTGTCTATTGCCTGGGCGTCGGCTAGGTGCCTCCGTGTGCATGGTTCCTCCCTGAGTAACCCCCACATGTGTATTTCCACTGTAAGCCTCCTTGAGCATGTGTCTTTCCCTTGGCAAGCCATCTTGCCCTCCTGGAGTTGAAAGTTGCCACCCCTCGGGCTGGTCACTCCAGTGTTCCTCCATATGTAGCCCTCCGGCCATAGATGTATCTTAATTCCTCCCTACGGGTAGGCATGCTGCGGCATATCTCCTCTGAGATATGCTTCCCAGTGTACCTTGATATTCCTGTGTTAAGTAGGACTCCTTCGTCTGTGCCAGTATCACGACAGGCGGATCAGACTTTCGCAGGGCACTGGAAGACAGCTGTGAAGGTGGCGTGATTTCACGGGGACCCCCATTCGTCGTCATCCGACGTAACTCGGAGTGACTACGAAAGGGAACGTCTCGGTTACATATGTAACCCTCGTTCCCTGAGTAGGGAACGGAGACGTTACGTCTCCCTGCCACTTCCGCTGTACCGCTGGGTAGACGCCTGAGTTCAGTCTCGGCTCCTCAGCGAAGACATATCTGCATGTTGCCGAGCGTCCTCCTTTTATACCCACGAGGTGGGGCGGAGTTACGCTATGCAAATTCCGCAGACCCATGGCATTTCATCGCCATTGGCTCGTTTTGTAATACTCGAAGTCGATAGGTGTTCTAAGCGAAACCCCCATTCGTCGTCATCCGACGTAACGTCTCCGTTCCCTACTCAGGGTACGAGGGTTACATATGTAACCGAGACGTTTCATTATTAGAAATTAAAAGCATGATAAGTGTAGTGATTAATATGCATTTACAACAAATATCACTTTAAAACTACCAATACTGAGGTAAAAGCAAGGACAGTTTTGTGGTTACTGTCCTTTTACCACACCTATCACAGTAAAACTAAGGTTACTGTGGTAAAAGCATGGTAAGTGTTGTGGTTACTGTGCATTTACAACAAATATCACATTAAAACTACAAATAATGTGGTAAAAGCATGGTAAGTGTTGTGGTTACTGTGCATTTACAACAAATATCACATTAAAACTACAAATAATGTGGTAAAAGCATGGTAAGTGTTGTGGTTAATATGCATTTACAACGAACATCACATTAAAACTACAAATAATGTGGTAAAAGTGTGGTAAGTTTTGTGGTTACTGTCCTTTTACCACACATATCACAGTAAAACTAAGGCTACTGTGGTAAAAGCAAGGTTAGTGTTGTTTTTACTGTGATTCTACAACAAATACCACTTTGGAACTAATTGTACTAACTTACTTTAAACCTAATATGAATATGATTAACTGATAGAAGGTCTAGGCCTGTAGCACGTCGCGTGACAGATAGTGTTTAATCACCCTGTTTTGAATTAGAAAGCAATGAAACGCAAAGCCTCCGTGGAGATGACAGATAATGCAGTGACTGAACATGAGCTAATCTGATTCATTTCGACCATCAGAAAATACATTATATCACGCATTATTAGGACAGTGTATTTTCGACTACTTACCAACATCTGGCACACATGAACTGATGCCAAATATCGCGATGTGTTCGGAAGGAGACTTCTTCAACGCGATTTCCTACTGATAAAATTCGCGTAGTCGTTTATACTTTTTTTTTTTTTAAATCAACAGCAAAACAGTCCAGCTTCCCTGGCAATAAGACCGAAATAATAACATTAAAATAAATACAAATATAAACATGATCAGATATCGTGAATAAATGTCGATTAAACAGCTTTCTCTGCTGCAGCACGCCTGGCAGAAAGAATCGTGCATTACATTACTAAAAAAATAAATAGGCTAAATAAAAATGCTGATATCACGAAATGAAATAATGAAATAAACGTGTCAGTATCACGAACCAGTAGATTAAATGACGTGACCATATCACGAACTGCTGTGAGACTGGGCTGTGTGGCACCTCAAAAGCGTGGAAATAATTCCTAATTTATATTAAAATGAGTGTATAGGCCTACGGAGAAGTCTGAACATTACTGGTATTGTCATTTTTATAACCTTTATTTAACCATCTGGAACGTAGAAAAAATGATACCACTTAGCGCCTCTAGTGGACTTTTCACTTGAAAAGTGCAGGGAAACGTACCTGGTGGTACGTATTTCAGGTTTTGCAAAAATGTAGGCAGAGTAACGTATTTCCCATGAGCCTGGGTTGCCCTATGGAGGATCCCTATACCACTCTACAGATAAAGCGTTGTGGAATTTTTCGGTTCATGTACCTACCCAAAGTGATAAGATAAAATGAAATTCTGCATCAAAATTTATAGACAAGACAAGTAGTTTGTTTAGGCATGGTTTGTAGGGAATTACAAACCTGCGCACATATGTGACCGGTCACGGAAACTAGGGACACAAGTCGGTTCTGGGGCATTTTGAGTTATTCATAGATTCTGAAAGTGTAATCTCCAAGCTTTCCAACGATGTGTAACATGTGGAAATCTGATAATATTTGGCGAAGTTGTGGCCATTTTAAAGTAGGCACTTAAAAAAGCTCAAAGATGAGAAAACGACCTCTAAAGATTGTGCAGTTCTACCCTGTCTCTGCTAGTGGGAGTGACAATAGGGCTCATTTACATCTCATTTAGATAAGCCATACCCCCTGTAAAGCTCCTCCATGTGCTTTACAGCTTTTTTTGCACTTCGAATGAGTGCACTTCTGCCGCACTAGGCGAAAAACAATTGTGCTGCCCCTCTATTTGCAACGTACCAGCAACAACACACAAAGACCAATATGCCATATAGCCTGCATATAACGCAAAACCAGCAACAACACACAAAGACCAATATGCCATATACATATAACGCAAAACCAGCAACAACACACAAAGACCAATATGCCATAGGCCTACATATAACGCAAATAGTGCGCAACCCTCGTGTGCCCAAAATGTCAACAATATTAAAGTTTATGCAGGAGGCAAATGCCTGCTGGCATTTTTCTTTAAGCAGTCATTTCTGCAATTTTCCAAATATTCACATTTCACCTCCTCAAATTACTGTTGCAAATCTCTTTACACCACTTTCTTATGTGCGTATACACACACAACTGAAATGTCCGCAAGCACATTATATCATCAGCAGGTTCAGCATCTTAAATAACGACTAAAGAGCAAATGAAGCTTAACTTACATTTCAGAAACACGCACGGCAGGCCTTCATCGCAGCAAAGGTCTTAACTGCATCCTCTATTTCGATTCTCTGTGCCAGTTCATGTTCTATGGAGATTGTTGCCAGTCCATTAACTCTGTTCCCTGTTCACAAAACGTTCCCCATTCAAAGCAATCGGGACGTCACATATGAAACAGCCAGCCACCGCTGTCAGCGAGCCGAGCCGCCGTATTCAAGCACTGAGGGCGCGCGCGCCGCGCCCATACCTCCGGTTCAGTTTCCCGAGGCCACGAAGTGCGGCGAAAACATTTTCGGTGTAACTGCCAGACGGTTCAGCTCGTCTGCGACAATCTTTGCGGCATCCATCTTCATTGAATTTTGATATCAGATAGAACCGGCCAGAGCACAGCATAATAAGTAGCCATGTGGTTCACTTGGAGGGCGGGGGCAAAAGCGCCGGGTTATTCAGTATGGAAATACACACAGACAATGACACGCCACGCCCCTACTGCATGCTAGAATCTCCGAAAACAAGCCGATTTCAACCTCAAAATGTAAGCTTTTAAATATACCAATACTGCTATCTCAAACATGGAGAGGCTTCTTCGTGATTTCAATTAACAGATTCTCCAAAAAATTGAAAATCACCAATTTTGAAAAAAAAATCTTCTTTCTCATTTTGCTCGAAAGTTGTGCTGCCGACTTGTGTCCCTGGTTTCTGTGACGGGTCACATGTATTCAAACGCACATAACTATAGAATCAATTCTTAATGCGCGTGTGAACGCCATCAGCGTCTATCACAGGTTCACGTTTAAAGTCTGTTTAGAGAGAACGGTGTCGTCTTAGCGGCCCCTAATTTAATAACAAATGATCATTTAGAAGGAAGTGAATCAATCAAAACTAACTTTAGCTGGAAAAAACATTTTTCAAGAACCACTATAAAACCAAACCAATCTCTGTTACCTTAAATTATATGTTTATCTCTGTAAAGCTGCTTTGAAACAATCTACATTGATAAAAGCGCTATATAAATGAGGATGACTTGACTTGACTTGACTATAGAGCAGTTCCATCCATCTCCGGGTCGCCCGTCCTGGGGCCACTTACCTGTGCTGGTTTTGCCGCCCTTCTTGGCAGGGGCCTGGACGGGCGGGGCGGCCTGCATGTGACTGGCTCCACGGCGCCGTTTTGTTGGAGGCTGCTGCTGCGGCGCAGGAGCAGGGTCAGACACAGGAGGACGCCCCGGCGACGAGCAGACTGAGGAGCCGCAGGCGGTGGGGTAAGGGCAGCAGCTGACCACCGCGGCAGAATGTGTTTGATAGCCTCTGTCTGCTTTTGTACAGGCGAGGACTGCTGGGCGAAGTTCTCGACCGCATCACCGAAGAGGCCGGTCTGGGACATGGGGGAGTTAACGAACCGGAGCTTGTCGGTCTCCCTCATGTCAGTCAGACACAGCCAGAAATGGCGTTCCTGGACCACCAAGGTAGACATCGCACGACCCACTGACAGCGCGGTGACCTTGAGTCACGTCACTTGGCCAGGTGTGGGCAATTAAGCCTGTATTGCCTACTGTTGATGTTCTGTGTCATTTTTAGGTGGAGCTGTTGCGGTGGGTCGTGCCATGCTAATTAGTGGACTGATGAGGCAGTGGATAAAATCATTACCTTCCAGCTGGCTGGGTCTCTTCCTGCTATTTCGGCTTGACAATGAGGGGATGGCGTCGGTCGGCGCTCCTTGCCAGCTTTCTTTTTGTTATGCCTCCCGTTTACTGTTCTTTGTAAATCATGCATTAATAAACCAGCATTTTCATTAAATATTAAGTTCAGTGTGGTCTCCCTTATGTCAACTCTACCTTGAGCCAAATGGGCTTGACATATGGGGGCTCGTCCGGGATGTTTTGAACGTCGAATGTTTGTTGTGGGGAGATCTACGCTGATCTGTTTGGTTTTGAATTTGAGGTAAATTGGGTAGCATTATGATGTAGATTGGAGTATTTAGTGCAGCTACTTTGTTTGTGGGGTGTGATCGCTGTTCACGTAGTAGGGCGACTAATCTGCTGGAGCTATCCTAATCCCCGTGCTAGAGCGCTTCCGCGCTGGGATTTAGGTTGTGTTGTCACTGGAGTCTGGATCGGGGCACCGCCGTAGAGAACCGGCAGAATTGGCTTCGGTCGGGGCAGTACATCTCTGTCGGTATTGGTGAGTAAATTATCCTGATTCTTGGACTCAGTGTGAAGATAGATTAGAATAGTGGGGGATAAATGTTTGAAAGGGAAAAACTGAAGCGTTTGGAGTATGAACAGGAGCGGGCTCATGAGCTTGAACGCACCCGGCTTAAGCTGCTGGATGAAGGTAAAGCCGGTGGACAGTCCACTCATAATTTGGGTGTAGCAAATATGATAAAGTTTCTTCCTAAGTTCAACAAACAGGATCCGGATATATTTTTCTCTTTGTTTGAAAATGTGGCTGCCGACCAGAATTGGAGTGATGAGGATAAGACTTTGCTTTTACAAACGGTATTACTTGGGCGTGCACAAGAGGCATTTGTGGCACTGCCTTTTGTAGAAAGAAAGAGTTATAAATTGGTAAAAGAGGCTGTGTTAAAAAGTTACGAATTGATTCCTGAGGCTTATAGACGTTTTCGCAATTGGAGAAAGTCGGAAAAACAAACTCATGCTGATGTGGCCAGAGAGCTTAGTAGTTTTTTTAATCGCTGGCGCATAGCGGAGGGGATTGATTCGTTTAATGATTTGTGCGAGTCGGTTATTTTGGAACAGTTTAAGAACATTTTGCCCGAACAGATTGCTACATATTTAAACGAACATAAGGTGAAGACAGCTGCCGAGGTGCTGATGGATATGTGTTGACGCATAGAAATCATATGCAGGATTTTTCGATACGATAATCCGCGTTACGATAATCGCAGGGAAAATCGCCCTGTCCGCGTTAATGCGGGTTCTCCTGGAAGGTTTTACCCTGCGCCTCGTAATAACACATGGGAAAGTGAGGCCGACAGTAAGTGCCATTATTGTTTTGAATTAGGTCATTGGAAAAGGGAATGTCCGGTCTTGAGTGCCCGTAATAGAAGTAAAGTAAGCAATATCAAAGATGTTGCCTGTGCCTCGTTGATTCCTGCTGCACAGTTGAGGAACGTTAAGTTAAATGGAACTCAAACTGACCCTGAGCAATCAAAAATGTTGTGGGAGGAACCTAAAACCACAGTGTCTGATTACGCTCCTTTTATCACCGAGGGGTTTGTTTCACTAGTGGGAGATGCTCATAGGGTACCAGTTAAAATATTGCGTGACACTGGAGCTTCGGAGAGTTTCATTTGCCAATCGTTCCTGCCTTTCTCCTTTTTCTGATATTGGGAGTTTTGTGTTGATTCGAGGAATTGGGCTACAACCGTTTCCGGTGCCATTGCATAGAATTCAGTTGCAGTTGGGGTTTGTGAATGGAGAGGTGACTATAGCTGTACGTCCGACTCTACCAGTTGAAAATATTGACCTGATTATCGGAAATAATTTGGGAGGGAGTTGTGTGTGGCCGGAGAGGTCATGTCCGCCCCCTGTGGTTAAAACAGTGGCTACGTTATCAGTTGAGCCGGACAAATGTCTTAACGATTTTCCAGAGGTGTTCACTGCTTGCGCGGTGACGCGAGCAATGGCTCGTGCTCAGACGGTAAAACCATCTGATGTATCTAAGGCTAGTGCAGTTAAAGTGTTTGTACCAGATTTACCAGCAACGTTATCTCCTAGTGAGGTAATTGAGGCGCAAAAGAATGATCGTAATCTCGAAAAGTATTTTGCGTTGGCCTCGGGTGATGATAATGTTGATCATGGTTATCTGATCCAAAATGGTTTGTTGCTGCGCAGGTGGTCACCTCGGGCGGACAATGATGGGGCAGATCAGGTGTTGCAGGTGGTGGTGCCTGTGGAATACCGGGAGTTGGTGTTAAAAGCAGTGCACGGAGAAGCGTCTGATCATTTTGGGGTGAAGTAACCTACAATAATGTATTGCAACATTTCTATTGGCCACGGATAAAAAGGGACATAGCGAGTTTCGTAAAAGGTTGCCATGCGTGTCAAATTGCAGGTAAACCAAATGTTTCGATTAAACCTGCGCCGCTACAACCAATTCGGTCCGTGGGCATTCCGTTTGAACATCTGGTTATTGATTGTGTGGGTCCTTTGCCACAGTCAAAGTCTGGCAGTGTTTATCTTTTCACTGTGATGTGCCAAGCGACACGTTATCCTGCGGCGTATGCTTTAAGGACTATAACCACGAGGTCAATTGTGAAGGCTTTGTCTCAATTTATATCTATTTTTGGTTTACCAAAAGTAATACAGAGCGATCGTGGGTCAAATTTTACGTCCAAGACATTTGCGGCGGTGTTAAAAGAATTGCGAATAAAACATAATTTAAGTAGTGCATATCATGCCCAGAGCCAGGGGGTTCTGGAACGTCTTCATGCTACATTGAAATCGTTGTTACGTGCTTATTGTGTAGAACTTCAGAGAGATTGGGAAGAGGGCTTACCGTGGCTACTGTTGGCGGCCCGTGCGGTGGTACAGGAGAGCACGGGGTTTAGCCCTAATGATTTAGTTTTTGGGTATAAAGTCTGCACCGTTTTATCAGTGTTGAGTGGGGATTTAGATGGTGGTGTGGAGATACCTGGGAATTTAGCTAATTATGTGTGTGGCTTTCGCCGAAGGTTGTTCTTGGCTGGGAAGTTGGCTAATGAAAGTCTATGTGAAGCGCAAACTAAAATGAAGCGACGGTACGATCTTAAAGCAGAGGTAAGAGTATTTAGCCTTGGTGATCAAGTGGTTGCGTTGTTGCCAATTTTGGGTTCGGCATTAGAGGCTACATATACTGGTCCATATACTGTTGTGCGGACAATATCGGAGAACAACTATGTGGTGTCCAACCCTGAGCGGAGGAGGAAAACACAACGGGTTCATGTTAATTTACTTAAACCATATTATTCCTCACCATTGCAGGTGGTGGGTGATGATAAGACTACTTATAAACCTGTTGGACTGGCTATTGGGGAGGGCGCATCCGGCGCTTCTGAAGTGGCAGTTGGGGATGGGGTGCGGGATCCGGATGATGCGGTCCTGCAGGCTTGGCTAAACAATTCAGACACGTTGGTTAGCTTGGACAGCCTCTTGGGGCATTTGGATGGGGAACAACGTGATCAGTTAAAATCTTTACTTTTTATCTTTTTGTCTTTGTTTTCCGATACACCTACCTGCACCAGTCTTATTGAACATGATATTGATGTAGGGGATGCAAAACCCATTCGACAGAGATTTTACCGTGTTGCTCCGGACAAAAGAAAAAGCTTAAATGCCAGTGGGAAATATCTGCTTGATAATTTCCTAGCAAAACCATCATATTAGAGTTGGGCATCACCATGCTTACTTGTTAAAAAATCGGATAGCACCTTTAGGTTTTGTACAGACTATAGAAAGGTGAATGTGGTGACAAAGGCTGACTCCTTTCCTTTGCCACGTATTAAGGATTGTGTGGATCAGGTTGGTAGTGCTCGATATGTAAGTAAATTTGATTTATTAAAGGGGTATTATCAGGTACCGCTTACGCCTAGGGCACAGGAAATTGCTACATTCAATACACCTTCGGGGTTGTATTCTTAGACCCGTATGAGTTTTGGACTGCGGAACGCCCCCTGCACCTTCCAACGTCTTATGAATCTTGTCATTGCGGGGTTGGATGGGTGTGCAGTTTACATAGACGATGTGGTGTGTTACCTGGGAAATACAACTGGCGCGTATACGGTTGCTGTTTGAGAGGTTGGTGGCAGCAACGCTCACGGTGAATCTTGCGAAATGCGAGTTTGCCCAGGCCACCGTGGTTTTTTTGGGTAAGGTGGTGGGGCAGGGGCAAGTATGGACAATTAGGGCTAAAGTATTGCCCATTGACCGGTTTCCTTCGCCGACTACCAAAAAAGAAGTGATGCGTTTTCTAGGAATGATTGGGTTTTATAGAAATTTTTGTTGTAATTTTTCAACCGTTGTGGCCCCACTTACCGATTTGTTAAAACAATCAGTCAGGTTTGTGTGGTCTGAGGATTGTAAGTGTGCATTTGAGAATGCAAAGCTTTTGTTGAGTTCTGCGCCTGTCCTGGCTGCACCAAAGTTGGATGAGCCTTTCCAACTTCAAGTGGATGCAAGTCAGGTGGGGACTGGCGCAGTGCTCATACAAAAAGATGAGCAAGATATTGAGCGACCAGTAGGTTATTTTTCACGCAAATTTAATCGCCACCAGCTTAATTATTCGACAATCGAAAAGGAGGCTCATGCGTTGATCTGGGCGCTCCAGCATTTCAAGGTATATGTGGGGGGTGGTTTACATCCCGTTGTGGTTTATTCAGACCACAATCCGCTCACATTCCTACAGTCTTTACAAAATCTCATGCGGTGGGCGCTGTTTTTGCAGCCCTACAGATTGTCTATTATACACATTCGTGGCGCTGAGAATGTGTTAGCAGATGCGCTTACAGAGGCCCGGATGAGGCGATGGGATGTTTTTTTGGCCTTTTTTTTCTTGTCTTTGTCCTCTTTTAATTAGTTATCCAAGGTGCCAGGATGAGGGAGTGGATAAAATCATTACCTTCCAGCTGGCTGGGTCTCTTCCTGCTATTTCGGCTTGACAATGAGGGGATGGCGTCGGTTGGCGCTCCTTGCCAGCTTTCTTTTTGTTATGCTTCCCATTTACTGTTCTTTGTAAATCATGCATTAATAAACCAGCATTTTCATTAAATATTAAGTTCAGTGTGGTCTCCCCTATGTCAACTCTACCTTGAGCCAAGTGGGCTTGACACCTTCGTCACACGACGCGTGAGGTCCGCTGCGGCACGGAGAACTTGTGGATCATGACCACCCTCGTGCAGGTCTTTCAGTGCCTTGGCCTGATGGACCTGCAGCAACGCCGTGGCGTGCATGGCAGAGGCAGCTTCCCCACAGGCTTTGTAAGCCTCGTCAAATAGGTCCGACGAGAACCTACAGGCCCGGGAAGGAAGACACGGTACGCGTGTATCCCTTAGCTGCCCGGCCATCAAGGGTGGTGAGGGAGGAGGGGCCACTGAGACGGTTTCTGGCAATAAAAGGTGCCGTCCATGTCTCTGTGAGCTCCTCGTCCACTTCCGGGAAGAAAGGCCCTGGGGTGGGTCGCTGAGAACCAGCGCACACCACCCCGAGACGCCAATCATCCAGCCTCGAGGGCTCGGGACGCTGTGGTTTTTTCAACTCGAGCCCGATCCTGTTGGCGGCCCGGGAAAGCATGGCCATCATCTCCGGGTCCGACTCGGGCACCGCTGGCACACCCGAAGGAGGCAGCGGGTCCGAGCCGTCATCCGCAGAGACTTCTGACCCACCCTCCAATGCAGTGAACGACATCTGGTCGTCTCGGGGAGCACCGAAATGAACAACTGGTACACACCTCGAGGATCGTCCACCCCGTTCATCTGGTAGCTCAGCTGGCTGCGGAGCGTGAGAGGGATGAGGGTTCCTAGGGGGTTGGTTCCCCGAAGGAAGCGCGCTCACCAGAATCCTCAGGTCTCCCGTGTTACTGTCCGAAGGCAGATGCACGGGGACTCCGCCCCTTTGCAGGAACGAGAGTCTCGACCTCAGCTCCGAGATGGTCATCTTCTTTTTATTATATATATTTTTTTAAAAAGACACAAACTATCTGTGTTTGCTCTTTTAGAGACTGTTCTCACAAGTGCTGAGGCACACAGGGGAACAGCCAACGCAATCACAGTCAGGAATGTGCACCTCTCTCTCTCTTACCGTTTACCGGCTGTTAAAACAGCCTTTGAGCGCTCGTATGCGGCGCACCTTACCAGCTGTTAGAACAGCTTTTACTTGCTCTGAGAGAGGAAGAAGGCTGTTCACGCTGAAGCTCCGTCACACCCGCACCGAAGAGAGAACAGTCGAAAAAAGAAAAGGCTTGTCTCAGTAACAGCATCGAAGAGTTGGCTCCGAAGCGAAAAACAGAAGTGCAATCCACCAGCTGCTCGTTTATACCCGCGCTAACAAGGTCGCGTAGCTGATGCAAATGATTGCACGCCAATGTGTATTGGCTTGTTTTAGTTTCACTCGAAGTAGATTGCCTCTCTAACGAGATTCCTATTGGTCGGTCACGACCTACGTTGTAGTGACCGACTGATAGGGAACGTGCGTTCGCAATTTTCCATGCACATGGTTCTTATTCTGTCTCTAGCGGCCAGTCGATGAATTGCAGTTTAAGTCACTTCCGTGTTGGATTCAAGAGAGAGACCGGAAGGTTGCCGCTTGGTTACAGTGCGAACTGGAGGTGAGTATTTCGTCAGCTAGCTTTCTGATTGGGTATTGTTTCGTTTCACGTGATAATCTCCAGATTGTGCGTGCGTTCATCCTCAGGGTTCCACCTAAACAACAGAATTTCTGACAGGATTTCTGATCGTAAATATTCAATATATTTACGATTTGAGATCGGGGCAGCTCCAACGTTCTTCGAAGCAGATTCAGTCATTCTTAACACACCTCACACCACAGAAAAAATCAGACAAGATAATCTGTAGTACCATCAAGATATTCGGGACTTTACCAAGGATTGTCGGAAGGGGAGAAATTGGTCCAAAATTGGCCGGAATATATTTTAGTGAGATGATGAGGAGAGAAGAGCAATACAGGATCACTGGACTAAAAATAACATTACCTTCCAAAGGATCCTAATGCAATAGGAAAGGGGTTATTTATTTTCAACAATGTGAATGTCTCAGTTTAACATTATTTATTTGTATTTTCGGTTAATTTCGCTGTGGGTTCTTTGGTAAATCTTTTGCAATTTTGGTGCAGACTTTGCAAACAGACTTTTACAATATGGACTCAACAGTAATGCAACAACATGTAAGTAACTGTAAGTGCCATTTAAAAAGCATGTTTAAAAGTATGTCAATTAATTATTTTGTTTTCCCCTCAAGAAAGTGTTTATTTTAAATAATATGTTGGTTATATGTTAAAATAATTGATATTACACAATTGTGACAAAAAAAATCACTATATAATAGGGCATGGTGTATTTCAATAAAAAACAAAAAGCATTTGCTTGTTTTTTTAAAGAAGACTGAAGCCTTACGTTTATTTATTTTTATAATTTATAATATGGACCAAATGATGGACCAAACAAAACTGAGAAAAACAGTGGCTTAACTTAATTTATATAGAAAAAAAGTACAATTTAGTTACAGGAATGAACACTTAAAGGAGAGAGAGGAGGAGAGAGAGAGAGGAGGAGAGAGAGAGAGAGAGAGAGAGAGAGAGAGAGAGAGAGAGAGAGAGAGAGAGAGAGAGAGAGAGAGAGGGGGGTGGGGGGGGGGGGGTGCGAGTTTGTCTTGCTTCTTCCCTTGCAGCATGCCATGGATGAGATGGGTTCTCTCCATCTTCTACAAAAGATAAGAAAGACAAAGACAAAAAAGTCACTTAGTGGTGGGCTGGCTCCCTGTAAGTAATGTTGTTTTGTGTCTTTTTCTTCTAAAGTGTAGGCAACTCAGAAGCGAAGACCAGGAGACTCGGGTGCATCTTTAGAAGGTTTCTTTATTGAGAACACGAGCTGTGTGTCGCTGTAGTCTTCCAAGCTTGTCTCGAGTCCGACTAAGGGAAATGTTCCCTTGCAATTTATATACATTTAGGGGCAGGGCTTAACATTGTGATGAACAAAGCATGTAAATGATCTATACAGGTTTAGGAACGTGCCCTATACTGAGAGTGTTACCATTTCCTAGAAAACAGGAATGGCAGGACTCTCCCGCTGAGACAAAAGCTCCCAAGAGCCACCAAGAGTTTCAGTAATCTGATTCATTTAACTTACAATAGAGAGAAACAGGAATGGCAGGCTCAATAGAGAGAAACAGGAATGCTAAATTCAACAGAGAGAAACAGGAATGCTAAATTCAGTCTCTCTATCTTAATTTTTCATGTGATGTTATGTAAAGAAAAATAGGATCAGCAGATCTTAAATATATTCTTAAATTTGTAACCCTTCAGTAATTCACATTGTAAAACTAATCCTACATTTCTACAATTTAAGTAAATTCAACTGCACTGGTGAACATATCAACCAATATTCACACTATTAAATCAACAAAACCGAGGACGTTACTCACTACCCTTACTTTTACTTAGTCCTGTTATTTTTCATGAGAAACAGGACTGAAAGTAAGAGGATTGAGTTTTTAAGCAAAAAAATATCAAACACATGACATATTGTCACAGTCATCGTCTGCACCAGTCTGTCTTCGTCTGCACTACACTTCCCAGAATCCTCCTTGTCTTCACACCTGAACTCACTCCCTCAATTACCCACCTGTTCCTCGTTTTCATCATCCGTGTCACCTGTGATCACCTTGTTATGTTTGATTTGTGCTTGTATTTAGTTTGCTTCAGTTCAGTCAGTCCTCGTCAGTTCTTCTTAATGTTACTGTGTTAAATGTGTGAGTTAACCTTCTGCCCGTCAACCAGTCTGCCTGTTTGGAAGTATATATATTAGTAAACGCTTGAATTGGAGCCTTTAGACTCTGCCTATTCTTCAACCCGCAACACAACCGTGACACATATGGTTACATGGCATACATGAGGACACTAAGCAAATTCTAGTGACTTACCTAAAGTAATTTTTTAAATAAACAAATAACATCTAAGAAATAATTAAGATAACAGGACAGTTCGTTGAGATTGACCTTCTCACTTAGCATTACAATTTCATCAAATATACAGAAATTAAAATGAGATGATAAAATGAGAGAAGTTTTTTTTTGGGGGGGGGGCGATGTGTGAGGGTGAAAACACAACTAAAATGTGTATTTTATGTAACATATTATGGATTTCTCGTTAATATATTTTTTAAAGCAAAGATAGAAAAAAAAGATTTCTAAAAGATTTTAATGATTATATTTCATGATAAAGTTTATGTTTAGATAGCAGGGACATGCAATTTTTTGGTGTTCTCAGTATAGTTTTTATTAATGTTTACAATTATATAATATTTTAAATTTGCAGTTAGAGTAATGTTCAGGACACTTTGCTTAATAATAAAATGTATTTTAGATTTAATTTTCATGCATATTTATATATATAAACGTCCTGAGGACAGAAATGTTATGAGCTCCATATAAAGTTATTTCGGGTTATGAAATAAATGGGTTATAAAGTTATTTCATATTTTGCTAAATGGGTTTTATAGGCTAAAGGGAATTTCACGCAGGTTCAGTTTTATCAATCTAAAAACTTTTATACATATGCAAAATCTAGCTTTTGTGCATACGCACACTTAAGATAAACATGCAAGTTTTATACATGAGGCCCCTGAATTTTTTTCCTGATAAGCAAAAAATGTTTTTCCTACTTTATATTTGCTCTCTCAATGTAGAAATGAATCTAAAAAACAAAACTTTTGCAAGATCTTATTATCTTATCTTATTTTTTATTAGATCTTTTACATTTCTACAATGGACACCAAGAATCAAAATAAAAACCATCACGGTTCATATATGGTAACCCTCGTTCCCTGAGGGAGGGAACCCCCCCTGGTCATGACTGATAGGAATCAGGCAATAGGAATCTCGCTAGAGAGGCCAATCTAAGTCATGACTGACCAATAGGAATCCCTACCAAAGCGCCACAGCTGCTGCACCCCATCCAGCACCCCTGTGCAAGCCTCTACACCTTCTTGCCTGGAAGGACAATAGGAGGAGGCTTACAAAGAGTGAGTCTGACACTGTTGTTCCGTGATAACCCATACAGTGAGATATTGGATAACACTGGGAAAACGTGCCCTTTCTGTTTAGGAAGGAACACTGCGGAAGCCACTTCTTCAAGGAGTTATGTGGAAACACATATGGACTAGCCCAAAGGCTGTACTGCATATTAAATAATGGGTGACTTAGCCCAAGGGAAAGACACGGGCTTCCGATAGGAGCAGCTGTGGAATATAAACATATGGGATCCCCGTAGGGTCACACATATGGAAATCAGCCCAGATCCAGTTCTCAAGGATTCAGCGGATAAGGGCCTGGCGCCGGACGCTCCGCCAAGTCCGGGCCGAGGGGTTTGGAGGACTCGACAGGTTTTACTCTGGAGCAATAAGGGTGCACAGTAGGGTGCAACAAGCCGACAGAGCCAGGCCTCTCAGTGCTTCTACCCGTCTAGGGTGAGAACACGGGAGGAGACCGGCTCTACACGTAGGCTATAGTATCTAGCGAACGTGTTAGGTGTCGCCCAGCCCGCAGCTCTACAGATATCTGTTAGCGAGGAGCCACGTGCCAGCGCCCAGGAGGATGCAACGCCTCTCGTGGAGTGTGCATGCAACCTGAGCTTTTAGTTCTGTCCACGTACATACGCAGAGAGCAAACGGGACAGAGCAAAGCCAGGGCTGGGTCTGCCTCCTCCAAAGGCAGCGCTTCCAGGTTCACTACCTGGTCTTTGAAGGTTTTAAGGCCAGCGGCGGAACACAAACAAAATGAAACAAAGGATTTTCCACCCGGCCCTCTTCCGGGGAGGGAGCGATGCAGTCATCGTCTCCTGGAGAGCAGTCCCTTCCATCTCTGGGTCACCCGTCCTAGGGCCGCTTACCCCTGGCTTTGCCACCCTTCTTGGCGGGGGCCTGGACGGGCGGGGCACCCAGCTTGCGACTGGCTCCACGGCGCCGTTTAGATGGAGGCTGCTGCTGCGGCACGGGAGCAGGGGCAGACGCAGGAGGACACCCACGGCGACGAGCAGACCGAGGAGCCGCGGGCGTTGGAGTGGTGGCAGCAGCTGACCGCCGCGGCAGGATGTGTCTGATGGCCTCAGTCTGCTTCTGTACAGCCGAGAACTGCTGGGAGAAGTTCTCGACCGCGTCGCCGAAGAGGCCGGTCTGGGACACGGGGGAGTTAAGGAACCTGATCTTGTCGGTCTCCCGCATGTCAGCCAGACACAGCCAGAGATGGCGTTCCTGGACCACTAGTGTGGACATCGCACTACCCACTGACCGCGCAGTGACCTTCATTGCACGAAGCGCGAGGTCAGTTGCGGCACGAAGTTCTTGGAGAACTTGTGGATCATGACCACCCTCGTCCAGGTCCTTCAGTGCCTTGGCCTGATGAACCTGCAAAAATGCCATAGCGTGCATGGCAGAGGCAGCTTCCCCACAGGCCTTGTAAGCCTTGCCGGTCAGGTCCGACGAGTACTTACAGGCCCGGGAAGGAAGACACGGTTCTCCACGCCAAGTGGAGTTAGGGCACAGTTGCATAGCAACGGCCCGTTCCACTGGCGGGATACGCGTGTATCCCTTAGCTGCCCCATCATCAAGGGTGGTGAGGGAGGAGGAGTCACCGAGACGGTTTCTGGCAGTAAAAGGTGCCGTCCACGTCCCTGTGAGCTCCTCATGCACCTCCGGGAAGAAAGGAACTGGGGTGGGTTGCTGAGAACCAGCGCGCGCCACCCTGAAATACCAATCGTCCAACCTCGAGGGCTCGGGACACGGTGGAGGGTCCCACACGAGCCCGATCCTGTTGGCGGGCCGGGAAAGCATGGCCATCATCTCCGGGTCCGACTCGGGCACCGCTGACACACCCGAAGGAGGCAGCGTCTCCGAGCCGTCGTCCGCGTTGAGGTCTGACCCACCCTCCGATGCAGCGATCGACATCTGGTCGTCGCAGAGAGCGCCGAACGAAACGACTGGTACACATCTCGAGGATGCTCCAGCACGCTCCATTGGCAGCTCAACTGGTTGCGGAGCGTGAGAGGGGTGAGGGTTCCTAGGGGGTTGGTTCCCCGATGGAAGTGCGCTCACTGTAACCCTCAGGTCACCCATGTCACCGCCCGAAGCAACCCGCGGAGGGGGGTTGGAACGAGGCATAGGCACGGGGACTCCTCCCCTTTGCAGGAACAAGAGTCTCAACCGTAGCTCCGAGATGGTCATCTTCCCACAATGGGTACATGACTCATCCAGAAACGCTGCCTGTGCGTGTTCGAGGCCCAGACACACGAGGCAGCGATCGTGACCATCCCGCGACCCCAGGTAACGACCGCATCCAGAAACACACAGATAGAACGTCATCTTGAAAAAGAGGCGAACTATCTGTGTAAGCTCTTTTAGGGACTACTCTCACTGGTGCTGAAGCACGCAGGGGAACAGCCACAGCGATCACAGACGGGAATGTGCACCCGTCTGTGCGCTGGATCTCTCTCGCTGGAGGTCTTACCAGCTGTTACAACAGCTTTTGAGCGCTTGGCAGGCGCACCTTACCAGCTGTTATAACAGCTTTTGAACGCTCTGAAGCGCACCTCACCAGCTGTTAAAACAGCTTTTTCTTGCTCAGTTTTAAAACGAAAAAGAAAGAAAAAGAGAGAGAGAGAAAGCAAACTGTTCGCGCTGACGTGCTGTCGCGCCCAGCACCGGAAAGGAGAGGTCCAGAAGGCTCGTAGATCAGTTTCAACTGACTTAGCAGAGGCATCGAAGTGTTTGACTCCGAAGCAAAAAGCTAGTGTGCAATCGCACCAGCTGCTTGTTAAATACCCGCGCTGCGAGGCTGCACAGCTGTTGCAAATGATGGCACGCCAATGTGTATTGGATTGTTTTAGTTTCACTCAAAGTAGATTGGCCTCTCTAGCGAGATTCCTATTGGTCAGTCATGACCTACGTTGTAGTTACTTACCGATAGGGAACCTCAAATTTTAACCATACATATATGAACTAGAGTTTGTGAACTAGTGTTGAAATAGTCTTGAAGATTTTGAAAAGAACATACTGTAAGAATGAGCAATGCAATAAGAATATAGAAAAAAAAGGTAAGATGATATAAAGTCTCAAAACTAGTTTGATTATTTTTGTTGGTTGTAGTAGGTGAATCTGAGAATTTGTATTATGTCTTTGTGTGTATGTGGATGTATTTGTGTGTACTTTCTGGTTGTTTTGATGAATAGATTATTGTGTGCATTATAGCATTAAGGAGGGTGTGTGAATGGGTGTTTCTCACTAAAATCAATAGAAAATTGATGAACAGTTTATGGTCACTTTGAAGACATAAATACAATCATATTAATAATATTTAATAAATTAATATTAATGTTCATAAAACATCAACATTATAATTTGTATCTCTGCATTTTAGCTTTGAAACGCTTTCACAGATTTCACAACTTGGCACACAACTAATTCATGACAATTGAGAATGAGAACTAATCCATTGCGATCTTCAAAATAACTTTGAATATTATCAATTGATACTATTAAGTTATATATATATAATAGGTGCAAGTTGATGGGGGTGCAATAAACAAAAAGATATAAAATGGTCTCCCTCCTAGTTGGTTAGTCATGCCTGTCTTTTGTGATGCCTGAAGCTCAATCAGATTAAGTTATGGGCCATATCTCATCTATCTAGACCAAGGCATTACTAACATTAGGCATTAAAAACATAAAATTGTGGTTTAAATTAAAAAAAAAACATGTGATGTCCATACCAATGACCGCAGGGTTAAGAATAAAGAAGTTAAGAATAAATATGGATTAGAAGATTACACAATTAGAATTTCATCTAAAATGAAAATTCTGTCATCATTTACTTAGCGTCATGTTGACAGTCCAAACCAGCATGTCTTTGTTACATCTGTGGAGTATCAAAGGAGTTCAATAAATGGTGACAGTTTATGGCCAATAATCAATATATGGCCAATATTAAAACATGCATTTTTGTAAAAAAAAACATCAACAACAAACAAACAAGAAAAAAACACACAAAAAACCCTAAATGAATTGTTTTAAATGATACAAGTGAATTTAAGCATTACAAATGATCATTTACAGTATGAAAAAGGTTATTTTAATTCACATTTCACATTTGTTAAAAATTACATTAAATGTTATTAAATTATCAGTTTTAAAGATTAAATTAAAGTGACCAGTAGATTCATAAATATTGTCTGATACATTGTCTGATAAATATCCAAAAGTGATCAATATTTTTAAAATGTTTTTAATTAAAAAAAAATCTTTAATATCGATAACTGATATACTGATATATTATTTACTTTTAGTTGCTCTCCAACATGGCCTATCCTGATCACATAGTACATATAAGAGCACATTACACCCACCATAACCTATTAATTGTTTAAGTGTGTGAGATCTTAAATACTTATAATCATATACTATTAAACTGCACATGTCAGATTTTCAATATACGGTAGTTCAGTTCTAGCTGACATTTTCTGATGGCTATGTGTTGTTTCGACCTTTAGGGCGTGACCCAATGCTGACAGTTAAATTGAGCAACGCATCAGCAGGCAAATTCTGACTCAAATTATGTGAATCTGACGTTTTGACAACCTGTCTTTTGCCCACGTTTACAGCAAAGAAGGAGAGAGTGTTCCAAACAGAGTGCTTTTCAATGAACACAAGAGGAACCCACTTTGTTTTAACAAGCCTCCTTCAGCCACGAATATCTCAGCAGACAGAAAGCAAGTTTGATTTGAGAACATAAAAAAACCACTGTATGACATCTTTCCGAACATGCGCTCACACACAAAATAACCCCATTTAACAGGAGTGACATCTGTGGCGCGAGTGATTTGCTTACAAGGTGACACTGCATCAGTCTTGGCGGCCATGTTTGGCAGCTTGTCAATAGAGGAAAGACTAGACATATGAAGATGGTGAAATGCACAGCTTTTTACAATTTACGATTCTCCTCTGAAGAACTGCCAGGAAGCCTAAACCTCAAGCTCAGAGGAAAGAACAGTCTGAAAAAATCAATGACAAGGTAAATTTACTCAGGTTTAAATATTTCATGCTTGAAAATGTTTTGAGAGGAGGCCGAGGGCTTGGCTGTCACTCCAAGCCTTCTCCTTTAATGCAAACTTATTTTCCAAATTACATATTTTCCACCCACTCATTTTACCATAGCCTTCTAAATGATTAGAAATCTATATTTCATACTTCTGTGCAGTACTGTGCCCTGCAACACTCACCCGGTTAGCCCTCCTTCCTTTCATTCTCCCTCCTTCCTTTCATTTCATTTCAGACAGTCTGTCGTGCTCGACTTCATTCTCTCTGGTCTCACTGCATATTTTTTTTTCATGGTGTTCAAATTTAGATTCATATGGATGTTATGCTTATTAAAAGCATGCAATACTGATTCAATTTGGCCTTCTGTGTAATCTGCAAAATATAGAGAGAGCTGGGGCAATCGATTAATGACATCATTTTACTTCTGATTGAATTTGTGCATTAGCCATTAAAACTGCAAAACAAACTTTTTGTACGGAGAGTGTTTTCATCTCGATGGAAGAAGAGAGAGGTGATGGAATATAATCATTTTGGGTGGAATAATTTAATAATAATGATTTTAGGTTTGTGTTTTTGCTTTTCATTTAGGCTTAGAACATAAGTGGAATGTGTAACGAAATAGCAGTGACAAAAAATATTCTGGAACAAACTGATATTTTCAAATAACCTAAATCCCCAGAGAAGATCACTTCTTGAGATGCTAAGGCACTGCTGCACTCCCCTAAAAAGAGAAAGCCATGGAAGACTACAGAATGCAGTGTCAATATGGTGGAATAAAAATGATTTGGTAAAATAACACTACAGAACAATGAAGACTCTGGAGGTTCATCTCAACCAAAATGAAAAGAGAGGCCTTTATGTTTTACCGGTCTTTTTCAGCTATTTGACATCCTTGATGAAAAAAAAAAACAGACACACATTACAAATGTTGACTCAAACCTCTCTTCCTTTCTTAAATTTTGAAGGTGAACATTTTTTGGGTTTCTTTGTGCAGAATGCTCTAGACTATGTAACTAGTGAATAAACTATTTAAATGAAAGAATCTCTTGAAATATACATTATGTACTGTATGCAATTGTGAAGGTGATACTGTATAGCGTTAGTGTGGTTAGGCTATATCCTGACTGCATAGACAATAGTGACCAAAGACAAGCAAACCTGAACACAACTGCACACAGATGTCCACCACACGACACTGAACTGTTGTGCATTAATGCAGGAACTGATGTACTGCAAACCAAAAGGATGTAAATCAGTTACCATTCTGTTAAAATATCTGTTAAAATAATGTTGCAATAAGAAAAATATACATATAATAATAAATATTATACAGGTGCTTCTTTAAGTATTGGCACTTTTGGCCCTTTGGACATTTAGAAAAAAAACTCCCCTAAAACAATTTTCACACTTTCACTGGTTTAATTAAACTACTAACAATGTCCAACAGTGGACATTGCACAGAGACCAATGAATCACAAGATATGAACATTTAATCCATTAAATAATAAAAATAGACAACTTTTGCTAGAGCTGATTTCATAGCCAACATTTCAATGATCCTAAATACACACAATTAAATATCAAAAATATAATATACTATTATTATTGCTGCTTTTTGGTCCATGTAAAGTCAAATTTTTAGACCATTGAATTTCCAATTAAAACAATAAAGAATATTAATTTCCTCAATAATTTCAAAGTCTTGCCTTTAGCTTAAAGATTAATCTGTTGTATACAACGTTATAATGTGCGAATTTGCAGTGTACACAGTCTCAAGTTTCCAAAACATGTGACACACAAACATATTATATGAAGATTTCATATTTTTGGTACTGCAGAGGAGAGGTGTGATTCAGACTTGATGTTTTTTATCTCTAATTTCTTAATTTAGTCTCCAGCTTGCCAACACCTTTCTTGGAAACCAAATGTTGGCAAATGTCATTGTGTCAAAAATTAGGCTGCCCTTTCCAGCTCATTCTTTTCACACTCATGGCAGAATTTTGCTCAGGTCATGATCATCATCCAAGAACTGCTCCCGACGAGCTGGGTGGCGCCTTGCATGGCTGACACCGCCGTCGGTGTATGAATGTGTGTATGAATGTGTGTATGAATGTGAATGTGAGGCAAATATGTAAAGCGCTTTGGTGGCCATTCGGTCTGTGAAAGCGCTATATAAATGCAGTCCATTTACCATTTACCAAGAAAATAAAGGGGACCTGGCCATCAAATCAGAAATTTTACACATAATACAACATTATTATTTGCATACAGTACTAGATGATTAAGACAAGACTAAATGTCACACCATTTTTTATAGTATTTGTAATATTGTTTAGTGCCTGATTTGATAAGAATCTAAGTCAACAGAGAGACGATTAAAAAACAATGTTTCTCAAAACCTCATCGCAAAAACCTGTGTGAAAATGATAGAATTAGAAGTGTTGCCCATCTGAGTTTTACTTCTTATTCATTACAGATTTTTGAGAATCCACATAGACCATTGCCCATGGCAACACCTAAAGGGCCGTTTGTATTAAAGAAGCTCTTTAATGTGGTAAAGAGACACAGTAAGTTATAATTCATCAAGAAATATCTAACACTGCCAATGAAGGACATCCTTGAAAGCACTGTAGATCAAAAAATATACAAACACAGAAAGGCAAAACAAGTAAATGTTTAACTTGGAGTTTAAGGAAACGTTCAATGAAATGAACATGATTCTCTTTCCTCTCATTTTCCCCATCTTTCCCTTCCATTTCTGTCATGCAGGCAAATTCTCTCATAGTTTCTGTCTAGCACCTGGTAATAAGTTGACACCCTTGCATTCTCCCCTGTGTGAAAATGACACCAGACCCAGGCCGATGATAGATCGGACTTCTGCTTTAACCAGCCTCTCATCTCACCTCCTCTCCACTCCCTTGTCATCTGACAATGCAAATGGATATTTGGGGATTTTGGTAATATAATGTACTGTATGTCTTAGTGCTAGAGTCGGACCCGGAGATGATGGCCATGCTTTCCCGGGCTGCCAACAGGATCGGGCTCGAGTGGAAAAAACCACAGAGTCCCAAGCCCTCGAGGCTGGATGATTGATATCTTGGGGTGGTGTGCGCTGGTTCTCAGCGACCCACCCCAGTTCCTTTCTTCCCGGAAGTGCACGAGGAGCTCACAGAGATATGGACGGCACCTTTTACTGCCAGAAACCGTCTCGGTGGCCCCTCCTCCCTCACCACCCTTGATGGTTGGGCAGCTGAGGGATACATGCGTATCCCGCCAGTGGAGCGGGCCGCTGCCATGCAGCTGTGACCTGACTACACTCAGCGCGGAGTGCCTTGTCTTCCTTCCCGGGCCTGTAGGTTCTCGCCGGACCTATTCGACGAGGCTTACAAGGCCTGTGGGGAAGCTGCCTCTGCCATGCACGCCACGGCATTGCTGCAGGTCCATCAGGCCAAGGCACTGAAAGACGTGCACGAGGGTGGTCATGATCCACAAGTTCTTCAAGAACTCCGTGCCGCAGCGGACCTCGCGCTTCGTGCAACGAAGGTCACCGCACGGTCAGTGGGTCGTGCGATGTCCACCTTGGTGCTCCAGGAACGCCATCTCTGGCTGTGTCTGGCTGTCATGAGGGAGGCCGACAGGCTCCGGTTCCTTAACTCCCCGTGTCCCAGACTGGCCTCTTTGGCGACGCGGTCGAGAACTTTGCCCAGCAGTTCTCTGCTGTACAAAAGCAGGCAGAGGCTATCAAAAACATTCTGCCACGGTGGTCAGCTGCTGCCCCTAGCCCACCGCCTGCGGCTCCTCAGTCTGCTCGTTGCCGCAGGCGTCCTCTTGCGTCTGCCCCTGCTCCCGTGCCGCAGCAGCAGCCTCCACCTAAATGGCGCCGTGGAGCCAGTCGCAGGCAGGCTGCCCCGCCCGTCCAGGCCCCCGCCAAGAAGGGCGGCAAAACCAGTACAGGTAAGTGGCCCCAGGATGGGTGACCCGGAGATGGATGGAACTGCTCTATAGGAGATGGTGACCCCACTGCTCCTTCCCCCGGAAGAGGGCCAGGTGGAAAACTGTTTTGTTCCGCCGCTGGCCACAAAACCAGCGGTACCCAAATTTTTAATAGAGCAGTTTCCTTCGTCTCTGGGTCCGAAGAGGGCCCGGAGAGCAGTGGGAAGACAGGATCTTCCCCACTCTCATCCGCCTTTTCTATCGCCAGCGAGCAACAGAGTGCGGTCCGAGAACGCCACTGAGCTACCTCCTGCCCCGTGGAACCAGGTAAGTGCTGCTCAGCGCATACAGACCCCGCTACAGGTCGCCTCCCAGAGAGAGCCTCCCGAGCCGTGTCCCTGTGTTCCACCTCGCTGCCCCACTCCGGGTACGCCTACGGTCCCTTTGGTCCTGCTTGTACGGCCTCTGAGAGCCTGCTACGCCTACAGTCCCTTTGGTCCTGCTTGTACGGTCTCTGAGAGCCTGCTTAGCGCTCCCCAGTCTGACTCGATTGGCTCATTCGGACCATCAGGCTCGGCTATGCGATTCAGTTCGCCCGGCGTCCCTCCAAGTTTTGGGCCATCCACTTCACTACAGTGAGAGCAGCCGATGCCCATGTCTTGCGTGCGGAGATCGCAGTCCTACTGGTGAAGGACGCGATAGAGCCGGTCCCTCCAGCCGATGTGAGGTCAGGGCACTTCAGTCCTTACTTCATTGTACCCAAGAAAGGTGGTGGGTTACGACCGATCTTGGACCTGCGAATTTTGAATCGGAGCCTCCACAAGCTACCGTTCAGAATGCTCACGTAGGGACGCATTTTCAAATGCATCCATCCCAGAGATTGGTCTGCAGCGATCGACTTGAAGGACCCGTACTTTCATGTCTTGATTCTTCCTCGACACAGGATGTTCCTGCGCTTTGCGTTCGAGGGTCGAGCAAATCAGTACAAGGTCTTACCCTTCGGGCTGTCGCTGTCTCCCCGTGTCTTCGCGAAAGTCACGGAGGGGGCCCTTGGTCCCGTGAGAGAACAGGGCGTTCGCATCCTCAACTATCTCGACGACTGGCTCATACTAGCACACTCTCGAGATCAGCTTTGCGAACACAGGGACCTCGTGCTCAGGCACCTCAGCCAGCTGGGTCTTCAGGTGAACTGGGAAAAGAGCAAACTCTCCCCTGTGCAGAGGATCTCTTCTCTCGGTATGGAGTTGGATTCGGTCGCACAGACAGCGCGCCTCACAGAGCAGCATGCTCAGTCGGTGTTGAACTGCTTGAACACGTTCAAAGGCAGGATGGCGGATCCACTGAAATTCTTTCAAAGGTTCCTGGGGCATATGGCAGCAGCAGCGGTAACCCCGCTAGGCCTGCTTTATATGAGACCGCTTCAGCACTGGCTTCACGGCCGAGTCCCGAGATGGGAGTCGCATCACGGCACTCACCAGGTGGCAATCACACCGGTGTGCCGCCAGACCTTTAGCCCGTGGTCAGACCCCTCATTCCTGCGGGCAGGAGTCCCCTTGGAACAGGTGTCCAGGCATGCTGTGGTATACTCTGCCACCGGCTGGGGTGCCACGTACAACGGGCATGCAGTGTCAGGGGTGTGGACGGACCCTCAACTGCATTGGCACATCAACTGCCTCAAGTTGCTAGCAGTACATCTCGCCCTGACCCCCTTGAAAAGACGGCTACAGGGCGGGGATGTGCTGGTCCGTACGGACAAGACTGCGACTGTTGCGTACATCAACCGACAAGGTGGTCTACGCTCCCGTCGCATGTCGCAACCTGCAATCTCCTCCTCTGGAGTCAGAAGCATCTGAGGTTGCTTCGAGCCATGTATGTCCCCGGCGAGCTCAACAGTGTGGCCGACGAGCTATCACGAGCTGTGCTTCCGGGAGAATGGCGACTCCACGCCCAGACGTTCAGCTGATCTGAAGAGAGTTCGGGGAGGCTCAGGTAGACCTGTTTGCCTCCTCAGAGACCTCCCACTGCCATCTGTTTTACTCCCTGACCGAGGGAACACTCGGCAGGGATGCACTGGCACACAGCTGACCCCGGGGCCTCCGCAAATATGCATTTCCCCCAGTGAGCCTACTTGCGCAGACACTGTGCAAAGTCAGGGAGGACGGGGAGCAGGTCCTTCTGGTGGCGCCTTACTGGCCCACCTGGACATGGTTCCCAGAACTCATGCTCCTTGTGACAGTCCCTCCCTGGCCCATTCCTCTGAGGAAGGATCTTCTGACTCAGAGACGGGGCACCCTATGGCACCCGCGTCCAGACCTCTGGAAACTCCATGTGTGATCCCTCAACGGGACGTGGAGGTTCTAGATGACTTACCCTCAGAGGTACTTAACACAATCACTTCAGCACGGGCGCCGTCCACGAGACGTGTTAATGCCCTGAAGTGGAACTTGTTCGTTGAATGGTGTTCTTCTCGCCGAGAAGACCCCCGAAGATGTTCGATAGGGTCTGTGTTTTCCTTCTTGCAGCATGGGTTGGAGTGAAGGCTGTCTCTCTCCACCCTCAAAGTTCATGCTGAAGCTATTTCAGCTTATCACGACCACATAGATGGCAAAACAGTTGGAAAGCACGACCTGGTCGTCAGGTTTCTTAGGGGGCGAGACGATTAAATCCTCCTCAACCCCCCGCCATACCCTCTTGGGACCTTTCCTAGGTGCTTCGAGAATTTCAGGATGCTCCCTTTGAGCCCCTGCAATCAGTAGACTTAAAGCTTCTCTCCATGAATACTTTACTACTGGTTGCACTGGCCTCTATCAAGAGGGCAGGAGACCTGCAGGCATTTTCGGTCGACGAATCGTGCCTAGAGTTCGGGCCAGGTGACAGCCATGTGGTATTAAGACCCCGGCCTGGCTATGTGCCCAAGGTTGCTACCACTGCCTTCAGGGACCAGGTAGTGAGCCTGCAAGCGCTGCCCTTGGAGGAGGCAGACCCAGCCCCGACTTTGCTCTGTCCCGTTCGCGCTCTGCGTTTGTACTTGCACAGAACTCAAAGTCTCAGGACTTCAGACAAGGAGGCCAGCAGAAGGGAAAGGCTGTCTCCAAGCAGAGGATGGCCCACTGGATAGTGGATGCCATCTCCTTGGCTTACCAAGCACAAGGCGTGCCCTGCCCGCTCAGGTTGCATGTACACTCCACGAGAAGCGTTGCATCCTCCTGGGCGCTGGTTCGTGGCGCCTCACTAACAGATATCTGTAGAGCTGGCAGCTGGGCGACACCTAACACGTTTGCTATATTTTATAGCCTACGTGTAGAGCCGATCTCCTCCCGTGTTCTCACCCTAAACGGGTAGAAGCACCGAGAGGCCCGGCTCTGTCAGCTTGCTGCATGCTACCGTGCACCCTTATTGCTCCAGAGTAAAAAACCTGTCGAGTCCTCCCAAACCCTTCAGCCCGGACATGGCGGAGCGTCCAGTGCCAGGCCTTTATTCGCTGAATCCTTGAGAGCCGGATCTGGGCTGGGTTCCGTATGTGTGACCCTACGGGGATCCCATATGTGTATATTCTCCACGGATACTCCTATCGGAAGCCCGTGTCTTTCCCTGGGGCTAATTCACCCATTATTTCATATGCAGTACAACCTCGGGTTAGTCCATACGTTTTTTCCACATAACTCTTTGAAGAAGTGGCTTTCGCAGCGTTCTCCTTCCTAAATGGAGAGGGCACGCTTCTCAGTGTTACCCAATGTCTCACTGTATGGGTTATCACGGAACAACAGTGTCCGTTACACTCTGTGTAAGCCTCCTCCTATCCTTGTCCTTCCAGGCAAGAAGGAGTAGAAGGCTTGCTCAGGGCGCTGGATGGGGTTCAGCAGCTATGGCGCTTTGGTAGGGATTCCTATTGGTCGGTCACGATCTACGTTGTAGTGATCAACTGATAGGGAACGTCTCGGTTACATATGGTAACCCTCGTTCCCTGAAGGAGGGAACGGAGACGTAGGTCCCGTCGCCACATCTGCTGTCTCTCACCAGGACGGCCAGCTTATCAGGTTGGCTCCTCAGCGAAAACTGAAGTGCAATCCACCAGCTGCTCGTTTATACCCGCGAGGTATACGAGGGCGCAGCTGATGCAAATGATTCCCACGCCAACTCCGCAAGTATGCGTTTCCCCCAGTGAGCCTTCTTCACAGACCCTGTGCAAGATCAGGGAGGACGAGGAGCAGGTCATTGTGGTTGCGTCTCACTGGCCCACCCAGACCTGGTTCTCCAAACTTGTACTCCTCGTGACAGCACCTCCCTGGCCAATTCCTCTGAGGAAGGACCTTCTTTCTCATGGAAGGGGCACTCTATGGCACCCTCGTCCTGATCTTTGGAACCAGGTTCCAAAGGCAGGTTTGAGTACCACCACCAGCGGTGGTGGCTACCATCACTTCTGTTAGAGCATCGACCACGAGACATGCCTACGAGTTGAAGTGGAACCTCTTCGTCAACTGGTGCTCTTCTCACCGAGAAGACCCCAGGAAATGCCCGATCAGTGTCGTGCTTTCCTTCCTGCTAGACGGGTTGGAGCGAAGGCTATCGCCGCACATCACGACGCAGTCGAAGGTAAGTCCGTGGGAAGGCACGACCTGATCGTCAGGTTCCTAGAGGAGCGGGGAGACTGAATCTTCCTCGCCCTCCTCTCGATCCTTTTTGGGACCTCTCAGGGGTTCTAACTGCCCTGCAGAGTGCTCCCTTTGAGCCTCTGCAATCAGTGGAGCTTAAGTTCCTGTCTATGAAGACAGCGCTCCTGGTTGCATTGGCCTCCATCAAGAGGGTAGGGGACCTGCACGCATTCTCCGTTGACGAAGCGTGCCTGGAATTCGGGCCCGGTCACTCTCACGTGATCCTGAGACCCCGGCCTGGATATGTGCCCAAGGTTCCCACCACTCCCTTCCGGGACCAGGTGGTGAACCTGCAAGCGCTGCCCCGGGAGGAGGCAGACCCAGCCTTGGCACTGCTCTGTCCAGTACGCGCTCTCCGCGCTTACGTAGACAGAACGCAGTGTTTCAGGACCTCAGACCAGCTCTTTGTCTGTTATGGTGGGAGACTGAAGGGAAAGGCTCTCTCAAAGCAGAGGTTGTCTCACTGGATAGTGGACGCCATTGCTTTGGCTTACCAACAGCAAGGCCGACCGTGCCCCCTTGGTGTGACAGCCCACTCCACCCGGAGTGTGGCTTCCTCTTGGGCTCTAGCACATGGCGCCTCGCTGGCAGACATTTGTAGAGCTGCAGGCTGGGCGACACCCAACACATTCGCCAGATTCTATAATCTCCGAGTGGAGCCTGTGTCCTCTAATGCACTCGCTTCAACCAGCCGGTACTAGGACCCGCTTAGGTGTCTTTGCTTGCTCACCATTCCACTCCATGGACTGGATACGTGTGGTATTTTCCTCAGGTGAGCTTCCCGAAAACCCTGAGTTCCTCCAGCACTGCTGACGTCGACGCCAGCATCTAGCCCTGTGTGTTGGCTAGGCCCCTCCGTGTGCGTGGTTCCCCCTCTGGGCGACCCCCACATTTATATTTCCACTGTAAGCCTCTCTGAGCATGTGTCTTTCCCTTGGCAAGCCACACTGCGGGCTGGACATCCCAGTGATCTCCATATGCACCCCCCTCTCGGGTCATATGTTTATTCTTAAGTCCCCCCCCCCCCCCTTGGGTTGGCGTTATTTGCATATTTCCACTCACATATGCTTCCAAGTGTACCTTGGTATTCCTGTTTTAAGTAGGAGTCCTTTGTCCATGCCAGTCTAACGACAGGGACCTCAGACTTACGCAGGGCACTGGAAGTCAGCCAGAAGGTAGCGTGATTAGACTGGAACCCCATTCGGAACTCGTAGTGACTACGAAAGGGAACGTTTTGGTTACGTATGTAACCCTCGTTCCATGAGTAGGGAATGGAGACGTTCCGTCTTCCTGCCACTTCCGCTGTACCATGGGGATCGCCTGAGTTCCGTCTTGGCTCCTCAGCGCAGAAACATATCTGCATGTTGCCCGCGGCCTCCTTTTATACCTATTATATATGCTATGCAAATTTCGCAGACCCATAGCATTTCTTTGCCATTGGCTCGTTTTGTAATACTCGAAGTCGATAGGCTTTCTAAGCGAAATCCCATTCGTTGTCACGATAGAACGTCTCCGTTCCCTACTTAGGGAATGATGGTTACATACGTAACTGAGACGTTTCTTGCTGTGTCAAAGGTGGCTAATAAGAGGAACGGGGCATTGAGTGTTTTGTGTGTGTGTGTGTGTGTGTGTGTGTGTGTGTGTGTGTGTGTGTGTGTGTGTGTGTGTGTGTGTGTGTGTGTGTGTGTGTGTGTGTGTTTTATGTCAGGGCTAAATGAGGATCATTGTGAGGATCTAAGATGGCTGCGGCTACTGGAACCTTGTAACAGTGACACACACACACACACACACACACACGCACTCTTTGACACAGACATTTCAAGATTAGTATTCTTTCCTCCCTGTGGGTGGGAGGTGTCTGCGTTGCCATTGTTTGTTTAGAGAATTAATTTAGCGCAAGCTCGGTGCCATGCTCCGGCTAATTATTCGTGCCGCTGCTCATCAAAGCGGAACAGAACCAGAGACGGCAGGTGAATAGATGAGTGTATTTAACCTCCACATCTTGCCGCATTAATGGCCTGACTCTCCGTTTACTGACAACACTGACTGTGACTCTGGTAGCCATGCAGAAAATCGCGCCATTATTGCTGCATATATTAGCTCTAAAAAGCATCCACACAAAGGTACAGCCATGGTCAGAATTATTGACACCCTTGGTAAAAACGTTCAAAGAAGGCTGTGAAAATAAATATGCATTATTTATCCTTTTGATCTTTCATTTTATAAAAAAATCACTAAAATCTAACCTTTCATTGAAGTACTAATGAATGGGGGGAATCACATCATGAAATAGGCTACTTTTTTTCTTGAATACACATTGGCCACAGTTATTGGTACCCCTAGAAATTATTTTGGGTAAAATATCTCTGAAGTACATTCCCATTTATATTTACAATTTGTAGCACTCCAGGGTGACTAGGAACATGAAATTATAGTGCCATGACTTCCTATTTCACAGGAGTATAAATATGAGGAAACAAAAAGGCCACATTCCCTCAATCATCCATCACAATAGGTAAAATCAAAGAATATAGTTCTGATGTGCAGCAAAAGATTGTTGAACTTCACAAAATAGAAAGTGGCTGTACGAAAATATAGCTAAAGCAATGAAAATTCCCATTTCCAACATCAGGGCAATAATTCAGAAGTTTCAATCAACAGGAAATGTTAAAAATCTGCCAGGAAGAGGACGTGTGTCTATTGTCGTAATGCACAGCGACAAGGAAAGTTTGAGTGGCCATAGACTCTCCAAGGTTCACAGATGGAGAATTGAAGAAAATTGTTGAGTCTTGGGTTCAGAAAGCCTCAAACAAAAATATCAAACTGCACCTGCATCACCACAAATTGTTTGGGAGGGTTTCCAAAAAGAAAATATCCTCCTCACTCATCCAAAAACAAACTCCAGAATATTCAGTTGTCAGACACAACTGGAACTTCAAAAGGGACCAGGTTGTATGGTCAGATGAAAAAAAAAAAAGTTTTGGGTTTGGTGCACATAGGTATAAAAAAGTAGGCTACCCCATATGTAAAATTAAATACACTGCTGGATCTTTATTATTGTGGGCCTATTTTTCTGCCAGAGGTCCTGGACATCTTTTTCAGATACATGGAATCATGGATTCTTTCAAATATCAACAGATAAAAAGTCAAAACTTGACCGCCTCTGCTAGAAATCTTCTAAAGGGCTGTGGTTGGATCTTCCATCAGAACAATGATCCAAAACAAAAATCAAAATCCATACAAAAATGGGTCACAGAGCACAAAATTAAGTTTCTGTCTTGACCATTCCAGTCCCTTGACCTGAATACTTTAGAAGACTGAAGAGGAGAGTGTATAAAACATGGACTTAGGAATTTGAAGGATCTGGAAAGACTCTGTATGGAAAAATGGTGTCTGATCTCTTGTCGGGTGTTCATCCAAACTCATCGTGCATTGAAGACTTGCAAAAAGTATTGAATCAAAGGTTGCCATTAAATATGTCCAATTTGTATAAGAGAAAAACCTTCATAATGAGATTTTCACTGCATTTTCAATTGTTTTATTTGAATATAAGGTTTGATTTTTGTGAATAAAAAAAAAAATAAAAGGTCAAAAGGATTAATAATGCATATTTATTTTCATAATTATAAACTCTAGCACTTTTCTACTGTGTGTACAGGCCCTAATATCATACAGCCCTGGTAAGAATTGGCACCCTTTGTAAATAACAAAGAAGCCTTTATTTATTTTTTGCAAAGGGTGCCAATTCTGACCAGGACTGATATTAGGGCATGTACACACAGTAGAACAAGTGCTCAAGTTTTCTAGTGTATTTGTACCAATGTTAAACATCACAACTCTAAAAAACAAATTCATGTTTGGAGCCAATCATATTAGTTTAAGATCTTAATTTGAAGTTGTATAGCACTTTTGCTGTTGTTAGCACCATAGCTAATGACACTTCAGCTCTGTTGTGACATCTATGGATTCAGTTGGCTATGTGAGCTTTAATATCAATAAGTCGTTTATTGAGCTTTGCTGGGGAGCCATTCATTTGGACAGTGGAGGTTTAGCTGGTTCTTACAGAATCTCAGCAGGGGTTTTTGCACAGACACTGATTTCTTCCACTGGAAAAATTTCTAATTCTTAGAAATGTATTCTTTGCATTCATATTAATGTTTAACTTCAATGCCTTTGAAATGTCATTTGGTAAAAAATAAGTTTCACGAGTTCACACTTACATCAATTAAACAGGAAAGATTATGCGTATTTGGCGTGCTGTCCAGGGGGAGGGCTCCGAGCTCGGAATTTTGCCCGAACCCGGAGTACTCCTCCCGTTGTTGTAAGTGTATTTGGGACTAGAAGTGAGGAGATGGGGTGGTGGAGGGATGCTGTTAAACTGTCAATGAACGGAGGTAAGTTTGCTGTATATATATACACCTCTTGACTTGTTGATTGAGTTGATTAGCAGAGTGCGCTCCACTCGTGTCTAATTAGGTTTGATTATCTGAGTGTGCTCCACATGTGTTTAATTAGGTTTAATTATCTGAACATGCTCCTCCCGAACTTTGTTAATAAAACATAATTTCATGAGTTCACACTTACATCAATTAAACAGAGGAAAGATTATGCGTATTTGGGCTGCTGTCCAGGGGGAGGGCTCCGAGCTCGGAATTTTGCCCGAACCCAGAGTACTCCCCCAAAAGCAAAAAGAGCAAAGGACAGCTGCCATACTAAAAAAAACCAAACGCAGAGATTTAGCGGGCTGGCGTTTTGAGAATAAGCCTGGTTGCTTGACCAGGAGGGCCTGCTGGCTCACGAACGGCGAGCAGTCGTAATTGGAACAACCAGTCGGGAGGGCTTGCGCCGTTTCTTGACGGGAGCAGTTCATGGCGTCAGACGGTCGAGCCCTACCAGCCGATAAATGAGGAACAGCATGATTTATGCCGCCTGACCAGGAGGGCCCGTGTTGCCTCTGGCAGGAGCAGCTCAGTGCACTAGGCGGACGGGCCCTACTGGCTGACGAATGAGGAGCAGCAAGATTTGGGAATGCCTGATCGGCTTGACGGGAGTAGCTCAAGGCGTCGGACGGGTGAGCTCTGCCGACCGATGGGCGGGGAGCAGTGAGGTCAAAGACGGCCGACCGAGAGGGCCCATGTAGCTTCCGACGGGAGCAGCTCACGGTGTCGGGCTGGAGGGCCCTACCTGCCGGCGGCGAAGTGTCAAATTTTGGAAGCCCGGCCGGGAGATTTCTTGCTGTGTCCGCTGGGAAATCAATAACTGCTGGATGGGAAAGAGGAGGCCTAGATGCATGCTACGTCTGCAGGAGACCAATGCTCGCTGGACGGAAGAGAAAACATAAATGCTCTACTGGGTAAGTTCTCGCTGCGTCCGCTGTGAGACCAAATGCTCACTGGACAAAAAGAGGAAACAGGAAAGAGGAACATGATTACTCGACCTGGAGATTTTCTCACTGTGTCCACTGTGAGACCAAATGCTCGCTGGACGGAAGAGAAAACGTAAATGCTCTACAGGGAGGGTTCTCGTTGCGTCCGCTGGAAGACCAATGCTTGCTGGACGGAAGAGAAAACATAAATGCTCTACTGGGTAAGTTCTCGCTGCATCCACTGTGAGACAAATGCTCACTGGACAAAAAGAGGAAACAGGAAAGAGGAACATGAGTACTCGACCTGGAGATTTTCTCACTATGTCCACTGTGAGACCAAATGCTCGCTGGACGGAAGAGAAAACATAAATGCTCTACAGGGAGAGTTCTCGCTGTGTCCGCTGAAAGACCAATGCTTGCTGGACGGAGAAAGAGGAAACATAGATGCATGCTACGTCCGCTGGGAGACCAATGCTCGCTGGACAGAGAAAGAGGAAACATAGATGGATGCTACGTCCACTGCAGCAGGAAAATTATTTAGCCAGAGAAACAGTAGGGGTTTTAACGAGTGAGTTACGGGAATATTAATTCTGATTAGTGAGGTACTGGAGAGGAGACATCACTGCTGAGGCAGTGGAGAAAATAGCCAGATAAACAGAGCTGCTGCGGGAGCAGAGGAGACATCCCTGCTGCGGCTGTGGAGAAAATAGCCGGAGAAACGGAGCTGATGCGGGAGCAGAGGAGACATCACTGCTGCGGCTGTGGAGAAAATAGCCGGAGAAACGGAGCTGATGCGGGAGCAAAGGAGACATTACTGCTGCGGCAGTGGAAAAACTTACGTAGAGAAACAGTTCCTGCGGGAGCAGAGAAGACATCACTGACGCGGCAGTAGAGAAAAATAGCCAGATAAACAGAGCTGCTGCGGGAGCAGAGAAGACATCACTGCGGCGGCAGTGGAGAAAATAGCCGAAGAAACCGAGCTGATGCGGGAGCAGAGGAGACATCACTGCTGCGGCAGTGGAGAAAATTAGCCAGAGAAACAGAGCTCCTGCGGGAGCAGAGGAGACATCACTGCTGTGGCTGTGGAGAAAATAGCCGGAGAAACGGAGCTGATGTGGGAGCAAAGGAGACATCACTGCTGCGGTAGTGGAAAAACGTACCTAGAGAAACAGTTCCTCCGGGAGCAGAGGAGACATCACTGCTGCGGCAGTGGAGAAAATAGCCAGAAAAACAGAGCTCCTGCGGGAACGGAGGATACATCACTGCTGCAGAAGTGGAGAAAATAGCCAGAAAAACAGAGCTCCTTCGGGATTGGAGGAGACATCACTGCTGCGGCAATGGAGAAAATAGCCAGAAAAACAGCTCCTGCGGGAGCGGAGGAGACATCACTGTTGCGACATTGGAGGAAAATTTTGCAAGAGAATGAGCTCCTGCTGGAGCGTCATTGCTGCGGCAATGAAGTTTTACTATAGAACTGAGTTCCTTTTGGAGCAGGGATATAACACTGCTGCGGCAGTGAAGGCAAGGTTAGCCAGAGAAACTGGAATTATATGAGAGCAGAAAGAACTGCTGCGACAGTGGAGAAGGTTAGCCAGAGACGGAACCTCGCGAAAAGTGCTGCTGAATGAGCTGTAGGCCACCGGTAGGGAAAAAGGTTAGAGGCAGCTGGAGGAAAAGGAAGTGTTATCTGTGTCTGCGTCATCAGCGGAGGTATCGTTACACTTGGGTCCGCAGGCCATGGACAATGGGGAGAGTTAAGAGACGGCGGGATGATATGGCTGAGAAGGTTGAGCTTTCCCCATTAGCTGAGATAACCTCACACTAAGGGGTAGGCATTCGTTGAGAGGAGCGGGCATTGTTGTATGGGATGCGGCGCCTTGAAAAGCCACGGTGTATGGCTAAGAGAAGGGAGGAGGAGAGTGGGGCCTGGCGGGCCGATGCTCGTCTTCTTGCACGTTAATAAAAGACGCGAGGAAGAAGAAATGAGAAATGAAATCCTTGCAGGATTATGCCTATCTGACGTTTAAGTGGCCGAATGAAGATAGCAATTCCCATTTAGAACAGTTTAGACTGTCTGGGAAGGTGGACGTGATCCGAAATATCCTATCGATTTTCCTTGTGCAGTGAGGCCTGGAAACTACTGTTTACGTGTGAGTTTACGCCACAAGGGGGCATTGCGTTAATGGCGGCAAATCATTTGTACAGAAACTATTTAAAACGCATATTCCCGATCAAATTGAGTATCCAGATGACATAACTCGGTCGTGATTCAACAACTGAAGTGATGCGAAGTTCAGCCAGGGATGGAAAACGAGTAGGTTTAGAGCTTGAGCACTCACAGAGTTGACCCGGCAGACGTTGAGAGTGTGGACTAGCCAGGACTGAGTCTAAGGCGCAGCTTACTTAGGGTCTGCTGCGGCGGCCTGACGCTGGAGGATGGCCCGTTCCTTCGCGTGAAGAGGTCGGCATTGCCTTATTGTCCATTTCTCTATGGCAGGAATTATTGAATGGTCCGGTTAAGAGAAATATCCGGAAGAAGAATGCGGATGTTTCGCCCGTGGTGGCAAGGACCCGTTTGTTTGGCCTGACGCCCGGGAGATAACACCAGAGGATTGCAGCAAAGATTCCTGATTCTGAATGACGAAAGATTCTTCATCGGACGGGAAGAGCTCGATTCAGACATGTTAGAAAGGTACTGCGGGCCAAATGCTGTTAAACTGTCAATGAACGGAGGTAAGTTTGCTGTGTATGTATACACCTCATGACTTGTTGATTGAGTTGATTAGCAGAGTGCGCTCCACTCATGTCTAATTATGTTTGATTATCTGAGTGTGCTCCACTTGTGTTTAATTAGGTTTAATTATCTGAACGTGCTCCTCCCGAACTTTGTTAATAAAACATCATTTATTCAAGTGTTCTATTAGTATACTTTTAAACTAAAAATAAGAAAGTATACTTTCAGTCTACATTTTATATACTTCTCAGAAATATACTTTATGTACTTCTCAGAAATATACTTAAAATTAAACTAAAGTGTGCTTGACTTATACTGAGAGAAAAGTCCAAGTATATTTGGCCTGTACTTGACACATACATACATAGTTTTTCATATACAGTCTTATGAAACTTACATTGTTTGAAAATATTGATTAGAATATTGATATAAAACAGATATGTTTCTAATTCTGCGTATCTGAATTTTTGTGTAGGCTAGTCCAGTGGTAGTCTACATAGGAATTTACTTTAATTCTACTTTATTCTTTCCCCACCATTGACTGAATTTTCCAGCTATCCATGTTTTCCCTGTTATACTGTAGGGGGTGCTATGACACATCTTCTAGAACAGAATCTCAGGATCAAAACAAAGGAGAAGAAGAAGCTGAAATAAGTGATAGAAGATTGCTCACGCAAATGTAAAATAACGTGATCATCAAACATTAAACAGCAAGTAAATCAAAACTGGTAAATGTTACCAAATTAAATGTCGAACCCATGAAGAGAAAAACGACTGTGAAGCTTTGGGGGTGTCGGACTCGATCTACTCGATCAGATTCAGAACGATGATCAAAACACAGATGAAGGTGTAGCCTAGTCTTTGACAAAAGTGTGATTTTCTCAACCTTTTTGTTTAAAATGTTTCCTTTCTTTATAAAACTTACCGACATTCAAGTGTTGATAAAAAAAGCATGCATGAAGCTAATAAAATGTTTTTAAAATTAGTTATAAGTACACTTAAAGGTATTTTTCAAGTATAAAAATATAGATCTGAACATACAGTAGTATACTGCAAGTGCAAAAATAATATATAAATAGTAAACTATAAGTATAGTGTTATGTTCACTTAAAAAAACTCACAAGTATACTTGCAGTACATTCTAAACTAGTAGTTTACTGAGAGTACACTTCAGTGTGTACTTTTCATAAACTAAAACATTTACTACTTGTGTTAAAATAGTAAACTACTAGTATACTTATAAGTTCAGTTGTAGTACAGATGCATTACAAAACCTAGTTGTGTACTTAGTTTACTACTGTTACACTTATAGTACACTTAAAAGTATACTTTTATATACTGAAAGTGGGCAAATTTAGTCCCAAGCAGTATTGAAATAGTACACTTACAATTTTACTACAAGTAGACATTCATAGTATACTTACTGCATAAAGTATACTTAAAAATATACTTGAACATTACTGAAGTATACTTCATAATATGAACTTGAAGTATGCTTCTTTTTCATAAGGGAAAGCATCAAGCAAAAAAATTTTTTCCTTATAACTTGAATAAATGTGCAAGTATACATATTTTAATCATCCATCCATCCATCCATCCATCCATCCATCCATCCTCCAAAACCACTTGTCCTCCTATAGGGTTGTGGACATCTTAATACGTTTTTTTTTTTAAGTGAAGTATATATTTTTAAATAATTTCACGTTTAATGTTTCCTATTCGCTTACTTGCATGCTGGTTGCAATACTTTTTGAAGGAAACCTTTCGAGGAAATTAATCATTATTTCAAACTACCTTTGCAAGAATCTTTACTTCTTTAATATGATTTCAGGACAGTTGTGTCATATTAATATTTTTGTCTTTATGCACCAAAAATTCTAAATATTTCAATAAAATAAATATGCTCATTATAGAAGAGTTGTATTCAAGGCAAGCTATTTTTATTATTTATTATACCTTTATTTAACTAGGAGGTCCCATTGAGATTCAGAATCTCTTTTACAAGAGAGACCTGGCCAAGGTAGCAGCCAAATCACAACAAATACATACATAAAAAAAAAGGAACAGATTCTGAACAGATTAACAGAGATCTAAAAAATAAAATATAATCTGTATTTCATGTATGTAAACATTTGTTCATATTTATTAAGAATAATTATTGATGGGTTAAAAAAAGAAAAAGGTAATTATTACATTAAGTGGTTTTAAAGAGAATACAAAGACTTATGTTCACACATCAATCCCTTACTAATGCAACAACACACACTGAGCAACAGACACGTCTTTCCATTAAAATTAATTTCACTTGGATCTAAACTTTCAAGCATGACCACTCTACTCCCTGTTGAGCATCTTTAAAAAGCTCCTTCAGCCTGTACAATACTCTAAAAAATAATAATACACTCCTGAGGCTTTCTCAGAGTGTTGCTGTCATGCCCGTGCCCCACGAGACACAGAGGGTTGAATAGACCTGTTCTGACATATGAATTTGTGAAATAATGATAGCGAGACAGAAATAAGGCCGTAATAAAAGAATCTACCTTCTCTAAAACCTGCTTTAGATAAGGTCCCCTGTACGCAGCTAGAGCATTGAAAGCCACACAGAACAGAGAATTTCCATTTAGGTTAATCCACCCATTGGTTTAGAGGAGGGTGTATGCGCACACACAAATGCAATCACACGTGCACACACAATCTCTGTGTCATACTATTGTAAACACATACACAATATCCCTTTACACACAGTCCCTTTTTTTGGTAAACACACACACATACAATGGCAGCAGGTTTTTTTTTTTTTTTTGATTTGCAGGCTGCTGTTTTCCTAAATTTAAGTGTGAACACTGGAACAGATGTTGGCAAATCGTATAAGGAAGAAATCCCAATACCAGCATAATCCCAAAACACAATGTTATTGCTCCAATCCTACACTGTCATGCACAAAATTATCCAAATCTAAGATTTCAGCAGAGCCAAAAACTGAACCGTTTCCAATCTCAAAACTCATTCGGCCTTACAGAGAAGTTGTCAAACGAGAGAAATGCATTTAATAACAAGCATTAGTTCTCATGGCAGACGCACAAATGGCAGACTTCAGTCATGTTGTCACACAGCCGGCGATATGTTATGCCATAAATTAATACATGATTAACTTACTGTATTTTTCTATGTACATTTCCAAAACTTTCTATGCACTTTCTGTAAAGCTGCTTTGAGACAATGTGTATTGTGAAAAGCGCTATACAAATAAATTTGAATTGAATTGAATTGAATGTTCTCTTCTGGCTGAACAGTAGGCAAAACGGCAATCATTCAGTCATAAACAGTTCATTCCAATTCATGGATTGGCTTTTTTGCACTGTTTCAGTTAAAAGCACAGTGAAATGACCATTACTTGGTATGTGTACTGTATCAAAATGTAACCAATTAAAAGACAAAGTATCTAAACACAAATGTACTTGAGTGAAGGTAAAACATATCAATAATTCATTGTAATTATTTAAAAATAATTTAAAAATAATTTATTTTGGAATAGATCAAGGGAATCAGGCAATGGTTGTTGTTGTTTTTTTTTTTCATTAAAAAAATTAGTTTCATCAACATTTGCATGTTAGCGTAAATGAACTTACCTAGAATTGTTTAACTACTACACTACTATTTATTTTATTTTATTGTTTGGGCCAGTGACAAATAAGGTTTTCAACTGATTAAAAATTCAAATAGGTTAAAACTGCACCTCAAAGTAGTTATTATCTTTATGGGGATGTTTTTTACTTATTACTAAAATCTCAATTTTAAACAATGTATTTTAAGCGGTTTAAGTGAGAAATATGTGACGACACCAGTCAAAATGTCATACGGGATAACGTTAATGCATTTTCTAAATATTATAATATTAAAACTTTTCAAATCAAAAATACTTAATGAATATGTAAAGTGATGCAGTAAAACAATATTTAAAGCTCAGAAAAAAAATCTGCACAACTATTTTTTTCTCATTATATTGTGATTTCTTTAAACCTGACCCTACTTGTTCAAGTTCTTTACACACATTTTAACACTGCAATGTGATTTAAAATGCAAAATGTCTGAAAAAGTTTTACAGGACTTGATATCATGTTATTATTGTTTCCTCAACTCCATGAAGTGAAATTATGCATTTCAATGGGAAAAAACAGCGTTATCCCGCCTGACTTAAATTGTTACCCGGTATGACACCATATGAGTTAACACATGAATTGTCATTTTTACAACACTTACACATAATAATGTTCATAAATAATTAATGTTATGCAATGTTTTTCCAAGGAAATTAATTAGGCTCCACTTTAAAGAAATAGAGATGTGGTTTTCAGTGTGTAAACTGTTACACACAAACTCAGTGTGGTTTCTTCCCAGATTTGGCAAGTAAATACATTTAAACCATTTTTTTTCATGTTTATGAATATCAAAACAGCACAACTTTTCAACATTAGGTTTAATTTATTACTGAAAAGTACCTTGAACCATTTTACTGATCATAGTCAATCTACATCAATATTCATAAATAATGTAAAGGGTTAAAGTAGGCGACCTTCACTCATTTCACTGAACAAATTTACAAAAGCATCTAATTGAACAACATATTTATAAAGAAAAAGCTTATTAATGGGTTAAACACTGAATCACTAAATTACATTAAATGAACACAATGTTATTTTAGACAATGTCTATAGTAAATGTAATGTAACTGTAATTGAATATTATTATGAATTATATAATTTGCTAATATTCAACTAAACAATGTTAATGATATGTTAATATCACCATTTGAATGGAAATTATGCAAATTAAAGCTGAAAACTGTATAAGAATATATTGTCAAACACGTCATCCAAGATAACGGATGACATATTGGGCTAACAACTGTTATCCTATATGACAAAATTGTTATCCGGTATGACAAAATTGTTATCCGGTATGACAAAATTGTTATCCGGTATGACAAAACTCAGATTAAATCTTAATCAGGCGGTATTTTTGGCTACCTATAGAAATCTGCAACCTTTACCTTCAACTTCCAAATATATAAAGTCATGCTAAATAAACATATTGACATAAAATCCACATTATATATGTTATTTTAGCGTTATCCCATATGACACAGGATTTTACTACATAGTGTGCTAGTGAGGAAAAAGGGTAAGTTAAACACATTTTATGAAAGACATAAAAGACTTTCACCATTGTTTGGGGGTCCTTCAGGGTCTTCCTGATTGTGTAACATGCTGTATCACATCGTGTCAAAATAAAATTTACAATAAAATTGCTCCAATTTGCTTGTTATCCCGTATGACATTGGCTGGCAGCCAGTTTTGGGACAGAATGCACCAAAGCATAACAATCTACTGGATGTCATATTCGTTGTAATATTTAAATATATTGTTGTCAAGACTCATACAATAATGCCTGTGGCAGAGATGTTAGGGTTTATTAATTTTTTTACAGTTTGTTTGGCTTTTTTGTATGTCACTCTAAGGTCCGGACAGTTATCCGGTATGACATTATAAGACTATAATGTCTAATAATTCTTACACTTTGTAATACCCTCACTATATGTTCATATCATTTGATAAACAGAGATTAATAGATTCAATAAATGTGCTTTTTATTAAACATTTCCTTATTTTGACTTCATAAAGGGGTTTGGACATCAAAATTGCACGTCACGTCATTGGGCCGTTTACAGATGATGGAAAAATGCTAATGTTTTGTGCATGAAAACTAGAAAAACTAGAAAATTAGTTGCATTTAGATCCTCTTCTTTCTTTATTTGAAACAATGCTGCAGATTTTACAGGTGCAAAATTTGAATACAATTCTAATCTAATATATGAAACAGGATGGGTAGTAGCCTATGTGAATTAGGATGAATCTATTCTATTCATACTCTTATTCGTAAACTTAAGAATACGTGTGATTCATAAAGGTTAAGTGTAAAGTAGGTCTCCCCTCCTAAATTATTTAAGAGTGCTGGTGAGGTATCTTAACCTAGTTAGGAGTAACAAGATAGCAGGGAAACACTTTCCAACAAACATTTAATGTATTGGAGTTATAAACTCCAGGAGAAATAAACGATATTTGATCGTAAAGGTATTCTTTTTGTTACTGACCTTGTAAGAAATTGAATAACTCCTCCCACTCAACAAATAAATGCTCTGACTGCAGTAATGAAAAGTAATAATGACATTTTTGGCAACTGGAAAACTGCAGCAGTGGACCGGTGACGACTTGAACCCATCAATCCACAGTTCATTGACTTATCAACTGATCTACGAACTATGCGGCAAAAACAAGCCACTTTTATGAGGATTTCGGGCTTCCCTGGAGTTGTTGGAGCCGCTGATGGAACTCATGTTTGCATTATCACTCCAACTGTAAATGAGGAGACATATCAATAGAAAAGGATTCCACTTTTTAATTTATTTAACTTTTTAAAGTAAATGTAAATATTGAAATAAATGTTTCAATGTCTTAACTACATGATTTTATTATAATTACATTAAATTATTGGTGTAATGCTACTGCGACCTCACCCTTGCAGGCTCACTATTGGCTTCAGAGGTTGAGGGCGGCCATTTTGGGTTGACATCGTTGTAGTCCTTAGTTTGCAGCACTTAAGTGCCACTTCAGTCAGCACTTAAGAATCAGTCTTAGACTTTACTGAAAGTTGCTTTTAGCTTCTTTATAAAAGTCTACTTTTTACTAAGAATTTTTTGACACTTAAGACAAAGCTTAAGACTATTCTTAAGAGCATTTCTGAGAAGTTATATACATACGGGACCTAATCCTTTACAGTCAACTGAAAATAACCAGATACACAACTTGATTGCTGAAATATGATGAAAATGTAACATTGCAGAGAGTGTAATGCTATCCCGCTACTAAATCAATAAAAATCAATAGAAGTGCCAACATTGAAAAATGTAGCCACTGCCCAAACAGTTATCGTGTCATCAATGTCACATCATTGTAATTCTTCTTGAGCATTACTAATATGTCTTTAGCTGATCAAACATATTTTCTTCAATTAAATGTAGGCTGGTACATGTGCCAGTGTGGTTGGACGAGAGTCCATCTGTGTTACAGAGTTTCCCTTATTTACTTATCGTCTCGGTTACGTATGTAACCCTCGTTCCCTGAGTACAGGGAACGGAGACGTGTCGTCGGGGGAGTTCCCTGAAGAATTGGGATCACGCTAGGGAGCCAATTGTCTTCGAGTGAATTAAAAACAAGCCAATAGACATTGGCATGCAAGATTTGCATTCCGCGACCCGCCTACCAGCGCGGGTATAAAAGGCGTAAGTAAACATTGCACAATGCTTTTCACTGAGGAGCCGAACTGTGTCCAGTCCTTCGCGAAGGTACAGCAACATGGCGAAGGGACGACACGTCTCCGTTCCCTGTACTCAGGGAACGAGGGTTACATACGTAACCAAGACGTTCCCTTTCGCCCTGGGAACTCCGACGTGTCGTCGGGGGAGTTCCCTGATGAATTGGGATCCCTAATAAAACCCCATGGTGCTGGCCCCTTCCAGCGCCCGGCAAAGCTACCCTGCAGCAGTTTCTTGAAATAAGTTGCGGGAGCTAGCACGGGAATCACACTGCTGTTCCGCAAGACCCGCACAGTGGATATTGGATAACACTGGGAAAGTGTTAGCCCAAGAGAGGGGAAACGCTGCGGAAGCCCCAGCCTGATTGAGGAAGGCCAGGAATACACATATGTACTAACCCAGTGGGCTAGTGAAACATATGGCAGTCCCTGAGGTGGTCCCAATCCAAGGGAAGTGGGAGCGTACTCAACAGGGACGACGAACGAGTCCGTCAAGGGGAAGACACGGCTGAGCAGCACGTGGCATGATGGGTCACAGTAGAGACCACTGGAGCACCCAGTCTACTAACAACTCCTTACTAGAGGTAGCAGACCTGGCGCTAGGCGGTCCGCCACGCCCAGCACCGGAAAGGTGAAGGAGGAACTCACGAGGCTAACCAACGTAGGGCGCCAACGGAGCAAAGAACGCACGTATCCGCTGATCGAGGCGGAGTGGCATAGCAAGCCGATACAACCTATTCCCTCGACCCACTTGCCGTAGCCAGAACTCGGGAGGAAACAGGTTCCACATGAAGGCTATAGAACCTAGCGAACGTGTTCGGTGTCGCCCAGCCCTCAGCTCTACAAATGTCTGTCAGCGAGGCGCCTTGAGCCAAGGCCCAGGAAGCGGCAACACCTCTAGTGGAGTTAGCCCGCAACCTGGGAGGACAAGGCTCACCCAGAGACTCTTATGCTCGGGTGATAGCATCCACTAACCAGTGGGCTAACCTCTGCTTGGAGACGGCCTTCCCCTTCTGCTGGCCTCCATAACAGACAAAGAGCTGATCTGACGTTCTAAAGCTTTGCGTTCTGTCAATGTAAACCCGCAGGGCACGGACGGGACAGAGAAAAGCTAGGGCTGGGTCTGCTTCCTCCCGGGGCACAGTGGCGATTCCAGGATTTTATAAATGGGGGGCACAGGGTGGACCAAGATCCAGTCAGGGGGGGCCCATGGGAAATCAGAAAATTCAAATGGAAATAAATACGTGTTTAGAAAATATTAAGCACGAGTTAAAAAAAAATCAGTGACCTAATATAGATGGTATTAAATGTGGCACTGAACAAGAGCCTGAAAATCATTTTGTATTATACATGGATTGGACCACACTGTTTTGTTCTAATAAATAAAAAACATCACCTAGGCATTATTTAGTCATTTAACATGCTTTATTCTCAACACAAACACTGAATGTGTGTGTGTGTGTGTGTGTGTGTGTGTGTGTGTGTGTGTGTGTGTGTGTGTGTTTGTTTTTGTGGTTTACGAGGACTTTTGACCTGAATACGCACCAGCACTATGGGGACATTTGGGTTTATGGGGACAGAGGACATGTCCTCATAATTCCGACAGTGTAGATGTCATTTACTACGTTCCAGATGCTCCCTCTCAAAGTTTGGCGCCATGTCTTTATATACCACAAAACCCTGAAATTTTACCATACACAGTGTATCCCTGATTTCGCGAGTGTCGCCCCTGGAGCCAGGTCCTGGTATTACACCTGCGTCATCAAAAATTAGCATTTTTTACACAAGTGTATGCTTTGAGGCCTGTGATTGGACAGATCGATACCAGTTGGCGGGAAATCGCGAAAACAAAATGGCGCCAGTGGGCGGAGCTTCATTCAGCCCTGCTTGCTTGACTGCATCACTACATACACGTGAGTTAATATACAAAATACTAAGTAGTATTATAATTCTCAATAATTTATCGATTGTGAATAAAATATGTGATGCATAGTAATCCTGCAATGAAACGCATTCCTTAAATATCATATAATAAATTATGAAAATAACTTGAAAGCAGTTATCACTCAGTTTAATAGAGAAATGTGAACTGACAATTATCTCATTAGCTTATTTGCAATTAATAATAAGTATAAACACACTGTTTACTCATAGGCGTACATCATAGATGCTCATTTAAATAAAAAATTATATTATTTTTAAGTTTATTTTATAATATGGTAATCAGTGGTGTAGTGATGCGTCACTTTAATTTCAAGGTTGGACCAGAAACTGCACACGAGAAGACCCGTTTTATCCACTGCACCAGGCTGTTTGAAGCAACTATTACTGAGAAGGTAAGTTATACTGCTGTTTAATCGCTTGTGGGTCAGTCTGGCTTGTTTGTGCGTGTCTTGCAAGATATTTGCTGCTCATTTTGCAGTCAGAAAGCAGCTATAGCGCGTGATGCTAACGGCGCTAGCATAACGTTAGTGATTGTCGACAGATTGCAATAGAGAATCAGCGATATTTGTCCGTTTGAACTTGTTTTCGATTTCAATAGAATTGTAACTGCAACTTTTTGAGCACATAATTACTCTATCCATCATAATAATTCATTGTCATGACTTCTGTTGAAGGGGAGGGGGATGGATATAACGTTAATATATATTATATTAATAATACCACCCAGTGCAGTATCCTGACATGCCGCTGTTTATATAACTAGTTCTGCTGGGTATTAAAGAGATTGTTCAAGATGCGCTATTGTGACTCCTGAATGTAATAACATATTCTGTAACAATAGAACTGTCAATGTTTATACTGAAAACAAACTTGCAAATGAAATGCAATATTCACAATTACTGATTTTTTTTTTTCTGTGACAGCAGACACATCAGATACCGTAATGGATGAAGTTAAAAGGCGAAAGAGAAAGCCAAAGCCTCTGGAGGAGGCCATACAGTTTTCCCTTCTAAAAAAGGACAAAGAAGGGCTTGATGGCAGATTTATTAATGATTATAAAGGTCAGTTAAATAAGTGAGTTTTTTTCACATTATATGCTATTTACAGTGATGATTTTACTTATTCTCTCTTGTTGTTTAGGGAGAGGTGTTTTCAGTTGCCCTGAGTTTGAAAAGGGAGATTTTCTGCTGGAATACAGAGGAGACCTCGTAAGCAAAGAAGAATGTGAGCGGAGGCAAAGAATATATCATGACGCCCTCAAAGTATTCTTGTTTGAGTTTCGCTATGATGGAAAACTTCTCTGGTATGTACATGTATTGAAATTAAATGTACAGTACTATGCAGAAGTGTTAGGCACTTTAATATTTTCACCCCGTAAAAAGGTTTTAAGCCTGTTATTTATATATTTTGCTGTAATGTGTCCTTAAGGAAATGTCATTTTACGTTTCCACACATTAATTTTGCCATTAATTGTTATAATCCAGTAAGATTTATATATGCACATAGAGTCTGACAACACATCAGCGAGTCTGTCTGGGATTAGGCTACATTAAGAAACTGCGGAAACGTCTTTCAGATGCTTAAAGAACCCTTCCTGTAAATCTAACTGAAAAACTGTGCAAGTGTACCTGGACAAAAGCCGTTTTAAACACAAAGTGTTATCACACCAAATATTTATTTGATTTATTTAATAGAGGTTAATTGATAAATAAAATATATTCTTGACATTATTTTTTTTATAGCATCCTGACTTTACAGCCCTTGTGCCTATGTGCCTAAAACTTTTCACAGTACTGTAGCTTTGCAGGAAGGTTTCGTCAAGCGTCTTGGAGACATTGCTGCAGTTCTTCTGGATTTAGTCTGTCTCAGTTTTTTTCTGTTTCTTCATGTAATCACAGACAGACTCAGTGAAGGTGAGATCAGATCATACCAGTTGTCAGACTTGTGCATACAAAAATCTCAAATAAATCTGTGTAAATGTAAACTGATAGTTCCTACTGACACACTACAGCAAAATATATTTGAATAACTAGCTTAAAACCATTTTTTGTTTTGGGTGAAAATTAGCCTGTAATTCCCCATACTACCTTGCCGCAGCGCGATTTTATTCACTCTGCTAGGTAGTCTGGATACCATGGACCAAATTTTCGCCTCATCTAGGGAACCAGTCACAGAACAGGGAGGGAGCAGCAAGACGATGACGACGTCTATGCGACACACCGAAGCAGTTTGTTTATATACCTATGGATCCAATTTGGCAGCAGACGCGAAGTTACCTTTCGATGCAGCCTTACGGCCGTTACACACCGCAAGTGTGAGCGGCATTTGAGCAGCGCGATTTTATTCATGCTGCTAGGTAGTCTGGATACCATGGACCAAATTTTCGCCTCATCTAGGGAACCAATCACAGAACAGGGAGGGAGCAGCAAGACGATGACGACGTCTATGCGACACACCGAAGCAGTTTGTTTATACCTATGGATCCAACATGGCAGCAGACGCGAAGTTGCCTTTCGATGCAGCCTTACGGCCGTTACACACCGCAAGCGTGAGCGGCATTTGAGCAGCGCGTCAGCGTTACTACATCGCCACTGCAGCTGCAGATGTGCCAGAGTATTCACACTGGAAGCGTTTGTACAGTGTCACAGCAGCGGCTCCAAAGCTACATACAAGCGAGCAATTCTTTACAAAGACAACTATACATTTGTTTATAGAAGTTGGTCATTTTATAACATTGATAGTCTTGAAAGTTTGTAATGGGGAGGTGTACAACATTCACATATAAATGTTAAACAACAAAACAACCCAGAAAATGTCTCCAATCTATTAGTTTCAGTCATACTTTCGATATGTTTACAAGACTGCAACTCCGCGGATAAAAAAATAAAACGCACACTCGGGTTTGATTTGGGTTGTGCTAGCCTGTAGCTGTCTGTGTGTTACATAAACTAAAAGAACATTTATATATATTTTCTGGCTAGTTTACTTAAGTTTTTTTTTTATATAATACACAACTTTCACCCAAACTGAATAATTAAAAACAAGTTTTTACCGGGTAGCCTAAATCTTCTATAAATATTTTTGAGTCTTTATTTTCTTTTATTTGCCTACTCAAGTTCTTGTTAAAACTCACTTGACATGCTTATTCTGTGCATTTTGGGCACTTTTTGTGTGAAATCATATTTATTTTTGTCCATCAAAAGTGTGCTTTCACTTTAAAATAGCGTGGAGAAGTGCAGCAAAAACAGATTCGACGCCGAAACCCCCGCTCCACTGCTGCTCACGCGCCGCTCCTGCTCGACGCTGCTCCCGGTGTTAATGCACTCATTGATTAACATGCACGCCGAAAAAAATACGCGCTGCTCACGCATGCGGTGTGAAATGGCCATTAGATACACGCCATCGTGTACACGTAAATCTCTGACCCATCGTCGTCTTCCTCGTCTTCTACTTCTAGGATTTAATGGCGGTTGGCAAATTCTTCCTCGTCTAATTTCTGTCGCTCTACATACGTCATCTGGTATAATTAAAACGATTGGCTATGAGCTACGTACAGGCGCATTTGATAGACATTCGTAGCACACAATAAACGGCTCTGGGCATTCGTAAACCATGCCTCAAATACGAGAAAATGATCATGTGGTTCCCAGACCCAAGTCTCAATCAAACTTGAGTCTGACGTTAGCCAGGCTAGGTGAAAATACTAACATGCCTAAGACTTTTGCGCATAGTGTTTATTTATAATTATAATTAAAATGTGAAAGTGGACATGTCAATGATTATTTAATGCAAAGCTTATTGCACGTTTTGTTATAATTATTATATTTATCAGTTATGTATTATCAATGCTGGGTAATGAGCATTAAATGATTGAACGCAAATAATATAATATTTGATGTTCCAAGGTTTTCAGAACTGATATTCTGTTTTTAACCCTCTGGGGTCCAAGGTGTTTTTGGGGTCCTTGAGATGTTTTGACATACTCTGAAATTTGTGCTTTTTTCAGTTGCTTATAAACAAATTACTGGCTAAGGTGTAATTACACTCTATTTAGCACACACAGGGCTACCATAATATGTTATCAACATGTATGTACATGTTTGTATTTTTGAGAAAATATTGTTTATGCATGGTTATTGAAAAAACTAAAACTTAAAGTTTCTGAAATAAGGTCACAAAACACATACTAAATATGTGTCCACACGACTTTTGACTAATGGATGTTGTCGCCTAGAGTTTTTTCTTCAAAATGATCTGAAAATCATCCTGCCTTATCATTCACATAAAACAATAGATTTAAAAATGATTTAAAAAGATAGATTAAAAAAGATTTAAATTTAAAAATGACACTTTTTGTTTGGAAAGGCAATATGCGCAGGGGTGTGACCTGCTGTGATTCACACCTGAGAAGACAATGGGCCCGCATAATGAGCGCATAATGGGGCTGCATACTAATGACCCTTTCATTCAGGTGTGTCACTGAGCCACAAGAATGCAATGACTATATATATATATATATATATATATATGTATGTGTATATATATATATATATGTGTATATATATATATATATATATATAGGCCTATATAATACAAAATTGGTTCACAGTTCCAATTATTTATTTATTTTTCAAATTGTGCTTGCAAATTGTATAATATCAAATGTAAACATTTCGAGTAATTGTGCAGTTAATTCTCATACTGTTTTTACAGAAAGTTTGGGAATATATTCCAAATGTGTCACTAATAAAACACAATACAAATAATTTAAAGAGGAGGCTTATTTTGAGCTTTTAAGATTTACCTAAGATTTATTTATATGTAGCCTACATATATTTTTGCTATTTTAATAAAAAGGTTACAATTACAACAACAATTAAAATTAACTATATTTCAAATGTAATCTTTCTTTGTATATATTAAAGTATACATTTTATCATACATATTTCACAGTTGCGGATTAATTAGTTTGAATATAGCCTACAATCGAACAAACACTATAATAACATCTTAGCAAACAAGCTTATTTGATGTGGCAGTATTTTACAGTAAAAACGACATCTTGTCTTTCATATGTAACATATCGTTTTTATGATTAGGACATATAAATGTTAATTTGCAGTTTAATACGTTGCTTATACAAAAATATTTTATTTCAACATATTTCAGTCGATTTTTACTCAGCTTTTACCTAACTATATTCCAATACTGAGATGTTCATTCATTCACACACAAAAACGCGATTCATATTCAAACAGTCTTTTTGTTTACAGACACTATTCCATATCGCGATTAGAACAAAGCACTTGAAAATAAATAATGTAGCCTACCTATTCCTCAGCTGGATCCGTTGCTCCTCCAAATGAAGCTACCTGTAGGCTACTTCTGAGGTAATTTTTTCCAGGATTATTATTAAGATAGTATTATTCCTCACAGCGTCGTAAATATGAGTCTCTTTCGGTGGGTTATCCAGCTGATGTGGGTGTGGATCGCCTCAGAGCATTTGTTTTTGAATAGAGCGCGCGCTCTGTGGGCGTGGTCAAATTAACTTTAATGACCTGAGACGAGAACGACTATCATCTCTCTCTTTTACCGTCTCTCTTACCGCCGACCCCAGAGGGTTAATGTCAAAACCATTTTAAAAGGAATAAGACTCCTTTATTGATTGTTGATCTCTCTTTTGTTTAGTGTTGATGCAGCCCAAGATGACTCTTCTCTTGGTACACTTGTAAATGATGAACATATTAACCCAAACAGCAAGATGAAGACGATCCGTGTGGATGGAAAACCTCACCTATGCTTATTTGCTATAAGAAGCATCTGTGCTGGTGAAGAGATCACATATAATTACGGGGATTCTGAGTGGCCATGGCGATGCAAGGTATGTAAACCTTTACAATAACAATTTTTATTTATTCAATTATTTCAAAGGTTAAAAATATTAAAGGTCAAATGTAATGGATTTTATGTTTTACATTACATGTGTGTTGATTACAGTACCGGTATGTCAATTTTTGTGTAGCTTTACACCTGTTTTATGAGGACATCTCAAGAACAGTTCATGCCAATATTGAATACTCATAATTGTACTTGTTAGATAAAATGTAATCACAATAGAAGGTAAATAAAGTAGCCTATTCGGTTAAAATAGACTTTCAATAAGTAATTCTACAATAGTAATTATTTGTCAAGTAATAAGTTTCTTATTTGTTTTTTAAAACTTGTTTCAGATGACAACTGAAAAGACTCAGTTGAGACCCAAACAAGATACAGCAAATCTAAAGGTATCCAAGAAGTTAATTTAATAATTTACTAAGTCCTTAAAGAATAGAACATATTTCAATGTTCCTCAGAAACAGATTGTTTGCCACAGTTATCAGTCACTGAAATATGATTGTTTGTGCAAAAATTTGAGTCCTGATCACTTACTGTACAACTGGCAGATGCGTGTTGTCTTGTATCACTCTCATACATACACACACACACACTTGAACTCAGGGTGCCGTCCAAATGTATCTAGTTACCAGTGTCCCAGTAAAACTAGTGTCCTCACAGACCAGGACCTGTCAAACTAACACATCACACCCAGTCAAAGTCACACATCAGGAACATGTTCGTATGATGTCCTCATAATACTGTCTCCTCATAGACCAGGACCTGTCAAACTAACACAAACACACTGAGATTCTCCAGTCAAGTTAAACATCAGGAACATGTTCGTATGATGTCCTCATAATACTGTGTCCTCATAGACCAGGACCTGTCAAACTAACACAAACACACTGAGATTCTCCAGTCAAGTCAAACATCAGGAACATGTTTGTATGATGTCCTCATAATACTGTGTCCTCATAGACCAGGACCTGTCAAACTAACACAAACACACTGAGATTCTTCAGTCAAATTAAACATCAGGAACATGTTCGTATGATGTCCTCATAATACTGTGTCCTCATAGACCAGGACCTGTCAAACTAACACAAACACACTGAGATTCTCCAGTCAAGTCAAACATCAGGAACATGTTTGTATGATGTCCTCATAATACTGTGTCCTCATAAAACGGGTGTAAAGCTACACACAACACAGACATACTGTAATGAACACTCACATAATATAAGTCATATAAAAAGCCATGAACATTACCATGGGTGACACTTAAACATTTCTCTAATATTGAAATATTGTTTTGCAATTAAACCATTTTGTAATCTTGTATATTATCTCAAATTTGTCATGTGCATATACAGCATTTATTGGTCAGTAACTTTGTATGAGGGACCCTGGTCATCCAGTTCATGTATATTTTGCATTAATTACTGGCTGACTGTACATTATCCCTTTGATATATTTAATATATTATGAATGTTTTATAACTTTTATCTGTATGTGAATTTTTATTTCATATTTTTAGATGAGCGATAAGACCCAGTTCTCATCAGGAAGTGATTGTGCTACTCTGACTGTGGGACTAGACCAGGTAAGTGTGAGTTGTGCTTTAAGAGAATAAGTAGGGTTGGTAATCGCTTAATTATTAATTCCAATTCTGCATATCTACGGTATTCCAATTCTTATTGATTCCAATAAGGTAAAAAAAAACTTGTATATCATTCACATTTATTCTAGGTCTGATTCTAAAACATTTCATTGTAGCTGAATCCCATAAACAAAAATCCAGAGTCTTAAGAACTCTTACACAAGAAAATGTTGCCTATGGTTTAAAAATACCGTATAAACAACTAGCCTAGCTATTATAAATTTCAAGCATTAATAAAGACAAGTAGTAGCTAATAAATTAGCTATCGCACAAATACTACAGAAACTGTAATGAAATGTTACCAAACGTATTCAGTCAAAAACAGAGACTGAATTTTCTCTCTTTTGTTGTTTGATTACCTTTATTAAAAAGACAGCAGCAGGAATATTGCGCTGCTGTAACTTTAAGAGCTGCACGGAACTGTTCTCAACTGTTACATTCATTTAAGACAAAACTGACTGTTTACAAAGATATTTTGACACATAATTGTGTGTATTTGTCCATTCATGTGCAAAAAGATGCAGAATGATAATTGAAAAATACTCGTTTCAGTATCACGCCCTATTCAGTATAAAACGTGGATTTGTTTTTGATGTGTGAGCAGCACAGAAGAGCAATGCTTGAGTCTATGGTTTAAATGAACATTAGAACACTTTTTCTGTGAGTGTGCTTTGAATGTTTGTGCAGCACAGAAAAGAATGCATGGGGCTAGCACTTGAATAGTTCAAAGTCATATTAAAATGCACACAAAGGAATAGATCGTATGAATTTAAATGTTAATTTTATAACTAGTATACAATTCCTGACCGTAAGTATCATATTTTAGAATTGGAATTTTTTTGATTCCCAACTCATGAGCAAATGTAGCAAATATGTTTTTGCAACCTAGGCTTTTAACATATTTAGAACAGTGTTTCAAATGTCTAATTTTATGTTTTGTAGACTCTCCGTGAGGTTGAACCCCCCACTCTTAAAGTGAACACTCATTCAGAAGCCAGAGATGTACATAAGGTATTGTTTTTTTCTCTCTCTAAAAATCAAATGGTAATGGACATATATTCAGGATTTTAACTAAATGCATGAATACCACGTTAATATTTCTCCCTCTTTTTAATGTGCAAGTCACTGCTGTAACCTATGAATTTATTTGTCCACTATAATTAGCTAGTGGTTGAAAATGTGCCATCATACCAGAATTTGTTCGGGCATCATCTAATAATGGTATCATTAGCCATCTTTTGCTTAAGTACCTCATTCATAATGTGAGCTTGTTTTTATTTCATGTTTTCAGTTGACAGTTGTCAGTGATCAGTCAGTGTTAATTGAATCAAGGGTCTGTGCATCCACTGAAGGACTGGAAAAGTTATGTCTGTAGCTATATTTCCATCCACAAGTTTTTTATATGAATTAAGTGATATCAAATGAAAAATGCCTTATGGAAACAGTAAAATTCGATTGAAATTCATGAATATTGACTCAAATGAAATGCGTTCGGTCTCATCGGATTTTATCTTGATCGATATACGGATTATGGGATAAATGCTGATGGAAACGTTATTTGCCGAATAAAAAATGAATTGCGATTAAGTTTTAAGGTTATTTTATGGTTGCAAAACGCCACAAAACATAGTTTTAGTTCATTTCCGCCCAGTATTTCCGCTCTGTTTGTGCCTCTTATATACTGTCTATGGTTGGCAATGAGACATTTTAATTGTTTATCAAAGTGTTTTCTGTGTCGGCTGCAAAGATGAAGTTGACGATACTGACTTGCAAAGAGAAATGCACATTTCCTACGGATTACATAGTTTTATTTTGTTTTGGATGGTTCTGTTTAGAACCTGCTTTCTGTAGATAATAGATATATTTCACAGTTTTTAGGCCTGTGAGGCGAGTGGGCTACGGTTCGGTTCATAATGATATAATCTCCAGTTCAGGGACCGTAGCCTCATCTTGTGATTATCTATTCGTCTGCTATATTTACTTTTTATTTATTAAATCCAGGAAATTGGTTAATGAAAAATTTATTAAAATTAAGATGCAATTAATAAAAAACGATATTCGCTTTAATAGGCTTTGTGCTTTCTGTTTTGAGGTCTCTGTGTGAAAGTTTGAAAGTCTTTTAGTGCCGCTTTCAGAGCGGTCACGTCGGTAATGGAGAACTGTCACACAACTTAGTCTTTTGTCTTATTTTTCGTGTTTGCATTTATGAGGAAAAAACATTTTTAAAAAGACAACTTTTTTTTGTTTGATTTATAGTGGTTTGGGAAAAATATGGATGGATTTATAGCGTGCGCATGACGCGGCAGTCTTCACCACTTCTGACCTGGGGTGCGTTTCCCAAAACCATAGTTGCTAACTAAGTCAGCAACTTTGTTGGTTGCAATGCAATTTCCCATTGCCAACCAACGAAGTTGCTAAAAGGTTAGCAACTATGGTTTTGGGAATCGCACCCCAGGTCAGAAGTGGTGAAGACTGCCGCGTCATGCGCACTGCCGGGAGTGCCGACACAAATGTCCCTTATGATGCAACGATCGTCTAGCGATCTGCATCCGTCATAGCAGTGTGTTGATAGCGTCGTTGTTTTCTTATCATAGCTTGATATGCCGCTATCAGCTGGCACATAAGCACTATTACAACTTGTGCAATATTGATAATTTGTTGGTAGATGGCGCGATCCATTTTGTCTAGCAAAACTTTGTTCGCAAATGTTTGGAAAATGAATGGAAACACCTTAAAATGTCTCAAATCAATTCGATATACCAATTTGTTCGCAAAACAGCATGTGACGGCATTACGCACAGGTTTTTATTCGCTTTAAAGCCGTTGGATGGAAACACACTTTCACCAGCTTTATTTGCATGAGTTTTTTTTTTAACTGAACTTCAGATAATTCAATTGACAAGTGGATGGAAACTTAGCTTGTGATGCTGCTTTATTTGGATAATCTCTGAATCCTGTCTGTAATATTGTTTAGTAGCTTTTTTCTTTTCTTTACTTCCAGGTGACTCCTGAGAAGGACAGATTATCATTGGAAGGTCAAGACTGTGTTGAGAAGGATGTTGAGATGGTAATTAAAAGACCATTGCATCATTTTAGAAAATACTAGTTTGTTGTAGTGTATCTTCACCACATTAGCCTTCTTTTTTCATTGTTTTCAGATGCCTCCTGTCAAAGAGTACTTGTTAAATGAGGAGCAGAGTGTTTGTGCACCTAGTGAAGGAGTCAAAGAGGTATTTACATGTTTTAGTTAAATTATTTACACAGTGTTTCCCATTAATTGCCTTTACTCTGCTGGCCCAATACAGTCTAATCTGTCCTGCCCCAGTTTGAACCGAATGAACCAAAAAATATTTTTACACTTTTAATAATAACTTAAAATGTATTTAAAATTGTGTTCTGTGCCATTGCTTAGGCAAAGAATCTGTCAAATGAACTAAAGTCGAAAGCACGATATGACTGAAATTAAGTAAATAGTCTATTGCACTCCGTTTCAAAGTGAAGAGCATGCAGCCTTTTTTTTAATAAGCTCTTTTTAGTAATACTAGAAAATGTCTAAATAAGGATTTGTGTTACAGCATATCAACCAATACCATTTAAGCAATGCAATGTAATGGTCTTTTTTTAATGATATGACCACAGCTTCCCTTTCACCCAAAAAAATGAAACGATTAATGAATGCTAATGTAGCTCATAATGTAGTTTTACATGTGTGTTTTAGAATATTCCCGTTCTACTATTTCACATTCACAATTGTTTTTCTTCACAGGTCTGTAAGCATGACGTGGTCACTTCAGCAATATCAAGCATGGACCGATGTGCTGAATGTGTGGGACCTGTTGCTGCACTGAAGTGGAATGGCCTGAGATGTAAATGTAAGTATAATGTCTATTTTAAAGTATCACATATCTTTAATTCATTTTAGTATCATTCATTTAAGATCAAAATTGAATAACTGTTGCAGGTTATTATCAGATTATTGGTTAGGCTAGTAGTTTTTACTGTGGTATAAAAGTACTTAAAATGTGCTTAAAGAATGCATGTAAAGCAAAGTTACATTTAAACACACACACCTCTTTATTTTTTATTTTATTTTCCTGATCTTAAAATAATATCCTATCTGTTACCAAAAACTGTATATGATCCAAACCTTTGTGAGTTTTGTGATCTATTACACCACTAAAAACCATTAATAAGGAAAAGAGGGTTATAGTAAATTAACATGAGATTATATACCTAAATGCAATACAAATGTTAACAGCTGAAATTGTCCTGATACATGATTTCTCTCATAGTGTGCTCCAGTTTTTGGCACAAGTCCTGTTATTCAAAGTTTCACAAATGGACTAGAAAACAGTCATCACTGGTAAGAGAATGTTTGATTCTATATTGTTTGCTCCTCAGTTTTATGAATGAAGTTTCTATTATTGATGTAAATTAATCATAAGTATATTGACAATAGGAAGTAAGTTCAGAGGAAGACGAGCAGTCAGATGAGGAATACATACCACAGTCTGAGTCAGACAATCAGTCTGACAGTTCAGTTGAACTGACAACAAGACCAGCACGATCTGATCTAGCTAAACTCCTCTCAGATATACAGGGAGCTGTACCCTCTGAGTTTAGTGAACCCCTAAGATCTGATGTAACCCCCCTGAATTTATCTGAGGACAAAGGGAAAACAATCTTAAAGGCCAGGGAAGCAGCATGTGTGTATGAAGAGTCTGGCTTGCTATGTCATGAGGAGCAGTTGTCTGATGTTGAGAGAGACATTGAATCAGAGACAGTTGAATGCCACCTTCCCAGAAAGCAAGGTTCAGAGGTATGCAGGTCAACAGAGGTTATGTCATCACCCCGATCACACAACAGAGAGGACAGTACTGAGAAGCTTTTGAGTGCAAAAAGGGCAGCAACGTTGAGACAGGAAGGTAGAGAAAGCAGTATGTCTGAAGCAGATCAGTGTGAGCAATCAGCAAAGATTTCCTGTTCATCAAATAGTAAGAACTATTGTTACATCTGCGGGAAACCTCAGTCCAAGTTAGCACGCCATTTGAAAACTCATATGTCTGATGTTGAAGTTGGGCAGGCTTTGTCACTCCCTGCGCACTCCAAAGAACGTAAAGCAATGCTAGAAAAACTCAGGAACAAGGGCAACTATCAGCATAACAAAGACGTTTTACAGTGTGGAGAGGGGGCCCTTAAAATAAAACGCGCACCAAAAAAAGAACATGATTCAAAGCATTTTGTGCATTGCATGTACTGCAAAGGGATGTTTGTACAGAGAGATCTATGGCGTAATTTGAAAAGATGTTCCTCAAAACCAGCGTCTGACAGTGAAAACCAAGGGAGAACCAGGGTTTTGGGTCTGGCAACTATGGCAGAGTCTTCATACAGTCAGCCGATATGTCAAGGAGTTTGGAAACTCTTAAGTTTGATGAACCAGGATGACATTTCTGCTGTTGTCAAAAATGACCTGAGTATTCTTCAGCTTGCAGTCTTTCTTTAACAAACATGGACATGACCCTACCAAATTTGAGTACATTCGTCAAAAACTCAGAGAAATTGGAAGATCGTTGTTGACTTTGCGTAGAGAGTTTTCTATATACAGTCTTGAAGAAGCTGTGAAACCTGCCAATTTTCACAGACTCATTGGAGCGGTCCAGAGGGTGTCTGGTTATGACGACGAGAGTCACTGCTATCAATGTCCAAGCCTTGCACTGAAATTGGGGCATTCTTTGAATAAGATTAGTGAAATCATTCACTGCCGAGCACTGATGTCCGAGGACAAGGAACTGATCGCGTCGACAGAGACCTTTAAAAAGCTCTACTCCTCAAAGTGGTCCGAGATGATCTCACACACTGCTTTAGTCACACTGAATGAGGCGAAATTTAACAAGCCTTCAACACTGCCTTTCACTCAGGACTTACAGTGCCTTCATCGGTTCCTTGAGAAGACTGCATACACGGCATTTCAGAAACTAAAAGACACTGGGTCACCTCAAAGCTATGCAGAACTAGCCAAAGCAACGCTCACCAAAATCATTGTTTTCAACCGCAGACGTGCAGGAGAGGTCTCTAAAATGCCACTCAAAGGCTTCCAAGAAAGGGACAGCACTTCTCTCCATGATGATGTTGCCATGGGGCTGAGCAACTTTGAACAGAAACTCTGCAGCCATTTTAGTCGCGTTGAGATCAGGGGGAAAAGAGGAAGAAAGGTTGCGGTTCTTCTCTCACCTGATATGGTTGATGCCCTGACACTGCTGGTCAGCAAGAGAAGTGAATGTGGAGTGCTGGACACTAATGAATTCTTGTTTGCCAGACCCAACTCCCAGAGTCACTACAGAGGCCCAGACTCTCTTAGGGTCTATGCAAGTGAATGTGGAGCTAAAAATCCAGAGTTTCTAAGATCAACTTCTCTGCGCAAACATGTAGCTACTCTCTCCCAAATCCTAAACCTGAAAAACAACGAATTGGATCAGGTGGCAGATTTCTTAGGACACGATATCCGCGTCCACCGCGACTATTACAGGCTGCCTGAAGCCACTACTCAGCTGGCTAAAATATCCAAGTTATTGCTAGCCATGGAAAAGGGCTGTCTTCCTAATATTCAAGGCAAATCGCTTGATGACATTGAGATTGAAGGTATGTCCATCCTAGTGTACATCCACTGACTGGTTACCTTAAAGGTTGTATCAGTGATTTCAGGCCCAAAAATAATTGTCTAATCTTTCCTAACGATCTGCTAGCTGCCCGCCCCATAAGCATGCCGTCCAAAAAGCGCGTCTCTATAGGCAGCGTAGGCTCTGAGATCTGCACACAAAAACAAATGTGTACAACCACCACTCAAAACCAAAATAAACAGTGTTCCAACCAATCACTGACAGGGGCGGGTGTTGTGAGGTTTTGCGCTCGTGCATGGCTGGACGCAAAATCGAAGCAACACCCGCCCCTGTCAGTGATTGGTTGGAACACTGTTTATTTTGGTTTTGAGTGGTGGTTGTACACATTTGTTTTTGTGTGCAGATCTCAGAGCCTACGCTGCCTATAGAGACGCTGTTTTTGGACGGCATGCTTATGGGGCGGGCAGCTAGCGGATCGTTAGGAAAGATTAGACATTTATTTTTGGGCCAGAAATCACTGATACAACCTTTAAATTATCCGTTTATCACTGTGAAGCCGCTTTGGAACAATCTACATTGTTAAAAGCGCTATATAAATGAAGATGTCTTGTCCATCCTAGTGTAGGCAGTACAGTGGATATTTTACACTCATAGGAAGATTTAAGGAAACTTAATTCATGTGACGTACACTGTATCCATTGAGTACACTGTAGGGTGTAGTCTAATTTTCATTTTTCACAAGTTACTTTTGAGTACATGTTAAATATGTAGATGTTTATGTTCTAAATTTCACTTTTTCTTCAAGATGAGATCAGTTTGACGGATTGTGATGCCAGTGATCCTGATGAGAGCCTGTCTGAGGATGATGCTCCTGCTGGAGCTGCAGGTGTCTCCAGTGATTTTGGTATGTGTCAAGTTTATGAACATGTTTGTTTATTATTTTAAGGTGATCACCTGTGTCTATTTAAAGTTGACTTCACTCTACATTGGTATTGTGCCTGATGAAGACCTGATCGAAACGTTGCCTTTTAATAAATCCTTTGGAGCAGTAATTTCCAGTGTGCGGACTTCACACTTCTTTATTTGTTTATTATTTTAACCCATCATTTTCATTAGATTATTGGCATATATAAAATGCATAGATACAATTATACTGTATATTGTGCAGAAAGTGCAACTTTTCTAGCAGAATATTATTGAAATTAGAGATTAACCAATAAATTCGCCAAAAACAGATAAATGACAAATGAACACAAGTTTTAAAAAGCAGCTGTTTAACAGGCTGATGATATTTAATCTCTAGAATAATATTTTAAATAGTTTGTTTGTAATGTCATCAAGATATCCGGTTTATAAACAGTTAACATCGAGTTCTGTAAATTTAAGTTACATCCAAGTTTCCTGATCGGTATATAACTGATTTCTTGCAGATGTTCATCAGATGCCCATTGAGGAAACCACTGAAGTTTCGCAAGGTACCTGAGGTTTAAATTGGTATACAACCATCATTGCAAGTACATGAGCTCTCATATAGTTAGAGCTTACTAACGTATTTATTATTCTGTACAGAGAATGAGAGTGAGGCACAAATTGAAAACCCACGGAGAGGACAAAAAGTGTGCTGGTCGAATGCGGAAGTTAGCGCTGTAATGAAACATTTTAAGGCACATGTAACCAAAGGGAAACTGGCCACACTGACTGAATGCCTGCAGTGTAAGACCGCTGAAGATCCTGTTTTGGCAAGGCGAACTGCACAAAACATCAGAGATTTTGTCAGAAATCGTGGAATTAGTTTAAAAAGGAAAGCCCAAATCAAGTAAAGTTACATCATGTGTCTTATTTAATGTTGTTCTATTTTGATTATTACTTTGTTGTTTTTGTTATTTTCATAACTTAAGAAACTTATGGCAGCAGTGGTTTGTGAGCAAAAGGCAATTCTGTGAGCATTTCTTCACCCTCATGTTGTTTCAAACCAGTATGACTTTCTATCTTCAGTGGAACACAAAAGGAGACGTTTAGCAGAATGTTAGGGCCAAACTCAGCCTCACCTGGAATAGAGTTACAGGCACAAGTTTACTGTATAAACACCTGATAGAATAGAGATACAGAGACGAGTTTACTGTATAAACACTTGAGAGAATAGAGATGCAGAGAGGAGTTTACTGTATAAACACCTGATAGAATAGAGATACAGAGACGAGTTTACTGTATAAACACTTGAGAGAATAGAGATGCAGAGACGAGTTTACTGTATAAACACTTGAGAGAATAGAGATACAGAGACGAGTTTACTGTATAAACACCTGATAGAATAGAGATACAGAGACGAGTTTACTGTATAAACACTTGAGAGAATAGAGATACAGAGACGAGTTTACTGTATAAACACCTGATAGAATAGAGATACAGAGACGAGTTTACTGTATAAACACTTGAGAATAGAGATGCAGAGACGAGTTTACTGTATAAACACTTGAGAGAATAGAGGTACAGAGACGAGTTTACTGTATAAACACTTGAGAGAATAGAGATACAGAGACGAGTTTACATCTATTCTATCAGAAGGTGTTTATACAGTACAGAGACGAGTTTACTGTATAAACATTTGATAGAATAGAGATACAGAGACGAGTTTACCTCTATTTTATCAGAAAGTGTTTATACAGTACAGAGACGAGTTTACTGTATAAACACTTGAGAGAATAGAGATACAGAGACGTATAAACACTTGAGAGAATAGAGATACAGAGACGAGTTTACTGTATAAACACCTTCTGATAGAATAGAGATGAGTTTACTGTATAAACACCTGAGAGAATAGAGATGAGTTTACTGTATAAACACTTGAGAGAAAAGAGATACAGAGACGAGTTTACCTCTATTTTATCAGAAGATGTTTATACAGTACAGAGACGAGTTTACTGTATAAACACTTGAGAGAATAGAGATACAGAGACAAGTTTACCTCTATTCTATCAGAAGGTGTTTATACAGTACAGAGACGAGTTTACTGTATAAACACTTGAGAGAATAGAGATACAGAGACGAGTTTACTGTATAAACACCTTCTGATAGAATAGAGATACAGAGACGAGTTTACTGTATAAACACCTGAGAGAATAGAGATACAGAGATGAGTTTACTGTATAAACACTTGAGAGAATAGAGATACAGAGACGAGTTTACTGTATAAACACCTTCTGATAGAATAGAGATACAATGACGAGTTTACTGTATAAACACCTGAGAGAATAGAGATACAGAGATGAGTTAACTGTATAAACACTTGAGAGAATAGAGATACAGAGACAAGTTTACTGTATAAACACTTGAGAGAATAGAGATACAGAGACGAGTTTACTGTATAAACACTTGAGAGAATAGAGATACAGAGACTAGTTTACTGTATAAACACTTGAGAGAATAGAGATACAGAGACGAGTTTACTGTATAAACACCTTCTGATAGAATAGAGATACAGAGACGAGTTTACTGTATAAACACTTGAGAGAATGGAGATACAGAGACGAGTTTACTGTATAAACACTTGAGAGAATAGAGATACAGAGACGAGTTTACTGTATAAACACTTGAGAGAATAGAGATACAGAGACGAGTTTACCTCTATTCTATCAGAAGGTGTTTATACAGTACAGAGACTAGTTTACTGTATAAACACTTGAGAGAATAGAGATACAGAGACGAGTTTACTGTATAAACACCTTCTGATAGAATAGAGATACACCTTCTGATAGAATAGAGATACAGAGACGAGTTTACTGTATAAAGACCTGAGAGAATAGAGATACAGAGACGAGGTTACATCTATTCTATCAGAAGGTGTTTATACAGTACAGAGACTAGTTTACTGTATAAACACTTGAGAGAATAGAGATACAGAGACGAGAGAATAGAGATACAGAGACGAGTTTATTGTATAAACACTTGAGAGAATAGAGATACAGAGACGAGTTTACATCTATTCTATCAGAAGGTGTTTTATACAGTACAGAGACGAGTTTACTGTATAAACACTTGAGAGAATAGAGATACAGAGACGAGTTTACTGTATAAACACCTGAGAAAAGTTACAGACATGAGTTTACTGCGTGTTTATACAGTAAACTCGTCTCTGTATCTCTATTCTATCAGGTGTTTATACAGTAAACTCGTCTCTGTATCTCTATTCTCTCAAGTGTTTATACAGTAAACTCATCTCTGTATCTCTATTCTATCAGGTGTTTATACAGTAAACTTGTGTCTGTAACTCTATTCTCTCAAGTGTTTATACAGTAAACTCGTCTCTGTATCTCTATTCTATCAGGTGTTTATACAGTAAACTTGTGTCTGTAACTCTATTCCAGGTGAGGCTGAGTTTGGCCCTAACATTCTGCTAAACGTCTCCTTTTGTGTTCCACTGAAGATAGAAAGTCATACTGGTTTGAAACAACATGAGGGTGAAGAAATGCTCACAGAATTATTCATTTTGGTTAGTCTCTCTCATAAAAGTTTCTCATGTGATTAGCATCCATTGCATGTTCAGTAAGTTTATCTTAATACATTTCAATGCCTGTTTAATAACATTTAAAATGTGCCGGTTTTAAAACGGCTGTTTTGTCTTTTTTTGGGGGGAAAGGTTTGAATGATTAATATCTGGGAATTTTTTCCAAATGTTAAGTTGTAATTAAAGTACTTTTAAAACACTCCCTGTAATGTGTTTTTTTTTTTTTTTTTTTTTGTAGATCCAGGACTCTTTAATCATCTTAGTCTTGGTAATACACAGTGTTGTCTTGTTTGTGTGTTGTGTGTGTGTGGTCATGTGCAGGTAAAACACACTGGTCCCTGTAATGTTGGATTGTGGAGTTGTGTATTGTTTAAGATCCAGTACTCTTAAATCGCCTTAGTCTTGGTAATGCACCATATCGTCAGGTTTGTGTGTGTGTGTGGGCATGTACCATTAAACACACTCGTCCTTATAATGTTGGATTGTGCAGTTGTGTATTGTGTTTAAGATCCAGTACTCTTAAATCACCTTAGTCTTGGTAATACACCATGTTGTCACGTTTGTGTTGTGTGTGTGTGGTCATGTGCCTGTAAAACACATAGGTCCCTGTAATCCACTGAAATGACATATTTTGTGTATTGTAAAATGAGTGTCCTCATAATCCGGTTGGGCCCCAGAAATCACAATTATGTCATAGGCGGGAACATTTTAGGATGGGCGGGAATGTCCTTGTATACCACCAAAATATAATTTCTGTTCTGTTGTGTGTATAGAACATTTGAAGTCAGATTTGTGATCTGCAGATCAAAACAAAATTTTTGATAGTTTTATCATCACTGTAGGGCATTGGGAAAGGTGTGTCCCCATATACCACCACGAAACTTGTGTGACCTTCTATACCACATAAACGTGTGTGTGTGTGTGTGTGTGTGTGTGTGTGTGTGTGTGTGTGTGTGTGTGTGTGTGTGTGTGTGTGTGTGTGTGTGTGTGTGTGTGTGTGTGTTCAAACGTTCTCTGCATGAAATCTGTCTCTGACATGGTTTCTTCTTAAAGGAACCTTGGATGTCCTGTTGTGGTGTAAAAATAAACAAAAACCCATTCAGTATAAATTACACAGAGTTGCATGTAAAGTTCTCACATTTTAATGTTTACCACGGCTCTGCTTTTTTTGAAAAATATTATAGTGCCTTTAGTCTTTAAAAACAAAAGATAAAGTAATATGTGGGTCATTCCTAGTATGCGATGACATTTTGGCTTCATAAATGTTGGGAAAAAAGGGCATGATTTTCATGTTTTTAGCATTCTATCAAAATAGTGACATGTTTAACATATAGGTTTGATGTTTGACATAGGTCAAGCTCAGGGACTCTATAATAATAATTATTGGTAGATTGTTCAGACACTGTCCATAAAAATATTCCACCCTGTTAGGGACATATACGTATATCACAACATGTTAATAATGTAAATGTTAAACAATAATGAGCTTTTATTGCATTGTATATGTCCCTTATGCCATCTTAGATTTTTTTCTTCTTCTTGAAACAAGCAAAACAATTTTTGATGAATCGAATATGTTTAAGATTCCACCCTGTTAGGTTTATAGATCTAACAGGGTGGAAAATTCTGAGCTAAGTTAGCCATAGCTCTTTGAGTGATCAACATTTTTAGCAAGCTAACCTTCTACAGATGAACAGAACTTTTATAACTATGTCAAATTTGTTTTTACATTTTTTTGATAGGACAAACATTCTCCATAACATAGCGTGGGGGTGGAACTTTAAGGGTGGGACAAGCAGGATAACATTTCAAAAACTAAAAAAAAAGTTAGGAGTGAGAGCTGAAGCATACCTCAGTTTGTACAGTTGAATTCCAGCAGGTAAAAGAAAAGAAATTTCACTTCTTGAAAATGGTCTCAAGGAAATTGCAGTTGGATTTGGAAGGCAAAAAAGTACATACTAACAGGGTGGAAGATGACTTCAGGTACGCAGTACCTATATTTAGTCTATAAATATATAGACCTATATTTCCACATGATTTATATGTATGATTAGAGGCAATTTAGCCTACTCTATAACATAATCTAAAAATATTTTGAGGTTTTTGTCATTTCATGGTTTATATTTCTTGCAGAAGTTGATTACTGTGCACTGAGGACATGATATAATTGAATGCATACATCAATTAAAATTGTGTAAAATACAAAATAGTATTTTTAATGTCTATTATCTCTGATTAAATGGTAAAGAATACTTAAATCTACAATTTAAGCCATTTATTATAAATATGTGACTCATTTTAGAGAAAATATAAGTAAATAAATCATTGGGACAGGAAAGTCACCGCATACCAGGAATGACCCATGTATCTACTTTATATTTATGTAGACGTGCTGCCGCGGAATAACACTGACAAGTCATCTGCCGAAATTACGTTAGCTAATCTAACGTTACTGGCTTGATCAGTTACACATGAAAGTAATCAGAACAACATATGGTGCGCTATTTCAAAATATATACTGTAATTGAGTGTGTATATACCATAAACAGTGACGTGTCGAGGTGTTTCTCTCTCTCTCCTACTGTTTGAAAAACGCGGACCTGTGATTCCGCTTTGCAAATCGCAAATCAAGCAGTGATTGACAGCGCTCTGATCCAATGGCGTTGGGCATTGTCAGGTTGACAGTAAATCTAGCCCAATGATGTTGGGGGGGCACCAGGGGGGGCCAATCATATTTCAGGGGGGGCCAGTGCCACCCCGTGCCCCGCTTCTAGACACGCCCCTGCTGGGGCAGCGCTTGCAGGTTCACTACCTGGTCCACGAAGGGAGTGATAGGAACCTTGGGCACATATCCGAGCCGGGGTCTCAACACAACGTGAGAAAGGCCAGGCCCGAACTCTAGGCACGATTCGTCGACCGAAAAAGCCTGCAGATCCCCGAACTTCTTGAAGGAGGCCAAAGCTAGCAGGAGCTCTGTCTTAATGGACAGGGTATTAAGCTCTACTGTCAGCAAAGGCTCAAAGGGGGGACTTTGAAGAGCTCTAAGTACCAGAGCTAGGTCCAAAGAGGGTACAGAGTGCAAAACACGAGGTGGATATAATCTCCTGGCACCCTTAAGGAATCTTATGACCAGGTCGGCTTCCCCAGGGACTTACCTTCTACTGCATCGTGATGCGCGGCTATTGCGGCGACATACACTTTGAGGGTGGAGGGAGACAGCCTTCGCTCCAACCCATCTTGCAGGAAGGAAAGCACGACTCCGATCGGGCAAGTTCGGGGGTCCTCCTGACGGGAGGAACACCAACCGACGAACAGGTTCCACTTCAACGCATAGAGGCGCCTCGTAGAGGGGGCTCTAGCGGAAGTGATGGTGTCTACCACTGCCTGTGGCAAAGCACCTAGAACCTCCGCGTCCCGTCCAGGGACCAGACATGGAGTTTCCAGAGGTCTGGACGCGGGTGCCATAGAGTGCCCCTTCTCTGAGAAAGAAGGTCCTTCCTCAGAGGAATCGGCCAAGGAGGGGCTGTCGAAGAGAACTGCTATCCGAAAACTGGGAAGAGGGGAACGGGGGTGTAACCACTCGGGGGCGGCACACGCTGCCGTCCTGGCCCTCTTGGACGGGGGAGACTGTGTGCCCACCAGTCTCGGCCGTGGGTGACCTGGAGGAGGAAGAAGAAACTGCTCTTTATTTGAAAATGCGGAACAGAAACAAAAGTGAAACAAAGATTTTTCGCCCAGCCCTCCCCCGGGGGAAGGAGGCGTGCAGGGGCACCCTCCCGAAGAGCAGTCTCCAGATCCTCGACCAGGTCGCCCGTCTCAGGGACGCTTCCCACCCTTCCTTTTACGGGAAGGGGCAGGAGGCGTCTGAGCGGGTTTGGCCGCCCTCTTACGACCAGACCTCCGTCCTCCAGGGGTAGACTGCTGCCCTGAAGGAGGAGCGGCCGCAGGAGGGCGACCTCGGTGACGAGCATCCGGATGCTCTACGGCCACAGAGGACGGTCCAGCAGCAGTCCGCCTCCTGTGCAGGACGTGCCGTATCGCCTCCGACTGCTTCTGGAGGGTGGAGAACTCTTGGGCGAAGTTCTCCACCGCGTCGCCGAAGAGGCCCCCTTGGGATATGGGGAAGTTGAGAAGTTTGTTCTTCTCCGCTTCCCGCATATCCGCAAGGGTGAGCCACAGGGGGCGCTCCTGGACCACCAAGGTTGTCATCGCCCAACCCAGGGAACGTGCGGTGACTTTCGTCGCCCGGAGGGCGAGGTCCGTCGCCGCACGCAGCTCATGCAGCAAACCCGGGTCGAGACCACCCTCCTGCATTTCATGGAGTGCCTTGGCCTGGTCGACCTGCAGCAGCGCCAAGGCATGCAGGGCGGAAGCGGCGTCTCCACACGCCATGTAGGCAGCCCTGGTCAGACCAGAGGAAAACCTACAGGCGCGGGAGGGGAGTGAAGGGGCACCCCACCAGGAGGAAGCGGTCTTAGGACACAATTGCATCGCAACCGACCGCTCCACTGGGGGGATTCCCTCGTACCCGTGCGCCGCTCCGCCGTCGAGAGTGGTGAGGAAGGAGGAGCGAGTTTGCCTACGTCTGGTCGCGAGGGGGGCCAGCCAACGCAGCATCGCCACGCAATGAGAACATGACTCATTCACAAACACTGCCTCAGCGTGCTTTAAGCCCAAACACGAGAGACAGTGTTTATGACCATCTTCCTGAGGGAGAAGTCGACCGCATCCAGAAACGCACGGGTGAAACGACATCCTGAAAAGGACGCGAAACGCCCGTGTTGCTCTTTTAGAGAGGAAAAAGAAATGCTCTTTTATGTGCCGAGACACAGAGGGACCACCGCAGCAGACAGAACTGCAAGCCTGTGTGCTGCACTCACCAATACTAGTACCAGCCGTTAAAACAGCTCTTTTTTTTTTTTTTATAGAGGGAAAAAGGCCGGCAGCGGGAAGCGATGGTCACTCGAAGCGCCGTCACACCAGCAACAGAGAATCCTTTCTCCTTCCAAAAGGACTCGTTTAATTTCTTTTCGGAAAACACAGCAGCTCAGTTAGAGAGACACACTGGATGGCTCCGAAGCAAAAAGGCATTACGCAATGTTTACTTCCGCCTTTTATACCCGCGCTGGTAGGCGGGTCGCGGAATGCAAATCTTGCATGCCAATGTCTATTGGCTCGTTTTTAATTCTCTCGAAGACAATTGGCTCCCTAGTGTGATCCCAATTCGTCAGGGAACTCCCCCGACGACACGTCGGAGTTCCCAGGACGAAAGGGAACAACATTTTTTTCCTCTCTCTGTATGACCATGTCTTGTTTGTATATAGTGGTCATGGAGGACAGTCTTTGTTTGCGCTTTATACAGGAAGGACACGATTGTTGTTTATTGAAGATAAACAGGTTTCCGTGAGCGCATTTGTTCAACAGAGGGTTATGGCAGGATTTCTTGTTTGTTTTCGATTTGTACTGTTTGTCTTTGGAAGCACTGGTTTGTTTGTCTTTGAATTAGAGTTTGAGTATGAGAGAGAGAGAGAAAGAGAGAGTATGTATAGTTGCTTTATCCATATAACAAGATTAATCTGTGTGTGTGTGTGTGTGTGTGTGTGTGTGTGTGTGTGTGTGTGTGTGTGTGTGTGTGTGTGTGTGTGTGTGTGTGTGTGTGTGTGTGTCACTGTTACAAGGTTCCAGTAGCCGCAGCCATCTTTCCCCTGTAGCCTCCCCTCTCCCCAAAGATCAATGTTGCTCCTGTCTTAGCCTTCACCTCCAAGAACACACATTAATTTCACACATACACCCTGGAACAAACTGCTGACTTTTCAGCACAGCCAAAGCACGCGCACACACACACACGCACACACACATTATTTATGACCTGTTGTGACAGATGGATCAATAGTTTAATATCAGTGTTTGTGGAGTGCAGTGCCTCTGTCTATCAGATATCCAGACAGGCTACTAAACACACACACACACAAACGCACACACACACACACACACATACACACAAACACACACACACACACTCACACACACGCAGAAGTAGCACTTAAACACGCACATTTGAGTGCCATCTGTTTGGTGGACAGACTGCTGCAAAAAATCAGTGACACTCACTGACCCTCAAACATGACAACCACATGAACAGCCCATCAAAAGCTGGATGCCTGCTTCACATTTCATGGTTTGTGATACATATTTTTGGACATTATTATAAAAAGTATGTGAACTCAAAAAAAAAAAAAAAAAAAATTCTCCAGTAAATGAAGTCTCAATATCCAGAAGATACATTTACTTGAGAAGCACACTCTCACATGATAAGTCTTTCAGGAAATAATATCCTAAATGAATGGCACTATGCGCACACACACACACACACACACACACACACAAACTAAAGAATGCACGGGTTCCTCTTTTCCATTAAGTAACAATAAATGGGAATTGAAGTTTAGAAAAACACAACAAAAGTATTACAAATGCAGTCCGATCCATGCGCTATATTGCAAGACAGAAATTTAATTTCTGGGTGACCTGCAAAGAGATATATAAAAAAATAATAATAATAATAATAATAATTTACTCCTCTTCATGTTGTTTCAAACCTGTATGACTTTGTGTTTTCAATAAAACACAAGAGACTATATTGTGAAGAATGTATATCAAATGTTTTTGTCCTGACAATAAAAGTCATTATGGTTCAATACAGGACAATAATATTGGACCTGTTAACTTATTTTATGGGAAAAGAAATTGAATATTAAAAATATATATATATTGTTGTTTACTTATTTTTTACCCATTTTTCCATCGTTTTCTTGTTTTAAGAATAATCCACTCAAATTATTGGATTTATGCTTAAAACAAAATTCTAAACCAATATTTGCGACTGGAGTAAAAAAGCTTAAAGTTTTACTTAACTTAAAATTTAAATGTAATTATAATTTTTCAAAGAAGTCTTAATATGTGGTTTTGCTTCAAAATTATTTATTCAATTTGTTCTTATTCTAAGCTATTTAGATATGTTTACTGGAAAACAAGACTAAAAATACAGATGAATAAAATGATTGTGATGTAATACACTCCAGAGCAAATTTTTATAGCTTTATATATCTCGTATGCAGCTTATTTGTCTTTGTGTTTAATGTTTTGTTTAGCCTGTTTTACAGCCAATCGGATCCCAGCCACATCCGGGTTATTGATTGCTTGCGTGTCCTTATCCTCCAAGGCTGTTCCTTTAATAGACTACAGAGGGCTGTAAATATTATTGCTTACTGTGTGCCTGGTGCACCACAAATGCAATCACTGTTTTATGACAAATATAAACACCAGTGAGCCAGCAGATCAGGAGTTATCTGAGGTAAGCTTAAAAGAGAGATTTTATTCTTTTAATGTGTCACCCTTTCTCCTTTTTCTTTTCTTGTCATCTGCGTTGATTTGAACCTTCTGAGAGCATCATTTTTTTTTTCACTGACCTTTTCATAGAGTGTAACTCAATTTCTGTATTTTTTTTTTAAATAATAAAATTAATAGGAAGACAGGTTTTATTCACATTTATAATATTATTATGCAATCTTGGATGCGGGATACAAACATTAACCCAAGACCAGGTGAACTGCATTTTTAATTTGTGTTATAGATTTAATAATAAATGATCTGTTTTTAATATTTAAGTGTCAGACTGTACATGTACGTATCAAACATTAATAGACTATGGACTACCACTACAGTCATACCCACACTGCACTGTATGAATATGATTGACATGGCATCCTCAGCTTGGTGATGTCAGAGGCTAAGCACTTGAAAACATGTTGTGTCTCTCTTATGCTTCCCTTGCTGCATTTCTTTTTTTCCCCACATTGCAAATATTCTATCCCAATTCTTTCTGTTCCTCCTGCTTGCTCTCCCTCTCTGGGATCGGCTGTCAGAGAAGTGCCAAAAAGTTCTGCAAGTATTTAAAGAGTTTCAGATTTAAAGTGGGTTAAATTACTGCCAGTTTCAGTGCAAACTGTATGTTCTCACAGTAATAGCTGAGATGAAACAGTACAGGCCCATTTAGGCAAAGTGGCACAGTTTAATTCCACTTTTTATAATTTAGTTGCAAGGAAAAACCTGTGTTTTTATTCTACAAATAAAGTCCCCCTCAGATTTACGTCGGGTTAGAGGTCACTCTTCCAGCCGGAACTAGACTCGCTTATGGCAATTACCGAAAGCCCGTGATGATTATAGTTTATAAAAGTTATAAATATTGATATTTTTCTTACAAAAACACATCGCTTTGCTTTAGAAGGACTTTATTAATCCCCTGGAGCCGTATTGATTATTTTTATGATGAATGGATACGCTTTTTGGAGTTTCAAAAACTCTATTCACTCCCATTATAAAGCTTGGAAGAGCCAGGATATTTTTTAATATAACTCTGATTGTGTTTGGCAGAAAGAGGAAAGTCATATATACACCTTGGATGGCTTGAGGGTGAGTAAATTATGGGATCATTTTAATTTTTGGGTGAATTAATTTAACCCTTTAAGTCAGGATTTGAACTCGACTCCCCTTGTGTGTAAAACAAGGACATAACCACTAGACATCTTAATTTTGCACTTATATATAGAGTTACTCGAAAGTTGTAAAAAGTGTTATTTTTTCTTTGGTCGTGCCTTATTTCAACATAGGTACCAAGTGATTCAGGACTAGAACTGGTGCCCCCTCCCAAAAAAATTTAAATAAATCAAGATAATTCACTATACGTTTATTTTTCTAAAATATCTGTAGCCTTAAAATCTTTAGGCCCCACCCACTGCAACTGTTTTCTTTTTCCTAATTCCACCATGTAATCACATGCGAATCACCATGGGCAAAGGTCAAACCAACAGAAAATATGAAACTACCATCCTGTAATATCAATGGGGAGGGTTGCATCAATACTATATTTCTGCCATGCTACAGTTTCATTTATATTCATTGGTATGAAGTGAGGCAGTAATTGTTGCCAGAATACCTCGTGCCCATTCTGGCAAAATTGTCCCCTATTAGTGCAAGGAACCATGCATGACCAGTGGCTCTGCTATTATGATGCAAATGAAAGAATCAATCAAACAGATTCTAAAGTGAATTTGTAATATTCTATAATATTGGTCTCCAGTTCTGAAACTATTACCCCGAGTTCTATTGTCTCTTCACTCAAGGTGAACTGATAGGGGGTGAAATTGACTGTGACACTTCTGATGATGTGGCTGGTTTGGAAACATAACTGTCAATCAATCAAAGAGAAACAGTTAGGCAAATGAGTTGCTCAAAAACAAATATACTTAAATAAATAACAAAGCATCATTTTCAGCCAAAAGCTGTACTTGGTGTCTTCACAAGGTTGAAACTGAAATCAACAGAAACTGCATACTGCATCTTAGATATTTTGACAAAAAAAAAACACTTCAATAATGCAACCATTTATAATTATACAAAATACAGCGATTCAAATGGTAGTGATCAATTTCATCCAGATTATACACATTACCAATTCCTGACAAACCAGTTGAAAGGTGCTGTTTGATAAAGTCCATTGAAAGGTGCTATTTTTTGTTGCAGTATGTTTCAGACTGTATACTGAAAATATGGCGATCAGTACAAATGAGAGGTTTACATCAGTTAAAGCAAATGTACTGTAACATTTTACCTTACACTATCAACAAAAAACTAGACCACAATGCAGTGCATTTAAATTACAATAACAAGCTATTATTAAAAGTAATCTTTTCCAACCATTAGTCATCAAGTACTTTGCAGACACTGCAAGAAACGGTTGAAAACACCTCTTTTGCGAACACAACAAAAACTCCTAATTTTAAAAAAGCTAATACTTGAAAATTGGCATTGTGTACAGCATATATTCTTGGCTCGAATGATAAATTGCTTGCAATGATCCTCATTTGTAAGTCGCTAAATTAATAAATGTAAAATGTTATGTAAATGATGGTGGCAGGCAAATGGTACACCTTTCATTTAAAAGAGCTTAGTGCTTGCTAAAAAAATGCTCTTAGATCTTCACATTTCCATTCAGATAAGACCAGAAGTGATAATGTCTGAGTGGGTGTGCGTTTACTTTGGAATTAGTCTGTCCATATCCATCAGTTTGACCCATTCAGTCAAAACAGCTGCAAACAAAATATTCGGGCATTATTACATTAACAGAGCAATTAGCCAAGATAGGGGCACTTCCTCCTTTTAATTGATGTTACTTAATAAAAATTAGTGATTTACACTCTACATTTTGTCATATTTCAAAACATTACTTTTGTACTATTTCATCTTTAGTGAACTTTAGTGTTAAATGGCGATATACAGTACACGTTTCAAAATAGTACTTTCATCCCTTTAACTGCACGTTTGCAGTTCTGAGTTTGAATTTTCAAAACAGCAACATTAAAAGGTTAAAAATGGGAACCTTAAAAAAAGTCACAGGATTCAGGACACACATCGTAGACTCGGCCAGTAGAATTAACATACTGAAACTAAAGCTTGAGGGATACACTCAAAACCCACTTAGAGTGCTCTCAAGTCAAAGACACAATTTAGTGAAACTGAATAACAGTATAATAAGGTTATTCAAGGTTAATTTGAAGCCATTTCCTCTTATCTTCTGTCCTGATCTCAGTGCTAGAGCTATGGATAGCATTACCTTTCACTTATGGACATATTTTGTTCCCAAAATGGCTGCCTTGTATCACCTCAGAAATGAGGCTTGTCTTTGGGTGGGAAACCAGGATTATGGCTGCATGAATCTGTCCACAGTCCAATATACTTTAAAAGGACATCTCACACTCAGTGACAAATGAGGATAGGATCTCAAAGCAGGGTTTAAACAGCATCACAAAAAAGGTTGGAAGAGAAACATTTATCAAATGCTGGCTCAACATTGGAACACATTGACAGTGATGGAGAAGAGGAGTTAGACTATCGTCAAGGGTGAGAAAATTCCTTGTCTTTTTCAGAGCAACAAAAATGCTGATTAGAGGAGATGAGACGAGACTATATAAGATGAGAGAAGAAAGGAACGAGGGAGAAAATACTGATTTGAATTACTGAGAATTAAAAAAGAGAAAGATAAAGGGGAACATGTCAGGCACAAATCAGAGGGCTGCATGCATCACAATGTCTTACAAGACAAAAGACAAATAGGCAGAGACAGTAAAAGGGAGGAAAATGGAAAAAGTGTAGGGGTAGAAAGAAAGATGATTCATGTTGAGTATGCTGACATATGAGAAAGCTGGAGATGAAGGCACATCAGAGGGAGTAAAAGACAAGACAGTTTGACGTATAAACTGATCGCTTTTCATTCATGTCCATTCACTTTCAAATCTGTTTGGTAAATTTGTCACATTAAATACCTGATTGTCATATAAGTCAGTCAGACAAAAAAAGCTTTTTTTTTCTGAAATTAAATTGAATTAAATGTAGAAAAATATGCCAGTCTATTATTAAGAAAGTCTATTTCAGAGAAATGGGCTTTAAATGGAAAGTTTAAAAAAAATCCATTTACATTTACCAATTTTTTTCTCCTCTTTGAACTGCCACCTTATCGTGGTGGAGGGGTTTGAGAAGGCAAACAGGTCCTAGGTGACGGATCAGACTAAGAGCGGTTCAGAAGCCCATTATGAGACACAATCTATCAAGGACCGAGACGTCGCCTGGCGTGGCGCAGCCAGGGCCCCAACCTGTGTCTGGAGCGCGGCCGGGCCTCGCCCCATGGGACAGCCCGAAGGAGTGATGTGGGGCCGCCCTGCTGTGGGCTCACCACCTGCAGGAGGGACTGTAAGGGGCCGGTTCATAGTGGATCGGGCGGAAAGTGGAAAGTGCTCCGACTGGGGACTCCATCGTTCTACAGGGGACTTCAACGCCCACGTGGGCAGCGACAGTGACACCTGGAGGGCCGTGATTGGAAGGAACGGCTCCCCTGATCTGAACCTGAGCAGTGTTCGGTTATTGTACTTCTGTGCTAGTCACAGCTTGTCCATAACAAACACCATGTTCAAGCATAAGGGTGTCTAGCAATGCACGTTGCACCAGGACACCCTAGGCCGGAGGTCGATGATCAACTCTGTGGTCGTTTCATCCAACCTCCGGTCGTATGTCTTGGACTCTCGGGTGAAGAGAGGGGCAGAGCTGTCAACTGATCACCACCTGATGGTGAGTTGGATCCGATGGCAGGGGAGGAAGCTGGACAGACTCTGCAGACCCAAACGTACTGTGAGGGTCTGTTGGGAACGTTTGGCCGAGTCCCTTGTCAGAAAGATCTTCAACTCCCACCTCTGACGCAGCTTCGACCGGATCCCAAGGGACTCTGGAGACATTGAGTCCGAGGGGACCCTGTTCTCCACCTCATTGTCGCTAGGAGCTGTGGCCTTAAGTTCTCCGGTGCCTGTTGAGGTGGCAATCCCCGAACCCGGAGGTATACACCGGAAGTAAGGAATTGCCGTCAAACTGAAGAAGGAGTCCTATCAGGCCTGGCTGGCTTGTGGGACTCCTGAGGCAGCTGATGGGTACCGGCAGGCCAAGCTGAAGTCACCGAGGTAGTTAAGAAGCTCCTCGTTGGCAACCTCAAGTCTCTGGATGTTGTGGGGCTGTCTTGGCTGACACGCGTCTGCTGCATCGCGTGGCGATCGGGGACAGTACCTCTGGACCTCACTACCCTCAGACTCGTCCTGCTCGCCACATACCCCCATCGCAGGCCGGGGGGACCCACAAGACTGTGTCTACCCCCCCCCCCGCTCTCTCTGGGGGGACTGGTCATGATCGCAGCACCTGGGGGTATGGATAGACGAGACGAGAGAAAAGGAGATGGAAGCATGAGGAGTGACAGATACGAGAGAGGGGAGAGAAGAAAAGAGAGGAAGAAAAAACATAAATCTTGGTCCGGTTCCCACAACGCACTGCCATCTGGTCCTCGACCAGCTGGGTGATCTTCTCTGCGGTGCCTGGCGGTGGCACTGGATAGCCCTCGGTGGACGGCTCGACACTCCTCTGCTGCCTGGTGGACGGCAGCGGCTCTTACGGAAACGGGCAGATGGCAGGAGTCCCCCGTTCCCTGCTCCTCTCCATCATGGCGAATCGCAGCAGGCTCCGGCCCATGGCGAACGGCGGCAACTCCTCCGCTCCCTCACTGATGGTAGCCACCCTTACAGGTGGCCGGCAGCGAGCTCGTCCATCCCCCCAGGCAACTCACTCCAGGGCACCGCCTCTAACGTCCATGGCGACGGACTCTGCTCACCATGCTCGATGGCACTGCGGATTCCCCACAGCAGCGAGAGCTCTTTGACAGGCCTGTCCTCTCTCCATCTTCACTGTAATCGCTCCTCCTTTATGCTTCCGCTCCTCCGTGAGAGATACGAGACCGGTGCATCGCGCAGATGTCGCTCATTATCAACCAGTCCACTGGCCTCGCGCCGTTCTCTCACAGCCCTCAGGCTCATTGCTCACCACAGAGGGATGCAAGAAATAGTTAAAGCTTAGACATTTTTTTTTAAGTCCGCAGGAGTCACATGGTCTGAGTCACATGGTCAAGTGGGCATTTCTTGTTCAGTATAAGGTGCAGTAGGGACAAGACCAAATGCCGTTGAGTCAAAGATTATTGCTAAAAGAGACTATTCTCATATCAATATCAACAATCCATGTTAATGAGTCAGTTAATATCAGTTGTGAACTAATCTAAAAACTATGCGAGATAAGAAAGGAGACAAGAGATGCTGTTAGGTTGATGGAGGTCAAAAGATGGGCTGGAGGAGAGATAACGTGAACCTTTCAGCTGAGAGAGCCCAAAGCAAGGGTTGATAGAGGTGATGAGATAAAATCAAACCTCCCTCGTGCCAACCACTAAAGGAGAGCAAGACAGAGTGTGAGAGAGACAGGAAGAGAGAAAGAGTAAGAGAGAGGGGTCATATTCAGTCACCTCTCCTCTCCAGACACCTCCAGACTTTATCATCAGCCCATCAGAATGGCCTGTGGTCAGCAGAGAGAGATTGACTCACGATTCTTGTCTTATGAGACCACTTAGAAGTATAATGCACACCTTAGTACAAATTCAACCTTAGGTTTGTCTGCCCCTGATTAACGGTACATATAAATTAGGTGAATAATTCGGCAACCAGTCACATGAGAAGTCGTAATAATTTGTACAAGAAATCGTACACATTTGGTAATAAAAAAAAAGTGTAATTAAAAAAAAATATATATATATATCTCAAAAGTGAAAGAAAATACTTTTGTATTATTATAAAAGATTTCTTTTTAAAAAAAATCTGTTATTTTAAACTTTCCATTTATCAAATAATCGTGACTGTTTGTCACGATTATTTGTCACGTGAAATAATCGTTAAGCAGCACAACTGTTTTCAACACTGATAATCAAGAACTGTTACTTGAGCTACAAATCAGAATGATCTCTGAAGGATCATGTGACACTAAAGACTGGAGTAATGATGCTGAAAATTCAGCTTTGTCATCACATGAATAAATCACATTTTAAAATATATTAAAATAGAAAACAGCATTTTAAATCGTAATATTTTAAAGTATAGAGTCCTAACAAGACCTAAAATTATGCATGTGAACATGATATTAGTGTGATTTAAAAAAATTGTTTACTACACTTGTCTGTGTTATACAATATTTTTCAACTCTTGTCATGATCAGGTGAAGTCAGTGACCCCTTAAACTTTCACACAGTATGCAAAGACATTACATTGGCAACGCATAACCAGGTATTCATACAACTAGAAAAGTAGTTCCACCACTAAAAGGACGATTTAAATAACTGCACTGCTCAATAACACATACAGTATTTTGTAGAAAGGAATTAATATAAGTGCTTTAACAACTATAACTACATTTCTGTTTTAAACCCTCCAGAATGTCGTGCCCCATAGCCATAGGATACCATACAATTAAACAATTTTTGCTTGTTTTTAAAAATTGTGAAATTAGTGAAAATTATTTTCTCCCTATCACAGATGGAATCAAAGGAGCTTAGCTTGTATTGAACCCAGAACATTGTTTTAACACAACAGTTGTAAGCTATCAATGTTCACCAAACGTCCAACTCTTACAATAGTGCACAGGCAGTGAATGGAAAAAGGAGTAAATCCTCTTGCAGTAGCATTATAGGGGGGGGGGGGGGAGGGTGTGTTTTGCCCCACACTCAACAGTATCCTGTGCTTTCTTTCTCTCTCCATCTATGTCATTCTGCTGAAATACCCACACCCCAAATAAACGATTCGTCCTGATGAGGTCACTATACCCTGCATGAGATGACAGGGAAGGGACAGAAAAGCCTGCAGAATGGAGGCTGGTATAATCAGAGCCAGGACAACAGTTGGCTGACCATTTCCAAAGGTTCTCTTCCAACTCTCTTTTGTGTGTGTAAGTGTGTGTGTCGCCTGGTGTGGTTCCAGCTCATATCAGCGTTAAACCTCCCTGAGATAATTTCTGTTGTGTGTGTGTGTGTGTGTGTGTGTGTGTGTGTGTGTGTGTGTGTGTGTGTGTGTGTGTGTGTGTGTGTGTGTGTGTGTGTGAGAGTGTGTGTGTGTGTGTGTGTGTGTGTGAGAGTGTGTGTGTGTGTGTGTGAGAGTGTGTGTGTGTGTGTGTGAGAGTGTGTGTGTGTGTGTGTGAGAGTGTGTGTGTGTGAGAGTGTGTGTGTGTGTGTGTGTGTGTGTGTGTGTGTGTGTGTGTGTGTGTGTGTGTGTGTGTGTGTGTGTGTGTGTGTGTGTGTGTGTGTGTGTGCCATGTCTAAGCTGTTTTCGGTGCTAAATCTCACTAAGACGACTACTACTGGAAATGAAGAATTTAATCTTCAATCTACACACAACCTGTAAATATAAATCTTGTACACCCACCACACACCTGACTTTGATGACTTGACTATGACTCACTTATGACGATCTATGTGGGTTTGGTAAATTCAATCAATTTAAACAGGGTAATAGGGATTTCGCACAAATATCACCACAAGGAAAGTTAAACCAAAAAATTTAATAAAGAATAATTTAAATGCGGATAAGTTTGTGTGAGTGTTATGTGTCCTTCAAGTGGATTTTTAATTGCAAATTCAGAGCATTTAAATGACAGAGCCAAGTCATATTTATCAGTAGAAAACTCAGAATTTTAGATGATACACAAGTTGCAAAATCAAGAGTCGATTTGAAACATTGCATTAACGATCTATAATGAAGATGTTATCATACAGCCTATCTATATTCTATATAGAGATCAGTGAACAAGAATTATGAAGTGCATTATAATGAATGATTATAAAAAGTTATTTTAATTTTACTGTATTTCAGTTGTGATGGATTTTTAATAGATAAGATAGAAAACTGTCTTTTAGAACTAATCATGTTTCTGACTCTAAAAATCTGACATTTAGATTATCTAACCTTATGATAAACTTTTACCTGACTTCCCCTTTGGGTCTAATATTATGACTAACTCTTACCTGACTTCCCCTTTTAGGCATCCTAACATTCTAACATTTGTACTGTTCGAAACTAGTGAAAACTCATGACTTTGGTTGTGTGAGTGTAAAAATAACAAATATGGGAAATGAAACTAAACAGATGTCTAAACTTGAAACCTTTTGGTTACCTAGTAACAAGAGGGCTTGTCTATGAACAACCAATCAAATTGTGGGAAAATTATGTAATGTATTATGTAATTTTGCCATACCTCTATTCTATAAAAACTGTTGTATTTGTGTTTACTTGTGGGACTCTCAATGGAATTTGTCTGAGATCCTCCGGCCGTGATTAAAGCATGTTCGAAGGCGTTGTCTGAAGTCTGTTGGTTATTACAGCTGCGCAGCAAGTTAGGGGTATTAGGCTCAGCCGACGTCGTTGTGTAGACGCGCTGGAGCATAGGATTAGACTCAGCAGCCGTCAATGGTTAGACACGCTAGGGTACAGGATTAGACTCTGCCGACGTCGATGTGTAGACGCGCTACATTATAGGATTAGACTCACCCGCCGTCGATATGTAGACGCGCTACGGCGCTAGGGTATAGGATTAGACTCAGCCGCCGTCGATGTGTAGACGCGCTGGGGTATAGGATTAGACTCAGCCGCCGTCGATGTGTAGACGCGCTAGGGTATACGCTTATTTCACGCAGCCGTTATTTTGAAATCGAAAGCGAAGAAAACCGGAAGTGTCGCCTTTAATCACAGGAAATCGCCAATGCGATGGTGTATTGTTGTGTTTAATGTAGAAATTAGTTATTCTAAAACTGTACATACATGTCTTTCATACTTTAGACTATATGCAGTGAAATTAATTTATAAATAAAATATTTTTTTATATATATAATTCAGAAAGTAAAAAAGAAGCAGGAACGAACTATATACACATCCTATATTGGGTATTAACATCCAATACTGTAAATCGCGGCAGCAGATTCAGGTTGGTAGTCCGAGGCATTGTTGTTTATCTTTACTTCCGGGGTTCTTCCCACCGGAGCCTCGCTTTTGATTTCAAAATAACGGCTGCGTGAAATAAGCATATACCCTAGCGATGTGTTGACACGCTAGGTTATAGGGTTAGACTCAGCCGACGTCGATGTGTAGACGCGCTAGGGTATAGGGTTAGACTCAGCCGACGTCGATGTGTAGACACGCTAGGGTATAGGATTAGACTCGGCCGACGTCGATATGTAGACGGGCTAGGGTATAGGACTAGACTCAGCCGACGTAGATGTGTAGACGCGCTAGAGTATAGGATTAGACTCAGCCGACGTCGATGTGTAGACGCGCTAGGGTATAGGGTTAGACTCAGCCGACGTCGATGTGTAGACGCGCTAGGGTATAGGGTTAGACTCAGCCGACGTCGATGTGTAGACGCGCTAGGGTAGACTCCGCCGACGTCGATGTGTAGACACACTAGAGTATAGGATTAGACTCAGCCAACATCGATGTGTAGACACGCTAGAGTATAGGATTAGACTCAGCCACCGTCGATGTGTAGACGCGCTGGAGCATAGGATTAGACTCAGCCGACGTCGATGTGTAGACGCGCTAGGGTATAGGGTTAGACTCGGCCGACGGCGACTGTAGACGCGGTAGAGTATAAATATTATAGGACGTAGTTAGGTTTAGGAAAAAATCTATGACACAGTCATCTTAAAAGGTATGATACGGAACAACTGATGATATACAAAACGTTTAATAAATGTAATAGCAAAATTTGGTAAAAATCTAATCTTGACATATTTTGAAATAGATCTACATAGATTGACATATTTGAAAGACAAACTTTATGTTGACTTGAGGTCTTTTCTTAAAATGTAAAATAATTTGAAGGTCAAGATTAGATAGAGATAGATATTTTTGTGTTCTGGGTTGTTGCTCAAGTGCTGCTAGGCTGTTGCTAGGTTGTTCTCTGGGTGACCTTCCATTATGCCCACATACAGACATCTGTTAAGAGGTCTCAGAAGTCTCAGTGCTTTTGTTGCTCTTAAACCTGATCTAAAACCATTTTTTATGTTATCCAAGTAGCCTACATAATATAAACAAATTCTTCTTTATATGGGGAACAAAATAGTACTTTTAACTAATAATGTATTTTCCAAATAAATGTTTTAGTTTGAGCAGGACAAGCATAAGAAATCCCTTTATAATTCTATCAATTTCAATACGAGTTATAAATGATAGGCCTAACAAGCTCAGAAACATTTAGAATGTGTTGAAGTTTTAATAGACAGTGTCTTGGTGCCCTGGATATTAATATTTTGTCATTAAGGAGAGCAAGAGCCAAAGGTGAATTGGACCCCTAGCGAATTTTATGCTAACTGCAAATTGTAAACTATCAACCAAATGGTGAATCAACCAAAAGGCTGTGAAATTAGTGTTGTCTACTAGAGGGAGCCACAGGATAAGGAATATTTTAAGGCTAATGTTTTTCTAGCAGTCTCCATCCCTTTGAATGGAAAAAAAACACATTGATCTAGTTTACTATGATGAACTATGATGTACTCACAGTATAGTTTTATATAGTGTAGGCTATAGAAATCTGTGAAAATGCATAGCTTACAGATCATTAAATGTTTATTCAACATTTATAGATTAAATATTGCTGTACATTTAAAATAAAGAGATAATTTTATTTGTCTTTTTCAAGATAATACATATACTATTTCTATAAAGACACATATTCATTGTTGTGGTATGCATAATAAAACAAACTAAAAATGAAAAGGGCCATAAGATAAACGCTTCAGATAAATACGATTTTGAATGGCATATTATATTGTCACATTTATTTGAAATGGTCCTGTGACATCCTATGACATAAGATTAATCTAAATTTAAATATTGAATATAACACATAGGCTACACCACATTATAATCACATTACTTACAATAGTTAACATGTTTATACAGTTTTTTTCCCCTTCTCTTTGAATATAACCGAAAAAAGGAAATTCCTTTGAAATTCAGTTGCTCTTTTTGATACCTGTATGTTTCTGTTGACCGTTTCATCAAACACTAACGTTAACTTTAAAGATTCAAGATGGTCTTCTCCAACTTGAATCAAACCACATCATAGGCTATATACATTACTTAAAACTGCATATGATCGCTATCATGAGCAATTTTGGTGCTTGGACCCTGATGCCATTTGTGGCTATATTTTGGTTTTTAATTATGGTATAATTAGTATAGATGATAGTAGATTAAACATAGATCATTAAATGCGTGTTTGCTATGATGTTGCCACCCCTCGAAGTCCTAATAATGCCACCCTATAAATAATGTGACGCCCCTGAATAAAATGTGACGTGAATTAAATTGATAGCAACTTACCTGAAAAATAACACATCCGATTTCATGTCAGACATTTCAGGTTTGTTACCGTCAGACCAACGCAAGGCGCCACGTCAAGTATGTTCAAACCGACAGCGCGGGACAGTGAGTTGGCCAAGCTTTCGCGCCCCGTCATTCAACTAGTAGAGTCCCGGACCACGTGCTCTTCCTATGTACATTCTAGCACTTGCGTTCGCGTGCTTGTTGTTTGAAACATGTTTACATTTATATTTTAATTTATAGGCTTCATGTTTTTGGCCTTAGGAGTTAGGAAATAGAAAACATTTAGCTCATATTACAAAAACAATACCCAATGTCAAAGTCGTGTTGCAACTGAGGGACGGTTTTTATTTATCAGTGCAATAAATGTCTTTGCCACTATTATCTGAATAAATAAAAAATGATAAGATGTATAATTGATAGTGAGACCAATTGTGTGCATGAGTGTTGCATATTCTTCCCCTTTATTTGACCCAACCTTGAGTTAGTGGTCTAATCACAATGTGACTCTTTTAGATGATTACAGCTAAAGGCATATCAGCTGAAATAAAGCAGTGTAGGCTAATCTATTCTAATTGCACAGAAATATGGTAGGCCTAGTAGAATTTTTTTTTTTCACACACTCATTCTCAGCATTGCTGAGGTTTATCAGAAAGCAGAGACATGAGATGCAGTTATGAGAGTTAATGAATGGAGAATTGGTGGCACAAGAACTGAAACAGAAGAAAAGCGTCTGGATTCATCTTACTGCAGTAGGCTACACTTATGCCGTGAGTTTTGCTGTAGTTCTGGTCTGCTACATTTATAAATCAACAGTGCCACCTGCTGTTCTCATCGAAACAGTACTACATATAGTGTTATGTAGGGCCCGGACATCAACTCTCCCTAGAAATTTACAAACAACACTAAATCTAATCAGATTCAGATTAAAGGTTTTGTTAATGTTTATTATGTTGCTAACTTCAGCCACGCACACCTCGGGTCTAAACCCCACCCTCCAAAGACAAGTCAGCTACCTTAACATATAAATGACAGAGCACATTCTGTATTTGGATTGGTTTTCTGGCTGGATTAAAACTCTTGTTTGTTTGTTTGTTTGTTTGTTTGTTTGTTTGTTTGTTTGTTTGTTTGTTTTGTTGTTTGTTTGTTTATTATTTACAGTAAAGGGTCCAGGTTTGGCTGATCAGTATGTCCCCATTAGCCACTGTCGATTTGATATAATTATACAATCTGGCAGATGGTACTATAATTACTTCAATCTGGACAATGTTCTGCTGGGAAACCCTGGGTCCGGCCATTCATGTGGATGTAAATTTGACACGTGCCACCTACCTAAACATTGTTGCAGACCAGGTACACCCCTTCATGACAATGATGTTCCCTTGGGGACGTGGCCTCTTTCAGCAGGATAATGCACCCTGCCACACTGCACACATTATTCAGGAATGGTTTGAGGAACATTATGAAGAGTTCAGTGTGTTGCCCTGGCCTACAAAATCCCCAGATATCAATCCAATTGACCTCCTGTGGGATGTGCTGGACCAACAAGTTTGCACCTTGCAACCTACAGGACTTCAAGGATCTGCTGCTTTTAATGTCTTGGTCCAGATACATTTTATTGTAAGAAAAAAATTATGTGGACGTCGAAGATCTCAAAAATGAAGTTTATTACAACATAGCAGTGGCAAAGTACACAAAGCACCTTGGGTTCACCGGCGTCAGCATGAACCCGGAACATTCAAAGCTTAAACGTTTTATCCTGTTTCAGTTTACCACTCTTTTTGTTTTTCACAAAATCTTTATTAATTTTTAAATGATTTTCAAACATACAAAAAAAAAAGTTTACATGTCACTTTACATTGTCACATGTCTTTTACAAGGCACAAGAAAGGCAGCCACATATCATTAAAATCCTCAAGTTTAAAAAAATCTGAAGTTCCAGACACTGCCACATACAATGAAGAAGAGTGCCCTTATCTACACCACATTTTACACAGGCATCAGGAATATTAGAATTGAAATGGTGAAGTTTTACAGGAGTAATATAGGTTCTAAATAACCATTTGTACTGCAGCAATCTAAACCTGGTGTTAATAGTTTCCGTCTGTGCCAACAGGCAAGAATTGTTCCACTCATCATCTGAGATTTCTTTTTGTAAATCAGTTTTCCATGCTTGTAAATACGAAAGACTACTTTCTTTTGAGGAAAGTAGTAAAATTTGGAAAGCAGGCCTCTACTCTGATGATGGTTAACTGCTATGCAGTGGCGGTTTTAGGCACGGGCGAACCGGGCAGTCGCCCGGGGCGGCATTTTTCATGTCACATGGGGGACGGCACGAGCAGTTAAAAAAAAAAATCCTTTGCTGGTTTTCTATGTGGGGAATTGGCAAATTGGCGCCCGTGCTTGCGGAGAAGGTGTCGTGTGTGACGCCGGTTTCACTCTGCACGGGTTAGCAGTGCGTATTTTTTTCGGCCCCCATGTTAACAGATTAGAGCATTCACACACCGCACGCAGAGGCGGCGCGGCAGCGCGTAGCAGGAGCACTGTATCAGCAATACTCTAATGGAATTAGTGGGCTAAAGTCAGTCACATCACCTCGACTTTCTTCCAAAATAACGCACATTTCATTCATAATATTATAAATGCAGGCATATAGTTCCTGTAAATTTTTGTTTTTCTGAATTGTGTGAAATAAAAATAAGTAATACAAAACGATTATGTGGGTCACCTCACCAAGGTGAATTGGTTTATTCTTGACTTCTGGTCGTGACGGTGACTCGTGACGTGAGTGACAGTGTTTGGGGGGGGGGGGGGGGGGGGGGGATTCTGTTGATTGTCGAGTGCCAAATAAACAGAGATCGACAGGAAAAGGTCAAAGCCATCAGGTGCACAATTTAGAAAAAAAAAGAAAAGAAGAAGAGGAGGAGAAACAAGCAAAAGATAAAGGTATGCAACTGTTCTCTCTGTGGTATGATTACGGTATCCATGTTGTTATAAATGAAGGGCTAATATTAATTGTGGGCAACTCGTCTCTTACGTTTCTTAGCCTTTTTGCTATGATGCTTGTTATGCTTATACAACAATAGTTAGGTTTTAAGTCAACAAACACGAGATTTAATTTCACCATAATATTGTGCTTTGCAACAATACTGTTACAAGTTCGGTTATTATTTATTTCCATCAGTTGGGTTAACGTTAGGCCCTGTATTTAGTCAATGGAATTTTCAAATCTCTAGGTAGTTTCAAGTCATGTATACATTTCTTGACCTCAACTACAGTGGTACAATGACATTTTAATGACAAATTCAATTTGCACCTCTGTAGTTGAGGTCAAGAAATATTCATGACACAGTTATAATGGCCTCATGATGACAGCCAATGTTCTGTTCTTAGTGCAATAGTGTAATAATTACATTCTCTTTAGTGTGTTTTCACATTTGTGTGATAAAGTATTTGTGCTATAGTATATTTTATTTGTATATTATGTTTAATTTTTTATATATCTGATTGTATATATTTTTTGGCACATTTATAGTGTAGCCTATATTTAAGTTCTGATAACTTACACTGTCAAAAGACAATGGACACAATTCTGCACAAACTATGACAATGTTGGATGTAATGAAGGATTTGTGCAATTGAGAAATATAATTTTCTCTTTATCTTATGTTGTTATAATAAAATATGACTGTTTGTGGATATTTTTTTGTTTTATTTATTTATTTTAAATAAATAAATAAATCGCTCGAAGGTGGTCTCGCCCAGGGTGTAATTCAATGTAGAACTGCCACTGCGGCTATGTTCTCTATAGTGGAGAGTGGGGGTTTCACAGTAGACTTTAGTTGGGTAGTGATGAAACTTCTAACCTGTAGGTATACTTAAAAAGGTGTTTTTTGGGCAAACCATATTTATTTATCAATTGCCCGAAAGACATTAATACTCATCCACTATATAGGTCCCCAATTGTATTCAAGCCATTATTCAGCCAAATTCTAAACCCCCTGTCTGCTCTTCCTGGTTTAAATCTATCATTTCCCCAAATTGGCGACAAACATGAGAGCTTAGATACCTCTGACAAGGCAGAATGAGATTGGTGCCAGATTGATATTGTATTTTTGAGAAAAGGATTTTTCGTGTCTTTTAATAATTGTTTGATTTCGGCTGCATAAAGATAAGATGTCAAAGGTAGCTTCAATGTGTTGTTCTCAATGTGTATCCAAGATGGTGTAACAGTGGTAGAAAAATAATAAGTAGCAGCACAAAGTTGAACTGCCCAATAGTACAACTTAAAATTAGGCAATCTAAGCCCCCCTCGGTCATAGGGCAGATATAGAAAGGAGAGCCGCAGCCTGGGGCGTTTACTATTCCATATAAATTCGGTAAAGGTTTTATTCAAGGAGGAAAAGGAGGCTGTAATGTGTAAAGGGATGGACTGGAAAAGATATAAGAATTTTGGGAGAATGGACATTTTAATAATATTAATGCGACCTATCATAGAAATTGGCATCCCACCCCATCTTTCTAAGGAATCCAATACATTTTTTACGAAGGGATCATAATTAATTTGTATTGTAGGGTTATTTTTGTTCAGCATTAACAGGGAACTTTTCTTTTGGTTCATTTTATACCCTGAGAATTCACCAAACGTCTTCAGAATTTGGCAAACAGCCTGAACAGACCTCCCTAGATAAGTTAAGAACAAAACGACGTCATCTGCAAAAAGAGACAAGCGATGTTCTGTTCCTCCGATTTGAATACCAGTAATATCAGGGGTACTGTACAATAATACGTATTGCCATAACAAGTGGCTCGATAGCAAACAAGAAAAGAAGGGGCTATAATGGGCATCCTTGCCGTGTCGATCTACATAGGCTAAAAGGTCTCGATTACTGGCTGTTTGTTACAACTTTGGCTATGGGCTCTGTATATAGTAATTGAATCCATTTCAAATATTTTTCTCCCAAGCCAAATCTTTTGAGTGACCCAAAAAAAAAAACCATTTGATCCTGTCAAACGCCTTTTCGGCATCTAATGACAGAAAAGCATGATCCATGGCAAATTGTTTTTCGTATAAAATATTCAATAATCGGCGGGTATTGTGAAAAGCTTGGCGGCCAAGAACAAATCCATTTTGGTCGTTCGAAATTAAATTAGGAAAATGTGATTCAATCCTCCGAGCTAGAGCCTTGCATAGTATTTTGGTGTCACATGACATCAAGGATATAGGCCTGTATGAGCCCATGTCTGTCGGAGCTTTTCCTGGTTTTAACAGAAGTGAAATAGCTGCCAATCTTAAGGATGGGGGTAGGATACCCTTCTCATTGGACTCATTATACATTTCAAGTAGATGAGGTAATAATTTATCTGAAAATCTCTTATAAAGCTCAATAGACAGGCCATCAGGGCCAGGGGCTTTGCCTGTATTCATATGGGTAAGTGCCTCCTTAAGTTCTTGAATGCTCAGTTTTCCATCTAGATCATTTTTAGTTTCCTCTGACAAGGTTGGGAATTCAAGTTGGTCCAGAAACTGATCCTGTTTATCCATATTATCTGGATATTGGGATTTATATAAATTTTCATAATATTCGGCAAAAGCATCATTTATACATTATAAGGGTGGTGATGGCGCAGTGGATAAGACACATGCCTTTGGTGTGAGAGACCTGGGTTTGAATCCACTGTGAGACACCAATGTGTCCCTGAGCAAGACACTTAACCCCTATTTGCTCCAGAGGCGTGCGACCTCTGAAATATAGCAATTGTAAGTCGCTTTGGATAAAAGCGTCAGCTAAAGGAATAAATGTAAATGTTATACATTTTGGATCCACTAAATACTCTCCATTATACAATTGAATTAATAGCCCTACTTGTCTGTATTTTTTTAAGCCTCCAAGCCAGGAGTTTTCCTACCTTCTCACCCTGATCATAGTGTAAGCCTGTTTCTTGGTCCAATGAGGGTTTCCAATAATACAGGTGAAGGTCTCTGCGGGTTACTGTCTTTCCTTTTACGCAACACAACAAGATTAAATGGAACACATTTTTCTCATATGTATTGACTCGTTATTTCATCTGACCAGTGGCGGTTCTAGACCATTTCAACTGGGGGGGCCAAGCTGGGGCCAGTTGTGCTGTTAGAGGGGCCAGTTACATTTAGACCTTATTGTTGCATTACATATTCAGTATTAGTCACAGTAACTGTAATTGACATGATGTCCTTCTTTCTCTTCATTTTGGTGAGAACTATAGAGCAAAAGCAATGGGGACCAAGAAGCGTATTAATTCATTTACTGAAAATAACTGACTTGCTAGGTAACTACTAACCGTTTACAGGGTTCCTGCACACTTTTTAAAGTCAAATTTAAGGCTTTTTAAGACCTGAAGAAATCAAAATTCATACCGTACATTAGGGGTGTGCAATATTGACAAAAATATATCTCAATATTTTCAATGTTTTGTTGATAATTAGATGATATTTTACTGATTGTGTTTTTGTGCTGGTGCCATGGCTGGTTTAGGCCTGTTGTTGACAGCAGACTCACAAAGATATTCATATTTTTTAATATTCTATACAGTGGTCAGTTAACAGCAGGGACCGAAATTAATTTTCTAATTACTTTTTTATTAATTTAATTTGCCACCTTAAATTGATTTCCAGGGGCATTTTCACCTATATATGGACATTCTTTCTAAACTTATTATGAGTTATTATGAGTTATGAATCACCTTTTATGTCAAATACTAACGTTCAAAGTATACAGTAATTATACTTATTTATACAATAATACTTAATTATACAATAATTATACAGTACCACTGTTACCAGTCAAATTAAATAATTTAATCAAAATCCATTTTTGCAGTGCAGAGGTGACACAGAAGTGGCATTAATATATTTACACTCCATTTACAATTGCATAAATAAAGCTATGAGATTTATTTTAAATCAATATTTAAATATGAAATGATTTCTAATTTTAATGTTTTAGTTAAAGGGTACTTTAAATATGAAACTAAAACCGCCAGTAGGCGGCGGCAAGTCACGCTCTTAATAAGTGAGTTGAGGGATTCATTCATTCAACCGATTCGTTCAAACGGCTGATTCATTCGGGAAAGGAGCAAGTGATTCCTTCAAAACGCGGATTTCAGGTCAATAAATCATCGCTGTCTGTTGCGTTGAGACTCTGCTACGGTTTCATTTTGAAATTCTAGTCGGCGAAATAAAGGGAAAACAAACAATATTGACAATATTGTGTCTAAAAAGTAACAATGTTCACTTATTGTTATTTTAACTGTTGTATAACATCAATATCACAGTTGCAATTGTGCACGGGAAAACGGCACTCTTGCTGATCTGATATTCTAATATAAGAACATAATATGATATAAATATAAGACATAAACTAATTTGGGGACATAGCCTAAGTTACCTATGAACCGCACACAGCAGTGAAAGGACTATAGACAAATGCGATGTCAGCTCACAGTGCCTCGTAGCCAGTTAATCAGTTAAAACATTGATTACAATATCATAATAGACAATACGCATCGCACACCCGATACGCACATAAAGAATGAACTTGCAACTGAACTGACATTTACCAGCTTTCTCCTTCTCTCTCGCGTGCAGGAGACAGACGTTATTCTGCCGCGATTCCCGCGAATGTGATGCGAATTGTCACGTGAACAAGCAAATCCACGAAGATAGAATAATAAAAAATAATACGCATACAACGATAACAACGATAGCATAAAAACAGTTTTGTAAAAATTATTTCACACTCCACATTTAGGGGGGGCCACAAGGGGGGCCAAGCTTGTTGTCACAGGGGCACGGGCCCCTCTGCCCGCCCCCCCCCCTAGAACCGCCACTGCGACTCCATAAATGAAAAGGGTTTTAATGATATCTGGGTATCATTAAAAGTGAGCGAATGTTTGATTATTCTTTTATTCTCTTTACTCTTTAATTATGTTTTACCCGTTCAGATTAGGAAACTATGCCACTTAGAGGTCCTCGCATCTTCTGCGGGTCTCACGATCACAATCTCGTCAGTTTCTTCACTAAACAGAGGTTTTGATATCTCAGACGGTCGGATTCACCCAAAACACAATCAGAGATACTTTTCTTTTAGTCCCCTTTAATTGCATACACTTGAACTTAATTCAATAGTTATACTTTAGTAGAGGTTTTGGCCCTATTATAGGTATGAGTTGACCAACGATACTTTCCTCATAGTAGACTGGCCAAGCCCGTGATCTCTCACGTACACTTATCTAAAGTTACATTAAATTAAGACAGAGGTAAAATAGACGTACCCAAATTTAGGCTGGTCAGGCAGCACGTTAGCTACCCCTAAACGGGAATGCCCCGTCTCTACGAAACAAGTACACTTGAACTAGTGACAAAGTATTAGCCGTCGCCAATCTCACGCAGAATTGCGGGAGCATACGAATCCGATAATCTCCTTGGGAGAACAAACTCAAGAGTCAATCAGAGTAAAATCAAACGTTTACAATTTATTGACCAAGTAATGACGCAATAATTCAAAATCCAATTCATGAGAATAAAATCATCAGTTGATCATATCATAACAGAAATCGAGGCATTTGTAGAAAGTATTACCTGGCAATGAAAATTACACACAGCGATTGTGTGGGCAGTCAACCTACAGACTCCCCGCACCTTTTGCCCATTTTCCTTATAAACCCAGATAATTCAATTTGCTTACCAAATGGTGGTGTCTGTCATTATAATTAGATTTGGTCCCCTAGTGAGGGGCTCACAACTGTGAGATCAGAATGGAGGATCTGGGGGAGGGAACACCTTAGAGGGACACACTACTTCTCATATTTTGTAACTTCTTTTAGCTTTCCATTATGGTTGGGAGAATGAGACAATTTTACCAGGTGCACTGAGATACTTTAAATGATACCAAACATGCATAGTTACTTATTTGTACACATTTAACATTTCATGGGTTTTCAGTGAGTTTCAGGTGAGCAGGAGAAGGGGGAGATTGTTCAAGTGAGGTGTGAGTTGCATTGTGTTCCACCAGGGGTAGCCCAGACTTTTCGGCACCCGCCTTACAATAGTATGACTGTTTCCACCACAGTAAACTAGTTGCTATTTTATTGGTAGTGAGTTCATTATATTCAGATTTTAATAGGAGAAGCTTTTTATACTTTTCAGTATCATCACAGTAATACAGCTGGTCCTGCAGTTCCTTTATTTGCTTGTCAATGTCTTTCAATTTATTTAGATGTGTTTTAGATTTATGCCGAGTGTAGCTCATTATCTCCCCCCTAATATAGCCTTTAAATGCTTCCCATTTTATTGATGCACTGGTCTGGTCTTTATTAAAATTAAAGTATTTTGTTATTTTTTCTTCAAGAAATTCCTCAAATTCTGCGGACTTCAGCCATTTAGCTTGAAACCGAAATGAAAGTGGAGATGAATAATAATTGGGAAACTTAATTGATAAGATAATTGGGGCGTGGTCAGTGAGTAGTAAAGTCTCATACCAGCAATTCTGAATCATAGATACCAGACCAGAAGAAACCAAAAAGAAATCTATCCGAGAATACGTTTTATAGGTAGCAGAAAAACATGAATACTCAATCTTGTTTGGATAAAGTTGTCTCCAAATCTCCACTAAATTAAGATCTTTCATAAATTTTTCAATCGTTTTCCTGGCTTGTTGGTGGGATGTGTCAGAGGTATTTGAACGGTCTACTGCAGGATCTATCACACAATTAAAATCTCCTCCGATGATGAACTGGCCCCTATAAGCTGACATTGTTAAAAAGAAATGTTGGTAAAAGACAGGATCATCCCAATTGGGGGCGTATAAACATACCAAGTTTATTAATGTAGAGATTATAGTTCCACTAAGTATAATAAATCTCCCAGATGGATTCAAATATTTATCTTTTAGATCAAAGGGAACTAATTTGTGAATCAATATTATGACCCCTCTTGCATGAGTCGTAAAACTAGAGGAGAATACCTGACCAGGCCACCTAGATCTAATCTAATTCACATCTTCATCTACCAAGTGTGTCTCTTGTAAGAAACACACTGTACTCTTCATTTGTTTAATTCTGCCCAGCACCTGTTTAAGCTTGACAATTTTGTTCAGACCTCTTACATTCCAACTAGACACATTTATAACTGAGGTATCAAACATAAATTATGTAATTGAAAATATCTCTGGCCATGTAAAGTCATCAAACACAAAAAAATGGAGTGAGCCCCTTATCACAAAACCCCACACATTTCCCCAAACAAAATGTGATACTAAACCCTTTAAGACTAGGAACTTGGGTTATATAAAACGTTTCATCCACATAGTGGGTAACGTGTAAATCTGCACACATAACATAGCCACACATGGGCTAGCTGTAGTAGAACTATTTGGACCATAATAAAAATTGACGCACATAAACGTGCACCCAGTGCGTCATAAATCAAAAATCTATATCAATAATACCAAAACAAAAGAAATATATCTTAAGACAATCGTGCCAGTAACGTATTTTAACAAAAAGGCAACTTACTAAATTATCCGTTTGATTTTGTCCATTTTTATTCGCCATTACTCGTCAGTGGCTCTATGCAAGAGAAACGAAAGAAGCTGTGAGCACAAAGCTTTAAGTCACGGAGTCGTCACAAGACTCCGAGCTTATTTCCTGAACGTATTCTTCAGCCTCAACAACCGATTTAAAAATCCTGCGTTTGTCATTGTGCGTGATGATCAGATGACCTGGGTACAGCATGCCATACTGAACATTCAGTGCACGAGTTTTTCACACCGTTGAAGCGCTGCTGCAGTTTACGTGTTTCCGCGGAGAGGTCAGGGAAAAAGGCGACTCGTTGATTCTCATAGCATACCTCCATCATCTTCCTGGCGGTTCTCAGGGTTGCTTCCCGGTCCTGGTAGTTCAGAAACTTCATTATTACCACCCGTGGCGATGTAGATTTAGGGTTAATAGGCCCGATCCTGTGTGCTCTCTCTATGATGGGGGGCGAGGTGAAACCTTCACCTAGTGTATCTCGGAGCCACTTCTCCAGAAAATCACACAGATCTGAGCCCTCCGATTTTTCGGGTAGCCCAACCAGTCTCAAGTTAGAGCATCTGCTTCTGTCTTCTTGCTCTGTAATTCTGTCGCAAAGAGTCTCCACAGTTTTCTCCAGTATTTTAACTTTGCCTTGAAGAGAAGTTACATCATCTACTGTTTGCGAGATTCGCTCTTCCGTCTCATTGATCCTTTGAGAGTGTAACTGTATATCCCCTTTTATATTGTTAATTGCTTTCAGCATGTTGGTAGATTGTTTGGCCATGTCACCTTTTAACGACAGAATTTCCTTGAGAAGGTCACTGTTTGTCGGACTCGGCGCCAACGTCGTCTCCGATGTTTCAGGTGTCTCTAGAGTCTCCGATGCCTCCCGTGTATTGGCTTCATTGGAAATATCCACCGGTGTTTTGTTAGCATTAGCCATGTCCACATTAGCCCCTTTGCCTTGTGAAGCCGTTTTAGCCGGTTGTTGGCCAGTCTTAGCGTTTTTTGGTGGCATATTGTCCAGTAAAAGCGCTTGGGTCAAGAACAAGTAGAATTATGTTTATTGGTCCAAGTTAAGGATAGTTTCAAGGGATTTCATAGCGAGCCTCACGCACATGCAGCCTACCACTAAGACGCCATAACCGGAAGTTCTCCAGTTTACCACTCTTAATGTAAATGAAGTTGCTCTTGTTGCAACAGCTGTGGTCTGTATGTTAATAAAGTTGAACACCCCATTGTCTGAGATGGTTCTCTGTGTCCCACACCCATTCCCATTCTACAATTGACCATTTGCTCAGGATGTGATCAACCCCAATGGTGAGGAAACAATATAACTTGACTTTCTTTCATCTCTATGATAATTAAGCTATTTTGGGGATGAGCTCATTCTAAAATATATTTTGTAGTGGAAGTCGAGGCAGACTACAGTTTCTTACAACACCTTAAGGGATCTTGTTGGGTCCATGCCTTGGGTCGGCGCTGTTTTGGCAGCACACGGAGGACAAACAGTATATTAGACGTGGTTATAATGGTTTGGCGTATTTTTAAAAATACTGTATTTTAAAGATAATTATGTAAAATCCAAATTAAGTTTTACAGATCTTTATTGGAATGGGTTTAAGCATTGTTTTTCTTGTTTCTTCAGTGAACTATAAACAATTATTGCACCTGTGGAACAGTCCTAAACACTTTACAGACAATTAAAGTCACCGTTTTATGACATTAAAGAAACCTTACTGACTCTGAAAAACACCAAAAGAAAGATTCTTGACGTGTTGTTATCGCTGAATTTTTTTTTTTTTTTTTTTTTTGCTGAGTTTATAAAAGCAATATTAGTATTGCAGTCTGCGATGTGCCTTTATATCAACATGGCTGTGATTACTTTCTGTATATATGGGTAATATTTTACTATTAGTACTATAGTTTTTAGGGAACGTTTTACTTATCTTTTACCCTGCCTGCTGCCTTTTAGGCTTGTCAAGTTCAGTAATGAAGGATTTGGGATTGCATGCTCTTGTGGTGCCATCAGTCAGGAAGTGTTGTCATCACATAATTTCCCCTTGGTTCTTCAGTGGTTAGTCTCATTACATTTACAGACCAGTAATTGGCTCAAAAGCATTCAAGGTGCCCTGCTTTGTGCCTGACCAGCTGATCAGGTCAGCTTATGGTTGGTGCCTCATTAGCCTGTCAGGTTAGAATCGAGGCACCTATCTGCAATGAAGAAAGAGTGTTTCTCAGAACTCTAATTGAAGCTTGTTTCCTTACTCCTCCTTTTTCGACCTCTGACCTTTAAATCGATTGAAGTCTGCCACCATGAAGGACATATCCATTCTCTGAACACACTGAGGAGGCAACAAGAGAAAGGAAGCTTCCAAAAGAGCTAAGCGGATCACATTTTAATCTTCTACTCATGCTCCATGTTTCCAGAAGCACAATTCTCTAATTGCAATTTAGGCTCATTGGAAAAATGTGCCTCTATTGTACATTTTTGCATAACTCCATACAATTCACTGCAGTTTCCAGCTGAAATGAACACTAGTGGCTGTAAAACACCAGCAAATGTTATCCCTGTTCACATGATCCATTCTGTTTCATTGTGATTATAGGGCAAATTATTGATTACAGTTTTTTTCGATTGCTAAACGACAGTGAGCACAACTGGAGCTACATTTGCAAAACTCTAACTACAGTCTGCACAGCAGCAGTTCATGTGGACCAAACTCTAGTTTGTTTTTCATTGCTTAAACACAGTTTTAAAAACAGGCGTCTTGCAAACATGACAAATCACCTTATCGTCTGAAGGGACTGTACGGTAGGCAAGCCCTGAGGCATGGCAGGGAGACGTTGTAACAATATCCAGGTTCAATATTGAGGATGGAAGAAGACAAGGGGTCGGTGTGATTGGGTCTCGTACACTTTATTTAGTTCGGAACACAAATCAGAGTTGCGTATGAGCGCCTTCACCATAGATAGTCTATAGCACATTCCACAAAACAGCAAAGTCCAGAGTACCCTCAGTCCATCTGTGCACGAGATCCCAGTCCTTCTCTCTCTCCTGAACTCTCGCACCAACCGGCTTTTATCAGGTCTCCCCACGGCAATCACTGCAATCAGAAACAGGTGTTCGTCATTTTGCACTTGACCTACTTAATTAACGCTCGGCTCCAACCCCGCTCTCCTGCTGCAGACCTCGCTGAACCACTCCCACCTCACTACATACCCCCACCGCCGGGGAGACTCAGGCCGGGGAGCCATCCGGACTGCAGCCTCCTCCCCAAACCCCCCCCCCCATCCTCCTGGAAAGGAAGTCGGCCACAGCCATCTGTACAAACGGCCTGTGGACCACATGGAATTTAACGCTAGATAGTCCATAGAGGAACTCAAAGGGGGAAAACCCCGTGGAGGCTTGGGGAACCTCGCGTACAGCGAACAAGAGGGGTTCTAGCCATCAATCCCAATTTCTGGAGTGTTCCTGTACGAACTTCCGAATCATGGATTTCAACGTGCGATTAAAACGTTCCACCAGTCCGTCTGTTTGCGGGTGATAGACGCTGGTGCGAATCGATTTAATGCCCAACAATTCGTTAAGTTCGCGAATCGTCCGTGACATAAACGCTGTGCCTTGATCGGTGAGAATCTCTTTCGGGATTCCCACCCGGGAGATTAATTGAAACAGTGCACTCGCTACGCTCTTTGCGGAAATAGTACGAAGTGGCACTGCTTCTGGGTATCGCATTGCATAATCCACTAAGACTAAAGCAAAGCGATGCCCCCGTGCAGATCGCTCCAATGGCCCGATGAGGTCCATACCAATTCTCTCGAAGGGGACCTCTATTAAATGAAGAGGGCAAAAAGGTGCTTTTGGGTTGGCCGGCGGATTCACCAGCTGACATTCAGGACAAGAGGCGCACCACTTGCGCACATTCTCTTGGATGCCCGGCCAAAAAAATCGGGTCATTAGACGATTGAGTGTAGCTGCCTGCCCTAAATGCCCAGCCATTGGATTACAATGAGCTGCCTGAAAAAGCATTTCCCGGCGGCTTTTTGGAACTAATAACTGCGTTGTATCTTGCTTTGACTGGGTGTCTTGGGTCACCCTATACAACTTATCTTTTATAATCGCAAAATAAGGATATGAAAGAGGCTGGTCTGGGTGAAGAGGCTACCCGTCGATTGTGCGGACCTGATCAAATGCATTTTTAAGTGTTTCATCCCGGAACTGCTCCAGAGGAAAATCATCACGCTCTGAAAGATCTCTTCTTTCAATCGCTCTCCGTTCAACAGGAACAGGCTCCGATGGTCTCGGAACAGCCTCTCCCACCTGAGCAACCGCTCTCTTCCCCCGCTTTCTATTTTTCCCAGAAGCACCCGCACACAAATGTCCCAATAAAGTTTTAAACCATGGCCAATTGGTCCCCAAAATCAGCGGATGCCGGAGATGCTGACTAACCGCCACCTCCACATTATGCTTTTGTCCCCTGAATTGGATAATGACTGGCATTAAAGGGTATTCTATCACCTCCCCGTGCACACACCTCACCTTAACCGCGGGGCTCTTATACAATGCCTCGGATTGCATCAGGCTTTGATGAATCAAGGTTTGGTTACAACCTGAATCCACCAACGCCTGATACGTACCCCCCTTTATACTCACAGGTATTTGGTACAATCCGCCATGACCGGGGGCAGCCTGCGGTGTGTCGGGATCCCTGACCAGTGTCCCTACCTCCATCACTGGACACTGGTTGACAAAATGCAACGCCAACAGGCCCGCCCAGACCTTCCCACCGCTCCAATGGCGGGAAGTGGGTCAAGAGGTTGGCGTGGGGAGAGAGTGTGTCAGTGCTGAAACGCTGCCGGTCACGGCGACGAACTTCCGAGGTGATGGCCTCGGACCCGAACCTGGCTCCATGGCAACCCCAGGCCTCTATCTTGGTGCTGGTCTGGGCGGAGCCGATCCTCGGTACCTGGGAGCAGGAACAGGAGGAGAAGAAAAGGAAGAAGAAAAAGAAGAAGAGAGAGAAGATGTTGGCAGGCTTTCACCAACCCCCGGGCACGCCACCAGCTGGTCCTCCCCCAATTGGATGGCCTGGTTCAGCGACGTCGGGCGGTGGCACTGGACCCACTGCGCAGTCCTCTTTGGCAGCCTCGACACGAACTGCTCCAGTACCACCTGATCGATTATTCCCACGACATCACGATCCTCGGCCACCAGCCACTTGCGGCACGCGTCCCGGAGCTGTTGCGCAAACAAGAAGGGTCGGCCAGACTCCCCGAGTTCCAGAGACCGGAACCGCTGTCTACTCTCCTCAGGGGTCAGACCGACCCGCTGGAGAATAGCGCGCCTCAGGTCCTGATAGACCAGGAGGTTCTGGACTGGCAGTTGTTGTGCCGCGATCTGTGCCTCTCCGGACAGCAGGGGGATCAGCCGCATTGGCCAGCCCGAGGGGGGCCAGCCCCCAGCCTCGGCCGTCTTCTCAAACAAGTCGAGGAATGCCTCCGGATCGTCATTGGGACTCATTTTCTGTAGGGGAATGGGTACGGCCGAGGCGGAAGTTGGTGGTAATGGGCTGGCCCGAACCTCCCGGTCCATCCAGCTCCGGAACAGTTCGCGGTCCTCTTGTTGGGACCTGAGGAGCATCTCGAAGCGACGCTCCTGCTCCTCCTTTACATCGATCAGGGCCCGATGTTTCTCTTGGTGGAGTCCTGCGAGCGCGTGGATGATATCCTCAAATGGCGATGGAGATGATCTGGCGGCGGCTCCTTCTTCCATCCCGGGTTTTCGGCACCAGTGTAACAATATCCAGGTTCAATATTGAGGATGGAAGAAGACAAGGGGTCGGTGTGACTGGGTCTCGTACACTTTTATTTAGTTCGGAACACAAATCAGAGTTGCGCATGAGCGCCTTCACCATAGATAGTCTATAGCACGTTCCACAAAACAGCAAAGTCCAGAGTACGCTCAGTCCATGTGTGCACGAGATCCCAGTCCTTCTCTCTCTCCCGAACTCTCGCACCAACCGGCTTTTATCCGGTCTCCCCACGCCAATCACTGCAATCAGAAACAGGTGTTCGTCATTTTGCACTTGACCTACTTACTTACCGCTCGGCTCCACCCCCGCTCTCCTGCTGCAGACCCCGGTGAACCACGCCCCCCTCACTACAGACGTATTGTCTCGTTCCCTGTTCTCAGGGAACATAGGTTACAGCCGTAACCTGAGACGTTCCCTTTCGAAGGGAACTCAACAATACGTCATCGACGCTATGGGGAACGAAATACCCAATCCGCCATGCTGAGGGGAGTGCATGCCCAAGGGCAGTGACAACTGCCAGAACCAGCAACTTCAAATGAAACCCTAGAACCACTCACCCTCAGGTCACACTGGGCTGTCAGTGACAGCATTCCCTACGGTCATAGCCCAAGCTACAGCCTCACAGGAAAAACCTTCATAAACATGGTTAAATGAAAGGCCTACCTGGGCCGGCTCCGGGCCTGGAACCACAGCTTCCAATTAGAAGGGGTCCCTTCTAGGGAATGTGGCTAGGGAACCCAAAGGAACCCCAGCCAATCACTATTCAGGGGAACGTACTCACCCCGAAAACCCACCAGGACGGCCTGACCTGGCGTCAGAACATAGATACTTAGTCTGGCCACTTCCTGTCTGACTGAAGACAGTGCCTCTGGACAAATGCCAAAAGAAAGGCATCCAACCCAAGGGACTGCGAAGCTGGCAGTGAACCACTCGGCCGGATCTCAGAGACGGGATAGCCCGGAGAGTATGATTCAGATGCTGGCTCACAAGAGTCCTACGACCATCTGACCAGACTCAGGAGGCCACATGCTCATAGTGACCCTCGGTGAGGGGAGTACAAGGTCCGCCTGGTAGGCAAACCAGGCTGAAGGCAGGAAAGGTTCCGGGAGGGAACCAGCAGCAGAGAATGAACACTTTAGAGAGCCAGGGCGCAAGCTCGCCTCCAGCAGTTGCCTACTAAGGCTAGCTGAGACTGATAGCAAGAGGCCACTAGCTTCATAAACCCAGCACCATAGGGAACCATTAACAGGGAGGCCTGGAGAGGCCTACAACCTGATAACCGCAGTATGCGGGGAACTTCAGGGAGGCCTGGTGAGGCCTACTACCTGACCGTACTCACTCAAGGAGGCCTGGAGGAGCCTACTACCCAATAACCACAATCTGTGGGAACTCACCTTCAGGGAGGCCTGGTGAGGCCTACTACCTGAAAGCCAACGTAAGTGGGAAATCGCCTTCAGGGCGGCCGAATGAGGCCCACCACCTGACAGCCACAATATTTGGGAGCTCACATTCAGGGAGGCCCAGAGAGGCCTGCTACCTGATAGCCAACGTAAATGGGAACTCACCTTCAGGGAGGCCTGGTGAGGCCTACTACCTGACAGCCAAAATATTTGGAGAATCACATTCAGGGAGGCCCAGAGGCCTACTACCTGACAACCACAATATTTTGGAGCTCACATTCAGGGAGGACCAGAGAGGCCTACTACCTGATAGCCAACATAAGTGGGAATTCGCCTTCAGGGCGGCCGGGTGAGGCCTACTACCTGATAACCATCTTAAGTGGGAATTCACCTTCAGGGAGGCCTGAGTGGCCTACTACCTGATAACCACAGGTAGCTATGAGCCCTGAGTTCGGATGATAGTACAAGGTGGCTTGCTAAGGCCAGCCAGCTGGGGACTCGCCTATCAGGGAGGCCCGGTCAGGCCTACTAGCTGATAGCAAGTCAAATTCTGCTATAACGTACACTGTTGGGAACCATACCACACAAGCATAAATTACTATTGGGCTTCCAGTAGCGCTATAAGGTATGTCCCACAATGTTGGGACTCACCTCCGAGTAGGCCTGTTTAAGGCCTACTACCCATCAGTGAGTCAACTGCCCGAACCACCAAGGCCAACCACATAAAGTGAGCTGGCCTACAGTGCCCTCTAGGGGACTGTCCAATCAAGGAGGCCTGCTGAGGCCTACTACCTAATGGCGCTGCCTTCGTTGGCAGAAAAGTTGTTAACACAGCGCCTACAGCATCATGGTGCCTAATCACATTGCCCATGGCAGTGTACTCCACAAGAAAGCTAGCACCCTTAAAACAAGGGGAGTACAACATACGCCACTCTGCCTCAACGGAGGTCCCAGTTAATCAGGGGCCTACCATCTATGTATGGGTGTCAGCTCAGGGCAATGCTCTGGCTTCAGGGAGCGTACTTTGACCAAAGAAGAAGTGAAGGCTTACTTCATACTCGACCCGAGCCATAGTGGTACGAGGTATGATAAAACAGAACTGGGAGTGAAGTGCTCAGACCTACCCTGTATCACAGGGGAATACTCACACCTTACCCTGAGGTTATCAGGGTGCGGGCCTGCCAGCGGCTCTATGGGTGACAGAAATGTATCTGTGCCCCACCTAGGGGAGTGGGGCTTGAATGAAAGCCAACCACCTACAACCCAGCACTCGAGCAGTAGCTCAGCGAGGTGAGTGAAGCCTATACTGGCGGCCTAAATCCGTAGGCCAGTTCTGCACGGCAGGGTCTGGCAGGTAACCCAGTGTCCTTCGTGAAACGAAAGACAGCCTAACCCTGCTCAATAAAGAAATATATACTACGGAGGCCTGTTTGAGGCCTACCATGTCCTTATAAACCATCCTCTGCACTAGAGGGCTGCATTGGGATTGAGTCCCGCCGGGTCCCGCGGGACCCAACGCAAATCTCGCGGGAGCGGGCGGTTTGAACTTTGCTGCGGGCGGGAATGGGCGGGAAAAAAAAAACCCTGCGGGATCGGGAGGTTGCCTAACGACATGATGGAGATGTCAATGATGTGGAAAAGAACCTCAAACTGGGTATTTACAGCACAAAACCTGAGCAAGGCAAGTCTGACATTTACTATTCATCTTCCTGATCAGTGCATCAGAATACATGCAGGCCAGGGAAACGAAACCATCAAACCCATGAATCTCTTTAATAATAGCAATACAAATACGCGTTTTTTTCCTGCGGGACGGGAGAAGACACAAAGTCAGTGCATCTCTATTATTGTGCGGGAATAAATTCTCCGAGTTTTGCGGGAGCGGGCGGGAGTGGACATACATATTGCGGGGCGGGCGGGAGTGTAACACATACGTTGCGGGAGCGGGCGGTAATGGTCAGAAATTCGGCGGGCGCGGGCGGGAGCGGGATGAAGAAAACAGTCCCGCGCAGGACTCTACTCTGCACCATGCTGCATTACTCTAGTCACCCCAGAATGCAGAGAAGGGGGCGGGCCTTGGCCTAACGACTCCCATGGGAGGAGGCTGTTTATACAGGGATGCTAGAAACCTACATTCACAAAGTGAAGGGTCAGAGGAAGAAATGCTATTTTTAGCAGAGCGCCTCTATTATCTGGTGAGGGCTAGCCTGCAAGCATAGATCTATCTGAAGCCTCGGATGAGCCACAGCCTTACTAAAGAATATAGTCTGTATTATTCCATACAAATGGCTGCAGAATCGCTCAGCCTAATGAAAACCCAAACAGAGCTCAAGGGGCGAAATACTCAGGAAAAAGTCAAACGGTCCCGTGGGTCGGACATAAGATCTATCTGAAGCTCTAGCGTCAGTCAACACTCTAAGTAAAAAATTCTAAGAGAGAGAGACCAACTACTCTACCCTGAGGTGGCTAACAGCCCGAAGGCTAACATAGTTATCGTTCTGGCCACCTAACGGCGGGGCCCTAATAATCCAAGAAACTTCTCTTACCTTATTAGAGTCTGTAGAGAGATACATTTCGGAATTTTAATTCACAAAAAAAATGACTCTTAAAAAGACCAGTCAGCTCACCTGCGGCGTGCGAAGTGAAGACTCACCAGATAGTTCTTTATGAACCTGGGGTCCACCACTTTAGATGCCTGAAAGAGGCGTTTCTACTAACCAAGCCTAGGCGGGCCATTGGAACATCGTTCTTATCATAGGCCCAGCCCCAGGCCTGATGTAATGAACGTCTGGGGAGTCAGAAGAGAGGAGAGGGCTGTGATTTCTTTGTTTATGAAGCCCTCCCGTCTGCCTGGGCGTGGAACCAGATCTCAGCGGTATGCAGGTCCTAAAAGTTGCTGAGCGCGCCTTTACCTCCCTGAACTTCCCAAGCAGCGCCTCCACGGAGGTGCCAAAGAGTTCAGAGGGTGAAACCGGCGAATCGAGGAGAAAGGCCTTCCCTTTGCTTCTCGACGTCGGGCAGGTTTAACCACAGATGTCTCTCCGTGGCCACCATCGCCGCCATCGACCGACTGATTGCAGCAACAGTTTGTTTGGTGGCCCGGAGCGCAAAAACGGTGGTTCGGCGCAGCTCAGTAACCACCCTAGGGGACATACCTGCCCCCTGGTCGAGATCCTGCAGCAGGTCGGCCTGGTATGCCTGCAGCACCGCCATGGTGTGCAGGGAAGCACCAGCCTGAACCGCTGCCGTGTATGCTCTGCCATTCAAACACGCTGTTGTTTTTAGCGGTTTGGATGGCAGGGTTGGAGCTCTCAGTGTCGACGCCTGCCCAGACACGAGATAGTTCACAAACAACTCGTCAAATCCTCATCATCGACCTGCAGTTCGTCCTCGTCAGCTGTCGAATCATCTGAGAGGTTTACAGCCCTCTCAAGATGATCGACGAGCTCTTTCTGGAAGCCCATGATACAAGTCGCCGCTCTGCCTCGGCACGAGCGGGACCACGGGGACCAGACGTTGAACCCCCTTTACTCGAGAAGAGGGCCAGACGAGAGCGGAGCGTTTTAAGAGAAAAATGCTCACAGTTCGCACAGAGGGTTCCTTCGAAAACCTCCCGTGTGCGCTCTTCTCCCAGGCAGGAAAAGCACAGCTTGTGTGCTGTACATTTCTTTTTCTTACCGTTTCATTGAGCAGCGTTTTCAAACAGACAGTCCCTGAAGACGATGAGATGATTTGTCATGTTTGCAAGGTGCCCTTATATACTTGCAGGTAAAACGTTAATCATTCACGCTAATGATTCACAGCTGTCGCCGGTCAATGTCATTGATGTGATTTGATAGTGATTTCAGACACCTGTCACGCCTGAGGCGTTCTCCATAGCGTCGATGACGTATTGTTGAGTTCCCTTCGAAAGGGAACTGTGAACCACACATTCAAAACAGAATAGATTTCAGCCTCGTGCCTTTCAAACACTGCTGATTGCAATTTAAGCTGAAAGGCTAAGCAGATGTCTTGTTTGTTATTTGTTCGAATTACACTATGTACTTTTAGTTTCTACCTTTTTTTTCTCATTACTACAATAAATTATAGTGAGAACATGATAATTGTGTGCTTGGGACATGGCTTTTAATAGTGAGACTTTTGGTTTTTTTAATCAGGCTCTCAAAAATGATATAAGAATCTGGATTTAGATTTATCGGCCAATATATCAGTTATAAGATTTCAAATATAAAGAATTATCGGTTATCGATATCGGCTAAAATGTTCATTTGCACCCCTACTCAAAACACTATTACCGTAGTGCATGGTATGTAAACTAGAACATTTTGACGTTTACATGCACATAACCAGCCACATATGTATAGCTTTTCTGATGTAGTAAACTTGGGGTAGCTCACAGCATCGTGTCTCGAAAAACACAGGTCACAAAAAAAAAGAGCTCAAAGACTTGAAGAAGCAAGCTAAAATGGCATGATAGTTTCAGCAAATGCATTTTAATCTCACATTTGCTTCTGTTAAACCTATCGGTTCGGTTCAGGGTTTAGCGCAAGTAATACATTATTTTTAAAAGACGATAGCATTTCATTTCTGAAATGCCGTGATATGTACAACAACCAAAGAAATAAAACTTTCACATTCATTTTTAAAATAAAACTGGAAATGCTTTTAGAACCACTCATTGGACATTTCACTTTAAAAGTGTTGCAAAATGTCCAAGAAGAAATGTAATATAATTTTGCAGAAATGTCGCCACAGGCACTTTTTTCAATGAACATGAGTTGTCTAATTGTGAAACCAGAAAAATTGTTTAATTAGCACTAAACAGTCTTAATACACAAACATGCATACTAAGATACACATTATCTGCTAAACTCTCAGTGAATAATTAAGAGAAAGATGGGATAATGTGTCAGTTTATCTCTTAATCAACACACACACAAGTATTTTCTGGATACACACCCATCTAGTGTGACAGCGCTGAAAACATAAGGACAACACCTGATACCTGCTGTCCAACAGGCGTGTAGTTTTACACCCCCTCATCTCCCACCGCAGTCATCTGTTAACTAAGAAATTAGAAAAATACCCTGCTGTCTTTTTTATTGCAAAATGTATTGTAAAATAACATTATAAATAAAAACATATTAAGGAAAAATAATGAAAAAACAATGGTTTGATAAATAATTCTAAACGCTTTACCATTTTCACAAGATAACAGTAGTGAGTTAGCAAAGCATATCAACCTGATAGCACCAAACGCACATGCAAAAACTTTTCAGAATAAGGATTAGACACAAGAATTAATGAGGTCATGGGAAAAAACGAGACTTCAGGACAGTGGAACTTGACGCCATGCATGTGCGCTGTGACTTTCAGACAAGCTCACTGAATTTCCATTGGTGTTACAGGTAGCAACATCTTCTTAAACAATCAAGAGAGAATCATCAGATGACAAGAATAAGCAAACAAAATGTTTAATGTTTATTTAGCATTATTACTTTTGTTTGTCTTTTTATGTACATGACAACACAGACACACGTGAAATCATTATGAATAAAAAGAAATAAGAAAAGACTAAACTCCTGCGAGCAGCTTTTAACAAGGACTACTACTTTCTACAATGACTTGATCAGGGAACAGAGTACAAGAGACAAAGAAAGGCATTGATGTACTGTGAACTGGAGTATTGGTTTTAAATCATCAGTATATAAAGTGAAAGCTGGGCACAAGTAGGCTCAAGAAACCCCATTCAAACATACACGCATACATGTTTCACAATCAATAACCCTCACACACACACACACACACACACACACACACACACACACACACACACACACACACACACACACACACACACACAGCCTTTAATATCAGAGCCCATCTGCAGCTTTTTTCTTTGTTGTTAACCATCTAATATTAATACTGAAAATCATACAAAACAAACTACAAAATAATTATAATGTTCAAAGTGTGTGAGTGTGCGTCACTGTTTCACCAGTCATAGCTCTAATGCATTTGCAGCCAGTGTATTTTCAAGTATGGACAGTCTAAAACAGTGATTGGCTCAAGAAATGCTTTAAATCTCATGGTAAAAACAGTTTCCAATGTTTATGACTTCAATAATTCTTCATTTCGGTTATTTTGGTTTTGTGTTCTTAGGTAATGGTGTTTTGGTGATATGGGAAAAATATGGTTACAGTATATGAACAGTGGAAGAACATGACGTTGCTGTTCTAATGTATTATACAACACTTTTCAAGAACTGATAACCTTTATAATCTCCACTTAATGCAAATACCTATGCCTACTGGCTTAAATATGTCCACAATTCCATAGTTATTCATAAAAACTTAAATGTAACATACCACTTTGTATTTTGAAAAAATAATTGCATTTCAAATGTTGTGGTGCATTTCAAACAATTATACACTTCCAAACTGAGTCTGACATTGAGTTGTAAAACCAGCATGTGATTTTATAACAGGTTGTCCAGTGACATTTGAAAAATATAATAAAAACTCTGAGGGTGAGAATGCACTTTATCGCACAAATAAATTCTGTTTATTGCCACTTCAAAACATATTTTGAAAAGTTGCAGAACTAAATGTTAGATTGAAATGTTACCAAAAAAATCGCCTTTCACAGAACGGCCGTTGATGAATATGGCTGAAAGTTAGAAGAAGCAGTAGAGCACCATGGGATATGTCAATTACAGTAAAAAAAAATCCTCCAGGTCACTCTAGGCCTATTAATTTGTGGGAACATGTAAGTAAACAGACTTTTGCTTTGATAGCAACACTAGTCTGATACACGTTATAATAAAAATGTAGTTTGTAGGGACATTTTGAGACACACAGGCACTCACACACTGTATACCCCTCCTGCGTTTGAAAAAAAAATGACTGTTCCTCCTATGATTTGCTCAATGAAAGAAACTAAAGTTGTGCTATCAATTCATTAATTGAATCAAGCTGAGAATAACAATACAAAAGGGGAAAAGTTGTAAAGATGCTCTAAGAATGTTAGCATACCAGTATACTGGCTCTAAGAATCCCAAATTTTTGTAAATGGAAGATTTGAAGTTTAACTATCCTCAAGAAGGGCTCTAGCATTTTGCATAGATAACTAGCAATATAGCAACTAGCAGCATTAGCTTGTGTAGATCTTTTTCTCTACAAGGTATGAAATTGTAAGTTAGCAAAACATGCTATACATATTAAAAAATTAAGGCAAGGCTGGCAACATAAACATTAGCAAATATGCTAGCTTGCTAATGTCCAAGAATTAATTTTGCTTAAGAAATGAAAATGATGAAGGGACGGAGTGCGTGAGAAATAAATATAGAACATAAATAAAATTCAGTGCACAACAGTAAACAGTGATCTGTGCGCAAAAAAGTATGAAATTTATATAAATAGATTGAGATCTTTATTGTATTTGGATGTAGTGAAACCTGATGCCCCATGATAACTTCTTGTTAAAACCACTAATTTCTAAATTTCAAAACTGTTGCTTTTTCCACAAGGATAAACTCAACATTCAGGACCATTGAACAACTGAACATTAACTCCACTCAATAGGGCTAAAACATCCTCAGGAGTTTCCCATTTATGTTTTCAGGTTTCCTTCCATTCTTCCTTACTTTGGCTTCCTACTAACAGTTCATTGTTATAATGGTTGGTTTGTTTGACCCATGTATTTATTTCCTGGATAGGCCCTGCTCTGAGTGAAGAGTAGTTAATTCTTCTCTTTAGTAAAGCGTTAGTGTTGATTTCTCCTAGTGCTTTACTTTAGTTTCTTATCTGTACTTCTAACATGGCCATTTCTTTTGTGCTTGCCATTTGGAATTCCATTATGACAGTGTCCGTTCACCTTTTCCCCTCGAGATGAACCGCGCCCCACTCGTGATTGAATGCACTTGCCTATTCGGTATAGGCAGTAGCCAAGAAGAAGTAGACACACTCCTATCACAACGGAAACATCCAATAAGAAGTACTGGTAGGTGGGGATCTCGTAGACTGCAGTGCGAAGGTGATCAGCGCCATGGTGACGGAGTATATAGCTAATCCAGTAAACTGCCCGATTCACTGGATGACCAGGCTGATCTTTATGAATCTGAGACAGCAACTGCGCTCGCTCACGATACCTTAATAGAAAGAGAGATGGAGAGGTTTCAGAACATCCAAGACAGCACAAGCACATCACCAACATGATGTTGATCTTGGCCACAAGATGGCACTGTATCATAGCTTCTCATCCTAAACACTCATTTGCTTGTACAGATCTATAATTCTACAATAATTTCAATGAACACAATCTTTCATTTTATGAAAAAAAAAACATATTTGAAACATTTGCTAATAATCAATTTGCATAATTAAGGAGTTTTCATTTTGGGGTGAACTGTCTCTTTAATACAACTAAAAGCTCTAAAATTCAGTCTCTAGAAACTTTTTTTTTAGACTACGTTGCCCTTTGGCTCCATTAGATTTGTTGAAGTACAATGGATCTGCAAATATTGACACCATTGCGGGGTCTTCAACAGGTCTTTTTTATCGTTAAACTTGAGTAAACCCAATTCCATCCACAGTCATTAAAATTTTACCTGGCTGTGTGTGTGGGTTTGGATTTGTATTACCGTTTTTTGACAAACATTTTACAATAGCTGCAATCAGCTTGTGTGTGTGTGTGTGTGTGTGTGTGTGTGTGTGTGTGTGTGTGTGTGTGTGTGTGTGTGTGTGTGTGTGTGTGTGTGTGTGTGTGTGTGTGTGTGTGTGTGTGTGTGTGTGTGTTAAACAATGCACCTAATTCATTTTATACAGGAATTTTATACACATATGATTTACCTTTTGTCTGTAATGACATTAACCATAGCAATATAAAGGTCTTCCTCACTCATCCTTTTCCACTCAAGCATTATGCCCATGCCTTTGGCCTGAACTCGTGTCATGGTGTCATAGTGATCGCCAAAGAGCGGGACACCCACCACGGGCACACCGTGATACATGGCCTCATAGATGCTGTTCAAGCCCCCGTGGCTCAAGAAGGCCCGTGTGTTTGTCTGTCCTGTGGGTGAACAAAAGATCCAATGTGAGTGAAAAAAAAATTACAATTATATTGAAAAATGTGCAATTTACAAACAAATACCATGAAATCCTGAACATTTACCATAGCTTCTATATTGCAATCAACATTTAACTGTGGCATTTTGAGTGAGACCATAAAAACAACAAGGTTACTGGATGGATGGCTCCTCTTTACATTGGTAACATTAATAACTATTTTTTCAGTCATTGTAAAGATGTTTTAGGATGTTCTGGCTGGTTGCCAGGGCATTGCTGTGCAGATGCCAATGTGTTTTTAATGCTGCCGATACTGTGGTTTTCTGGGTAGTTGCAAAGACATTGCTAGGATGTTCTGGGTGGTTGCCAAAATGTAAAGGCCTTGTCCACACTAATACATTTTCGTTTGAAAACATCTTTTTCTCTCGGCTTTGGCCTTCTGTCTACACTGAGATGAGGTTTTTATGAACTTTCTGAAAACGCTCCCCAAAATGAATACATTTGAAAACGCTGTTTTGCATTGTAGTGTGGACTAGGAAAACAGGCATTTGAAAACAATTTACGCATGTGCAGTTAGTGGAATTTAGCGTTTTCCAACGTTTCAGTGAGGACGAGAAACTTTTGGAAAATGCTTAAAAACGCTAATGTGGATGGAGAGTGTTTTGAAACGAAAACGCTGGTTTCAAATGTATCTGTATTAATGTAGACGTAGCCTAAGGTGTTCTAGGTGGTTATTGGCCCTATAATGAGCCCAGTCAGCCCACCTATAATTTTATACTCCTCTCCTTCATTGTAACTCTCCAAATAACTGATTTGCCCATTTTATCATCTGTGAGTCAGATTGCTTGGAAAAGTAAAGGCACACCATTCATTGATAAGCGATTAGATGTATGATTCATGTACATGGCATAACCAGAGTGAGATGCGTTAAACACCAATGATCAATATTGAGGGTTTTGTATTCAAGAGACACTAATAGTGATGTGTGCATCACAAAATTCCCAAAACTATAAAGTAAATCTGCCATAATTCTAATAAAATTAAAGTTGATACGCTTGACAATAGTAAGCAGTTTTTCATTCAGTTGCTTCTGTCTGTACTCGTTCCTCCCTGTGCCTGCTAACACTTCTTCCTCTGTATGAGTTACAATGAACAAAGAGTTTTATTGACCCTTTCAGAATCGCTAGTTGTACATTAGCTATCTAGTACTCTCATATCTTTTTAAAAATGCATTTAAAAAACACACAGGAAAATCAAAGGAACATTTGCATACTTTTTTATAAATTTGTCCGAGGCTTCTCACGGATAGGATGGAGTGTGTATCACTTTCTCACTGGTATTGACATGGAGCAGGACTGTTTCATTTCAGGTATAAAGCTTAGCTGCATACAGTGTGTTTAAGTGCATTTCAGGCTCTGATTAAAATGGAAGTTAAATCATTGTTGTTTACTGTGACAATATTGACCATGGGTCACTGATCTTGAAGTTTAGTCCAGCTGAACCTCAAACAAATAGGTGTTTGTGTTAAACAGCTGAGGGTCCTCAGAGAAGAAATGCCTTGGGTTCACTCTGTCTATCGACTTTTTTCTAGTCATTACTTATGGTTGAATGAGAAAACCAAACTAATGGAAGACCAAAGCACAGGATGCATCAACTAGGTCATTCATAGAACAGGAAGTGTAGCGGACACCAGAAAGACAGTGAGAGAAAGAGAGAAAAGACAGAATGATGGAGATATAAAGGTCCTCTGTGACCTCAAGCCCATGGTGTACATTGAGACAGAAACTCATTCACACAAACAAACACACACACAGGCTTTGTGTCCTCTAAGACAACAGAGACATTATCCTTAGATATGCAGAAAAGAGCAGTGAGGAGGATTGCTCTCTCTCTCTCTCTCTCTCTCTCTCTCTCTCTGTCTCTCTCTCTCTCTCTCTCTCTCTCTCTCCCTCTCTCTCTCTCTCTCTCTCTCTCTCTCTCTCTCTCTCTCTCTCTCTCTGTCTCTCTCTCTCTCTCTCTCTCTCTCTCTCACACACACAGTAAATCGGTTTTCCAGTAAAAATATCTAAACAGCCTTAAAACAGGGTATAAATTACTTGAGAGGCAAAACTGCATAAAAGTTAAAGACCATTTTTTTGTGTTTTTAAATTTGATTTATAATTTTCAAAAGTTTGAATTGGTAAGATATTTTTGTTGTGAATTCCCCTAAGCTTTTTATTTGAAAAAGTTATATTATAATTATATTATTATATTATACATTTTATTAATTTATTTGATCATAAATACGGGAAAACCAGCAATATTGTGAAATATTATTACAATATGAAATTTGTTAATGTAATATATATATATATATATATATATATATATATATATATATATATATATATATATATATACTGTATTTATTCCTGCGATGGCAAAGCTCAATTTTCAGCAGCATTTTGCATTACTCCTTCAGTGTCACATGGTCCTTCAGAAATCATTCTAATGATGATTTAGTGGTCAAGAAACATTTCTTAATTAATATTTTAATAATTAATGTTTATTTGTTTGTGAATATTGTAAAGAACACCAATTTCTAAAGCACACCCTTTATTTGAAATACAATATTTTGTAACAATGAAAAAAGTCTTTGTCATTGTTGATCATTTCAATGTATCCTTTCTGAATTTTTTTAAAATAGTAATTTAGTAAAATAGTAAGGAGGACTGGAACAAAAATTCAGTCACGCTTGAGATTAGAGTTCAAATCTCACTATTAACTAACTTTAAATTAAGACTTTTGCCTCAAATTACTCCTAATTACTGCTTATTAATAGTAAGGTAGTTGTAAAGTTTTGGTATTGGGTAGAATTAAGGGATGTAGAATGTGGTCATGCAGAACAAGGCATTAAAATGTGCTTTATAAGAACTAATAAACAGCCAATATCCGAGTAAGATGCATGCTAATAAGCAATATAGTTCATTGTGAGAATTGGACCCTAAACTAGTGTTGCCAAAAATTCCAGAGGGAACATTCAAACTTCATATGACTTTCTAAAAAATTTACTTTTATTTAGTGAGAAATAGGATGTTTACTTACCCAACAGATCGTTCTGAGGCATCCAGTCCACTAGTTTAGTATTGTTACCAAGATTTGGGGGAGGAACTCCAGAAAACCTACAGAAATATTGAATTCGGTAAGATGCAGGCAGCTCTTTTAATAGGCTCTTTAAAAACATTAAAAACCTTTTAGGCAATCTAGGGCTAGTGATAAATTGTCAGCTGATAAATGTGAAGAATTTGTAAGTTATTCAAAAGCATCAAAGATACATTGTGAGATTAAAGGAGTGAGGTATACTGAGGAAAAAGGTACATTAGAGAAGAGAGACAGAGACCAAATATTTTACATGCATAATTGGTTTAGTAACAAAGCTTACATTCAGAAGGCAAATAAAAAGCAAAAGAAGAAAGACAATCCACCAGCATCAATCAAACATGTGGATTCCTTCAGAGCTTATAAAGGCTACAAAGCACAGACATGTATGCTGTATTTAAACATGATTTTTTTTAAATAAAGAGAAATAACCATTATACATTTTAAGCATGTAATTGAAGGGAACATGAAACTGTATTCATTTGATTATGTAAAGTGACAGGTTTCCAAATAAAACAAAAACAATGTAGGATGGGACCTGGAAGTTTAAGTCAAATTACTGTGGTAACTATTTATAGAAACAAAATTATAGAAAGGCTGCTTTTCCTACAACAGTCACCAAAAACAATGCCCAAATAGCTAATGTATAATGCTATTTGTTAACATTTTTGCTGACCACATCACCTAGGCAACATCAACAGAAAAGGGAATACATTTTAGATTATGAAGATTTAGAATATGGAAGTTTGTTGCACATAACCCCATAACAATGAGTTCTGAAAGATCATGTGACACTGAAGACTGGAGTAATGATGCTAAAAATTGCATGGCTTTGCCATCACATTAAAAAGTTACATGATAACATAATAAAAACTGTTAATTTAAATTGTGATTATATTTTACAAAATTACTGTACTTTTGAATAAATAAATGCAGCCTTAGTCAGCATAAGAGACTTCTTTCAAAACCATTAAAAAACAGACCCCAAATTAACTTCTGAAAGGTATGTATATTGATAAATTAAAGGGTCAACTGTAATTTGATGTTGGCTTTAAGATGAATACTAGGAGTCTTTGGATATCTGCTAAATAACTAATTAAACCAACAGCAATAGTTCTTTAGTGAAGATTATATGAAGCCTTTGCTTTGAAGTCAGGCTCAAGACTTAGTAAAGATCCGGGATTAATGTATGTGTCCTATGTCACTCACTGGTGGGCAAATGCACACAGCCTACAGGCAAGTATGTGCTAAACCTAATGACAAACATTCAAGAGTTACTAAGAAACCTGACAGAAGTCAGTGACTCTAATTACCACTACTAAAATGTATGCATATGTCAGAAAAAAAGAGTTCAGACCATATCTTCGTCACGTAACAGCAGTGGTATATTTTGTGGATCACTGGAGTGTGTCTGTCTATCTGTACATTATATTTATCTGGTATGTGTGTGCTCCCTGGGCATTTCCACTCCCAATAGTGTCCTCATTAGTAAAGTCTTGCCATGGCACATTTGCATGAAAGCAACTGAGATTATATGGCATGACTACAGGAGTCATGACAAGAATGCCTATGACAACAGAAGGTGCTGCTATTTATAAGCATGCAGCTTCGCTTAGGAAAATATAAAGAGTTTTTTTTTCTTATTTAGGCATAAAGAAAGAAAATTCCTTCAATGAGAGATTTAAAGTTTACATGCACGTGTGACACATTTTCCACTAACTGATAAGAGAATCACATCTCAAATTCCCTAAATTCTTTTATAAATGTTATAAAATATTTTAAAGTAGATAAATTATTCCCTTATGTGGTTCCAGACCTGCTGGTTGATCTTTTCCATGGCATTATTACTCATGGGGACTGAGGCTTTCAAGCTTCAAAAAGGAAAATTATCATGTTTACGGTATCATTACAGTGGTTCTATATTAATAGCAAAGTAAAATGTTGGTCTATTTTTCACATAAAGCTCATATGGCTTCAGATGGCTTGGAATATAGCACACAATATGAACTACTTTTAGATAGTCCCCATTTATTGTAATTAAAAAAGGAATCAATAAAAATCTTTAAAAATTTAAAGTCATATGGGTTTATGACGAGTATATAATGACAGAAGTTTTGATTTTTGGGTGAACTACTCCTATTATGCACAATTCCTATATAATTTAATGTGAGGGTTTCAAAGGCAATTGGTATACCATTTAAGAGACCATGTGTCTCTGAGCCCATTGTAATGAATGTGTATTTCTGAAAGTTTTAAACACAACATACCACAGTATGAAATGATGATCAGAGTAATGATTACATAATGCTTTGCATTTAGAAACCATTGAAAAGTCTAACAAACCATCAGATCATTTTCCATGAGGGTTTTCTGGTTTGGAAATGGAAAACAAATTTGTAAGTTGTAGCCACAGGCTTATCAGTGGCCCGCCACCATATCAGTTGCCAATGGATACTTTGTGATATAAAAAACTTTAATGGAATGATACGCAGGGGACTTGATCTGTCAGTAAAATGGTTCACCGATCACTTGAATGAAGGAATGAATGGCAGTACCTCCAGATGACTCTCTGTGGTAGACGGCTCAAGGCTCCAGCAAGTTTCTGAGCAATGTCATCTGACAGATACTTCACTCCTGCACCAAACGACACCACCACAAAACCATGTTCATCTGTATTCTTCACCCAGGTTTCAAACTCCTGTACACACACGGATCAAATACAACACAGTTCAACAGTCAATCTATGAAATTTGTGATGACTATATTCACAAAGCAATTCAATATTACACGGAAATCAAAAACCAGACCAAACATTTCAAAGGACTGTATATAAATCAAAAAGGTTTAATTTGTCTCTAAATCATCATTTTATATGACAAAATAAAACTAATATTGTTACATCAACAACATTTTACAGTCTGATAAAGTAGAAATGCAGTATGAGTGATCACCAGCATGTTGCAACCTAGTTTGTCCAAAGGGACAATACTAACTTTCAACTTTCAATTCTAAAAAAGTGAAAACATTTTGATCATAATTGGAAATCCTTTTAAGGTGTGGATCTCCACACTCCACACATATCTCAAGCTACTTTACCTTTGCCATAGAATCCCTCAACCTGAATTATTCATATAAAATTTCTCAAAACCTGTTTCTCATATTTTGTCAACCACAGAGGAATGGCATTTTCAAATAGTTGCAATGGTAATGCCACTACTATGAAAAATCTGTGTAGACTTTAGACCAGGTGTGTCAAACTCATTTTAGCTCAAGGACCAGATTTATTCAAACTTAGCACATCCACAGAGAGCAATCTGGAAAATATAATGTGCAGAATGGTTTTATTCTGCTTTAATAACCAACACTGGGTAAATCAAAAAGAAGCATATGGAATTTACTAAAAGAACTTAGATTAAACTTACAACTTAGTTAAAGGGATAGTTCACCCAAAAATGAAAATCCCATAATTTACTCACCCTCAAGCCATCCTAGGTGTATATGACTTCTTTTAGCCAAATACAATCGGAGTAATATTCAAAAATATCCTGGCTCTTCCAAGCTTTATAATAAGAGTGAAGGGTATCCTACATTTTGAAGCCCAAAAAGTGCATCCATCCATCATAAAAGTAATCCATAAGGGTGTTAATACAGGCCTTCTGAAGTGAAGCGATGTGTTTTTATTAAAAAAAAAAATCCATATTTATAACCTAATAAACTATATTCACTGGCTTCCGGTAACGGCCGTATGCGAGTCTAGTTCCGGCGAAGAGTGATGGCTGAAAGAAGAAAGTCATATACACCTGATGGCTTGAGGGTGAGTAAATTATGGGATAATTTTCTTTTTTGATGAAGTAACCCTTTATCATACACATTTAAAAAAAAAAGAAATCACAGAATATTGACCAAACAACAGTTCTCTTGTATTAAAGATAAAATAAAATAAACCAGAACACCACAAATTAACGCCTAAAAGAAAACACTGTATGGTTAATATTCTGCTCCAAAGTGGAAAAATTAACAGGACTGTTTTGTGACAGTTGTGTCACACAAAGATATTTTGTTAAATAAAAATATGTTCTGTCATTAAAAAAAAACCTTCATACGACTAATAATGATTCATGCTTAAGAGATATGATAACAATGACGATGATGGTGATTTTTGGGTTAACTGTTTTTTTTATGAATATTTAAATTAATTCCACTAACTGAAAGCTTGAATTAGTAATGAAAATGTATATATATACACACAGTGATAAACATTGAAGCCCACACTGTTTTAAAATTATAGCCATTAGACTTACTATTACTTGTGATTTATTATATTTTTTTTATTTACAAATTTACAACATGGTCATTTACTAATGAATATTTACTGAGACTGTTTATGTACAGATGTATTTTTTAACTTTGTGAACCTAATGACGACATGTTAGTAACAACATGTGCCAGAAGTTACCAGAAAAGGGACAGGGAGTTAATATCTGTAAAACACTGTTTACATGGAGCAAACATAACCAGAAGTTCATCCACCTGGAAAAGTAATCCCCCCATCCCCAACCTCACCCAACCCAACCCCTCAAACACACACACAAGTATTTGAAAAGATTTAGAGCACAAATTATAAAGTAAATGTATTTAGTTTGACATTTTAACTTTTCAAATACTTTTAAATTGGTTGTTTCATTTGTTTCATTTGTATCTGGTATTTTTTGAATGAGCCTTGTGTCATCATCTTAGCATCTATGAAAGCTTGACTGAGGCCTAGTACAATATTAGCAACTCAAACTGAAAGTGCATTATGGTAAGTAAAAAGTGCATTGTTGGCACTATATGCAATTGTTAGCACACAAAAATGTAGTACTAATGAGACTTAGCCTTTTGTTTTAGCAGTTAGCATAGCCTCAAAATGAGCATGTTTTTGTGTAAGAACTGCTTTCTTGCTGTCTGAAGCAGTCCAGCTGCAGCTGAACAGCCTGCATTGGCCTGGCACTAACTGTCCGCCCCTCACACTGGTCTCAGTGTCCTTCATACACACCCGACAATGGGCACATTTACACACACACACTCTGCACTGACAAACACTATTTGCATTATGGCTCCACAGCATACAATGAGGCCATTTGGGCGCTTGGTATTCCAACAGTGCAAGCTTAGGTTTAGAACCCCCACTCCTATTCAATGGACAGCTCCACGCAATCACCCGCACTGATAAGAACGACCTTTGTGAGCATGACGCCCTGGTGGCAAAATCAAAACTTCATATAATTATGAGTGAAATGATAAGGAACATAATAATGACTTACATAAACTAGATTAAAGAAAATGTTTATATATAACTTGCATTTTGCACATTTTCACCACATCAAGCCTAATGAATATGAATAAGTGGAAGGTGGACCAAGGTCTTAGAGGGAGTGGGTTGTGGCATTTGTTAGGCTGAAGATCTTAAAATGAAAATGAGGTTCCTGCGTCAGTCGATATCATGACATAATTTTCTTGGCATTCATGAACTCAAGTGTCAAAAGCACTGCATGTGCACATAATGCACTAAAATAACAAGGTTTGGAATGTATCCTAACAGTCGATTGTGGAGCAGACAAACACATGTTGGTATTTTAATTGATCCAAAAATACTGTTTATAGGCCTGCCTGTGAACATGTGAACTAGTATAGACAACAAAAATAGTGATTAGGAATGCACAATATTAAAATTTATACTATTTTGATGAAATTAATTTAATTAAAAAAAACACTAAAATCTAAAATCATTCATTGTAAATGCTGAATTAAGGCATCACTTTATAATGCATAGTATGACAATTATTAAATTATTTTAAAAAACACTCAGTAAAGTGTATCATTCATCAGCTGATATTTAAGTTTGGGGCAGTACCCTAGCCCCCCTCAATTATATGGCTGCCCCCTCCCATATTTCTGATTATTTAAAATAAAAAAAGGGATTTTTTGAATTGTTACTATATTTGATTGATTGATCAATCAAAATGCTGGGCAGTACAATGCAACGACTGTTTTCAAACTGGTTTTATTTTTGTCACGTGTTGTGCGTGTCTTCTTTGTGTCCTAATTAAATCTGGTGATGGTGGGTGTACAAATTTCAATATTATGCTTTTCCAGTATATCACTAAAAGATGAGTGAGAAGGAGAAAAAATGGCATCTAAATCTGAGCTTAGTTCACCTTTCCAGGACTAAATCAATAGCGGTTAAAGGGTTAGTTCACCCAAAAAAATTATCACCCAAATCATTAATCACCCTCATGTCTTTCCAAACCCATAAGACTTTCATTCATCTTCGGAACACAAATGAAGATATTTTTAATGAAATCTGAAATCTATTTCTAACCCTCCGTTGACAGCTACGGAACTACACCTTTGACACTTCAAAAAGTTCATGAAGATATAGTAAAACTAATGCATATGTGGTTTAGACCACATTTTCTGAAGAGACTTAATTCTTTATGAACAGATTGAATTTAGGCTTTTATTCACATTTTAACATTGATCAGCCAACATAAACAGAAGCTTAACCGAACCTGCTTGGTGTGCTAGAACAAACCTCATTGGTTCTTGCGGAAGCTCAAAAGTGTGCTGTGTAACACACGAGAACAACCTCATTGGTTCTTGCACATCAAGTGAACATGCTTGAGCTTCCGTTTACCATCAACGATGTGTGCGTTGATGAATTTTTATATGTGAATAAAAGCCTGAATAGAATCTGTTCATCATATAAAGCGATTGTGTCTCTTTAAAAAATTTGGACAAACCACTCAATTCATATGGATTACTTTAACGATCTCTTTATGAACTTGAAGTGGTAGTTGCGTAGGCTGTCAATGGAGGGAAAGATTTCATCAAAAATATCTTCATTTGTGTTCTGAAGATGAATGAAAGTCTTACAGGTTTGGAACGTCACGAGGAGGACGTGAATGGGCGCAGGACGTGAAAATGATAACTGCATCGGGCTGAAACTAGCAAAAAACTAGCAAAAAACACTTGCGTCGCGCTTGGCGCTGCATTACACCAGGTGTATAGGGCCCCTGATGTCTTCCCAAACATGAGTCTCTAGTCTAGACTATAAAAGATTATGGTTTACAATCAGGGTTTGGTGTTTCTGCATTCAGTGTTATTCACCTATCATTTGCCTCTAAATTTAGGGATAACTTATAGGTAGGGTTAGGTTTACCGGATATGGTTAAGACTACTTTTTCAGACAGGAATGTTGTTCCTGGATCAACAAAATTTGTTGACCTAGGAACACTTCTAACTCTGCAAAATTAGGGCGTGCCAACTCTAACATTGCGATAGATATGGACGACTTAGGGAAGAGCCACGTTAAAAGGGAGGTTCACACATCAATAAATAACTAACAAATAAGTAGCTGAATTTAGCCTTGTGATAGTACACTAGTGCGTGGAAGCATTTTTATTGTGTTGGACTTAGACTTGGTTCCACTGGATGTTAACTTATGCTTGCTTTTAAATTTTGTTGTGCTGTGCACTACTGGCCACCCTATTCTGGTACCAATATCTTTTGCATCCCTGAAAAGTCATGACACTAAAATAGTCTGAGTAACATAGCAATCTTTAGAGAATGTTTTAAATATAATAGCATTGATTTCTTACCTGTGGCAAGGGGCTGGGGGGTTTGGTAAGGATGCCCCCAACATAGACAACATGTGGCAAAGTGGGTCGTGGGAACTCCAGTGCCAGGTCAGTACATAGCATCCAGAGTCGACTGTTCTGAACCAGATCATGCATGGACACTGATGGCTGGATGTTGTACTTCCTCATGATGCGATCATACTTGGGTAGAACCAGGAACTGGACACCAAACCTGGAAACCAGGTATACTGCTGTGTTAGCTACCCGTTGCAACAATGACATACGGTCTGTTAGCAGAGAGTTAAATTCTGGGACGTAAGACAAAGGTGCTGGCGCCCCAACCTCTGCAGGGTACCACAATCCTGTGCTGAATACGGCGTACTGGACACCCAGGATGTGAGCAATGACAAATCCACACATCTCATTGGGATCAACGAGCAGGAGATCAAAATGTTCACGTTTTAGCTGCTCCATGACAGAAGCACTCCCAACAGCAGCATCACAGTTTTGAGAATAGTGGTCTAGGATGTCAAACAGCTCCAATGCTGTGAGACGCCCCGAAAAGATGTTGCGAACTTTTGATTGGAGGAAGTCGTCAGCTGAGGTGCTGTTAAAGATTCCAGGGTAGCGCTGGAGACGATAATGGTTGGAAGGCGGGATCTCCCGACCTTCGGAGACCAGGAAAACTGTTTCATGGCCCTCGGCGTGGAGAGCAGAGGCCAGGGTCTTAAAGATATACAGGTGGCTCTCAAACATAATTGGAGGAACTACCACTATCTTAGCTGCCCAGGAGAAATTAGCAGCTAAACACCACAATAATGTGGCAAGCAGGAAAAAAGGCTTCATGTCTGCAGAAAGAAAGAAAGAAAACATTATTAGTTACTCTTTTGCCTATTATTAACCCTTGAACTGAGCAATAACATAAATCAATACTTTGTGTTGGCATCCATGAAAGCATAACTGAGGCCTGTTGCAATATTAGCAATGGGATTAAGTGTACAGTATTTAGAGTTAGTCTTTTGTGTATGCTAACAGCTAACACAAAAGACTAATTCTAAATACTGTACAATTAATTTTTGATACTGTTCACTTTATTTAAACAATTCATTTTGATTTAAAACCATTGTTTCAAATTCAAACACGGTAGCATGGTGTTAAACTGATTTGGGGGTAACTCAATGTTTTAATTTTGAAAGAACATGTTTCAATCAAGTAGGTTTGAACAGGTTTCAATCAAGTAATTTAGCTGCTTGTTCAATTTACTAAAATAAAACCATACATTATTATCCATGTAATCCAACATGATTCTTTCAAGATGTTCTCACAACTTAATTTCATCAAGTTTAACCACTTCACTTAATCCATTTGAGTTAAGACTACATGAATGACTTTAGTTGTGTGAAAGTAGCATTATTGAAAATAACAGGATTTACGCTTCCCATCATGTTTTGCACAGTGCTAGATAGGGAGAGTAAACGATGAAATGAAGTGATATTTATGCATTTTTAATCAAGATAATAAAATGGGGAGACTTGTTAATGTTTAATGTTCTATTATGCTGCTATTTAAAATAGTTTCTGTAAAACATGTGCTTAGGTTGGGACCCGCTAACAAGAATTTAAGTTGTTTTAATAAAATAAGCCACTGCTATGAGAATTCCATCGACGTAACCATGATGCAACAACCAACAAGGAAAGCTATGTTAAGCTTGATATGTGTTGATATTATCAGCAATACTCAAAAATATCTTACTTTAAATTAACTCAATTAAATCATGGACAGTGGTCCATGTGATTGAAACATGTTATTTCTACTCAAATATTTTAGCTAGGATGAACTTGATTGAAACATGTTATTTAGACAAGTTACTCAGTTCATAATACATGAAGTATTTGAGTAGAGAAAACATGTTTCCATTATGTGAAACCACAATCCATAATTGAGTTGAGTTAGTTTAAAGTATCATATTTTTAGTGTAGCCTCAGAATGACCAGGATATTGTTTACATAATTGCTCAAAATAGCAACATCTGTACCGTTGCATGAGCCAAAGCTGAAGTGCTGGAAAAATAATTATCAACTGTTACTGTTCATGATTGTTGCTAATTTGTTTGTACATTTTATGAGCTGTGACCACCTGAATCACAGCTTCATAACAAAGCCTTTGCATAGTTATAAAAGTGCAAATTTTCTAAATTCTAAATCATCAAAGGGATATCATTTAGAGTCAGTGGCTGATTCAACCAGCACAACCAAGACACACACTGTGTACTCTGTGTCAGAGCAAATGTGCATCATGACTGAGGTTGTATGTGTGGGCCTATGACACTGTAGATTGTTTCCTCTATTATAATGACCAAAGTTCATTGTGTAATCTGTAAACATACACACACATAAGTCAATTTAACATTACATACACATTTCACACAAAATAGCCTCCTTGTACTCCCAACTATACTCAAATTTATGGGTTGTTCACACTGCTCAAGTTCTATTTGTTTTTTTTTGTTTTTTCAAATTTGATCCTTAGAACTGTTAATAATCAAGGCAAGTTTCCCTTTTTTTAACCAAATTAACACAAGGAAGAATTATATTTCAGAATTTTTATTTACATGCAGAATAATAATGAACATCCTGGTTGCGTATGCAACCCCCCGTCCCTGAAGGAGGAAACGGAGGACGTAGTCGACGGTCGACTGAATGGGGGATCCCGTTAGAGAGCCTATCCTCTTCGACTACTATTGAACGACCCAATGTAATTGGCGTGCGTGATTCGCATCACACACGCCTTTGAAAACGCCACTAACGCTGCCACCTTCCAGTGCCTAAACCAAAGCCTCCTGATGCCCCCGCAAATTTAAGGCGGGGAAGGACAGGGCTTAGGCCAGGGAAGTCACTGCTGTTCCTACAGGACCACTGGGAAAGCGTTCTCCGTACATTGGAAGGAAGGGACGCTGCGGAAGCCACATCCAACCCAGAGGGAGGTAACGTGGAGAATACACATATGAACTGGGCGGAAACCGGGCAGTCTAACGTATGGAATGTCACAGGGGTGGCTCCAGCCTAAGATGGGGGGAGACACACCGGACAGTGACGGCAGAGAGACTCTGCCGAGGGAAGACACGGGCTCGCCGCAGGGAGCCGTATCGTGGAAGAATACACATATGGGTTCGCCGTAGGGACATCAACATATGGACCCAGCCTAACACAGGTTCCACACTGCTTACGAGTGGTAGGCCTAACACCAGACGTTCCGCACGTCCGACGTCGGAGGGGTGTGGAGGAACTCAATAGGGTTCAATTTTAAGGGAACTCAACTGGAGTAGAAAGGCGCACGTATCCAGTGCATAGGAGGGGAATGGCGCAGCAAGCCGACACTTGAACCGGGCTCACGGTGAAACTGGCTTCATGAGAAGGGAGCCCACGGGAAGCAGCGGTTCAACTAGGTGTCGTCCAGCCCCCAACTCTAGAATCTGTTTAGCAAAGCATATCGTCAACGCCCAGGCGGAGCACTTTACACTCATCATAGAGGAGCTCAACACCTAAGTGGACATGTTGCATCTCGGATTTTTACCGAAATGAAGGCAAGCACTAAGTGCAACTTTGCATGGAAACAGCCTTCCCTCTCTGCTGAGTTCCAACAGATATTTGTAGAGCTGGTCTGAGGTCTATGGCTTGCATTCTGTACACGTCCAAGCGAACGGACAGAGAAGCCAGGGCTGGATCTGCCTCCTCCAGGGCAGCGCTTGCAGGCTCACCACCTGCTCCTATTACGGGAGAGGTAGGAACCTTGGGCACAATCCGAGCCGGGGTCTCAGCTTGTGAGAGTTAGCCGGCCCAGACTCCAGGCACAATACGTTGACCGAAAGCGAGCAAGTCCCTACCCTCTAGTAGAGACCACGCGAGCAGGAGAACTGATATAACAGACTTTTTAACTCACTGCCTGCAGTGGCTCAAGGGCGGTCTCTGCAGTGCAGTCGCACCAGGGACAAGGCCCAAGAGGATAAAGAGGGACGCAAGGATTTACAAGACCTTGCTCCTCAGGAACCTGACGATCAGAACGTGCTTCTGCACACTTCTGCAACACGATGAGCGTCGTTTAAACACCGAGGCAACATCATTTTGAGGGTGAAGGAAAACAGCCTACTCCAACCCATTTTGCAGGAAAGAGAGCACTGAAGTGATCGAAAGCTTTCAGGATCTCCTTTGGAGAGAAGACGCACTCAACGACTAGGTTCTACTTCTAAAGGCGTAAGCACGCTACCCATTTCTAGGGGGTGCTCGCAGAAGTGATGGTAACTATAACATGTCCCTGTGATAGCCACCTGAACCTCCGCGTTCAGATGTAAGACCGCCATCGTGCCCCGTCCCAGAAAGAGTTTTCAGGGGAAGTCAGGAAGGCTGTCGATGGGAACCAGGTCTAGTTGGGCCAATAAGGGGCAACTATGAAGATCTGTTCCTCTCCTGACTTGGCACGTAGGTGCAAGCGACGGGCGCAAAAAGACAGGAGCATTCCTCAACACAACATGTGAAGATCACTGAGCACCAGGAGCATTTCTGCTCAGCACTGCGTGTGATGAATTCACTGAGCTACAGGAGCATTTCTGCCCAACACCTGAGTGTGATGAACTCACTGAGCTACAGGAGCATTGCTGCTCAACACCTGAGTGCGATGAACTTCACTGAGTTTCAGGAGCATTTCTGCTCAACATGAAGTGTGATGAATTCACTGACTTGAGCAGGCGCAAGGCGAACATGAGTCGCAGTCACTTTTAGAGGGCTCACTGGGGTTAAACGCATTTCTGGGGGCCCCTTGGGCAGCTGATAGCCAGTGTTTGTCCAAGGGTAGTCCGCTCGGTTTGTACAAACACTGGCAGGAAGACGAAACCGGAGGGGCAACTGAGCGGCCCCGGAATGGTCATGACCCAGCTGGACCCAGGGGATGGAGTCTCCACTTGCCCTGGCTATAACTGTCGTGAGGCTCGATGGCGGCACGATTGAGTAGAGCGGGAAGAGTGGAACAAAGCGTCCTCAGAAGCTTCTGACTCCAAGGAGGAGGTGACGGGTGAGTTGTGACATGCAAGGGAAGCTTGTGCAACGGTCGCAATGTCTAACAACTCGAGGCACGAATGCCCGTTTAGTCGAGGGTCGCCCAGGCCCCCGTTAAAACAACCCCTATGTACATGGCCCCTCTGTTGAAGAGGGTTTGGCAGGAGACCGGGATGAACTATAGTCACACAGGGTGAGCTGCTCTGCCACGGTCACCTCGGGAATCGATCATGAAGCTAGCGCTGAAGCGGTTACATATGGAGGAAGCCAATGGCTGCAACTACCATATACCCCAGGAGCCTCTGAAAGTTCTTTCAGTGGGACCCTTTCTCACTTCAAAAACCAACTGAGCACATTCTCATTGGAGAGACGTGTTAGACCGAGTCCATCTCCAAAACTGAAAAAGAGATACTCAGCCCGTGGGCGAGATTACTCTCTTCCAGTTGACCTGAAGACCCAACGGGCTCTGGAGCACTCGAAGGGAAGGACACTGTACTGATACTCCACCCTTACACGCAACCCACAGGATGGCCTGCGGTGCGGAAGGTAGAGATCTGTGCACATGGCTTTCAGGTCGGAGCTGCAGACCAATCTTGGGCCAAGATGGTCACGACCCACCACCTAGTAGCACGAAGAACGAGTTTACAACTGGCCTTCGTATCGGCTGGAGGAGCGGCTATATCAAATCCTTCGCCAGCAGGATAAGATAAGCACGCACATTTCAGGAGCACTGCTCAACACTCGGTGTGATGAATATCACTGAATTTTCAGGAGCACGTCTGCTCAACACCTAATGTGATGATTATCACTGACTTGAGCGGGGTAGCCGAGCCTGAGGTGGGGCAGCAAAATAGAGAGAGTGGTGTTAGTGTGCTGTGCAACACTTACCTGTCTCCACTAGCGGCAGGGGGCGCGTGAGAAGGCGGATGACCGGGTCCTCGAACGCACCAAGCTGCCTACTGGCGACCAAGGGGGAGCTGAGGGGTGTAAGGCTATACAGGGTCACACCCGCCAGACTGGCCCTCTTGGGACCCAGGAACAGATGAAATTGCTCTCTCTTTGAAGTGTGGGTACCGCTTGCTCCGCTTTTTTTTTTTTTTTTTTAGGGAGCCAGCGGCGGAACAGACACACACACAAACAAAGGCTCCACCCGGCCCTCACCCGGGGGGAGGGATTGATCGTGCCACTCCAAGAGCATCTCATCCATTCCTGGGCGGCCCGCTCCGGAATGCTTTCGCTGTCGCTTGGCTTGGCAGCGCCTGGAGCGGGCTGGGCGTCTCTACTGCGGCCGGCTCCATGCTGAGGCCTGGGTGGAGGCTGCTGCGGAGGGCCAGCAGGAGCGGCGGCGGCCGGGGAACGCCCACGCCGACGAGCAGGCGGAGGAGCTGCCACCGGCGGCGGGTGGAGGTAGGCTTGGGCGGTATCCAAATTTTGATACCGTCAAACCTCCTCCCTATTTTACCGGGTTATACGGTATTACCGTGACTAATTAAAAATTATGACATAAGGCTCAGACAGCGTCACCAAACTGTTGGCTTGTGTCTACACCGTTCAGAAACTGAATACCAGATCGGGCATAAAAAACACACAAAAAAAAAATCAAGGCCAACCCGTGCACGTTGTGTCTGATCCCTGTTGACGGCATTAAATGTAATATGAGCCGGAGCCCTATTTAGACTCGACTATTTTTAATACGTGGGCCGTTATAATATGGTGGCGCCTAATAATTGTTTAACCCAGGTGCTCAGGGGATGGTAGATATAAATACTATTTATAAATGAGCAAAAATGGGACAATTAATAATATTTAATTATTTTAATTATGACAATTGTATTCATTTTATTAATTAATTTAAATTAAATTAACAAGCAACAAGCCAGAAGTGCATTTGTAAATCCGGTGACACGCGTCCATTGATTTTTATTAATACAACTTTTCTGTCAGTGCTGCAAAGATTAAGTTGACGATCGCCATCTCCTAGTGGACGCGCATATATAGAGAGAAATGCAAATCATGGATTACATAATCAGAAGGTATAGGCTAGCCTTTTTCTTTTCGTTTTGAATTGTTTCGTTTAAAGAAATTGACGATTGATATCTCCGTAGTGAACGCGCGTATAGAGAGAAATGCACATCCTGGATTAATCCGAGAGTATGCTGCCTATATTTCTTTTCCTTTTGAATTGTTTCGTTTAAAGAAATTGACGAATCGCCATCTCCATAGTGAACGATAGAGAGAAATGCACATCATGGATTAAATAATCAGAGAGTAGGCTAGCCGATTTCTTTTCGTTTGGAATAGTTTCGTTTAATTTGATGATCGCCATTTCCGTATAGAACGCGCATAGAGAGAAATGCACATCATGGATTAAATAATCAGCGAGTGGCCTATTTCTTTTCATTTTGAATTGTTTCGTTTAATGAAATTTCAAGCTTTATTTAGATATCTTTCATGTCTGTGAGACATACACTGAGGTTCGGTTAATTTATGATGAGATTTCAATGCAAGTGACCGCGGCGCCCCAGCGCACGATCATGTCATGATTATGTTGTCTGCTATATTTGATTCTTATTTATTATTGGTTGATAAAAAAAAAAAAATGTATATTAAAATTAGGATACAATTTATACAAAACGAAATTCACTTTAAAGAAAGGCCTTTTACAAAATGAAACTTAATTAAGTGGTCAATGTCTGACTCCGGATGCATCCCATCTTACTCGTGCTGTTCAGTTTTCATTATCAACGTAAAAAAAAAATAACATTATAATATTTTAACAAATATAAACGAATGCGCTTATTTAATGAACTCGGGGCAAAATGCATCCTCGCAGCACTGAGTGGGTGGTTGTTTCGGAGATGCGACATTAGGTTAGAGGTGTTTCCATCTCTCGCGGTCACCTTTTTTATTGCAACATTTACAAATTGCCTAGTCAGTATTTACCGCCTCTCCCTTCTCTCTCTCTCTCTCCTCCACACTGTCACTAGAGACAACTACATAAGCATTTTTAGGCATTGAATAAATTATATTTATTTATTATATATATAAGTGCCGGTAATGACGGTATTGAAACTGATACCGTTGCTATTTTAAGACCCCGCGGTATACGATATTACCGAAATACCGCCCAACCCTAGGCAGCAGCTGGCCACCGGGGCAGGATGTGCCGGATGACCTCCGTCTGCGCTTGAGCGGCAGAGAACTGTTGGATGCAGTTCTCCATCGCGTCGCCGACCAGCCCAACCTGGGAAATTGGGGAGACCAGGAACCGAACCTTGTCCGCATACGCCATACCAACCAGGCTGAGCCAACGAAGGCGCTACTGGACCACCAAGGTGGACATCGCCAGACCGATCACGCACGCTACGACAGTCATGCCCCTGAGGGTGAGGTCGGACGACCTCAGACGAGGATCCCCCCAAAAGGCAGCGGCCGCCGGACACAGGTGCACCTGTGTCGACAGACTGCTCCAATGGAGGGAAACCTCGCAAACCTTCACCGTTCCTCCATCAAGGGTAATGAGGGGGAAAAGCTATTCAGGCAGTTTCTTGCAGAGAAAGATGCTGTTCACCACCTGATAAGCTCTCCATGCATTTCGGGAAAGAAACGCACTGGGGCGGCGAGCTGAGAACTCTCAGCTGAGAACTTTCAGCGCGGCCCGCCCCAAGATACCAAACTCCAGATTCCAACCGAGACTGAACGGGGCACGGTGGAGGTTACACTCAAGCCCGGCAGCCTCGGCGGCCGTTTCAGCATAGCTGATAATTCTGGATCCGGCTCGGGCAACATTGAACTCCCGGAGGGAGACAATGCAGCCGAGTCATCATCTCTAGAAGTCAGCTCACCCTCCGATGCTGCAATCGGCGTCCTGTCCTCCAGGGGAGCCCCGAGTGAAACCGCTGGCCCACCCATTACAGATGGACCATCAGACAACACAGGAGGCTCCAGTGGTTGCAGTGGAAGGGAGGAGTGAGGAGCCCACAGGGAATGGTTACCGGGCGGGACATCCAACACTATCCTCCGGTCACCCATCCCACACAGCACCCGGTCCCGAGGGTGGGGCATGGTAATGGGGACTCGCTCTCCGCGAACGAAGGCGAGTCTCGCCCTCAACACTGCGACAGTCATGTTCCCACAGTGAAAACATGAGCAGTCCACAAAAGCTGTCTCAGCGTGCTGTAAGCCCAAACACGTGACACAACAGTTGTGACCATCAGAGAGAGACAGGGAACGACCGCACCCAGAAACGCACGGGCGGAATGACATCTTGAAAAAGACGCGAAAATAGGACCGTCACCAGTGCCGGAGCACACAGGGGAATGACCGCGGCAACACTGAACAGAGAACTGAAACAGTGAAGCACTCACTTTTCCGCCCTCTAACCAGCCATCAACACACACAAACATTTAGAAATTTGTTGCTGTTAAAACAGCAGTTGAGAGCTCAAAGCTCGCGATCACCGCTGCACTCGCGCTGTAGAACACCAGCACTGGGAGAGTCTTCCTGAAGAACACCGACACACTCGCTCGTTGTAGACAACAGCACTCTCAGACACATCAAACGATCGGCTCCGAAGCGAAAGGCAACTACTGCATGCATCCACTTCCGTATTTATACCCGCGCCGCGGGGGCGGAGTGTGTGATGCGAATCACGCACGCCAATTAAATTGGCTCGTTCAATAGTACTCGAAGAGGATAGGCTCTCTAGCGAGATCCCCCATTCAGTCGACCGTCGACTACGTCTGACGTTATCGACTGAAAGGGAACAACAATATTTGAACATCAATGCGATATTTATTTTTATTTTTTAAGAAATACTTGAAAAGGCTGAAATAGCCTACTTTTATTCAGCTGTTCACATTAAATCGATTGTCCAGGTTATGTTCAGTATGTTAGGAGCATGTTTCCTTTGTTCTAGTTTGACCCGCCGTTTCATAGTTTTCTGAAGGATCATGTGACACTAACTGGAGTAATGGTGCTGAAAATTCAGCTTCAGCTTTACCATGACATGAATAGATTAAATTCTAAATTATATATATATATATATATATATATATATATATATATATATATATATATACATACATACATATACATATACATACATACATATATATATATATATATATATATATATATATATTCAAATATAAAAATAAAGTTATTTTAAATTGTAATATTTCACAATATTACTTTCTTTTTTCTTTTTCTTTTTTACTGTATTTTGATTAAATAGATGCAGCATTGGTGAGCATAAGAGACCATGATTTACTCACCCTCAAGCCATCTTAGGTCTGGTGTATATGACTTTCTTCTTTCTTCTCCGAACACAATCGGAGTTAAGATGTACTTAGAGATCAGATGTGCTCCTACAGTAGTCACATTCAAATCCAGACTCAAAACACATCTGTTTAGCTGAGCATTTAATGAATGAGCACTGAGCCACTGTTCGTCCGACTGTTTGTACTGTATTTTACTTTCTTTTTTATTCCAAACTGTTTTGATTATTCTTATTTCTTTTGATTATTTTAATTTCTTCTATGTAAAGCACTTTGAATTACCATTGTGTATGAAATATGCTATTTAAATAAAATTGCCTTTCCTTAAATTAAATAATATCCAGGCTCTTACCAGCTTTGTAATGGTATTGAATAGAGCCTAGGTTTTCATAGAGCCAAAGCTCCAAAAAGCACATCCATTCATCATAAAAGTAATCCATATGACTCTAATGGGTTAATAAATGCCTTCTGAAGCGAAGGGTTTTTGTAAGAAAAAAATATAAAATATATATAAAAAAATTTATAAAATAAAATCACTGGCTTCCGGCAGCGGCCATACGCACGTTCAACATACAGTTGAGTTCTGGCCACTGATCTATATAAGTGTATATAGATTAGTGGTTCCGGCGGAAGTGTGACCTCTGACCTGACGTACAGTATGAGCTCCTCTTCTATTATATCGAAATCCTCCTACATTTTTCTTTAAAACTTCTAATTTTAGACTTCTAATTCATGACCGCAGTCTTGTTTTGCTGTATCCTCTGTGCTTCCCCATAGGTCACTTTTCACCTAAGCTTACGCTACGCCTACGTCATACTTCATACGTCAGGTCAGAGGTCACCCTTCCGCCTGGATCTCAACTCTCTGAACGCGAAAGAAGAATGTCATACACCTAGGATGGCTTGAGGGTGAGTTAATTTTCATTTTTGGGTGAACTATTCCTTTAAAACTTTCATACCTCTAAATCATGAGACTATTCTAATTACATGTCAGAACAAAGTCATATGAGCCTTAGAAATACAATAAATCAATAAAAATTACCGATTGAGCACATGGTTCTCAGAAAATGTCTGCATGACTTAACAGCCCAAGACTTAAACAATAGGTTTAAACATTCCCTAATGCTTTGGTGTTCTCATCTGTCATCTTTAGCCTCGCTTTTGTGTCTCACACCTTAATTAAAGAACAGAACCTACAGCAGATCATGAGTCTGGGGATCAAATAAACAGGTGAATGTGATTGTGTTAGGGGAGAAAGACAAAGATGCACACAAGGTAAATCAAGAGGCAAGAACAAAAAGGTAATGAGAAAGAGGAGGAGGAGGGATTTTTATTCCGTTAATGAAGCTGTTTCTAAGGTGGACAGGTCCCTGTGTGATCTGGGCCACTTCAAACTATTGTATCTTTATTTAGACGTTCATTCAAATAAGGTTCGCCACAATTCTCTTTCCTAAGATAGCTAAATCAATAGTGTGCTGCACGGAAAAATCCACTCTAAAAACAAGAGCAACGTCCCTGTCAGTTAAAGTGGAAGCTATGAATATTGTTGTTGTGTTTAAGATTTACAAACCGCTCTGTTCCCAAATATACAGAAAGATTGTCCTTAAATAATAAAACATTTTCAAGTTAAGTGTGACGAAAGCCCTACCTGTAAGTAACAAACAGGTGTTTAGTGGTGTTCAGACACAGTTAAGCTTCAATTGGAGAACAAGGAGACTTCAGAAGGTATGTTTCCCCGACCATATAAGCCAGCTGTTGGGGTAAATTTCTCATTTCTCTTGCCTTTAAATGACGGCTGTTGTTTCTACCGTGACCCTTCCACCATTTGGCTCTCTCAGTTTCAGGTGGGCTATCACTATTACAACTTTTTTATACCAGACTGTTTACGGTTGCCATGGCAACCATGCCAGAGTCAAGCTGTACCCTAGCAACGTCATAGCTTGTGTTACTAATGGACGGTTCAGGTTTCCTGCCCATCAGAAAGGAGAATCATTCGCTATTAAACACATGGAAAACGTTGAGATGAACGATAAAACCCAATAATTTGATTACATTGCTGTCTATGCTGCCACATAAAAAAGCCTGATGAAAATGTATCATCCTGATCACTACCGCTTAGTTTCCATACTATAATTAAGTGATTTTATAATGCATTAAACTGCATATAAAATCAACAATTTGTTTGTCATGTACAGCAGGTTAACACCTACATACTTTTATGAAAACATTATTATACTGAAGGGCATTTGTGATTTAGCCCGAACCATTTCCAACTAACCTTTTTGAGAGAAACACTGCATATTTCATTTAAATAGTACATATGTCAGATTAAAGCATTTAAAAAAACTTTCAAGGAGTCGGGGGAAAGGTCATCTACACAAGCAGGCACAGCTTGATGACATCATCATGCCGTTTTACAAGCCTTCAAGACTTAAAGTCACATTAAGACACGTGCATTACAGTCAGGTGACACATTACGACGACGTGCTATCTGATAAGGGCTAATGAATACCTAGACAATCAATCAAAGAACAAATCCATGGTGTGATCACAGTGAATTCTTGTTAGGGGTTAACTGGATTTCTTTAACCACAATGGGGGATTTCCCGGCTCCCGCAAAAAGCTTAGTTATATTCATCAAACAAGGCTAAATAAAATGTAGACATCATATGTTATGTTCTTTTTATTTTGTTTTATTTTTGATACAATAAGCAAGGACAAAAGGTACTGTGAAAAGGCAATTTTCTGCTAAATTAGGTAACAAATGAACTTGATCTAAATCTCTAATGTTTTACTAAGGTCACACAACTGACATACCACAAAAGTCCAGTAACAACCTCAATCCAGGACCTTGAGCTTCGTAAAAAGACCTTGCAACTTAACAACAAGTTCAGGGCTTAATGTTGACAACAAACCCCCACCAAAGACCCCACTAAAGACACTACATGCCTAGAAAGAATGACGTTAGTGAGAATAATCCATTGGCTAATGGATGCTTTGCGTGTGGTCGCGAGTTCGAATAGACTTTCAATATGCAAAGAAATGCAAAACCCGCTAGGCCACATCCTTTTCAAGGAAAAGATGTCCTCTATTTACAAGAGGACAAAACAGCTGATTGTATCATACAGTAAATGTCATGGAACACAGATAAGATTGTTAAGTTTTAAAATAATATCTCACAGAGATTGAAAGAAAAATCTCTGCCCAAAACAAAATGATATTCAAAATCATTAAAAAACAAACAAACATAAAAAAGCCGCATTAGACTTATGCCATCACACCATTCCTGATCAATACTAGTGTTTTTCACTGGATTTAAACAACATACACAGGTATCACAACAGAAGACTGTAAAGTCCAAACAACAGCCACTCATGGCAACAGAAATTAAACTGGTCGAACAGGATCTACTGCACACGTGCTCATGCTTACAATATGCCCTTTAAATGATACTGCTCTGACAAGATGGAAAAAAATGAATGAAAATACTGTATAAGTGGTGAGTTTTTCATATTATTATTTTGAATTACATTAAATCATGGTACATTCTTTGACATACATCAAAAGGGACACTCACCCAGCACTAAAGTGGGGACTGAATGATGTTATTCACATATGATATTGGTTTAGAGAGAAACTGTAAACTGTGCAAGACAGATTAACATTTATGCTTGCATTCACCAAGCTGGCCATGCTGGGGGGGGGGGGGGGGGGGGGGTATTTGGTCTGGATATATCTTAAAAATCATAATAATGCATGATTTGAATACACACTTTTAATTAATCTATTTTGTGTACACTTGTGCTTATCAAGAGTGCAAGGGAAGCTTTTAGTACTTTTTATTGGTTACATGATTTGACGTCTTTAGTAGGCCTATCATTTATTTTGTGTGTAGGCTATATCTCACCTTAGACATCCTTATATGTCATTGATGTGTACATTTGGGCTAACCTTATTTTCTTTGTCTTTTAACCCAGAAAAAAGCCAAATATAAACTAGACTATTGTGTGAATGGCATTGGGTAGCCTAATAATTAAGGCATCTCAGATTACAGGACGTTCTCAGAAACCTTAAGTAGCCTATATTTGAACAATTATCCAGAAAGGTTTTTCTTTCTATTTTTATTTAACATGAAAACAAATCGAAGACAATGAGATTTATTTTATAATAACTGACATTATCTTTTTATTTCAGTTCAGATTATTTTTTTAGATCGATGATATGGAGACAGGAGTTGAATGTCAGTCTTACTGCAAACTGCCCCCTGCTAAACGAGCCTATCGCTGGCCAGTTAAAAATTAATGAAGTGGGCCGGTAAAAGTGAGCAGGTAAATCTTCAGATCACGTCCCAAACGCTCACTTGTTTCTCAATCCTCAGGAAACTATTTTAAAGACATCATGTCACGGGTAGCCTACTCGATTATATCCCGATAACGTATTATAAAAAAAAAACACCTAGACTTTAAAACATGTCACATGCAGCAGCGCGAGCACAAAACAACACAGAACCCGAAGGACACACTTGAGTTTAATCTTCCTGAAAATAGCGAAGGCAAATTTATCCGCGCTCACAATGTTGCGCGTAACACCTGTTTCTAGTAGGAAACGCCGCCCTTCGCCGCTTACCTGTACAGGTGGTCCCGGTAAATTCGGTGTCCTAATGTATGTGCAATACACGTCCCCTCAATCTCCTGAGCCTCTGACACTTTTACATAAATCCTGAAACGGTGTTGGCCGGTTAAAACTGCCCGTTTGCCACAACAGGCGAGGTGGTTTACCCAATGGCTATGAGATAAGGCGGTGTGTATCAGAACTCCGGGGAGGGCGGGATATGCGAAACCTCAATTCACAGTCACGACAGGGAGTGGTCGAGCCATGGCAGGGTAAACGCTAGAACAGTAGAGAGACTTCGGCCTTCCAGATCCCATGGTGAAGCGTCAGGTGCGTAGTTTGTTCTTTCAACACAGGTATTAGCATTTGAGGAGAGTAGGCACAGCGCTTCCATTTAGGCAGAGCTGTGTTATAAATATGATAAAGACTCACAGAGTCATTGACCACTCCTGAAGATAACATCATCATACCTTTGACGTCAATTTGACAATAAACTCTAATAACTGGCTAATACGCCTATTGACTGCGTAATAGTAAAATAATAATAATAATAATAATAATAATAATAATAATTTCGAGGATTAATTAAGTGTTCGGTTATGAGGATGCAGTTTACAAGACTTCTTAAAAGTTAATTGGTGAAACTTTACAATAAGGACTCATTAGAATGCAATAACTAACACGAACTAAAAATGAGCATTGTATTTTTTACAGCATTTATTATACTTTTTTAACGTTAGTTAATAACAAATATTGATGTTGTTGTTCACAGTGTATTAACTAGTGTTACCAGATATTATTTTTATCTTAAAAATATATTATTACATTTTGAGATGAACTAAGAATAAATGCTGTAATGTTTTATTGTAAGTTTAATTACAATAATTAAATATCACTCATAACAACAACTGAACTATCTAAATAGAATCTCAAAATCACAGTTAATGCGTGTATGACATAAACACATAACGTTTCTAGAGCACAAAAATAAAACTTTTGAAATAATTTACCACCAAAAGTTCACAGTTCTTATGAAGTACAATGTCGTCTTTGTGTTTATATGCATGTGTTAGTGAGAGAGAGAGAGAAAGAGAGAGAGTAATAGAACAGCCATGATGATTGTGTTTGAATCATTGATGATTCTCTTCAGTTGGTGCTGCTCATGTTTCTGTGGAGTGCTTCTGTGGGTGTTATACAGTTTAGAATCCCAACCCGTCAGACAGGCATAAAGTTTAAAAAGTGACTGAAAGCAAAAAAAAAAAAAAAAAAACAGCAGCCATGTATTTAAAATTTCCAATAGGTTCTAAACAAATACAGTAAAAATGAAAAAAAGCCATTTAAACCGGTGAATCCAACAACGCACACTGCTACTAAAATCTAGGTATTAGGTAAAAGAGGAAGCCACATGAAGAATCTCACAGAAGTAGCCTTTCCACAAGTTAAATTATACAGAAGTTGCACAGAGTCGCAAACACAAAACAACATCATGATAACAAACAACACAAAAAATAATGTAATAAACATTAAAGGTGCAGTGTGTAAAAAATTTGAGTATCTAACAGAAATGCAATATGACATCAATAACTATGTGTTCAGTGGTGTATAAAGAACTTACTTAATAAACCGTAATGTTTTTATTACCTTAGAATGAGGCATTTATATCTACATAGGCGCGGGAATCCCCTTCTATGAAGGTCGACATATTGTGACGTCATGTTTCTACCGTAGCCGACAGCGAACAAACAGCGTTACAGAGCGCGTTTCGTCACTACCTTGAAAGAGAAGCCGCAGAAAGCTAGAAGCTAGCCATAAACACCGTGAGTAATGACTTTTCCCTTAGCAGTGGTGTAAAATATGTAGTTGGATTGTTTCATGTAACTTAATTCTTCTCCCCTGCTGTGTTATGGCTTTGCTATGTGGGGATAAATGTGCTGGTTACGTTCGTGAGACAGCTGATTAGTACTCTTGTCACTGACCGTAAAACAGTTACAGGAATAACCAACCCGTCGATCTTGGAAGCATTTTAAGTCGATCGAGTTTCCAAAATCAGAGAAAAAAAGCCTATTGTGTGTAGTAAATGGTGTCTAGGGGATGCGGAGGCGCGCGCGCTGTTACAATCACGTTATTTTTGCCGCAGGCAGCTTTGGGCTCATGCAGACGCGTCCAGTATAAACAAGGCTTAAGGCTTTAACCAGCTCAGCCACAGTAACAGCTCATATTAGCCAGCTAAACTTTTACTACCCTGTTAGAAAAAATATATAGTTGCATAGTTTCATGTGGTTCTTCTCCCTCGCTGTATTATGGGTTTTCTATGTGGGGAGAAATGTTCTGGTTACGTTCGTGAGACAATCATCTAATTACTATTATTATAATACGTATTAAGACCCTTGATCCTCACCTGACTATGGCTTTGTAAACTTTATCCATGATGTGGTTTATAATGGACTGTGGTACAGAAACTTGGTTTACTCTGGCTATTCTCTGCCGTCTCAGACGACGATGTTTGTCCCATTTTCGCCACGGTAGCTTCTTCGAAAGGGAGGGGTGAGCGGTGGGCTGAGCCCTTAGTGTAAACTCGCAACCGAACCGCTAGATGTCGCTAAAAGTCACACACTGCACCTTTAATTAAACAACAAAAGATGTAACATAAATCCCAAATGTGCATAACTGATAAAAACAATTAAGCAACAATTATTTAAATTAAATACTTTCAAATGTGAAGTGTCACACTGGGAATTCTGTGAATGTCAGTTTACAGTTTTTTACTGTAAATTATAATTTTATGAAATCTCCGGTTAGATCTTTTACAGTTTTTTCCCTGTAAATAGTTACAGGAAGTACTGTTATTACCAGGGTTATTCCATAGCGTTTTTACAATATTGTACAGTTAAAATTACAATCTTTTTTTTTTTCAGTGAAAGTACAATGTTCAAGAGTCTCATGTTGTGACTAACCAATACCAGACATTTATGCTATTTTAGCAATGAAGAGAAATTATGATTCCTAGAAAGCTAAGTGACTCAGTTGTAGTGACAGTTGAGCCCAGAAGTCCTTCTCCTTATGGTTTTATGCCTCTTTAGACACTGCAGTGAGCTGTGTTTGTCATACATCTCCATTCACTATCATAAGGCAGTTGTTGCTGAATGTGTAGCTAATATAAAGTTGTTTTTGGTGATACAAAAAATGTATGAAGAAATGTAAATTATTTTATATGGAAAGGATTTTATAATGTAAATAAATGTTAATAATTTAGGTATTTGACAGAACTGTGAGTTCCCACCATGCCCCAAATCCAAACATTTGTTCTTCCTTCTCACTTCCTCCCCCCGCCCATCCATATGCAGTGAAATATACATTCCTACAATCCGACATGTGAACAATAATAAACTAAATAAGTTCATAAAAACAAAACTAAATATGCACATAGTAATATTAATAATAAACAAATACACAATTTCTAATAATTAAACTCAAATACAACACTTATAGCCAAACGGCTACAACAATTTATTTTAAATTATGTGAAGCAAAAAGGTTTAAGCGCGCGCTGTGTGAACAAAAACTGTAATCAGTGCCGTGTCGTGATGATGGCGCTGAAGTGTAGTGAAAGCAGGCTAGTGAAACGTAATGCGCTAGTTTATGATCGAATCAGAGAAAAAATGCACAAGCGTGGTTTCTCCAGAGAGAAATCGCAGCTCATAAGCAAACTATAGACACTGCTGAGACATTACGTCACATCGATGTCACGTGTCTTTACGGGATTTTTACGGGTTGTGTGTGAACGCACTCTGTGATTCGGAAAATCTCTGGCAGTGTGAATGAACCAAAACCAAACGAACCCGGGTCAAATCCTGGGTCACTTTATCCGTGTATTATCCGGAATCTCTGTGTGAAAGGGGCTTAACAGAACATAAGTTGTTTATTGTTTACAACATTATGTGCTTATTTTTTAATTAACGAAATGTCAGTCTTCATCTTTATAACAGATACAATACAATACAACAATCTTCAAGATACAGTAAATCTTCAATTGTGTAACAGATTGTCACCTTAAAAACAGTAATTTGCGTGGTGTAACAAGCAATGCTATATAGAAATGTATAGTTAGCATCTTAATTTAATCTTTGTTTTATTATTTTATTAGTTCATTAACTAACTGTTAACTCAACTAATTTAATGTAAAGAGTTGGATACTAATTAAATAATGTCAATTATATTAAATGTAGGCTATTGATTAGAGTTGCCATAGACTAAAGATTTTTCTAGTTGAGTAGTAATCATTCATTTAAGCAATTAGCCGACTAATCGCACGAATATAGCCTATTATGCGCTCAAGTGCATATATAAATCTTGCCGCAAACGTAGGCTAATGATAATAAATATGTCTTAAAAAATAACAAGGCATTTTAATTGTTTATTAATAAACAAATCTCCATTGTTAAGTGGATCCGCGCCTTTAGAAAGAAATGCATCTTACATACGGATTACATAATCAGACGATATTTGCTTTCGATTCAATTTTTTCCGTTTAGAAGTGGACATTTCAAGCTTTATATAGATATATTTCTCATGTATGTGAGGCTAGTGTATATTGTGTTTCTGTTTATTTTTGAAATGCAGAAATGATGGAGTATTTTAAGTTGTGTCAACTGTTTATAGGAAAATGCAAGTAATCGCGCCGGCGCCTCCATGTCATGAAGTGCGCGCTCCACACTTAACGTTAGAGCGAGCGACCGTGCCAGACGAATAAGTCCTTTTCATGTTTAACAAATCAAATCATGCATTTTCTACATACCGCAAGTAAACCTGTGGGCTAAACTGACAGAGAGTGAAATAATCGTCTTGTCAGAGACGATTATTGCTCAAACCATCTTGCTCAAACCATCAATCACAAACAATATGATTCATATCGATGGGTATAATCTCTTTAGGATGGATCGTGTGGGTAAAGAAGGGAGTAGCCATATGCTAAGGCGGCGTTGGAATGTTGTTCCACTGAAACAATAACAAAACCAAAATTTCTTGTGCCATTTAATTAAATCTACCCAATGGCGCTTCTCTGACTGTGGTAGGATGCTACCGCCCACCTTCGGCCACAGCTGGAGCAACTGCCCTGCTGTCTGACTTTGTGCATAAACTGCCCAACGAGTATAGGAGTACTAGGAGACCTGAACTGGGACTGGCTGTCGACTTCATCAGCGTTAAGATACCTATGTGATGCGTTACATTTGACGCAACTAGTACAGTCACCTAAATGTATAGTGGATACTTTCAACAAGCACTTTATTAATCCAGGAATAGCTACTCAGTCTACACTCCCAGCCAACCCCACAGATAGAGTAACCTCTAACACAAACTTGTCTAATGTAAGTTTGAATAACTTTAACTTTGCTTCTATATCTGTCTCTGAATTACGAAAGGCATTGTTTGGCCTGAACTGTAAAAAATCTGCTGGCCCAGAACAGATTGAGCCATATTTCCTCAGAACTGCACCAAATTTGATTGCTGATCCTATCTACTCCATTTTTAATCATTTTTAATCTCCATTTTTAATCACACATCCTCACATACGTTCTCACACTCATCCTCACATAACACTCTCACACACATCCTCACATACACTCTCACACGCATCCTAAGTCCTCACACTCACTCTCTCACGCATCCTCACACTCACTCTCACACACCCTCACATACACTCTCTACATACAGTCTCTCTTACACACAACACCCTCGCACATGCACATCTTTGTTGCCAATGTCCACTACAAGCATCCCATGTGCAAATTCCCACTATTCTGCTACTTTTATTGCTATATATTAAGAGCATATTATACAATTATTACTGAGATTTCTTTTTTTTTTCTTTTTTTTTTTGACAGATGCCTTTTCAAGATAAACCCGTAGAAGGGATCAAAAGTAGAAAAAGAGCACATCAAGAAAGCAACTGGCAGTCAGTCCAAAGGTTATTTCACTGATTAACAAAATTGCAGACTATGAATGGATGGAGTAAGAATTTTGGAAGCGTGACGAATCTGAGTGTTTAATTATTATTTTTTTTTTTTTTCTAATCTATCTGTTGACAAAGTTTTTTATTGGTGTATTGTTGTAGTTATGAACTAGAACAAGTTATACTATTTGGTATATTGTTGAATTAAACATTAAAAAGGATGTGTGAGAGCTCAAGAAAATACAGAAAATTTCATGTAAAAACTGTATTTTGAATAAAGGAAAATTACTGTAATTTTACGTGTTGGTTATTTTCTGTCATTTGACATGTTTTTTCTAGCACCCCAGCTGCTGGAATTTTACCGTTTTTTTACAGGGATTTAAATAAAGGAAACTTACTTTAATTTTACGTGTTGGTTATTTTCTGTAATTTTACGCTTTTTTTCTGGCACCCCAGCTGCCGGAATATTACCTTTTTTTTTTTTTTACAGGGATTTTTTTTTACAGAGGTTCTATTCCTAAGTCATGGAAATCGGCATTTGTCCTCCCACTATTAAAAAGTGGAGACCCATTGGCCTTAGACAATTATCGGCCAAACTCCAGACTATCTGTCTTGGCTAAACTATTTGAGTCTCTTATAAATGAGCAACTAAAACATTTTTTAGCTGAAAACATAGGTTTTCTTAATTGCATTTGGTTTTCTAAATTGGTTTTCTAAATACCTGAGTGGTAGAACTCAGTGTGTGGCATTAGATAACTGTACCTCATCCTTGATAGACGTAAAAATGGGTGCTCCCCAAGGATCAGGTTTGGGTCCTATTTTATTTTCTATTTATATAAATAATTTAGGTGCGGATCTGAATCAAACAAAGACTCATTTTTATGCAGATGATACTATTTTGTACACCTCTGCTATGTCACTGAAGGAAGCAATTCATCATTTAAAGTCTAACTTTGGTCAAGAACAAAAATCTCTGGTAGTATTAAAGTTGGCATTAAATGCTAAAAAAAACAAAATTAATGTTTTTTACACATTCGCATTTCATATAGATTTCACTATTTCAACACAAAGTGGTACTCCAATAGAGAGAGTGACTTCCTACAAATACCTAGGTATTTGGTTGGATGATAAATAGTCTTTTAGGATCCATATTGAGAGCCTTTTAAAAAAAACTCACAACCAAGTTAGGTTTTTATTTTAAATTAAAGAAGTGCTTTCCTTATTCAGCAAGGTAAAGGTTGGTGCAGAGCACATTCTTATCAGTTTTGGATTATGGTGACCTAATTTATATATACTTCATTTGACAGCAAGGTTGTCAAAAACAAATACTATTAATTATTCCAACAGAACTAGGTAAAAGCTTTCTCTTCATATGCACTAAAGGTTTGGAATGAACTCCAAAACACTTTAAATATAGAATCACTTCCACCTATTAATACTTTTAAAAACCTTTTAAAGTCAACTCTGACTGAACAGTGTGATTGCTTTTAGCTAGGTGCCTTTTAAGTTGTATGTCTGTATTTGCTTATGTTAAGTATAATGTCTTGTTTGTGTTTTAATATGTACAGTATAGTGTATGTATAGAGATTTGAGGTGTAGTATATAACCTTTGTCCTGTCTTATGTATTTTTGAAACTTTTGGCTGCCAGTCTTGGCCAGGACTCCCTGTGAGAAGAGCTACTGTAACTTAATTGGACTTTTCCTGGTCACATAAAGGTCAAATAAAAAATAAAATAAAATGTTGCTGCGTCTTTATACACTCACCTAAAGGATTATTAGGTACACCTGTTCAATTTCTCATTAATGCAATTATCTAATCAACCAATCACATGGCACTTGCTTCAATGCATTTAGGGGTGTGGTCCTGGTCAAGACAACTTCCTGAACTCCAAACTGAATGTCAGAATGGAAAGAAAGGTGATTTAAGCAATTTTGAGCGTGGCATGGTTGTTGGTGCCAGACAGGCCGGTCTGAGTATTTCACAATCTGCTCAGTTACTGGGATTTTCACGCACAACCATTTCTAGGGTTTACAAAGAATGGTGTGAAAAGGGAAAAACATCCAGTATGCGGCAGTCCTGTGGGCGAAAATGCCAGAGGAGGAGAATGGGCCGACTTATTCAAGCTGATAGAAGAGCAACTTTGACTGAAATAACCACTCGTTACAACCGAAGTATGCAGCAAAGCATTTGTGAAGCCACAACACGCACAACCTTGAGGCGGATGGGCTACAACAGCAGAAGACCCCACCGGGTACCACTTATCTCCACTAAAAATAGGAAAAAGAGGCTACAATTTGCAAGAGCTCACCAAAATTGGACAGTTGAAGACTGGAAAAATGTTGCCTGGTCTGATGAGTCTTGATTTCTGTTGAGACATTCAGATGGTAGAGTCAGAATTTGGCGTAAACAGAATGAGAACATGGATCCATCATGCCTTGTTACCACTCTGCAGGCTGGTGGTGATGGTGTAATGCTGTGGGGGATGTTTTCTTGGCACACTTTAGGCCCCTTAGTGCCAATTGGGCATCGTTTAAATGCCACGGCCTACCTGAGCATTGTTTCTGCCCATTTCCATCCCTTTATGGCCACCATGTACCCATCCTCTGATGGCTACTTCTAGCAGGATAATACACCATGTCACAAAGCTTGAATCATTTCAAATTGGTTTCTTGAACATGACAATGAGTTCACTGTACTAAAATGGCCCCCACAGTCACCAGATCTTTGGGATGTGGTGGAACGGGAGCTTCGTGCCCTGGATGTGCATCCCACAAATCTCCATCAACTGCAAGATGCTATCCTATCAATATGGGCCAACATTTCTAAAGAATGCTTTCAGCACCTTGTTGAATCAATGCCATGTAGAAATAAGGCAGTTCTGAAGGCGAAAGGGGGTCAAACACAGTATTAGTATGGTGTTCCTAATAATCCTTCAGGTGAGTGTATTCACATTCCTGATTGTTTGAATGATCAGCCTTCAGGGGCCCCCATAAAATGCGGGGCCCCAGGCAATTGCCTGGCTAGCCGGCCCTATTGCGACGCCTCTGTCATGATGTCATGAGTTGACAAAAATTACATGGCTACTTTTGAATGCTCAAGTTACCATTAGAATGATATAGTTAAAGTATCTGCCAGCAGGGGCTAACTGGCTCATGCTAACCAGACAAATTCTTTGAGTTCAGCGTCTTTTTCCTAATTGCCTTGCATGCCATTACTCACTCAAGTGTCATCATTCATTGATTGGTCCAAACCCTTTGTGCCCTACTTACAGAATTCACAATGTTGTTGTTGTTGTTGTTTTAACCAACGTTATATTAGCAAGATGAGTCAGATATAGAATTTTTTTTTTTGTCAGGGATTTAGAGTAAATATGGGCAGTGTATTAGAAGTGTGACATATTTCCTGTGCTGACCATTACATTATGGCTTTGCAGGTTTCACCAAATGTAATTAGGCAATTACATTCCGTTGGTTGAAATGTAACTACTATATACATTAGGGTGCATCAAAAAACACAATTCTTGAATTTTAATATGGCTGGGTGCTAAAAGTGTTCCAATATATGTAGAAACATCACATGCAAAATATTTTTCCAGTACATGATGATTTAGGGGTGCCACCACACATCTTTTTTTGTTGGATAAAGTAGTTAACAGTGCTCAATGGTTGCCATTGAGATCTGAGGTAAACAATACTACAGCTCAGGAAAACTGAGGTGATCTTTCTGTTTGAGGTGATCTTTCTGTGTTGGGTAAGTATTATTAAATATTACTATCATATCTGTAGTTATGACCTAGCTTTCTTGGCCAGCATGAAGACTGACAGAGTGGCCACATTTGGTGTATTAGACAAAAAGGTGCAACTCAAGGTGAAGCCGCGAGAGGAGCGTCAAGATGCCGCAGCAGTCAGGCAGTCCCGCTATGAAAAGAAGCTGGAGGAGATGTCAGCAATGTCCAGCTTGGATTCGGAGAGTGATGAGGAGTGAGAGGAGGATACTCACACGGGCTATCCACCATCTGAGGGCGAACCATCCCACAAGCATAAGAAGACTGGAACAAACGTCTTCATTCCATATGACATCCTTAGCCAACAAAGTGTCGTGTCACTGGCTACAAGGTTGAAGATGTCACCAATGCAACAGGCTGCCTTCACGAGTGGTCTTTTTGCAGAGTCAGGCAGTGAATTTACACATCTCTCTGCATCTTACGCAACAGCTGACAGAGCAAGACGCCAAGTGCTGGAGACAATCAGTGAGGAACAGCACAAGCATTGGACACCACCTCCATTGTGTAGCCTACACTGGGACAGCAAGTTAACACCGATGCTCAGCAATGTGTGCCAGTTCGAGGAGCGTCTTACAGTGATGGTTGGAGATGCAGAGCGGCCGAAACTGCTTGGTGTCCCGGCGTATAAGAAGCAGACCAATGAGGCTGCAGGACTGATGCTGCGCTGACCAGGTTGTCAACATGGCATTTGAAACCACTGCGTCAAACACCAGCTATCTCACTGCAGCCTGCATTGCCTTACAGCTCTCACTGGGCCAACCAATGCTTTGGTCTGGGTGCCGGCACCACATTGGTGAGGTCCTCCTGAACCAGGTTTTCACAGACCTGAAGGTGGAGTCATCACGCTCGCCAGAGGTGACCTTGTTCACACGTCTGAGAGAGAAATTGAACCTGTTACCACAAGAATCCAGTAGCCAATGGTCCCGCTACATTCCTGGCAACACCGAGCAACCACTCCTGGGCAATTTATGTGCTGAACGTGTCAGGTGCGCAAAAGAAGTCACTGACCACAAGCGTCTTGTGTTTCTGGATGCAGATGGTGAAGAGCAGACTTAAGTGACCTTCCAACGACCGGGAGCGCTCCACAAGGCACGATGGACGGCCAAGCTGCTCTATACTCTCAGACTGGCTTTGATGGAGCAGCACATCGCGTTGCTTCCCAAGGGCACAATCACCACGCGGCAGCAGGTGCCGAAGATTCTGGCATTTGCCATTTTCATTACACACATTTATGCAAAGTAGTGGTTGACCTGCGAGAAAGCTGTAGATGCTGCCTGGAATGACCTGACACTGTACCACCACCTGCAGGCATACAAGGCTGTAGATGAGGGCATTGCAGCATCAACGATCAAGGCGCTGGAGAGACATCGCTGGTACCTGACAGGTGAGATGATACCCCTGGCTCTCTTCGGCAGCAAGGTGCCCAATAATGACAAGCGTGCACTTGCCAGAGCGATCTTGGAGCACAAAGCCGCTGATCTCCCCATGCACATCCCTGAGCAGCGCTTTGGCACTGAAAAAAACCAGCAGCCATATCACCCTGTAGCCCAAGACTGGTTGCCCACTGAAGCTGAGCAGGGCTGAGGCTGGTCAGTGTCTGGATGGGAGACCTCCTGAGAAAACCAGGTTGTCTGCTGGAAGAGATGTTAGTGAAGCCAGCAGGGGGCGCTCACCCTGTGGTCTGTGTGGGTCCCAACACCCCAGTAAAGTGACTGGGATACTATACTGTCAAAGAGCACCGTCCTTCGGATGAGACGCTAAGCCGAGGTCCTGACTCTCTGTGGTCATTAAAAATCCCCAAATTTGGCCAAATTTCCCCAGTGGCCTCTGTCCATCATGGCCTCCTAATCATTCCCATATATATACTGATTGGCTTTATTACTCTGTCTCCTCTCCACCAGTAAGCTGGTGTGTGGTGGGCGTTCTGGTGCAATATGGCTGCCGTCGCATCATCCAGGTGGATGCTGCGCATTGCTGGTGGTTGAGGAGATTTTCCTTTCCATGTAAAGCGCTATATAAATGTAATGAATTATTATTTATATGTGTGTCCGACATCCGTCACTGCTGCACAAAATTCAGGGTAAGGCCACATGAACATGTCCCATTGACCTCCATTCATTTTGTCTATAGGACTAATGAATGGAGAATCTTGAAAGTTGAATTCTGAGAAATGCCCAAGTTGCCCAAAGGGCAAACAAACAACTTTTACTTTGATAACCCAATAGAATATGTTACTGTATAAAAGTTCACTGTTCTCAACATTTCCAGGTCAACCTTTTGGCAATTAGACTAAAAATTGCACATTTTACGAAATTTCGCCAAAGTTCATGTGTTAGGTGGCACCCCTAAATCTCAATGGAATTCCTCAAAACTTTGCAAAAGTCATTTTTATGTTAATTGGAACAACATTCAGATTCTTACCATCCGGGTTCCAAAAACATCAAACACAACACGTTGTCTCTTATTTTTGATCGGCTCCGAATGCCCGTCCACTCCCCAGTGCATTCTACCTGAGAGACTTTTTATCTCTGCACTCACATGGGAGGTCGAGTCGAAGGTCCGCACAGCCTTAAAAGGGGTAACGCCTCCGCCTGAATGCCCAGCGGGTCGGTTATTTGTGCTGGAGGGGATCCGGTTCGACTTCATTCGATGGGGTCATGGTTCCAATGTGGCGTGTCATCCAGGAGTTATTCGTACCAGGTTTTTGGTCAAACAACGATTCTGGTGACCCTCTATGGCTCGTGATATTCAGGATTTTGTTTTGGCCTGCTCGGTTTGTGCCCGTGGCAAGACTTCCAAACGAATCCCAGAGGGGCTGCTTCAACCGCTGTCTGTCCCTTCGAGGCCCTGCTCCCATATTGCGCTAGATTTCCACCCTCCCTGGGCAATACGGTCATTTTGACTGTAGTGGACCAGTTCTTGAAGGCAGCACATTTTATTCCCTTGCCCAAATTACCCTCAGCCAAGGAGACAGTGGTTGCTGTCGTAGATCACGTCTTTCACATTCATGGCAACAGGGGGGGCCCAGTTTATCTACGGATTTTGGAAAGAGTTTTGTCGATTACTGGGGGTGAGTGTTAGTCTGTCTTCTGGATTCCATCCCCAGACTAACGTTTTAAAGATTTAGAAAGTTTTACGATGTCTGGTGTCTCAGAAACCTTCCTCCTGGAGTCAGCAACTGGCTTGGGTTGAGTACGCTCATAACTTGTTATCAGTTTCGTCTTCTGGCCTCTCTCCGTTTATCCAGAGGTGTCGCCACACATGGAGAAGAGCCCGCGAGACAGTTCTCCAGGTGGGAGCGTGCACAAAGACTCAGGCCGATCGCCACTGGCTGTAGCCTCCAGTATACGTCGTTGGTCAAAAAGTGTGGCTTTCTTCTAAGAACATTCCTCTCCGCTCTGTTAGTAATAAACTGGCTCCCAAATTTATCGGCCCGTTCACTGTCTCTAAGATCTTCAGCCCAGTGGCAGTCCGCCTAAAACTCCCTCCTGCGTACAGGATAATTATTCCGTCTTTCATGTTTCCAAATTAAACGTATAAATCCGCCTGCCCCGGTTCCTCGCCGTCTCGTAGATGAGGAACCAGTCTATTTGTTGAATTTTGGACGTGAGACGGAGGGGACGCGAATTTCAGTACTTGCTGGACTGGGAGGGTTACGGTCCGGAGGAGAGAAGTTGGGTCATCCTAGGGACATCCTGGATCACTCCCTTAATGATGATTACAATCAACGGGTAAGTTTTCCTGGGAGCACCAGTCATGGTACTGTCACGTTTCATGGGTTCACTGACTCGCCCTCGCTGTGTGTGTGTGTGTTTGTGTGAGTGGGCGTGGCTCATTTATCTTGGCTGATGCACTGATCAGTGCCAGCTGTTTCTAGTTTAGCGTCTTATTTATTGTCTGTGATTTCGTCCTGACTTTTTTTAGATCGTTGTGAGGCTTCACTGGGATCACTGCCCAGCTCTGTGCCTTCTGGTCTCCGTTGCCTGGCTCGTGATGTTTCTCGTTTCCCGGATTTACTGAGTTCCTACAGGATCTGCCCGGACTTCTATTTCTGCCCATTGCTTCCCTGCTTACCATTGACTCTCCAGCCTTGCCCCTTCGTCTCTGACCAGCACTTTCTACTCCGTTTACCTAACTGTTGTAAATAAACTCTTTTTCACTCGCAACTGGAGTCTATTTGCTTTCTTACGTTACAGTTTCTGAAAATTATATTATTTTAATACTCAACTGAAATTTAGCATTGATACCACTTTTGTATTAGCACTATATAGCATTAGTCTCATGTGTCAGTAGCACAATGTATAAAGACTAATCTTTTAATTTTAAAAATGTATTTCAGTCTTAAGGTGGAATAAAAAGACACAGCAAACTTTTAGATTTTCAGAAATTAGAGTTGCTTGAAGAAGATTAAAAAGACAGTCTTCTGTATTTTTACATCTTTAAAGGGACAATGTGTAGTTTTTTAGGTATTTTATTATCTAAAATCAATATTTGTATTAATAAATATGTCCTCAACCTCTGCCAATTATCTGACTTATCCTCGTAAACTAAGAATTTATTATCCTTATTCATGTGACGGGTAGGTCCACGAAGGCTTCCATGTTGTTCCGCTCCCTTGAAAAACTATAATAGCAGAGAGGGTCAAAAAGTACTAGGCCAACGCGTTTTCGTTCAGAGCCAGCGTCGCGTAACTGAAAGCAGCAGAAGCAGAGGAGCAGAGCAGAGCAGTGAGAGGCGCTTGTCACTGCCCCGGCAAGTCAGTCAGTAATTCATACTGTAACATTTGTTTGTTTGTTGTGTCAAGTTGCAGTTTGTTTGAAATCACAAACCGGTTCACCCGAAGGAAAACTCGACGAAGTGCTTTTAGAAGCTTTTTGGTACATAACAGCTACCGTAGATGCAACACGCATTTGAAAAAGCGTTTTTTTATTATGATTTAAAACATAATGATTACAATATATCAGACATGAAAATCACTCACCTTTCGGCGAAATTCGCCGTTTTGAAACCAAAATAGGTGACCTGTGACCTACGTGAATCGTGTAAATTTGATGAGAAAATGTTTGGGGGGGGGGGGGGGGGTATACTATATGAAGTCATACTATATGAAGTCATACTATATTATGATGTGAGAGAGAAATTTAAGTCATTAAATTCAAGTTCACGAAAACGTTTCCCTCCGCTTCGGCTGTCAGTCATTCTCCATTCAGCATCAAACAGCGCGTCGCGTTCGGTTACAACCTTTACAGTCTATGGTCGCAACACAGTCAACGATGAAACTCTCTCCAAGATGATTCAATGTTAATATTATTATACTTGATCTGTAGATAAAGCTCTATGGTTTCGCATAAAATGACTATCTTGCAGGACTTTATTGCTGTATCTTAATATGTTCCTTTCTACCGTGTGTCTCACAAAACTGGAGAGCACTATGTTCTTCACGCGCACAGTTACTGAAATTTAAAACTGTTAAAAGAAAAGGCTCAATAAACTGTTGCATAGATAGATACTGTATAATACACTACGTATCAATATGTCTTTCCTTTGTGCTTTGAACTTTTCAATGCGGACTCGACGAGCTGCGAGCTGTGACTCCGTGTTGTTTCAAGCGCACCATTCTGCGCTCGGGATGCGCATAAGCGCTTTGTGCCGCACTGTGTTGGATCCTTTCATAATCATATAATAGGCCTACTTTTGCGCAATGAAAGATTATTTATAGACTTTTTTGTTCTGTCCTATCTATCATATGTTGCTGGCTCATTAAACAGCTGTGATATACATTTAAACAATATTCTTAATTTTATAGTAGCCTAGACTATATATAAAATAATTGATCTTTCTGATTTTTATCATGTTTTTCATTAATGTACTTTACAACAATACAAACAGCAAAGTGTAACGTTTTACCAGATTTAGTGCTACACGTCTTATTTGTTCCCCACTAAATAATGTTTTTTCACTAAATGTTCAGATTTTATAAAATTATTGTCCACTTGTGATTTTTCTAGACTAAATTTTACTGCTGAGTTATCCACTAATGTAGTTTATAATAGAATTTTTGTCATAGGTTATGATCATATTTTTTTTTGATTTGTTGTTTTTCTTTATAATGAAGTTGTCTGTATTAAGTAGATTGTGTTTAACACACAAAAGAGTGATTATTAGTTCAACACATTAGTTTTTTATTGCGCTGGTATGCTAAAACTGCATCAGATTGATGCTTTAAATATGGAATATATAAAATTTTCTTACGGGGGAGCATGCCCCCGAACCCCCCTAGATGGGTAATATCCTTCTCACCTTTTTCACCCCTGAACCGTTTTCATGCCTGATATATGGAAAATGTAGCATTGGTGCATGTTAATTCAGAGTTTGTGTCATCTGAAGTCCTCGCAGGAGATTGTGTCATCCCTTCACAGGTGTTGGTTCATCTGAAATCTTCATAAGAGGGTGGATCCAAACTAGAGCTGACGTACTCTAGATACCACGGGATGGGCATCCCGAGATAAAGCAGAAAAGCAAATGGAAACTGATTTGCGTCGCTGCTGTTCATAACAATAAGCAAAGTTAATCATGCGCATTTGATCTGAAAGTAATAAGTAATAACTGGACTAATAAGATTATGAGATGCATTTTGTGAATTCTTGGCTAAAGAGATGTGTCTTTAATCTAGATTTAAATTGAGAGAGTGAGTTTACTGACCCCAAACGTTTTAACGATGGTGTATGCTATGCTTTGTTATGCATTTTTATTTTTATTTTATTTGTTTAACTTCAGGCATAAAGAAGTGAATGACACATCCATGTTGTGTAACATGTCTAGTTAAATTAACTACACTTGTAGTGACTCTGCTAGGGCACCTGTGTGAACTTGAAGGCAACTGACTTCACACAGAATTATTTATTGGTTACATTTACAAATCGAAATAAGTGTAATGTAAATCTCACCTGTATTCTCATGTATGAAGCAAACAGAAGGATCTGACTCAGAGCCTTTACCAGGATTTATTTACTGTCTGTCACTTGATCAAAATTCAAAATTGACTTCTAATTTTAGTGTGTGTGTGTGTGTGTGTGTGTGTGTGTGTGTGTGTGTGTGTGTGTGTGTGTGTGTGTGTGTGTGTGTGTGTGTGTGTGTGTGTGTGTGTGTGTGTGTGTGTGTGTGTGTGTGCTGTCGCTTGGCTGGTATCATATGAGACACTTGAGACTGATATCAATACTTAATCACCAACTGATACTCAGAGATATAGAGAAAGGAGGACTGGCTGACAGAGTGTAGAACAGGGAAGAGAAAAACAAAGAGAGATAAAATATGGTCAGTTTCATGTGTAAATCAAAGTCTAATATAGAAATATAAAACAAAAAGGGTTAGTGTAAGATTAGAAGAAAATGGGTTGGAGAGAATATTCGAGAGGGTAAAATACAGAGAGAGAGTGGTTTACACAAGCTGCTTAATCATTCACAGCCACCATGAAGGATTACGTTTCTCTGTTATCACATTTAGAGGCAGCTTTGTACAAAGTCCAGTTTGAGGTCCATAGAATGTAAAAGAAAGGAAGATAAATGTAAATAAGATAAATGCGTGTTCACGCCATGTTGAAATTACCATAATTACAAGATTCCACTTGTAAAAAGCATAGAGGTCCACGCAGAACTAGTAATTAGGCCGTACAATTATTTATTAATTGTATGATCCTTGTTAATCTAATTAAATACAACTATTTAAGATAACTGGAATAACTGAATAATCTTATTTAAAGAAGAAAAGCCATCAAATGTGGAAGGGAGAAGCAATGGAATCATAGGGGAGTAAAGAATAAAGAAAATTAAAAAACGAAATATACTATACACAAAGACAGTCAAAGGTCTTCGTATAAAAATACAAAAAGTCGTGTGATTAATCAGACTGCATTATTATATTATATTATGTTATGTTATGTTATGTTATATTATATTATACTATATTATATTCACCCACTGTTTTAACTTGATAAATTCAGAACAATGAGACAGATTTAATAAGCACAGGAAACATGAGATAAACATAAGAGACAGCACAAAACATTAACACAAGACAAAGAACTGAAAATAACTGGGGTATAAATAAATACACAGGATGACGAGTACCAGGTAAGACCCTGTTAAATGAAACAAAGAATAACTATGGCAACTAACAAGATTACAATGAAAACAAGGAAACATGAACTACACCAGAGGCACATCAAGACAAAAGAATATCAAAATAAAAGTCCAGGAACATCGGGGGACAGGGAATCATGGCCAATCAATTTATATTATTATTGTATTATATTATATTATATTATATTATATTAATAATTTTCACATGAAAGTAAATCATATTATGTTTTATTGTTTAATTATATTAAATACAATTTCAAGTAAAATTAAAGATAACATATTAGGCTCACACTCTAAGTGACGTGAACAAAGCAGTAAAAAGGCTTGGTTTTAATTGAATATTTACAGTAATTATGTTATGGAACCTTTCATCGGCCACCTTATATACAGTACAACATTGAAGTCAAGTCAAATTTATTTGTAGCCTATAGCATTTTTCACAATACACATTGTTTCAAAGCAGCTTTACAAAAATCATTATATTAAAATTTATACTATCTTAATTTCTTCATGACCTAGTCACATTTATAAGATTAGAGCTGGACGATAATTTAGGTTGTTTTGTGAACCTTTTTCCATTATACTTTATACTTCGTGTATAATAAAGAAGTTCAATGGATGTTAAAGGTTCTTTGTAGAACCATAAATGTCAATAAATAACCTTTTATTTTTAAGAGTGTACTATATATACAACTTTACATAGAGCTGTGCGATATAGTTAACAGTTTTTAACTATATAAACAATCATGCACACAGTTTTATGTGAGTGTGTATGTATGCAATTAAAGTTGTATTTACTATACTGAATGCATTTATCTTAACTTTTAATATATCGCTGACTGATTATATAGTTAACATTTTGCAATGAATAATATAAATCTAAATCATTGTATCAATCACTCCACTGTCATCAGCGTTACTGAATATGATAAAATAAATAAATAAAACAAGAAATGAGCAAGAGAATTGTAAATAGATTATTGTGCTGTACCTGGGACAAATGCAGTTGTACGTTGTTATATTATATTATATTATATCACATTATATTATATTCACCCACTGTTTTAACTTGATAAATTCAGAACAATGAGACAGATTTAATAAGCACAGGAAACATAAGAGATAAAGACCAGCACAAAACATTAACACAAGACGAAGAACTGAAAATAACTGGGGCATAAATAAATACACAGGATGACGAGTACCAGGTAAGACCCTGTTAAATGAAACAAAGAATAACTATGGCAACTAACAAGATTACAATGAAAACAAGGAAACATGAACTACACCAGAGGCACATCAAGACAAAAGAATATCAAAATAAAAGTTCAGGAACATCGGGGGACAGGGAATCATGGCCAATCAATTTATATTATACAATATTAAATTAATATCAATATTTTAGTCATGTATTATATTTTTCTCTTAGAGGAAGCTTTAAGATAAACAGATAAAAATATGATTTCAAACCAGACTTCATGTCCACATATTTATTTGCTGAGATAGCCATTCCATAAGTGGTACAGTTGGCCAGTTATTAAATTAATAACTAGCTGACTGTAAAATCTTTATGTAAGATTTTAGACATATTATGGCCAGTTATTTGTGTTTTGTCTAACAAAAATAGTTCCAAGTGAAGTCGAAAAATGTCGGCAAGCAACACAAATGCTAACAAATAAATACAAACACATACACTGACAAAAGTTATATAAATGGTGATGTGTCCCAGTGCGGTTTTGCTAAATAACACCACACTTAAAATGTCAATTGTCACACTAACTGTTACATTAATGGACATTTTTTTGTCCTTTTTATTGTCAGCCTTTTTTCCTGTCTCTTTCTCTTTTCATAAATAATGTCATTATTTACCAACAAGCAGACATACTTGTGTGTTAGGGGGACACACTGACACAGAGAAAAATGGCAGAATAAACCTACTGATTTCATTTCACACATCACACTCTCACACACTCCTGGACAACTTAACTTATATCCTCTTAACAGTGTGTTTATTATCAGAGTAAACATACATTCAGAAAAACACATAAACACAATCTCAGGATCATCGGCGCTTGCTCACCTTTCCACTGTTGTTGGATAAGCATCAAACTCATGATTTTTTATGCAGAGTATCATCAAGGATTGCTATCAAAATACACCCTCTGACTTCACTTATGATGTGCTTGACAACTGTATTATCAGGAAACTAGACTTTCATGACGTCTTCCATATGTTCTGTATGCAAAGCATATATATATATATATATATATATATAACACACACACACACAAAATGTGACTAGTAAATATATTTAAACATTTTTGATAAGAGTCATTATAAAATGTAATTATTGTTACATAAATGACAATCAATATAAAATAAGTTTTTAACAATATTTACTATATTTTAGGTTTTTTTAAAGGACTCTACCTTATATTCTGCAATATCTAACCTATAACTCTTCCATAATTTATCCCCTAAGAATTATTATATTAAAAAACAATGCAAATAATAAAATCATAAATTCATGTTATCATTGTTAGCAATTGTATCAATAGTTATAGTTATAGTTATACTTATAGTTGCACGTATGTCCCTTAACAGGCTGGATGTTTTTATGGTCTGATAAACAAAGGCAGCATTATTACCTGAGCTGTTATACATGTCCTTTGTAGTAAAGCCTTGATTAAAAAAAATACTAATTGTAAGAAATGGGAAATTTTAAAACTTTAAAAAATATACTGAAATAATCCCAGACCATACAGCACCAGAGGTACAGTGCAGCATTAAAAAATAACTTTATAATGAACCATTTTAATAGCAGATTTGAGAACAACAGAACAACTGAGAACTACAACGTTTTAAAATTGCATTTGGAAGGTGCAAGACTTGAATGTCCTTCCACTAGTTACAGCTCATAAATATTGAGACTACCAAGGGTACATTTTCAGTAAGCTCAGACCTTGACAAGTGGAAAGAGTCGATTATTTGAACAGTATCAGATATATGTATACAGCGTTTTGTTGATAATTATATATCAAGCATTTAAAGCTGAGTCGTATTTAGTTGGTTGCTAATGCTATACAATACTGTCATCTGGAGGTAAATTTGAAAACTGCACTGCACTGTACTGTCCATGACAAACCAGCAGAGGGAGACATATCCATGAAGATTACTAAACCGTTTAATTTTCCAAGCTAAATAGTAGGCCAAAACCCATTTCATTGTTGGATCTAATCTAATGTTTCAGTTAATGTGCTATTTAGCGTATCACAATCATATTTATGGAAACATATGGAAATGATTTTTTGATGATTTTTCTAGGATTCTTTCATAAATAGAAAGTTTAAATAAACATTATTTATTTGAAATAGAAATCTTTTGTAACATTTTAAATTTATTTTTGATACTTTTGATAAATTGAATGTGTTTTTGCTGAATAATAGTAGGCTATCCATTTCTTTAAAAAACCTGACCTCAAACTTTGAATGGTAGTGTATTTTACAACAATTACAAATTAAGCTTTGATCTTAAATTAGTAAACACGTACTGAGTGATAGCTTACTTAAAACAAAATTTGGAATCCTGTTTCTTTAACACATTTCAGCTACATTTCACAAGCCTAACATCATAAGAAACAGCCAAAAGTAGCTATCATGTCTATCTTTCAGCACGGACTGACCATAATCTCTTTTGCGTGAGAACAGCCTTATAGACTCGTACACAAACACACTCCCGCACTCACACACACCTAGAGAACAATGAGTGTTGATAATAACTTGTTAACTAAAGTGCAGAGTTGCTAAAAGATTATTTTTTTCCGTTCATGTTCTTCACATAATGAGGGACACAGGCACACATGGGCGTCCTGAGATTTCACTCTTTTTAATCTGAACTCTCACCTTCCTGCTTCCGCGTAGCCTACGTTTTGTTTTGTTTAAAGATTGTTTCTAATGGAACCATTTCACTATTTGTGCACTAACACACACACACACACACACACACACACACACACACACGCACACACAGTGTGAAATCGTTACACTTCACCTAATACTCAGTCGTGCCTAAGGCACAACATGTCCACTGAAAATTCGATTTAATTAAAGATTTATTCATTTACTTTCTCTATCTCTTCCTCTCAGTAGGCAGGTGCACAAGGAAAAACTTGTCATGCGTAAAAAGCCCTCTGCGTTGAGATAACCCATCATGCATTTCTCTTCAGGCATTTCTCTTCTCTGGTTGAGAGAGACTGTGGCTATATAGCCTAATTTGTTCTCCGTTTTCGCTGTCTTTCCAGCCCGATCTCATGGCAATTCGTACGAATTTTACGAGGTGGCTAATTCATACCAATTCATACGACCTCACTCGTACGAATTAGTACGATTTTTACTAAATTGTAGCCTACATACGAGTTGCCCAATTCGTATGAATTTGTACGAATGACCTGCCCTGACCCCGCCCCTATGTCTGTGCTAAACCTATCCAGTGTTTTCCCCCCAATGCTACTTAAAATGGCATTTCACAGTTTACATTTTTAGCATGCATTTCCTGGTAAATGAACCAGCAATCTTGATGTTCATGATGCTACTGTTGGATCTGTATGAACCCTCATGTTGTTTCAATCTTGTAAATCCATACAAATCATTTTCACATTCAAATCAAATCATTCATGCAAATCATTACTGTATGCAGCTCTAAGGTGAAGTGAAATGAAGTGACACTGACACCTATGGTGCAGGTTTTACACTGTCTGTTTTTACATCCAACCTGAGCTGTAAAGAAAGTGCTACTGTACATAATAGTGCATAATGATCATCATGATGAATGGAAAACACCTGCATGAGGTGTTAATTTGACTACCTGAGAATCATAAGAATTAGTTATGTTGCTATAAATTGAATGTATTTAGGTTGACTCAGTGATGTTAAATAACATTTTTTACTTGAATAAAACTTGAATTTATTTAGATGTTAATTTCTCATTTACATTTGTAGAATGCCTTTTATGTGTATTGTCAATAAATGTAATGGGAATACAAATGTTGATACAAACATTTGTATTCCCATTTTGATACAATTATAGATATTAATGTTGATACAAATATAGATATTAATGTCCCTGCTGTCCCAGTTTCACAAGGTGTGTCCCTGTGCCCTGTCAATGCACTAAAAATGTTAATGTGTCCCAGTTCCAGCTGTTGGCTTAAATCCTCAATGCCCTTCTATCATCTAATGACATTTGAGGTTATCAATAGGATGATAAGGAAACAGTTTGCCATCACTGATAAATACTGGAATTTTCCTTTGTCCACCAAAGGTAAATCAGTCATCACATTCAGATTCAGGTCATTTTTGAAAAACTTTAAAAAAAATTTTTTATTATTATTATTATTTTTTAGCTTGAATGTCATCTAATGCATTTCATAGTTTTGTATTTTAATAATGTGACCATTTTGTAGTTATTTGATGAAATATAGGGCCTGTAAATTTACATTTCAAAGTCAAAATCTGGTCACTTTAATAACAAAACATTGTACAAATTGCAAACCCCTGCAAATACTACAAAGAGAAATTTTGTGGGCGTCTTGTTTTGTGTGGGCTTCCTCTTTTGATTCATCTGGTGAGCCATCTGTTCACACTATCACATCCCTTTTAATGGAAATATATAAGGAAGGCATACAATTACACATATTCTAGAAAATAAAAAGGCAAATGAAAGAAGTCAAATTTTGCAAAGAACTAGATACGAAATCAGTCAGTTCCTCTCAAAACTCCCCTTAAAAAAAATAACAACAACCAAAAACAGAAAATGTATACCTTCCTTTTCCCACCTGCCCGAAAAAACATTGTAAAGGTGGTAAGAGAGAGAGAAAGCAGAGGTGTTGTTTGTGTGCGGCCAGAAGGAAATTACTCTTTGCTACATCTCGAGCCCAGTACTGCATTTTTAAACATGCTTTAAATAATACAGAATACGCCATGGCCAGAACACTTGTCTTTTGTCTAAGATGGGTGTGTAAAACAGCAATACACTTTAATGTAATTGTTTTTATCCAGAATTTCATTGCTTTATGTTTTTGTGTATGTTGGCACACAAAATGTATAGTCATTATTGTCACATTTTATCTATATTAGTCAAAAAAAATAAGTCATTATCAAGAGGTTTTGACTTCTCCCCCAAACGGCAGAGGGAACAAATCCTGGCCTTTGTTTTGTTTTTTTCCTTCTCTAAGAAAAATAGTTCTGTCTGTCACACATTAAAAGCTTGTTCCACATTACTCTCCCTCGTGGATTCAGGTGACCTACAAGCTCTTAAACCATTTTTTTCTGCTTTAAATATTTAATTAATATTATGTGCCCCAGACTCCTTAATTTCTTACATACTGCAGTTCTTTATCATTTTTACTAGCCCAATAAACTCGCCTCACATCCTGACGACAGAGTCTAAGAAAAATACTATGCTCACTTTTTTTGTTCTGTGGAACAATGAAGAAATTTTGAGAAATGCCTGAATGTTTTGTTTTGTTTTGTTTTGTTTTCCATACAATGGAAGTCAATGGTCACCAAAACTGGTTACCAAGATTCTTCAAAATCTTCTTTTGAGTTCCTCAGACAAAAGCAAGTCAGATTTCAAAATGACGTGAAGATGAGTATCTAATGACAGAATTTTCATTCTTGATTTGCTTTTGCCAAAACAATGATGTTTTTGTGATCTTGAAGGGCATATGGGGAAGGGACCAACATTTGTAGGGCCATGAAGGGCATTTCCACAAGTCCATTAGCGAAGGGTACAAGTGATGGTCAAGGAAGTAATTTAAGTGATGGTCATGTGACCCAGGGTGACAAGTCCTCACAATTCATTTTAAAGCTAGATGGCTGGAGATTTTTTGTTATAAACCGGATCATTTAAGTTGTTTTTCTATGATATATTACACACATATTTAGTCAAGTATTTCATATGAAGTTTATGGATATGGGTATGAAATGTTAAATAGTAGATGCATTAAATGTGACTACCTGCAGTGTCCAAGGAAGAGACTGCAAGTTTTATAAAGTTGAGAGCAGAGAGGAAACACACACACATATATAAAGCATATTTTTAAAAACGTATGTGGTTTAATAAACTGCTTAAATCTGGATTCAGTCATCCTTTTTCATACAGTGGGTGTAAGTAGTTTGAGCCATTTTATGTTTCGTCGAAAGCCTATATTGTGTTAAAGGGTTAAAGTTGTTAACTTTAACAACCCTCAAGTTGTTTCAAACCGGTATGAATTTCTTTCTTCTGCTGAACACAAAATAAGATATTTTGAAGAATGTCGGTAACCAAACCGTTAATGGGCCCAATTGGCCTCATTGAAAAAAATACCATTAATGTCAATGGGTCCATCAACTGTTTGGTTACCAACATTCTTCAAAATGTCTTATTTTGTGTTCAGCAGGTTTGAAACAACTTGAAGGTGAGTAAATGATGACTGCATTTTCATTTTTGGGTGAACTATCCCTTCAATAGATTTATAGTGTTTTTTTTTCCCTTCCAAGTTCAGTGTGGCAAACAGCAAAAACAGGCACAGCACGAAAGTCTACTTTTTGTTGCATGCCAGGGAGGCTCCTGAGGCGCAACGCTGCTCACACGTGCAGTGGGAATGCTGAGTAACCTGTTAATATGGGTGCTGAAACAAATATCCAATGGTCACATGCCACAGACGCTAGGCCTATATGTGTGAAACAGGCCTAAACATGAATATCAGTCACATGACCTCTTACGTCATCCTCTCTTTTTCCAGTTGACTGCCGCCATCTTGAGTACCTGCCGGGTACTGTCTACAATACTGACGGCATTAGCTAGGAAGCAGATTTTCTCTGTTTGTTTCACTTTATACATAACCAAATTTGTTTATGTAAACCCTGTGTGTATTTGACAGTATTCGCGCAATAAGACTAGAAAAATAACTTCGTTCAGTAACCTGTCGCTGTTGTTAGACAGGCTTAGTGCGCGTGCGCTTCGGGTGTAGGCGCTCAGAAAAGCCCTCGTTAGAACCGCGCATCAACACGTGAATGACTTGTTAGCACATGCAAATAATGAACTTATGTGAACTGCATTGTCCCGTTCCTTTGCGTTAACATTTGATGTGAATATACGTCGCGTTGTAGCCTATGCTGAGACGGAGGCGCCAGAACTGCAACTGATAGAATGCACGATACTACGACATTTCTTCAAAAGCAGATGGTGGATATATTTTAATCCACGATCATAAATCGTGATATCGCACAGCCCTAAACTAGCTTAAGCTCATTATCATTTACATCCACTCACCTCAGACAACATGAACACTGCACAGAGTTTGAACACACAAACCACTGTTATAACATAAAAGCAAGCAGCTGCGTGCATGGTTGGGCATGATATGATTGAAGGATTTTGACTGAATGCGCGCAAAGTGCGCTCCCTTAATAATTCCTAAAAAGCTGACATCAGTTGATCGCGATCTCACATCTCTGTTAATATCAATTAAGCTGGCTGCAAAATGAATCTTTCATAATATATACACTTTGTTTGTTACAATTAGGATTTGTCAGCATACAGAGCTTTGAACAAAAAGTCAGTTTTGAGATTAGAGGTTTTGAGCAGTGAGGGGAGTCTATCTTAAATGCTTCTGATTGGCCTTTGCGTTGAAGAAATCAACACGTATGTCTGTTTTTGGCTACATTGCTCAACGCTGCAAACGTTTAAAAGAAAACTCTGGCCTGTAAATCGTTTCTATTTTGTTTTAGTTCTTGTTGCTTTTCTGCAAAATATATTAGTTTTTATATGTTTTATTCATAGATATTTCTAGTTTGCGGGAGTCGCGAATCGTTTTATTCTCCCTGCAACGCGCACACACACAAAGAGTGCATTGCCGCTCGTACTCGCCATCAAATCGAGTCCCGCGCCGCACTCTTTTACATTGGGAGTGCACATCTCTAGATCAAGGGCCCGTCCCGAGGATAGTGACGGGAAATATCGGCCAGCAACTTCGGGCTCGGCCAGAGAATAAGCTCTACTTCCTTTGCGACTGGCGTATCGATCTTGCCGAATCAGGTACTCAAGATGGCGGAAGACAAGTTTTAGAATTGAGTGACGTCAGTGAGGAGAGGTTGGTGACATCATCTGATATTCATGTATAGTGAAACTGAGCAGAGATAGAGAGAAATTGTGTTTGACGCTGTGAAAATGTATTGTGAATGCATGTTTAGTCAGACTTATGACCCATGGCTTGTCTAGAACTCGTACAGTTTATGACTTATGAAAATGTAAGGCTGTATGCTGCGAAGAGGTCTGCATCAGTTTCTTAACCATTTTTAGACTGATTTTGGATCCATAAGAAGGGCTTCAATGTGATGCCAATCTAGGGTAAATAATATATAAATATTTTTTGATAAATTAGAAATTTTTCAAAGCAGCTTTACAGAAAATAACAAAATAAAGAAGAACATAAAGAGGAATTAAAAATAATGCCTGACAACAACAGTAACAAGGAAAGGATACTATACTGTCAGGAATAAACCTTAAACCTACAACTAAGCCAAGATTCTCTTTTTTTCTCCATTTAATGAGATTTTAAGAACACTGTTAGATGACTCAATATGCCTATTAATTTGCACAATTAACCACAAACAAGTTCTATTAATAGTGAGGACTAATTGCTGTTCCTTCTTTAGAAAAAAAATCCCGCAATAGGGGATGCTAAAAGGAATTAGAGTTGAAGAAACAATGAAGTAAATCTTTAACATGCTGCTCCAAAAAACAGACCTTGAAACAGACCCATTAAAAAACAATGGAAAGAGATATGTGTGGCTCTTATAATGTTTCGTGGAAACATTTACATATGCATCTGGGACTGGCACACACTTTCATCCAAAGAGACTGACATTTAATTCAAGGACTAAATTTTTTCATCAGTTCATAAATCAAGATTAACAAAAACACAACACAAAATCGACAGCATCCTGTTGCTTACTGATGATTCCATATACTCTTATAACCGCTCATCTGCGCAAAAAAAAAAGAGCAGAAAAGTGCAGCTTAATTTTTGTTGTTGTTGAACCACATATTCATTCTTAAATGCTATACAAAGACGTGCTATTTGAGCTCAAAAGTTGGAATTTCAGTAGGCGGCCATATATAATGTGTCACTACTATAATAGATAAAATATTAAAGCATAATGTCACACAAAGGATCTAAAACACAATATTTTTTTGTCCTGGGCAATAGGTGTAAATTGTTAATAGCCAGTTTTGTAGTCTTTCTTATTTAAAAAACTTTTAAGGTGAGACTTTTCAAGTGAAGTCTTTGTTGTCAGTTAGGAACCTGGATGTGCTCTTTGATACCAATCTTTAATTTGAAAGGCACATTTCTAGCATCTTAAAAATATATCTAAATTTCGACATATGTTCTCAATGACAAATGTGGAACAGTTAGTTCATGTGTTCATGACCTTAAACTCCATCTAGTCCAAAATGCAGCAGCTAGAGTTCTTACTAGAACCAGGAAGTTCTGTCAACACTGCATTGGTTCCCTTTTAAACATCATATACATTTTAAAATCTTGTTGATTACTTACCAAGCACTCCATTTTTTAACTCCTCAGAACTTAAGTGAGCTCTTGACGTAATTATAGCCCTTCACGTGTATTGTAATCTCAAAATTCTGGCCAGTTGATATTTCGAAATCAACTGCTGGCAGTATCCTTTTCCTATTTACAGAGGTGGACAGTTAAAGTACATTTACTTGAGTACTGTACTTAAGTACAGTTTTTGAGAATCTGTACTTAACTTTTATTATTATTATACATTTTATTTATATGCGCCTTTCATGGCACTCAAGGACACCTTACAAAATCCATAAAAGCAATGACATTGAACAATAAATCCAGTACAGCAACAAATATTAAATCACATAAAAGCCTGCCTAAACAGATACATTTTAAGGTGAGATTTAAAGACCGCAAGACTAGAACTGTTGCGAAATTCTACAGGAAGTGAGTTCCATAAATTGGGGAGCCGCATAACCAAAAGTTTGTGCATGGAAGTTATCCGAGTGCGTGGAAGAACAAGTGTAAGTGCAGAAGCCGATCTTAAAATGCGGGAATGTATATGAACAAGATCTAGAAGACATGAAGGAGCCAAGTTGTTAAAGGACAATTCCGGCGCAAAATGAACTTATGGGTTAATAACACATGGGTACCGAGTCGACCGTTCTTTGGGATGTGTTTTCATGATAATCGAATGTACCCAGTTTTAGCTCGAACCACATTTTAGCTTATAACGCTAGTATATAGGGCATAGAGTAAGTAAAATAAAAAATCTAATTACATGGAAATGCATGAATTATCTGTTTATTCAAATATATGGGTGACTAGCTACAAGGGATAAGGGGCCCCATTCTTTCAGTATTTTTACCAAAAACATAGCTCAAGCATTTTCACTCCGAGATGCGTTCAGTGCTTTCTTCCGGAAACAATGGACCATATGAGATTCCAAAAAACATGGACGTAGTGTCCGTGACATCACCCGTAGCAGGTTTCTGAAGACCGTTTTTGAAGCCTAAAGTGGGTGTAGCTGACCGTCGCCATCTTGGCAGCGCGTCACTCCCGAAAATAGGCAAAAAGGCGGGACGTGGGTGGAGCTGAGGAGCCTGGTGCTGAAATCACGCCCACCTAGCTCGATATTGGAGGTTGATTTTGAACTGATTTGAACCAAGCTTACTATCAGTGTTGTGCCTGAACGCGTTCATTGAACATAGTTCATGAACTCGTTCATATTTTGGGCAAACGTGAACTGAACGTAGGCTACCGTATTACTGCCTAATGAACGTTAATGTGAACGCGTTCATTCTGGTGTCTGTGAACGCACACTCTCTCAGTTTAACTTCGTTCAATAGGGCGACATATTTCTATAGAGTCTTCCAGGCGAAAACCCGGATAAAACACACGTAAGCAGGCCTTAATATGTAGTGAAAAAAAACACCCAATCTGGCACCACAAGCCACCAGTTTCGCACCGCGGCCGCTTCATTGCGTCATCAAAACACAAAGCAGCATGTAGTCGACAAAGCAGCGAGAAGGCGTTGTATCGTATGATCAGTTTTAAGACAAGGTCGGTGAGGATGGGAAAAATCTTACATTTCTGTGCAAACTTTGCCTGCCGATAAAATAACCGCTGTCTGTATATGGGTTGTGGCAATAATTAAAAAAAAATTACTCGCAGCAACATATGGAAAAAAAGAACTATGAACTAGTTCATTTTTTGGAACCATGAACTTTTGTGAAGTATGAACTATGAACTGAACTAGTTAATTTAAAAATTTGTGAACTGAACTTTGAACTAGTTCATGTAGAAAGTGAACTTTCCCAACACTGCTTACTATTTACTAAACTGACCCTTCGCTAAGCCCCGCCCTCCCTAGTTACTGTTGCTACGCCTGTCAAGCTTTCGCGCCTGGCACGTCTTACGGCGTGTATGCACCGGTGTCAGACATTCCCAATGAAATAATTAGTAATTTTTGGCGAACATGTGAAATATCTGAGAGAGCAAGACAAAAGGGACTGCAGTATGCATTTGGGGATATATCCACAACATAATATGCAACCGATTACAGAATAATTTCATAAAAATTGAAGCTAAAGCCTATAGTCCCAGCGCAAGCAGCAGCCGCCTCATACGCTGACCATTCAAATGGGAACCACACAAATTGAGGAACAGCTATGTTCGTGCACAGCAGGTTAAGTGAAATGTGAAAATAATCTAATAATTATAAATCAAACAGTTTATCCATAAATCTTGTGGAATAACACTAACACCGGGAGAGCCGCGATCGGATTGGGTTAAAGTACTCAGTCAGTGGTAGTAGGCCGTCGATTAACAAAATGCTGAAACATATTTTAAAGTATGTCAGTGAGCCTCATGTTTTTTCCGCTGTAAAGTTGGTCATTTCAACTGATTTCAACATTGAAAAGAGGCGATTTGACTCACTTTTGCAGCCAGCCTCAAGCAGCCAGTTGATGAATTGTCGTTTAATTCACTTCCGTGTCTTCAAGAGAGAGACAGGGAGGTTGCCGCGTTTTAATTTTCAACGTTGGGTTTGGTCTTCTAAATGCAAATTTTGTCATTGTTTTGGAGCACACTAGCTTATAGAGAACAGTAAGGCTAACATATTCATACTAAAAGCCAAAAAACTTTAAATAGGGCACTATTTGAGGGAACAGCCATTTGGGTGTCCGAAAGCATTGTGGACGTTATTGAGTGCATTTATTCAATCTCACATTCAATCCCACTACTGGAACTGCGTTCTAGAAATAAATTTGATATTGATATGAGGGTAGGTAGGCAGGCATAGATTTAGAGGCATAAGGTACTGTAAGTATCACATACAACAATGCAACAATAATAAAAAATAATAAAATAATGCATTGACATTTACTTTAGTTTTTATACTTAAGTATTTTTAAAAACGAGTAGGCCTACTTCTGTAGGCTACTTTTACTTGAGTAAAAATCGGTCTTTACAACTTTTACTTGTAACGGAGTAATATTTGACCAATCTGTACTTTCAGTCAAGTAAGGAAGTTGTGTACTTTGTCCGCCTCTGCCTATTTAGCACCTAAACTTTGGAGTCTTCCTAGCATTGTTATAGAAGTAGACTCTGTCAGTTTAAATCTGGACTAAAAACACATCTATTTAACCTGGCATACATGTAAAACATTACCAATTTCTAATTGTCAAATCAGTTAAATGCTTGTTAATGATTATTATGTTTTTTGTTTTGTTTTTACAAATTATATCATATTTTTGAATTTTCTGCATTTACTTTCGTCCCACAATCAAGTTTGATCTTTGGGCATGCGTTCAGTCACCTCTGCACAAATGAGACAACTAGCCCCACAAAACAGAGCAATTGTGTTCAATTAAAGTTTAATGCGCTAACTTAAGTTGAATATTGATTATTTATTTACGCATTTATTTAATACATTTAATGTGTAATAGTTATAATTCAGGTGTAGGCTACTCATAACTATAGAAAAAAAAATCAATGTTAAATGGGAAGATAGCGCGCGCCCACGTCCGCCTTCACGAGCATACGCTTGAGAGAGAGAGAGAGAGAGAGAGAGAGAGAGAGAGAGAGAGAGAGAGAGAGAGAGAGAGATTGGTGAAGATCATTTGAGTTTCGTCACGGAGCTCTTCAGTCAATGACAGCGCTCACATTCTCCTCTTGAAAGTGACGCATAAGGGATTATTGCAGCGGTATTTTTCTGTCGTTGTGTTTATCCGAGTGTGGTGTGTTGATAGCTCTATCTATCTCGATGCAGATGCTTGTGCTGGTCGGTGTGTGCGCGCTGCTGATCGCAGGGGCTTCTGCCCGCAGCGACAACGGCAATTTTTTGGACGACAAATGGTTGACCGGGAGATGGGACAAATTCAGAGATGTAAGTCCTGCTCTGCTTCCTAATAGTGGCTCATTTGCTAAGTCTAGTGACCTGCCTACATAGACGGCATTTTTGGATATCATAAGCGCATTTGAATCCATGCTGACTAGGTAGGCAGCTCGATCGGTTTTGAGACACAGCATGCTATTTGTGACTGTATGTGTTGAGTGCGTGTGTAATGTATTTTTACTGAAAGATACTAAATGTTTTGGAAGAGGCCGCATGAGATTTAAAAATTTGCCTTTAGCAAATCCATATTTAGTGCTCCGTGTGGCATTAATACTGTATTTTACGGAAGACAGTCACCAATAATCAGACTCAGTGCGTCACTTCTGCGCCGTTAAGTGGGCTTTGGTACGGCTATTTTAACCACCCACTGGCTAATACACTTAAGATGACATCTGAACTATATTAGCTTCGTGTTTATCCGGCTGAGCACTTGTAATACACAGAGCAAATATGAGAGTATCTTAAAAACAATAACAAGTATTCCTTCACCTGCGGATGTTGCGATGCTTGATGCGTGTGCGCGTGCGTGCATGTGTTAGTGTAGTGTTTTTTTAACCTGGTACAAGTACCCTAAGGAGAGTTTAACCTGGTTCCAGTGGGTAGCTACTAGCGAAGATATTGCTTTGTTAAACCTATAAAATTATGTAGTATTTAAAATGTTATAAATATTAGGACTGTCAACTCTTTTATTATTATTAAAACTCAGAACCACCCATGATTGTGATTGTTTGTGATAGCCTACTGATTTTATAAAACCACTAAAAAACAAAAAGTTGATATTGAGTAACTTTTCAGGCAAAAAAATAGGATGGTTAGCTTGTATGTTTTTCTCAACAAAAATAGTTCCAAAAGAAGGCAAAAGCATCAAGCTTTTGCATGTTGTCTAGTAGCAATGCAGACTGAAAGTCGTATGTGATTTCCGTTCCCCACTCGAAGCGTTCTGTAATCACTTGGCACCGCTTTTCCTTTTTTTCCAGGAAAATCTCCTCTGACCTTAGGTAGCCATGGCTGTTGTACAATTCAATAAATACATTTTTTTCCCCCCAAAAGAATCTTCTCTAAATCACTGTGATATTGTTAGCACAAAGTCATTAAAACATGAAGAAAACTTCAAAAATAGAGACGCATAGAACAATATAAAGATTATATATATTTTTCAAACCAAAATTGACAGCTCTTGGAAGCCCTTATAGCTTGTCTGAATTCACATCAACGTGAAAACAACAATCAAGATGTGTCGAGGTAAATAACAAGGTCCTTTATAAACAGGAAGTTAATTGACAGTCTACACTCAGAGTAATGATATCATCTGGACCAGAGGACTTCCATTTCCTCCTGTATGTGTGTCTATTTGTGGTAATGATGTTTATGTAAGGGATGTAGTTAAGACAGTCACAAGGGTGGAATAGGTCTCCCACACATGACAACTTAGAATTGTTTCTCTACCTGATTATTCAATCTCTCTCTCTAACACACACTCTCATTTCAGCCAAATATTTAGATGTAGATACTTAATGGGAACACCAGTAAAACAAACACTTTTAAACGAGCAGAATCAATAACACCATTGAAATTAAGTGGATAGGTATCTCAATATCAAGAACATCAAGGCCACACAGACACACTTTAACAAAACTGTGATGAAAACAATGATGGAAACATGATACGTTTTAATAACTGAGATTCCCATGATACTACGTTCTTTCAAACAATTAAAATCTTATTGTGCAATAAATGCCCCTTGTTAAATTCAGCCAATAAATATAGTTCTTGTTCAACAAATTATGAATATTAGTCTCTGAAGAAGACAACCGTTTGCACAGCAAAGATATTACTGTATGTTCAGTAGTTTTAGATGGATAAAATGGACCTCAACAATTATAACAAAAAAAGCTGGATCACAATCAGCAAACCTCACTAAGAAAAAGATTAGTTATTGACATCACCACATGTTAAAAAAAAAAAAACGAACTTAAGACAAAGAATAATAGCATAAACTCAAGAATCGTTTAAACAATAATCCTATAACCGCAACCATGTAACTAATTCATGCTGCAATGCATGCTGGGCTCTTGCAAACCCTTAACAAATCTCCAGCATTGCTCAATATTAAACTTTTTATTCATGTAACTCTTAAGACAAGTTTACGGGGAATTTTGTGTTATACTGACGTCAATTTAATTCACATTTCCTATTCTGCGACACAAAAAGCCACATATGCTGGATAAAACGTAATTCCTTTTTAGTTAAGTTTAGTTCCATGCATACTTGCACTCCGTAACCATACTGAAAACTCTCTCAATCGCCCTCTCTAGCTTCTATTCTTTCCAGCTTCATAGCTAAAGGCACATCAAAGATTACTTAGACTCTCCATGTGACACTTCAGGCCATCAGTAAAGAGAAAGTGATTTATGCAGATTAGTTGTTCAGCAAACACGGCTTCCACAAGATTTTTTTCCCATAATCAACTGACCCTTACAGCAAAGCAATTACTGAAAGACTCTGAGCCCTAAAATCACAGACCCCCAATCACATTTAAGCTTTGAGACACTGCACATGTACTGGAAGCACAGGCTGTCAAGCTTTTGTTTGGTGAAGTGTGTGTGTGTATGTGTGTGGCTTTGTGAGATTGACAGGCTGAAAATGGCCATCAGTGATCCCCCTGCAGTGTCAAACATCTTCTGTCTCTCTCGTGTGCACACACACACACACACACACTCTTGACTTTACTGTCAGCTCTGCTTTCGTGACATTTTTAACGCTCTATCAACTTCAGGCTAATGCTGCCAGAGGAGGTAAGAAAAGAGTATGGAGAATTTTATGACTTTGTGAGAGGCTTGAATGAGAGAAACAGCCAATTTACAATCATGTTTTTGACTTCGGTATAAAGGACAGATCTTGGAACTACCATAGTGACAGGAAGGACTAGATCTCGCAAAAAGGAAAAGCTGCAGTATGTAACACTTCAAGATGATAGAAAAATGGCATGTTTCATATGTTTACATGCACTAATTTTCGACAATACGAACGTATCCAATCTGATTTCAGATTCTGAAAGTTCTTCTTATAAATAAATATTATATTAACCCTAAACTTTGGAGTCTGATTGACTTATTCATTCATTTACATGTGCGTAACATGTATTCCGCATTCAGAAGCGGATAAATCCACCCCGATAATGTCACCAGAGCTACCGTTAGTACTATAATTGTAATTTTTGATATGTCTAAGAAGAAAGCTGATACTGTACTGTATCATGCAAGTTATTTTTAAATCAGATAGAGAAAAATTCAGGTGTTTACATGCTTATTCCTATTGATCAGATTATGTCAGGTCTAAACCACCCCATCCAATCTGATTGAAATTTCATTCTGATCGAGCTCAGTCAGTCCGATTGAGGCGAGCACTAATGGATTATTTGGTTGCATGTTAACTTAGCTAGAAATACCGAAATAAAAGCCACAGTTACTGATATACCTCTACTGACAAAGTTTATCAATAACATTTCCAGTAAACGAAGATTTGAACTTGTGACCTCAAACACAGAAAGGAATAGTTTACTTAAAAACTATATTTTTATATGTGGAACATAAAATCTTCGAAGAATCTTTAGACATTTCCATACAACACTCATAGTGACCGCATCTTTCAAGCACTAATATTGACCAAAAAAAACATACTTTTTTATGTGCCATTGGAAAATATCTTCAAACAAGTTTGAAACAACATAATGCTATTAACTAATATATTACAATAATCTAATGATAATAATAATTTCAATCTATTGTTTTTATTGATGAACATACAATTTCTGAAATGTCTGAAATCACAAAAATGAATCCTGGTTAATGGGTGGGGATGCTTTGAGTATTGTGTTGGATATAGAGTCAAAAAGGCTGAGAACCACTGCTTTAAAGTAAGAAATACTCCTATTTATTCATTTGCAGGACTGTTGATCAATTTTGAATGGTGCAATAAAAATGTCCCCCTGGGAAATCACTATTAGATCTTCCCCACAAAGACATTACCAATATTATTGCGAAATGTAATTTACAGATATTACACTAAGGTCAAATGACCGTGTTTGGTTTTTGGACATTTGTGCATTGTTCATCCACTCGGTAGTGTTCCTAACTCTGAATTCCACTACGGTTTCATAAACTCCTGTACTAACATATGGAGAGATTGTGTCAAAGAATATAGATTAATTGAAGATAACTAATTCATACACTGTACTCTGAACTGTATCTCTTTATTTCTCGCTTTCATCCTTGCAGCTTTGTCTCTGTGCATATCGCTCTGTTCTCTCATTCACCCTCTTTTCTTTGTCCTCTTAATGGAATGGAGGTTGGCAGTCTGCTCCAGGCCTTGAGCTAATGGAGAGAGAGAGAGGAGGAATTATGCCATGTTTGTGAAAATTGCCCTTAGGACAATCAATGTGGACACACAAACACAGGCAAACTTGTGTCTGAGTGATGTTAATACTGTACATTCATTCTCCCTCAACAAAAACTAACACAGCTGATACTAATCATGAAGCTAACTGAACTTAGCTTGCTTTGAAAGCTAAAGCTGTTGTTTGGCATGACACAATTACAGCCAGTCAGAAGATATTTGATGTTTAATATAAAGTTATGTGAAGTCATTTTAGACCAATGAGATATTATGGTGGGCGGGGTTATGCAGCACAACAAAGCAAGACGAAAATATCAGATTTAAAATGCTATGCTGGTCACTCTGATTAAATCTCCCTATGACGTTGATTTGCAGGTATAATAATATATTAGCTACATTTTTGTAGCATGAGAGTCATTTTATAGTAGCTTTGCAGTGACAAACTATAACAAAATATGCTAGATACATGCAGATAGAGACCTGTAGATAGATAGAAATCATAAAAAAATGATTACAGGATTTTTTTAAAGTAATTATCTATGATTTCTACACAATAAAATATTGTGGTGCTTGAAATAACTAGGGGAAAAAAACGTATACTCATTATAGACTTTTCACACTTTCACACAAATTTTAAGCATATTTATAAGGTTCTCCAAGACGGAAGAAGGCAGTTTTTGAGGCAACAAATTAAAATTAGAAATATTATATAATTTACATCTTGTTTAGCTGTTTTAGTTTATTTTAATGCTTACGTTATATATTTATTAATATATTTAAACCGACTTGCGGCCTCCTTGGTTTGCTAACTTAAGGCCCCTTAGTGGGTCCCGAGTCCCAACCCTCTGGTTGAAAACTACAGTAGATACTTTTTGTTAGCTTGTGGTTAGCTAACAACTTTTTCAAATGAGTAGCTTATCTATAGTCTAAAATAGTACTCTAATTAATAGCTTTCAAATTAGCTTCAACTGAGCAGTGATCACAGTCTGCTGCCCCAATGGGAGTCGCTCAAATCGGTTCTCATTTGCATAAAGCATTGGCAACAGTCGCTGTCACTCATCTTGCCGGAAATCATCAACTCTCTTTAAACATTAATGACTTCAGGCTGCTTTGTCACTGTAAATTGCTGTCAGCTTAAAAGCCCCTGAAGAGTTTGCTTTTATCGCTCATATCACATATAGCATCTGGTGTTAGAGTGGCATGGACGGATTCTGTTTTGATTGTATGTAGCTTCTGCTGCCTCTGTATGGTTGCATGTGCCTGTTTGTGGTTCCCTTGTGAATGCGTGTGTGGATAAAGACTGGACAGAGAGCAGGGTGGGGGGGCGGAGAGTCATAAAGAATGAATGATGTCAGAAGGGTGAGACGCTTCCGGCACTTTCTGCATGAGAGAACAGCCGCCTTGCTGTCATGCTGGCCGCCCTCACACATACACACACAGACACACACACACACACACACACACCCCTGCTCCTCAATATGCTATATATATATATATATATATATATATATATATATATATATATATATATATATATATATATGCGTTGTACGTCTCTTATTATTAACAGATTAATGTTGTTGTGCTGTTTCTTTATTAGTTATTCATTTAACATACGCTTGAAAGCCTTCTGATAATACCCAAGGAAATCCCTCTGTATGCGGAGAAAGGCCCTTACAGTGATTATAGTGGAACTAAACATGATTAATTGTGCTCAGACTATGGTAATCTGTTTGTGTATATGTGTTTGAACCATTTGAACTGTGGTGACAGCGAGTATATTTAAATTAAACCAATGATCAGTATTGCACACTATAATTATTCACTATAGATTTAGATGCATTTACAATAAAATATAACGTGACTTTATAAATCCTCGAAAAGCAATTTAGTTTTGGCACAGGGAAGATTTGACAAAGAGACTCTGGGTTACAGGTGAATACAGAAGATTTAATGGGAATTCAATAAGCTGAGATGGAAGTGTTACTTTAAAATCTTCCAGTATAAAAATGTGCTGCTTACATATTTCAGTCATGAGTAGTATTACATTTCTTTCCTTGTGAGAAGAACTGCACTTTAGCATACTTTTAAAAAGAGTATTTATTTAGGAAATAATGCACTTAAAAAAACAAAAACTTAATTGCAAACTGAATGTAATGTTTTCAGACACTTAAATGCAATTAAATGAAAATGTACAAAACCCACTCCAGTGATTTCAGAGCAGATGTTTACTATGGTTTGGAGGCTGTTCCTGCTCTTGATCATGAGAGATATGAAGCAGCAGACAATGTAGGAGCACAGATTACTCTAAATATCAGAGCTGTAGAAAGGCTCGATGGCTTAATGGAGCATGCATCGCACACGCACACACGCACACACACTCTTCACATACATTCACCAGAAGAGAATGAAACACTTACCCAGGCCAGGAAAAATTTAAACATTAACATGTAAAGAGTTGAAATGCTGTTCAATTCAGGATTATTTCCAATACATATTTACTTGAAGGTCAGTATACGGTTTCCTACTGAACGTTAAGTATAGCTTTAAATAAATATATAACATTTTAATTGTTTGCACTTAAATTCTTTGACAGTTGAATTCATGTAATTGCCTTATTTAATTGAAATTATTTCATATATGCAAGGATTAATTAGAACTGAGCAGGAATCGAACTCTACTTCAACACAGTATCAGAAAAATGACCTAATATTTTTTTCTATATTACTACATATATTTTGGGGCTTTGTTGTTGCTTTTTTGCTGCCATACAAAATGAAATAATACTTTTTATTTAGTACTAAATTATATAAACAACATGGACAGCTGCCATTATTTTTTTATACTTTTGAATAAAGTATAAAAAATACTTTAATTATTCTTTGAATACTATAATTATTCAAAGTATTTTGAATAATTTCCAATGTGTACATTGAACAAGCGAAAAAGAAAAAAACATTCCTTTCTGGTGAAAGTATGTTAATGTTCGTGTGTAAAGCATCAGCAGTACAAGCAAAAAAAGAGGACTGCAGCTGACCCGTTCTTTCACACAGTCATGCTATCACATGACTTTCATATAAAGGATGCTTGCAGCATAATGGAGGCTATTCTATTTCTATCCTGTTCTCCCTCACATTCTCTATGTAGGTCTTAGAAGAATATAATAATCTGTATGAAATGAAAGACAGACGTAAAAACAACTGCACAAAATCAAGAGAGATCTAGGTGTAGATTGGGTGGCAACTGTATTTAGCTGCTGAAATCGAGGCACAAACAAGAGGAAAAAGAACAATGAAAGTGTTTACATACAGTGAGGCTGAGAGATATAAAGTTCTTTGTGAACGGGAAAGAAGGGAAAGGATATTATGAATGACCAACGGAGATGCTGTAATGGATTTCATGTGGTGTTGTTTATTCCAAGATCCATTTGCATGCCACACACGCAAACACACACTTAGAGGAAGGAGAGAGAGATATGGCAGTCATCAAAAATGTTTAATTGCAAAAGGACCAGACAGTTGCCATTTCATATCCATTTGTGTGTGTGTCACTGTGTAACCATTTGGTGCTATCAGTCTTCAGTGTACCTATGATGGAAACTGGCATATTAACTTAATTAAGCATGAATACAAGTGCAGACCAATTACTGAATGTGACAAGCAACAAACAGTCCAGTGTAAACAGGCACAATGCCAAGTCATACATATGCATTTCATTATTTTTTCTGTTTATGGCATATTCTGTATTTTATGGCATCCATTTTGTGTTGTTTTGTTGAAGTGATCTGTGCTTAATGTTCTGTCTAATGTTTATTTGTTTTCTCCACAATGCTTCCTCTACAATCAGGAGGTGGAGGTTTGTATGATTGTGCCTTTGTTTTTCTATTGAAACAGAGTCTTGCTAATCTGCCTGTTTGTCTGCAAGGAAATCCTTCCAAGTTTACATTATGTGAAAAAGATTACTTTATGTACAATAACATAGAATTTCAGAAAAGAAAACATATGCAGACTGTTGATTAATTCTGTTAATCAACTTCTGTTTTAGGAACCAGGAACATGGAGCCCAGGAAAACCATTCGATCAAGGTAGGACTGTCAATCAAAAATAGCAACACCATTGTGTTTTTCATGTGTTCAGAGTTCATGTGTTCATCAAAGAAAACTTTAAAGCTTAAGTGTCTTTTAAATTTTTTTTAGTAAAATATTTTCTCATGATCAGCAAGACTCAGCAACAACTGCTTAACCAATGGCGTGAGTTTAAAGTGTGACTATTTGTTTAAACAGTGAAGGATTAGGGAGTGTTCATTATTAATACATTTCAAAAATGCAAAAGTCCAAAGTCAGTTATTGCGCTTTGTTTTTCTCAAGATAAGTTTTTGGTCTTAAAAACGCTTGTTTGCACAACTTCTTTCTAACATCACTGATTAAGCAGCCTAAAATGCAATTACTAGTTTGAAAGCATCACCCAAACCCACGCTATTTCTAAGTAGTTATTGGAGTAACACGATTCCCTTTCGAGGGAACTCGCGTTGCGTCGATGACGCTTTGGGAATGCCCGTCCGTGTTTGCGTCTGAAGCACAAGTGTCAACTAGTCCAATGGCGAGAATGAGGTTCATGGGCAGGTGACATCATTACCAAGAAAGGTTAAAAGCACATCCTGTTTAGAACCACGCTAGCTTCTGTGCCTCAGCAAGCGCTCTGTGTTACAAACTGTCTGTCTTATTTATTGTTGTCTTTCACAATATATATATACAGCTCAATTTAAGATATTATGTCGCTTCGCATGCTCTGCTCTCGCTTGTCACTCTTTGAGGAGAGTGTTCAAGTGAGCGTTCCCTGCGGCTCGCGCTGCTGCCTCGGCAGCACGGAAGCTCTTGACGTGGGGATCACAAATGGATCTCACAGCGGGGTTTGAGACGGGTCCGCCCTTTCTCAGCCTTTACCCGTGGGATCCAGTGCTCTCTCCGGAGTTGGAAGCCCGCCCCACGGTTCCTTCTGCTCCAGAAGAAGCACAGGTGCTTCAGCTGTCTAGTTCCGTGGAACTATATGTGCTGAGTAGGGGTGTAACGATTCACTCGTTTTCTCGATGCATCGATTACAAATCCTGATGCATATGCATCGATCTTGAAACATGTATTTTGAATCGTGAATCGTTTATTTCGGTCAATAATCGATTTAAAATGCTAAGAATCTAATAATTTGCGATTCTATAGCGATTCAGTGCTTTACAATATGTAAACATTAAAAGACTACATGCGTGAATTAATGGAGGCGTTACTTGTGCGACGTCATTTGGCGTCCTCCCAGCTCTCCTTCACAGATACTCGCTGCACTCTTTACCATCTTTCACTGGATTTCGCTCGCGCTCGGTCCCATATAGCTCTCATCTACAGATTTTTGAGCAGTCCATGTTTGAGCTCTCCTCAGGACAGCCACTGATGTTCACATGAGCAGGTGACAGCTCTCTATCGAGAAAGCAAGTCTTGAGTCAAACCGCTCAAGCCATTGATAAAGCTGCCATGTCATTGCGCGGGCACTGCTATGAAACAACGCGTTCGTTGCGTGGAAACGTCACCGTTATTTTCTTTAAGATAAGATACTGAAGTTTTACGGAAATGGGTCATACCCGTCCTGAGCAGCTGAAGTAAAACCCCACTTATTCAAGGTGCGCATTTATTACATGGAAAGAGCAGACGCAAATAGACCTAAAATAAACACGCTTCCTATGAATCATTAATGAAATTTGACTTTGTCATTAAACTGAATGTACGAAGGAAACTGCTGAAATAACTACAATATTAATTACACTGAAATAAGAGCGCGTGGTTTATCCATCAATCAGATGCGCATTAAAGTTGCATTCGTAATCGTTACTAGCCTATAGCAAAAGTAGACACCCGGCGCGTTTTCTCTCAGAATCATAGGAAAATGTTCAGTAGCCTATAAAGAGAACAAAGAGCATTCCATGAGGAAAGTTAGTTAAGGTTTAGTTGGGAAAGTACATGGTATTTTTAGTCTTACAATGGAAGGATGTACCAGGAACACTTTAAGGTTGTGTATCTATTAACATATTCTACAAAATAGTTAGGCTTTAAAAGTATTGTTAGTTCATCATGCTTTTTAAATCTTGGCTTAGATTTCTACAAATGCTAATTTATAGGCTTTGGAAATATTTTTTATAATAATAAATTAATTAAAAACTAGCATGAACTAACATTAACAATAGACAAAATGTCGTTGTTGTTTTTTTTGTCCCCACTCTCTGGCCCCCGAAGACCACTGTGTAATTCACACGCTGACTTAGACCCATTGGGGGAAGCATTTAAATAATCCTATGAATGCATAGAAAAAATAAGGAATCGAATCGAATTAATCGAATCGCATCGAACTTTAATGTGAATCGCATCGAATCGAATCTTTCTGAATTTGCAAAAATCGTTCTTGAATCGAATTGAAAACCTATGAATCGTGAATCGAATCGATTCGCTGCCTACCCAAAGATTCACAGCCCTAGTGCTGAGCATCGAAATGGGGTATGAAGAAATGCCAGCTTCTTCCCAGCATTCCTTCTGCTCCAAAAGAAGCACAGGTGCTTCAGGTGTCTAGTTCCGAGGAACTAGATGTGCTGAGCATCGAAATGGGGGAAGAAGAAACGCCAGCCTCTTCCCCAGCGTATGAGGAGCTGGTGGAGGTATTATCTCCCGCAGTGCCAATTAAATATTGAATGGCCAGCCGGGAAACAAGGCGCTTGTTCCAAATGTCTGTTAGACGAGCGCTTTTTAACACCAAGCACGGTACCTCCACCGAGGGGACTTCCATTTTCCACAACCTTCACAAAGAGATATCGAGGACATGGAGTAAACCTTATTCAGTCAACGTATTTAGTCCCCAGGTGCAAGTTTATTCTGATATAAGGGTGTTAAAGGAATATGGTTATGGGACGATGCCTAAAGTTGAACAGCCACTAGCCAGTTATTTATCCCCAGCATCGGCATGTCCCTGAAGTCTCCTATGCTGCGCACTCAGCCGTTAAAAACATAATCTATGTTAGTGGGTAAAGCATATATGGCAGCAGGTCAGGCTGTGGCCATATTACAGGCATACCAGGCTGATCTGCTGAGGGACCTGAAGACAAGCGAGGGAACAGGGCCTGACGTGGTTTGAGAACTACGTCGGGCCACCGATCTTTCTCTCAGAGCCACGAAAGAGACCGCTCGTGCTATTGGGCGGTCTGTGGCAGCTAATGTGGCAGCTAATGTGGCATCGGAGAGGCATCTTTGGTTAAATTTATCAGACATAAAAGATAAAGATAAAGCGGCCTCCTGGCCTCTGCGGTGATGCAGTAAACACCGTTGTTGAGAGGTTTCAGGAGGCTAAAAAGCAAGCGGAGGCGTTCAAACGGTATTTCCCTCGCCGTCAACAGGCCCCCGAAGCACAGCAGAAGGAGAGTGTCGCTTCTCGCCCCCCACCCCAAAAACTCAGCGGAAATCTTCAAAGCCGCAGACCGATCTGAGGAACGTTCTGCTTGCAAAGAAGGCTTCTGCAAAGAAGAGGTCCTGGAGCCTATGGCGTCAGACTTCTGAGGGCAGCCCCCTCCGTAGTGGAGCGGTGTTTACCTCAGTACACGGTGCCCGCTCCACACCGGTGTCCTCAGGAGGCCGCTCTGCCAACCCCGCCACCATCTGTGCCTCGGGGCGCAGCGGTTTCCAGCTTCCGATTCAGCGTCTCAAAAAACATGATTTTGCATCGAACTCCCTGAGGAGGGTTGGTCAAATCGGGTATTTCCTGCCAATATGCTGCAGGTTACCGTAGTGACGACTTTTATTACACCATAGGCAAGCCTCGAGAGGCTGGTTCCCTTTGTAGATTATCTGTCAGAGTGGAAGATTCTGCCAAACATGTCTCAGTGGGTCCTGCATATCGTAGAAAAAGGGTACATAATCCAGTTCGGTTCTCGTCCGCCTTGCTACAACGGGGTGTTACTCACAGTGGTACATCCAGAGCAGGCTCTGGTGATGGAACAAGAAGTGAAAGCACTATTAGCGAAAGAAGCTATAGAGCTGATTACTCCGGCCAACAGAGACTCAGGATTCTACAGCCGGTATTTCATTGTTCCAAAAAAGGATGGGGGGTTGTGTCCCATTTTAGATCTTAGTCTTCTCAATCGTTAGTCAAGAAATTGAAATTCAAAATGCTGAAGTTGAAGCAGATCATGACTCAAATCAGATCCGAGGACTGGTTTGTCACGATAGATCTGAAAGATGCTTACTTCCATGTCTCCGTCCTTCCACAACACAGGAAGTTCCTAAGGTTCACTTTCGGGGGCAAAGCCTACCAGTATCAGGTTCTTCCATTCGGTCTAGCTCTATCACCCCGCACGTTCACGAAATGCGTAGATGCAGCTCTATCTCCGCTCAGACTGCAGAGCACACGTATTCTGAACTACATAGACGACTGGCTTATCCTAGCAGAGTCGGAACTATTGGCGGTTCGTCATCGAGATGTCGTTCTCGCACACATGAAAAAATTGGGGTTGAGACTGAATGCCAAGAAAAGTGTACTTTCTCAAGCACAGAGAACCACCTTTCTTGGTGTCGTGTGGGATTCAGTGACAATGAGGGCCATGCTCTCGCCTGCTCGTGTCGCTTCGATCCTCACAGTTGTAAAAGAGATAAAGCTAGCTCAGTCACTTACTGTAAAACAGTTTCAAAGGCTGTTGGGTCTGATGTCAGCCGCATCCAACATTATACTGTTCGGCCTGCTGTACATGAGGCCCCTACAGTGGTGGCTCAAAACCAAGGGGTTTTTCCCGAGAGGGAAGTCACTCCGTATGATCAAGATAACACAGCGGTGTCTCTGTGCCTTGTTTATATGGAGGAAACCTTGGTTCCTATCCCAGGGTCCAGTGTTAGGAGCTCTTTGCCATCGAGTTTCGCTCTCGACAGATGCTTCTCTCACGGGCTGGGGAGCGGTAATGGAAGGCCGCTCAGCTCAGGGTCTTTGGATGAGTCATCATCTTTAGTGGCACATAAACTGCCTGGAGATGATGGCGGTCTTCAAAGCATTGAGACATTTCCTTCCAGACATGAGGGGCCATCAAGTGCTTGTTCGCAGAGACAACGCGTCAGTGGTCTCTTATATAAATCATCAAGGGGGTCTGCGTTCACTTCCACTATGCAAACTGGTGCACCAGATTCTCTTGTGGTCCCTAGGGAAGTTACAATCCCTGAGAGCAGTATATATTCTGGGACATCAGAATATAGAGGCAGACATCCTGTCGAGACAGGGGCTGAGGCCCGGGGAATAGAGGCTCCACATCGAGAGGGAGGATAGGGTTGCACTATATTGGGAAAAAATTACATTACGATATTTTATTTTTCTGCAATATATATCGCGATATGAAAACAATTTCAGCAGATGACTTTGGAAAAAATTAATCATCTGAATGACTGGGGGGATTTTGAGTGTAAATCAGCATAGAAACTATTATAGTTAACTAATGTAGTTAACTAGAGTTTAATAAATGGAAACTTATTGTAAAGTGTTACCGATTTGTTAAGTCTCGTGAGTTCAGTGTTGGACAGATCAGTTGTTTTAACCATTCATTAAAGTGAATCGGTTCAAAGGAGTCATTAGTTCGCGAATTGGAGGTGTCATTAACGGACCACGGCAAACGTTGTGTGATTATCCCGGCAGTTAGGACATCGCACAATATTTGTCTTAACACAGAAAACATTTCATCACTGGATAGATTTTTGTTGTTGTTGTTTGTTTATTGAAAGTGTGGTTTATCTGAATGTGTGGGAACGCTTTTCAGAGAAGATTTTTCTAGCACAATTTACAACCAGCGGTAGTTCAGGAAAAAATATATATCCGAATGCTTCACGTGAAACTTTTACCATTGTGTATTCTCAAAGATATTCAGTCAACTTAATTCATTAATATGCGTGAGGGAGGGAGAGAGAGCAAGACAGTTTGAAAACGGTGAGAGTGCGCGCGCGCGATCGGGACTCTCTCTCTCTGCTCGTTCTCTCAGTTTAACAAGCGCAGCAGTCAGTCATCTCACTCACCGGTCAAATAAGGCTTTGGCAGGACAAAAATTCTCGTGTTCGTTCAAGCTCAGAAATAAGAGAAAGACCACTGATCTTTGTGTCTGCCCGGCTCACAAAAAAAAACCACGCAAATTCCAGTTTTCTTACGCTTGATGTTTAAACTGACAGGACTTAAAAACACATGCCAAAGATAAACTTTCACTATATGATGGTTAAACTTTGCAATTAATCCGCGAATCGCAAGCGTTACGGGCCGGGGAGCTGCTGGCCCGTACTGATCATGAATCACGGATCAACAACGATCCCTAAGGCTACTTACATCGCACATCCTGCGATGTGACTATCGTGGATGCACACATCGCGATATCGATGCTAAAACGATATATCGTGCAGCCCTAGTGCAGCCCCAGCCCTTTCTCTCACGCATCCAGCCCCACTGGGTCTGGACGCAATGGTGCAGACGTGGCCGAGGCTACATCTGTAGGCATTTCCCCCGATCGCTCTGCTCCCAGGAGTTCTGGAGAAGGTCGGCCAGGACGGAGTGAGTGTTCTGTTAGTAGCTCTGTACTGGCCAAGCCGAGTGTGGTTCTCAAACTTAATATTCCTTCTCGACGGCTCTCCCCTGGAGCTGGCGGGGGGAGCAATCCTCCATCCCCACCCAGAAACATTCAACCTCTGGGTCTGGCCTGTGAGGGGGCCCGACTCATAGACTCTGGTCTCTCAACTGAGGTTGTAGAGACATACTAAACTCCAGAGCTCCATCCATGAGAATGCTATATGCCCTGAAATGGAGAGTTTTTACCTTGGTATTATCTACGACAATGGGATCCAGTTAATTGTACTGTGGGTTCAATACTTGAGTTCCTGCAAGATTGTTTTGCTTCAGGGTTATCTCATTATATGTTTCCTTCGTGGCACCCTGAGGCTGAGGCCTGCAGTTCGTACCAGAATTCCAGCTTGGGACTTGGCACTTGTTTTTGAAGTTCTATCTGTCGCTCCCTTTGAGCCTCTCGAGTCTCAAATCTGTGTTCCTTCTAGCCATTTCCTCACTAAAAAGAGTAGGAGATCTCCATGCCCTGTCTGTATCTCCTTCATGTTTTGAGTTTGCACCCGGGATGGTCAAAGCGTTCCTCTATCCTAAACCCAGTTACGTACCTAAGGTTCCAACCAATGTACCACGGCCTATCGTACTGCAGACGTTCTGTCCTCAATCCTTCAAGGATTTAGACCAGGAGAAACTGAACCTCATCTGTCCAGTCAGTCCACAGATCTGCCCAGTGGAGAAAGTCTGATCAATTATTGGTGTGCTTTGGGCCCTCTAAGAAAGGCCTTCCTGCATCCAAGCAGACGGTTAGCAAGTGGATTATCGAGGCTATCTCTCTTGAATATGAAGTTCTGAGCCAGTCTTCACCTTTAGCCACTAGAGCCCATTCTACTAGGGGTTTGGTGGCCTCCAAGGCCCTAATTTCTGGGGTGTCCATTCAAGAAGTTTGTGATGCAGCTGGCTGGTCTTCGCCGCTTAAGTTTTTCAGATTTTATGACCTAGACATGGATACCCCGGGGTCCAGAGTTCTCATGTCGTGACAGTTTATCACGACAGGTTCTTGGCTGTATGGAATTTCGGGTATTCTCGTCCCAAAAGCCTGCCTTTTTCGAAGCTAGTGCGGTTTTAAACCGAATGTCCTTTTATCCTTTCCTGGTCATTATGTCACCCGCCCGTGACGCTAGACATGTGCCGGTATTCGGTAATACGATAAATCGCGGTAATGAATATGCACGATATTGTTATCGCGGGGACTTCGAAATACCGTGAAAAATAATAGATCCAAATTTAGATTTTTAGAACGCGCATCAGCTTATTTTCCATCAACCGCTTAAAAAACAATGCGTATATGCTGCGCAAAACACATGTGCACTTTGATGTAAACAATCCCCACATCACATGTATAAGCACTGTGTGCATGCAGTGCGCACTCTAGTCTAATGTAAACAATCCTCACATGGAGAAGAAGCACGGCGGAAGGAGGAACGCTGCCGACTATTTATCCCCCGCATGGCTGCCAACTCTCACGCATTCAGCTTGAGACTCACGCATTTGACACTTTCACACGGTCTCGCGCCACACATCCATTTTCTCACGCAGAGAAAAATCGCGGAGCAAAGAGGACACTGACACCAACAGACTAGACAGAGCAGGTTACTTTTGATATGAAAAAAATATCAGCTCTCAGGTTTTATAACGAAATTCAGACAATAAATACTGTTTTGGTGCTTGTAAATGTGACGTGACAGATCGCGCGCCTCAGATCAAGTAAACCGATCATCTGTTACTTTTTATTAAAGATACAGTACAACCCACCGAAAGGTACGTACTTTCGATCAATCAGTGTTTTTCAACCACGGAAAGAGGTCAATAACACTGCAGGAGAACAATTATATCACTGAACGTTACATTTACCTCAGGAAAGCCATTTAATGTTAGTTGACTATAAGAAAATAGCTATAGAGAGGAGTATTTTGCTAAATATGTGCACTATATTATTTTAATATATGTTTACTTGTCATTATATAATTGTTATTATAATGAAAATTACGGCATAGCTATCTACTGTAGCCTACCTAATATTTATCCAAATGAGTCAATATTGAATCAAGATTGAAATTAAATCCAAGAATTTAATTGAAATCATGAAAATTGTGTTAAGCAATAATACAAACAGTAGCCTCAGTAACCATGTAAACATTATAACATGTTGTCACTAAAAAATAAAATTAATGTTTTGACAATCACAATTACACATTGTGATGCAAGTTTTTTTTTAGATACCCCCAATCCGTCTGTTTCTCTTGTGCAATTAAAGAAGACGCCGAGCTGAAGTCAAAAGTCCGTCCTTATAGGCAGAATTTGTGCTTATAGCCATTTTTTTTGTTTTATTATTAGTAGAAATGGCAGAAGAATTGCCTTAATGATGAAATTCTTTTTATGTTATAAGCTACTCATTTTATTGAGGTCATTGGAAATGGAAAGATCTGTATCTCTTCGCCTTTGAGCCATATGTTGAGTGGATGTTAATCAGGCATTTATGTTGTGTGAATTCAGTCACATGCTGTGGCCTAATACCCATATCATCACGCTACATCCGTCTGAGAAAATGAGAAAACTGCTTTTTAAGACTCTCTATCACATCAAACTCTCAGTGTGCAGTAAATCTTACGAGATTATGCATATTCGAAAGTCATTAGAAGCCCCTTGAATATTCATCACAAGTTCACATGCAAATGACTATTGATAGAGCATTGAGTGAGTCAAAAAGAGCAAGTAGAGCAATTTAAAACGGATTCTGATCATACGCAGACATAATGATGCACAAATCAATCACAACATTTGTCACACACACACAAACTCACACACACACCCACAGACAATGGACTCAGAGTGTGCTGAGGAGATTGGGATTGGATAAGTCCTAAAGCCTGTGCAGGATTTGACTAAGGCTCTTACCATGTGAGGTCAGAGAGCGTTCGAAGTGTGGTTGTGTGTGGGTGTGTTTGTGCTTTGACAAGGGGCAGGTAAAGGATGAGAGTGTTTGTGAGATATTGTCTTTCTTCCTCTGTGCATGTGCGTGAGCCTCTAAGGACTATAAAGGCACTTAATGTCATTAGTAGTCTTTTTTCTTTCTGTCTCTCCTTTTCTACTCTTCCTTTTCTCTCTCTCTCTCTCTTTCTTTTCATCTCAGAGCATTAGCTTCAGCCTCTTTTTAAGGCTATAATAGAAATAGAATCCTTATTTACACACACAGTGAAATCAGACAGATCATACTTAGCATATACATACAAATACAACTGTCTGTTTCTTTCATGTATTTTTGTTTTAATGCTGCACCTGATTCTACTGATTTTTGGAGTTAAGTGGTTTTAGTTAAGAAGTTAAGGGCATCTGCTGCTCAGTGGGCAAATCCACTAAAGAGTTACGCCACTTTTGTATGCTGTAATGCAGTGCAAAAACCTGCGCATTGTTTACTAACCACCACCAATCCAGCTTAACCAGATTCTAAATGTGCTAATGTAGCGCTTAAAGTCTAGTTCACCCTTAAAGTCTAGCTCACTCAAAAAAGGAGAATTGCTCATCCTCGTGTCATTCTAAACCCATAAGTTCATCTTCGAAAAACAAATTAAGAAATTTTTAATTGAACCAGAGAGATTTCAGTCCATCTGTTGAAAAAAATTTCAAGCGTAAAAAAGACATTGTAAAGGCATTGGCATACTGTAGAGTTGAGAATTGACCCCTACTGTAGAGGGTTTTCAAACTGTGGGTCGCAGAGTGGGAAAAGGTGGGTCATGCAAAGTCACTTGGCTGCAGCTAAATTTGCGTTTCAGTGAATGACACACACACACACAAACAGTTAGTCTAGGGCTGCACGATATACCAACATCAAATAGAAATCGCAATTTCCTAATGTTTTATAGTATATCACACATTTTCTGCGTCTCAGAGTGGCTCATATCTTTATTAAGCGATTTGGTGTGCATTATTAAGAAGAAACTTGTTAGAATTCAAATGTCACAAAAGACTGCATCAGGTCTGTTCATTCATCTCTGTCATCTGTTCAACTCAGCGCTGTTGTCTTTCAGAGACATGGTCTTAAGAGTTCGTTCTTTGCATTCCCTCATGTGCATTTGGCTACCTACCAACACATAAGGAAAATATGTCTGTAAAAAGCATTTTAGATGTACACAGAGAACGAGTATGAGAGCGTGTTCTGCGCTGAACACCGCGATCAATTAACACACTGTTTACAGCACGGATGAGTGAACTCAGCATGGATCACAGTTCATATCCAGACCAGAGCGAGCATGTCCAAACGTGAACATGCACCGTGTATGCGCACATATTCAATCAAGTCTTCTTAAAATGTTTGCATTATACAGTGGTATTTCTGATCATGAATGTGATGACACTATGGATTATTTACTTAAACAGAAATTTGTTGTCATGGGTTTATACCTCATTTGTTCTGGTGAAAGCTGAAATGTGCTTGCATCACACGCGAGTAAAAACCCAATTGTTTCTTATACCTCAAGCAAGCATGTTTGAGCTTTCATTAACCATATTTGATGTGCTCTATGTATGTGTGTTTCATTTGGGAATATAAATGAAATCTGCTTTATCAAAAGCGATCATTCATTTTCAGAAGACACACAGCGTGTGCATCAGTGTGCACAATTTATTCTTAGTTAATTAATTCTTAGCAAAGCATATAGCTAAATATGACAAATATATTTATCTGTTTGTATACATATACATGTGTATATATATATGTTTATTTTTGCATGTGTTTCAGCTCTGGACCCTGCCAAAGATCCGTGCCTCAAGATAAAATGTGGCCGCCATAAAGTGTGTGTGGCAGAAGATTACCAAACACCCACCTGTGTTAGTCAACGCAGGATGAGGTAAACGTCTGACTCACAGTTGTAGCTCATTACCAAAACAGTAGTAAAAACAGTGTACAGGCATGGACAAAAAGATTGGCACACTTGCTGCTTGGATATGTGTATGACATCCTGAATTACATTCACATTTTGGAGCATTAGAAAGCTGCATATCGGTCGAAGATCAACAGTTCCCTTTCAGTCTATAACGTTGGACGTAATCGACGTCGACTGAATGGGGATCGCGTCAGAGAGCCTATCATCTTCGAGTACTATTGAACGAGCCAATGTAATTGGCGTGCGTGATTCGCATCACACACTCCGCCCCCGCGGCGCGGGTATAAATACGGAAGTGGATGCACGCACTAGCTGCCTTTCGCTTCGGAGCCGATCGTTTGATGTCTCTGAGAGTGTTGTTGTTTACAACGAGCGAGTGTGTCGGTGACTCTCCCAGTGCTGGTGTTCTACAGCGCGAGTGCAGCTGTGATCGCGAGCCTTTAGCTCTCAACTGCTGTTTTAACAGCAACAAATTTCTAAATGTTTGTGTGTGTTGATGGCTGGTTAGAGGGTGGAAAAGTGAGTGCTTCACTGTTTCAGTTCTCTTTTCAGTGTTGCCGCGGTCATTCCCCTGTGTGCTCCGGCACTGGTGACGGTCCTATTTTCTGAAAGAGCAACACGGGTGCGTTTGCGTCTTTTTCAAGATGTCATTCCACCTGTGCGTTTCTGGATGCGATCGTTCCCTTTTCCTCTCTGAGTTTTCGTCTGTTCCGACATGGCACATGCACAGTGTTGAGCAGAAATGCTCCTGTTACTCAGTGAAGTTCTTCGCACTCAAGTGTTGAGCAGAAATGCTCCTGTAGCTCAGTGAGTTTATCACACTCAGGTGTTGAGCAGAAATGCTCCTGAAACTCAGTGAACCTATCACACTCAAGTGCTGAGCAGAAAATGCTCCTGAAGCTCAGTGATCTTCACATGTTGTGTTGAGCAATGCCCCTGTCTTTTTGTGCCCGTCGCTTGCACCTATTACCCCTTTTCCACCAAAAAAGAACTGGTTCGGAACTGGTGCTGGTTCAAAGTTGGTTCGGAGTTGGTTCGGAGTTGGTTCAACTTGTTTATTTTTCCACTGACTAGAGCGCCCAGCGAACGATGTGGTTACGTCACTGTGTACGTCGCTATACGTCTTCGCTAGAAACGCTTGCAAGTACAACATTACTTTGGGATTATCTCGAACTCAAAAACAATTGAAATAATGTAAGTCTTTTAATATTTCCCTTTGATATGTAATCTTGTCTGATTAGTTATATACCCTTGTGTCTTTTTTTTCTTTCCATTTATTTGTGCTATATTGTGACTATTTTCTTCTTTGCTTACATAATGTTTTCAATAAAAAAATAAATTAAAAAAACTAGAAACGCTTGCGCCAACTTCAAGCATAACAAATACAATGGCGGACTACATCGTGTTTCTGAAAATGTTTCTCCTGGCTTTACAGAAAAATGTTTAGAACACATCTAAGCCCCCAGCCCCTGACGTAAGCATGACGTGGGTAAAGAGCGGTTCTAGTCCAGCAAAGAGTTGGTGCCGCTTTGGAACCAGTTTTCCTGGCCGAGAACCGGTTCTTTGGCTGTCGAAAAACAAAGAACTGGTTCGCGCGCAGGCACTGGCTCCAAACCAGCTCTCAAAATGCTTTGGTGGAAAAGGGGTATACGGTGCCAAGTCAGGAGGGAGAAGGTCTTCATAGTTGCCCCTTATTGGCCCAACTAGACCTGGTTCCCATCGACAGCCTTCCTGACTTCCCCTGAACACTTTTTTAGGGATGGGGCACGATGGCACCCGCGCTCTACCACTGGAGATTTTGGGCGGTCTTACATCTGAACGCGGAGGTTCAGGTGGCTATCAAAGGGACATGTGATAGTTACCATCACTTCTGCGAGCAGCCCCTAGAAATGGGTAGCGTGCTTACGCCTTTAGAAGTGGAACCTAGTCGTTGATTGCGTCTTCTCTCCAGAGGAGAGCCTGAAAGCTTTCGATCACTTCAGTGCTCTCTTTCCTGCAAGATGGGTTGGAGTAGGCTGTTTTCCTTCCGACGCTCATCCTGATGCAGAAGTATGAGGAAGCACGTCCTGATCGTCAGGTTCCTGAGGAGCAAGGTAATGTAAATCCTTGCGTCCCTCTTTATCCTCTTGGGCCTTGTCTCTGGTGCAACTGCACTGCATAGACCGCCCCTGAACCACTGCAGGCAGTGAGTTAAAAATTCTGTTATATCAGTTCTCCTGCTTGCGTGGTCTCTACTAGAGGGTAGGGACTTTTTCGCTTTCGGTCAACGTATTGTGCCTGGAGTTCGGGCCGGCTAACTCTCACAAGCTGAGACCCCGGCTCGGATTGTGCCCAAGGTTCCTACCTCTCCCGTAATAGGAGCAGGTGGTGAGCCTGCAAGCGCTGCCCCGGAGGAGGCAGATCCAGCCCTGGCTTTCTCTGTCCGTTCGCTTATAGCGGTTAGACGTGTACAGAACGCAAGCCATAGACCTCAGACCAGCTCTACAAATATCTGTTAGGAATTCAGCAGAGAGGGAAGGCTGTTTCCAAGCAAAGTTGGCCACTTAGTGCTTTCTTTCATTTTCTGTAAAAATTCCGAGATGCAACATGTCCACTTAGGTGTTGAGCTCCTCTATGATGAGTGTAAAGTGCTCTGCCTGGGCGTTGACGATATGCTTTGCTAAACAGATTCTAGAGTTGGGGGCTGGACGACACCTAGTTGCTTCCTGTGGGCTCCCTTCTCATGAAGCCAGTTTCACCGTGAGCCCGGTTCAAGTGTCGGCTTGCTGCGCCATTCCCCTCCTATGGACTGGATACGTGCGCCTTTCTACTCCAGTTGAGTTCCCTTAAAATTGACCCTTGTAACATTCCTCCACACCCCTCCGACGTCGGACGTGCGGAACGTCTGGTGTTAGGCCTACCACTTGTAAGCAGTGTGTAACCTGTGTTAGAATGGGTCCATAAGTTGCGGTCCCTACGGCAAACCCCATATGTGTATTCTTCCACGATACGGCTCCCTACGGCGAGCCCGTGTCTTCCCTCGGCAGAGTCTCTCTGCCGTCACTGTCCGGTGAGTCTCCCCCTGTCTTAGGCTGGAGCCACCCCAGTGTTATTCCATATGTTATACTGCCCGGTCATCCGCCCAGTTCATATGTGTATTTTCCACATTTACCTCCCTTCGGGTAGGATGTGCTTCCGCAGCGTCCCTTCCTTCCAATGTACTGGAACGCTTTCCCAGTGGTCCTGTAGGAACAGCAGTGACTTCCCTGGCCTAAGCCCTGTCCTTCCCCGCCTTAATTGCAAGGGCATCAGGAGGCTTTTGAACGTAGTCTCCTTGCCACCACCGCTGGACCACCGCTGTTACGCTCGGCTACTCGGCGAAAAAGCAACTAGTGCATGCATCCACTTCCGTATTTATACCCGCGCCGCGGGGGCGGAGTGTGTGATGCGAATCACGCACGCCAATTACATTGGCTCGTTCAATAGTACTCGAAGATGATATGCTCTCTGACGCGATCCCCATTCAGTCGACGTCGACTACGTCCTCCGTTCGCTCCGTCAGGGAACGGTAGGTTGCATACGCAACCAGGAAGTTCACCAAACACCCAGGAAAGGTTGAAAACAAAACACTGAGGGCCCTACCTTACACCCGGCGCAATGCAGCGCCAAGCGTGACGCAAGTGTTTTTTGCTAGTTTTAGTCTGACGCAGTTATCATTTTCACGTCCCGCGCCACATTGTTTAAATAGCAAATGCCTTTGCGCCCATGGCGTGTTGGTCTGATTGCTGGTCAACGCGCATTGTTGGCATGTTGCTATTTTGAGGCACTTGAAATAGACTGTGCCATTGAACTGAAACATGGTCTAAAGTCAATGGCGCAATATTTTTTTTTTGTTATTTAAAGGTGCTCTAAGCGATGTCACACGTTTTTTAGGCCAAAACATTTTTTGTCACATACAGCAAACATCTCCTCTATCCGCTAGCTGCCTGTCCCCTGAACACACTGTAAAAAACTGCGTTCTCTGCAGACACCCCAGGCTCCAAAAACGGCAACAAAAACAAACTGGGCAAACCCGCGGCACGAAGCATAACAAACTGTTACAGCCAATAACCGACAAGAAGGATTTGGGGGTGAGGTTTGGGGGGTTAGCGCGCGGGTTAGGAGGAGGGAGGCTCTAGCTAGCCTCCGTTTTGTTTGACAATACTTTAAACGTCAACAAGAAGTGACGTAAGCCGCCCCTACAGACGGGTCCACAACGCACGTATACTTTGCTTATTAAACACACAGGGACGCACAGCAGTACACAAACATGCCAAATATAAAAAAATAAAAGGATTAAAATGTAAAAGATTACTATTGTGTACATAAAGATATGATGGAATGAATCCGGCTTGTCCCGTAGATGGTTTGCTTGCGCACTTTTACCTCGCGCACGAGCAGATCCGTTTGTTCTTTCCAAATTACGTCATGTAAATAGTGAAACCACCATGGCGCGAGCGTAACTTGCATTTAAAGGGAATGGGAGATGACTCTGATTGGTTTATTGCACGTAAACACACCCATTACTCATTAAGAGAATAGGGACAAGCCTTTTAGACCATTTTTCCCGTCGTTAAACTAGCAAAAGTGGATTCGGACATGCCCTAACTGCACTTGCGCCCTGTGCTTTAAACCATTCGTTAACGTGTTAAAATAGGGCCCTGAGTGGAAAGCAGTGAGTCCCGAATTAATTTCTACTGAATATCATTGGAAAAATCTGAAAATAGCAGTTTTGAAGAAACTATTAACAAATGCACTGAATGTCATTAGAGGCTTTGGAACTGTTCAATAGCTGTTCCACCAAATATTAAATCAATGGTGCCAATAATATGGTACACCTTTCAGTTTGTAATAATTCCATAATTTTTCCAAGGCAGATCCACTGCAAACTAAACAAATGCATAATGTGGATAACAAAGGATGTTTTATTTAGAAAAAGGAATGTGCTAATATTTTAGGTCACAACTGCAATTGATTTTATTATGGAGTATGTCAGTAAGTTAACATTGCGGTTGCATTTTGGAATATATATATATATATATATATATATATATATATATATATATATATATATATATTCATATATATATATAAATATATATATATTATTTTTTTTTTTTTATTGATTTTATATGGTACATTTTCCTGCACATTTTATGTTCAGTATGTCAAAAAGCTTTTGAGAGGAAACAAGGACTGTCCTATGTTCTTACCTAGTCAACCTATCCTTGAACTGACTGGGCAAACTTGCCTGCCAAAGTCTGGGAATTAGTTGTTCTAAGAGAGAGCGAGAGTGAGTGTGTGTGTTTTTTTTTGTGCGTGTGTGTGTGTGTGTGTGTGTGTGTGTGTGTGTGTGTGTGTGTGTGTGTGTGTGTGTGTGTGTGTGTGTGTGTGTGTGTGTGTGTGTGTGTGTGTGTGTGTGTTTGACCGAGGTGAAAATATGGCACAGACTGACCTGGATTTTTGCAAACAGTGATTGTTGTTATGAAACTAATCATTTAGTGAATCGGGGGTGATAGCATCAAACAAATGTTGTTGTTTTTAAATGGCCAAATGAAACATAGACAAAGAGGAATATTAAAAATAAGTATCACAGAAATCAACAGAAAGACAGAAAAATACATAACAGAAGTATGGGAAAAAACAACATTGGATTCTCAACTGGTGGGTCGCAACCCAAAAAGGGGTCACAGGTACTATGTTATAGGGTTATGGGCAGGTGGGGAAAAACAAATCTCACATAATAAAATGCATCTTATATATATATATAATTGTGTGAAGCTAAATGATTTAAAAAATATATCAAACTTGTAAAAAGAGAAGAAAATCATTCATATATATTGTCAAAGGTAACGTTAGAGCAGTGGTTCTCAACATTTTTGATTCCATGGTCCATAACATGGTCCAAAATATTTAGCATGCTAAATATCTCATGGGTATCAGTGATGCTTCTGTCAGATCGCGTCTTTGATAATACACACAACGCGATTGTCACTCACATAAATGAGCACCAATTTGCCTCTGATTTCCGGCGTTTGACTGCGATTTCCACAAAACTGTCGGCGAGTGAAAATCGGGCCTAAATTCGTGCAGTGTGTACGTGGTAGGCAGTATCGGCCAACCAAACTAGACGCAAATTAATTTGTTACTTGGTAGAAGTTTAGCATACAAAACTAGACGCAAATTAATTTGTTTCTTGGTAGAAGTTCTAGTGCTGATCCACTTTTGCATCGCGACGCCTGCCCACATTTGTGCGTTGATGGGCGTTCCTCTGTTTACCGCTATGGGCGTGGTTTTGACCGAGCATTTTTGTAGTAGGATATCTAGAACAGCGGACCTGCTAGAGACTTCCCCCCCGTCTCCATATGCTCTACTTCTATTGGATAGTCTCGTCACGTTCAACGGAATTCATTTGCATAAAGATTGGCATCGGCCAGCTTTTTGGCACGCAGCATTTTTCAAAATGAAGCACCACCTTCCCGGAATGCTTTGCGGGCGCGTTAAAGTCGCTTGACATCACCCATAGGAATAAAGTGGAGTGCGGCCATTCTCTGCTGCGGCGCGTGGATCAGCACCGTTAGACAAATCAAAGAATCCTATAAATGCATTTTAATAAAGTACTGAATCAGAAATTGTTGTTGATTAAATCAAATTATGTAAAGATTGAATCATTCTGCTTTGGTATATATGGTACGTATAAAAATCAATTTGCTGTAAACCCAACGATTCCTTCTTCATTTAGCCAGTTCCCTATCAGGGAGCTCGAGCTGCGTGACAACGCTTTGGGAACGCCCCTGCGTGAGTGCGTAATGAAGCACGTATGAAATCAGTCCAATGGCGAGACGGAACGTCATAGGCGGGTGACGTCATCGACCAGGAAACTATATAAGCACCCCAAAACACAAGCGCGTCTTCAGCAAGCGCTCTGTGTGTGAATATATCAGTCTGTGTCTCAAAGTGTTTTTGTCTGTCCTTAGAAATTGCTAGGCAGGAGTTTTTCACATATAAAGAAACTATAAAGAGACAATATATATATATATATATATATATATATATATATATATATAATATGGCGAGCGAACAGCAGTTCAGAAAGTGTGTTCATCCCTGCCCACGTTATATCCCGGGTGGGGACACTCACGATCTGTGTGTTGTTTGTATGGGAGTGCAGCATGCCCAGTCAGCTCTCGAGGGAGCTGGTTGCGAGCATTGCGAGTGCATGTCAATGAAAACGCTCCGCTCCCGCCGAGCCCTCTTCGAGGAGAGTGGTTCGGTGCCCGCTCCCCGCGGTTCGGGTCCCGCTGCTGCCGAGGCACAGCGGAGGCTTCAATCGTGGGGATCGCAAATGGATCTATCAGCGGGGATTGAGACGGGCTCTGCCTCAAGTGCCTCAGATCCGGGTGTGGAAGCACGCGCTGCGGTTTCTCCCCCCCCAGGCTGAGGCACCATCACTTCAATTATCCAGTTCTGAGGATCTGGATGTTGAAAGTATTGATACAGCAGAGACTGGGGACTCGTCACTTCAGTCTCCTGCTAGTGAGGAGCTTATGGAGGTGCTCACTCGTGCTGTAGAAAAATTAAGCATCGAGTGGCTAGCTGATAGACAGGAATCTTGTTCAAAAAGTAAACTAGATGAAAGATTTCTGCCGTCTCGTTCTGCACCTTCACGCCGGTGTCTTCCATTCTTTCCTGACCTCCACACCGAGGTGTCGAGGTCATGGAAAAGACCAGTGTCATCCAGAATATTTAGCCAGGAAACATCTGTTTATTCAATGTTTCTGGGGCTAAGAATTATGGTTATGGGGCGATGCCTAAGGCTGAAGCAACGCTAGCGAGCCATCTATCTCCAGATACGGCATCGACATTTAAGACACTGGCATTGCCCACAAAGCCATTAAGAAATACCTCGGCTTTGGTGGGCAAAGCTTACTCGGCGGCAGGTCAAGCGGCAGCATGCTTACATACTATGTCGATATTACAAGCATATCAAGCAGACCTTTTAAAAGAGATGAGTGAGGGGGATGAAATTAGTGCTGACGTAATTCGAGAATTACGTCAGGCAGCAGATCTTTCTCCCCGTGCCACCAAGGAGACGGCCAAATCAGTGGGCCGTTCTATGTCAGCCATGGTGGCAACAGAGAGACACTTATGGTTGAATTTATCCAACATGAAGGAAAAGGAAAAATCTTTTCTCCTGGACGCCCCGCTTTCAACTGCTGGCCTCTTCGGTGACTCAGTGAATTCGGTCATAGAGAGGTTTCAGGAAGAGAAACAGCAGGCGGTGGCGCTCCAGAAATTTCTCCCCCTCCGTGTTCATGTCTCCGGGGCTGCTGGGCGGGAGCAGCCCCGGCCGTCGAGTTGCTTCTCATACCGGGCGCAACAGAAAAGGAGTGTCGCGTCTCGTGCTCCTCCCCAGCAAGACTGGGCCGAGGCGCGGCGCTCTCAGACGAGGTCTTCCAGGGGCAAGGCCGATCTGAGGACGGTTATTGTCGCCAGGAAGGCTTCGTCGAAGAAGAAGCCCTGACGCCAGAAACGTCAGGGTATTGAGGGTGGTCCCCACCAAGAGAGAAAGGTTTTCGCTGCAGTACACAGCGCCCGTTCTCTCTCGGTGGCCTCAGGGGCCCGTTCTGCCAACCCCGCCTGCGTGCCGGGGCGTAGACAGTCCCAGCGAGCGCTTTCCCGAGGGACGCTCGCCCGCTTTGAGGAGTGGTTTAGAGTGGTCAGACCAGTTGTTCCCTGCCGGTGCGCCGTTACAGGGCACTGTGTCTGCCACTCAAAATATTCCAGAGGCCAGTCTCGAGAGACTGGTACCCTTAGTAGAATTTTTGGCAGAGTGGAAAAGCCTTCCAAATGTATCTCATTGGGTCCTGCAGACTATCGAGAAGGGGTACGCGATTCAGTTCAGATCACGCCCGCCTCGCTTCAGAGGGGTTCTGCCCACAGAGGTGGGCCCCGAGCAGGCTCTGGTTATGGAACCGGAGGTGAAAACTCTCCTGCTGAAGGAGGCTATAGAACGAGTTCTTCCTCCCAGCAGAGAGTTGGGTTATTACAGCCGATATTTCATCGTTCCAAAGAAGGATGGGGGGTTGCGTCCAATTTTAGATCTGCGCCTGTTAAATCGCTCAGTAGGGAAGCTCAAATTCAAAATGCTTACTCTCAAGCAGATCGCGTCACAGATCAGGTCCGAGGACTGGTTTGTCACGATAGATCTAAAGGACGCGTACTTCCACATTTCCATCCTTCCACAACACAGGAAGTTCCTGAGGTTCGCTTTCGGGGGCGAAGCGCACCAGTATCAGGTTCTTCCGTTCGGCCTAGCACTGTCTCCCCGAACTTTCACGAAATGTATGGATGCAGCTCTGGCTCCGCTGCGACTCCAGGGCATCCGCATATTAAACTATATTGACAATTGGTTGATTCTGGCTCAATCGGAGCACCAGGCGATTCGGCATCGAGATGTCGTTCTCGCCCATATCAAAAAGTTGGGGTTGAGGCTCAACGCCAAGAAGAGTGTGCTTTCTCCAGTACAGAGGACCACTTTTCTGGGCGTGGTTTGGGATTCGATGACGATGCAGGCACGTCTGTCTCCTGCTCGTATAGTTTCGATTCTCTTAGCCGTCAAACAGGCAAAGCTAGGCCAGTCACTCACTGTAAAAGAATATCAGAGGATTCTGGGTCTGATGGCAGCAGCGTCCAACGTTATACCTTGCTGCCTGCTGTACATGAGACCACTGCAGTGGTGGCTCAGGACCAATGGGTTCTCCCCGAGGGGAAAGGTCCTGTGTTGGGGGCTCAGTGTCGTCGTGTAACACTAACGACGGACGCCTCTCTCACAGGCTGGGGGGCGATCCCCCCACCCCGAGGTGGTGGAGCTCCAATGGAAACATTTCGTTCGTGCCGAGGTAGACCTATTTGCATCCAGGGAAACATCACACTGCCAACTGTGGTTTTCCCTAAGTCCTCCAGCCCCTCTGGGGTTGGACGCGATGGTACAGGAGTGGCCGAGGTCACGCCTGTACACATTCCCCCGATTGCTCTGCTCCCAGGAGTTCTGGAGAGGGTTCGCCAGGACGGGGTCAGTCTACTGTTGGTAGCCCCGTACTGGCCGGTCCGAGTTTGGTTTGCGGACCTAATTTCTCTCCTCGACGGCTCTCCTCTGGAGATTCCGATGAGGGACCTTCTCTCTCAGGCGAGCGGGTCGATACTTCACCCCCGCCCAGATCTATGGAGATTGTGGGCTTGGCCTCTGAGGGGGCCCAGCTCATAGAATCTGGTCTCTCGACTGAGGTCGTGGAGACCATCCTCCACTCCAGAGCTCCGGCCACTAGGAAATGATATGCCTTGAGGTGGAAAATGTTCACCTCTTGGTGTGGAGAACACCAGCTGGACCCAGTTAACTGCCCGGTGGGTGCAGTGCTGGAATTCCTTCAGGAGCGTTTCTCCACAGGGTTATCCCACTCCACACTGAAGGTGTATGTGGCGGCCTTATCTGCTTACCACGTCCCTTTGAGTGGTGCTTCTCTCGGGAGACACCCACTTGTAACCCGTTTCCTTCGTCGCATTCTGAGGCTGAGGCCAGCAGTTCGCACGAGGGTGCCGACCTGGGACCTTGCGGTTGTTCTAGAAGGTCTCTCTCTAGCACCGTTCGAGCCCATTGAAGAAGTTTCGGAGAAATTCCTCACTCTTAAAACTATCTTTCTTCTGGCTATATCTTCATTAAAAAGAATAGGAGATATCCAAGCTCTGTCGGTCTCTCCCTCGTGCTTGAAATTTGCACCAGGCATGGTGAAGGCTTTCCTCCTCCCTAGGCCGGGATACGTTCCCAAGGTACCAACCAATGTGGTCAGGCCTATTGTACTGCAGGCTTTCTGTCCTCCTCCATTTCTGAAGTCGGACCAAGAGAAACTAAATCTGCTTTGCCCTGTTAGGGCCCTACATGCCTACATCCATAGAGCTGCCCTGTGGAGAAAGAGTGAACAGCTAATCGTTTGCTTTGGACCCCCTAAGAAGGGCTGTCCAGTATCTAAGCAGAGGTTGAGCAAGTGGGTGGTCGAGGCCATCTCACTTGCCTATGAGTCTGCCGGTCAGCCTTCTCCTTTGGCTGTCCCGGCTCATTCAACCAGGAGTATGGCTGCCTCTAAGGCTATCCTGTCAGGAGTATCAATCCAGGATGTTTGTGATGCGGCAGGCTGGTCCTCACAACACATTCGTGAAGTTTTATCATCTCGACTTCAGCTCCACTCCAGGGGCGCAGGTGCTTTCGTCCGAATGTGCGCTCTGACTTCACACAACGGACACTTGCTCGTATGGCGACGTTGGTATTAGCGTTCCCAAAGCGGTCACGCAGCTCGAGTTCCCTGATAGGGAACGTCTCTGGTTACGTATGTAACCCTAGTTCCCTGAAGGGAACGAGACGCTGCATGTCTATGCTAGGGCTGGGTGATAAATCGATTTTATCGATTAACTCGAATGTGTAGTTTACGCCTATTTTTTTGAATGAAAATCGGTTTTCTCTTTAACAACCGCCGACGCTCCCCTCTGGGTTCCTGTAGTTCCGACCGGGCTCAGCGCTTGCCATGATAGAGATACACAAACAACATGGCAAATGAACAAGACCGCAGCAGCAGAGGCACACCCGCCGAAAACATTTACAAGCTGAATCTGCAGGGCCGCCAACTCTCACGAGTTCACTGTGAGAGACGCAATTTTGTCACTTTTTACACGCTCTCACGCCACACATCCCTTTTCTCATGCAGAGAAAAATCGCGAAGCAAAGAGGACACTGACACCGACAGACAAGACAGAGCAGGTTACTATTGATATGATCAGATCCTCAGCTCTCAGATTCTGTCAATTTTATTACGAAATTCAAACAATAAACACCGTTTTGGCGCTTGTAAATGTGACGTGAGAGAACGCTAACAGATCTCAGTTCAAGCGGCACGTGAACGGATCATCTGTTACTCTTTACTACCAACTTACCGAGATGTAATAAAATCGATCGATCAGTGTTTTTCAAAGATGTCCATAAAACAGCTGGAGAACAACATATGCCACGTAACGCTACATTTACCTCAGGAATCCCTTTTAATGACCCATAGCACGCATGTGGACTTAAAATAATTGCTATAGAGAGGAGTATTTTGCTAAATATGATAACTATATTACACATTCATTGTATTTTTACCTATATCATTAAAATAGTAATACGTTGTTATTATAAAAAACACATTATATTTAATTTGAGTTAGTTTTAACCTTTAATAATACCAGCTGACAGGGCCTCTGTTTACAGCATTAGGTGAATTTTTTTTTTGAGAACAATTAACAACACATTAACGTATCTACCATACCTAATATTTATCCAAACGAATTTATATTGAATCAAGATCAGAATCAATTCACAAGAATTGAATTGAAATTGTGAAATTTGTGTTAAGCAATAATAAAAACACTAGCATACCAGTCATTGTGCTAATTAACTTAATAAAATTGTTTAGTTACCAAATAATTTGACAATCACAACACGCTTATTGTGATGCAAGTTTTTTGTTTTTTTACACATCCCCAATTCCAATCCACCCATTTTATTTTGTTACATTTTCAATGTTTTCAAAGACAGGGCCTGTCCTCTTGTCTTTTTGGCTTGTTGTTTCTGATTGTAATTAAATCCAGATCAAATCCCATAAGGGAATATTAAAACAAAATAAAGTTAAAACTTGTTTTGAACAATTTCTTTGTCATCTGCAGATTGATTTTAAGTAGGGAGAGAAAAAAAAACGATTTAAATCGTAAATCGGATTTTTTGTGAAAAAATCAGGGATTTTTTTTTTAGGCCATATCGCCCAGCCCTAGTCTATGCCATACTCCCAGCATGCCCGTGAGCACTTGCTTCAGTCTTATCAGAAGCTGACGCGCTTGTGTTTTGGGGTGCTTATATAGTTTCCTGGTCGATGACGTCACCCGCCTATGACGTTCCGTCTCGCCATTGGACTGATTTCATACGTGCTTCATGACGCACTCACGCAGGGGCGTTCCCAAAGCGTTGTCACGCGGCGTCTCGTTCCCTTCAGGTAACTAGGGTTACATACGTAACCAGAGACGATTCCAACATGAAGAGGTTCTTAACACCTCATCCTCAAAACCCATGAACAAAACTATACAAGGGACAATAAATTATGAAAATATTCACTTAACACTTTAAGCCCATATCAAAAAGTTGGGGTTGAGGCTAAACGCCGAGAAGAGTGTGCTTTCTCCAGTACAGAGGACCACCATTTATTTAGAATAAATATGATTTGTGTTGACCAGAATGAGCATAGTGTGTTTATTTGAAACCATCAAAGAGAATTTTTTTAGAAGCAAAATTGTCAGTTTTCCAATTCTCTCTGTCATATAATGTTGCATTGGTTCTATGTAAATAAATTTCATTTGATTTTAGATAAATTTTTGTTTAATTTTTGTACTCTATTGGGTCGCTACTGGATTTGCCATGTTAAACTAGGTAAGCAAACCAGTGCAGTAGATGATAGTAGGAAGAAGACAGATGAAAAAAGGCTGCATTTCTGCAATATTGTTTGGCTTCTTCATTGTTTGTGTTAGAAGATCAATCTCTCTTTCTGTCTGCAGTTTAAAGGACATGAATTTGAATTCATCACTGCTGAAATGCAAAAGATGTCCAGTTGTGCACCCTGCACCTGTTTGTGGAACAGATGGGCACACTTACTCCACCAAGGTAACACACACGCTGCTGTTTGTGAGAACCGCCACGGTGTGTGTGTTTCTGTATGTGTATTCTGTCTGAATTGCTTTTCATAATGCTGTGTCACGGAGGTATTCAACCAAGAGATTAATCCTCGATCAACAATGTACTTATCTAATCTAAGCTTTATGTGCGTGTCTGTGTTTGTGTGTGTTGTAGTGTAAACTAGAATATCAAGCTTGCATCTCTGGGAAGCAGATTTCTGTGAAGTGTCCAGGACAGTGTCCCTGCCTTTCAGGAAATACAGCAGAGAAGAGAGGTACATGCACTTTATCGATGCAGTTCATTTCTATTAGGCCTATACTTGCACATACTTGCACACAAACACTGCCTTTTTGTGGAATGGAATATGTGCACTGATTATTTCATACACAGACTGACATAAATCTACAGGCAGGTGAGTTTTTATCATGGTTGCCGGACAGTTGCCCTTCAGGACCAAAGTTGCCCTTTCCTGCTGTACAGTATTGCATTTAATATGAATTATGGACAGGTCAATAACTAATAAGAATGTCCACAATAAATGTTTTTAAAATTCTAGTTTAAAACGCATTCAGAGTTCTTAGCAGTGTATTTTATATTCATGTTAATTTTGAAAAACATTTTAAAGAAAATTTTTAATTTAATGTGACTAAAAAAAGTCATGTGGTGTAAACAGCAATAACATTTTACCCTCAAACCTTAAATACATAAGAGTGTACACACCTTATAAAAGTTTAAATATACACTTCCCTTCAAAAGATTAATACGTTTAGTGAGACTTTTTTTAAAGAAATGAATACTTTTATTCAGCAAGAATGCATTTAATTGATCAAAAGTGACAGTAAAGACATTTTAAACGTTACAAAAGATTTATATTTCAAATAAATGCTGTTCTTTTGAACATTTATCAGTTTCCTATGTTTTTAGGGAGTTACACCACATGACATTTTACAACCTGAACTAATCGCCTTATCATTAAAAGGTACACTTTTTAAATATATTTTAAAAGACTTTTTGACCTTGACAGACTTTGATATAATTTCCTGCCTTACCGATGAATTAATAATGAAAGATTATACTAAAATGCTTAGGGTTCATTATTAATTTTTATTATGATATCAGAACAGTTATGTCACTGTTACATTTTACATGTTATGCCCACCAAAACATATCAAAATGAATTTTAATGTAGAAATTAAAAACATGCTCATCATAGACAAGGTGTATATAAGTCTTTGTATGCATGAATTACATTTTTTAATAATTTAATAGATCCCGACATTGTCATTGACCCATTTGCTACATTATGGTCACATGATCTCATTAAGTTGATTGCTTATTTCAGCGAGTGGTGTCAAGTTATAAGCTTGGAAATCCAATGATGTGTAAAAAATATGTAATAAAAATTATTATTTCTCCTCAAGGAGGAGAGATTACAAAATCACAGCTGATATTACTTCTGGTGCATTTGTCACACTAGAAAATGTATTCCATATTTGTTGTATACTGCATATTTTAGCTAATTTAGTTGGTCATCCATGTATTCTATACTTACCATGTATAATATACAGAGCATACTACATCTCATGTCATTACTAGATTAACCAAATTACTCTATATATAAAACCAATATTTCATCTCTGCAGCTGTGGAAAGTGATGTGTACCCTCTAGGGTGGATATTTGGCTTGTTTTCAGCTGCAAGGAGAGCAGAAAAAAGAGATTTCAATACACCAAACTAGACTTATTTTGTGAAGATTCTCAAAGCTGAATCCCTTAGGAACTTATTAAATGTTTGCTGTTCCAGATTGTTTCTGTCAGTGTGTTTATGTGTGTACGTATGAGAAAGACAGCACGGTAATGTTTGCTTTTATCATTATCCCAATCAACATAAGTCCTGTCTTCAACTGCTCTGCTTAAGACTATAGAGAAAATTCAATCACCTTCGCCATCAAAAGATTGTGTATAACAATGATAACTCACGGCTCAAATCAATGCAAACTAAACTTAAGATCATGAAACTGAAGTCACAATGGTTTTTTTGAAGGGGTGAGAAGTATGAATGTTTTTGTTTTTCCAGTTGCCAAATATCACCAAGACCAAATCTCTTCCTTTTTACACTATCATTCAAAAGTTGTTATCAAAAGTTATCATTCAAGAAATTAATGCTTTTATTCAGCAAAGACGCATTAAACTGACCAAAAGTGACAAGATTTCTATTCCAAATAAATGCTGTTCTTTTGAAATTTCTGTTCATAAAAGTATCTATCCTGAAAAAAATTATCACAATTTCCACAAAAATATCAAGCGGCACAACTGTTTTCAACATTAATAATAAGAAATGTTACTTAAGCACCACATCAGCAAATGTTTTGCCATCACAGGAATAAATTAAATTTTAAAATATATGAAAATATTCTGTTATTTTAAAGGGGACATATCATGAAAATCTGACTTTTAAGGGTCTACCAACCCAGAAAACGTGAAGTAACCAACTAAGTAACTTTGTTTTAGTAAGCCTTTCTCTGCAAGCTTGTCAAAAAATATTCAATCTGATTTTGCTCCACTTCTGACGTAGGAAGGGGATCTTATCATAATATTACCACCCCTTAATCTGCATGTTTCCACCCAGGGCGCTGTCATTTGGTTTTCGCAAGCAATAACAGTGCAGCCAGAGCAATGGTAAAAATTCGAGCAAAGTATGCAAACTGTTCTGTCGTTGGGTGCACAGACGAGCACAGAACGCTATATTACGTCTTAAGACCGTCTTATAAAGACCTCATGCAACTGTCTCAATTTGTGTAAAAGTTAAACCTGACGGTACATGCAAGTCGACCAGATGAATCAATGTAACTCCACAACAACTACATAAATGTATCCACTAACCATTCAGAAACGTCCAGGTGCAGTATAAAAGTTGCAACCTCTTCCTGAGTCTCTCCGTAAGGCTGCACTCCGCTACTGGTTATTTCTGAAATTTGACTGAGATTCGCGTGTTTTGTTATTGCCGTATTATCCGAAGCTTGTGTAAAGGATCGGCCCTCTTCTGAACGGGGGTGGGAAGCAGCAACTCATTTACATTTAAAGGGACACACACAAAAACGGCACATTTTTGCCAACACCCAAAAAGGGGCATATTTGATAAGCTATAAAAAAGGGATCTGGGGGGTATTTTGAGCTCTGACATTTCGCAGACTGGGGACACCATAGATTTATATTACATCTTGTGAAAAGGGGCATAATATGTCACTTTTAAATTGCAATAATATTTCACAATATGCCATGGAACGGCGGAGAGCATGGGTTTCCTTGGTAGCACAGAGTGTGTGCCTGTGTGCTCTCTTCGCATTGAAGTCAACACCGTAAGCCCCGCTCGAAGTGTCTGCGCCATTCTCCTCCTATGGACTGGATACGTGTGCCATTCCTGCTCCAGTAGAGTTCCTCTTTAGCCGAACTCTGTTGAGTTCCTCCACACCCCTCGGCAACAGACGTGGCGGAGCATCCGATGCCAGGCCTAACACTCATATGCATTGGTGGAACCTGTGCTAGGCTGGGTCCCTTATGTTGTGATCCCTACAGCGATCACATATGTGTATTCTTCCACGGTACGGCTCCTGGCGGCGAGCCCGTGTCTTTCCCTTGGCAGAGCTCCCTCTGTTGTCTCTGACCGGTGTTTTCTACCCCCTGCTATAGGCCGGAGCCACCTCAGTGACATTCCATATGTTGTACTGCCCGGAAACGCCCAGTCCATATGTGTAACCTACACATGATACCTCCCTACGGGCAGGATGTGGCTTCCGCAGCGTCTCCCTTTCCACCGAAAGGGCACGCTTTCCCAGTGTTATCCAAGTCTGTCTGAGTGGATCATGCGAAACAGCAGTGAACTTCCCTGGCCTAAGCCCTGTCCCATCTCCGCCTCAATAAATGCGGGGGGATCAGGAGGCTTTCGTTAGGCACTTGAAGGCAGCACTAGGTGGCGTGTTAATTGGGATCCCAATCAGTACGGTACATCCGACTAGTCGAATGTGACCGAACTGAAAGGAAACGTCTTGGTTAGGGTTACGTCTGTTGCCGAGGGGTGTGGAGGAACTCAACAGGGTTCGGCTAAAAAAGAACTCTACTGGAGCAAGAATGGCACACGTATCCAGTCCATAGGAGGAGAATGGCACAGACACTTCGAGCGGGGCTTATGGTGTTGACTGGCTTCTTTGAAAAGAGAGCACACAAGAAGCTACCAGCTCGACACGTAGGCTGTGGTACTAGCGAACGTGTTTGATGTCGCCCAGCCCGCAGGTCTACAAATATCTGTCAGTGAGGCACCCTGTGCCAGCACCCAGGAAGAAGCTACACCCCGAGTGGAGTGGTCTCGCAACCCGGGGGGGGGGCATGGTGCATTTTGGAATTGATATACCAAGAAGATGGCATCCACTATCAAGTGGGCCAACCTCTGCTTGGAGACAGCCTTTCCCTTCTGCTTGCCTTCGTAACAGACAAAGAGCTGGTCTGAGGGCTTTGTGTTCTGTCCACGTACAGGTGCAGAGCACGGACGGGACAGAGAAAAGCCAGGGCTAGGTCTGCCTCCTCCGGGGGCAGCGCTTGCAGGTTCACCACCTGGTCCCGAAAGGAGTGGTTGGAATCTTGGGCACTTACCCAGGCCGGGGTCTCGGGATGATGTGAGAGCCGGCCAGCCCGAATTCCAGGCGCGATTCATCGACCGAAAATGCATGCAGGTCCCCTACCCAGGCCAAAGCAAGTTGCCCGTACGGACCAGCACATGTTTGCGGAGCAGCATCTCGGGACTCGGCCGTGAAGCCAGTGCTGAAGCAGTCTCATATAAAGCAAACTCAGCAGCGTTACTGCGGCTGCGGATGTCATATGCCCCAGGAGCCTCTGAAACAGTTTCATTGGGACCACCGTTCTGCTCTTGACAGTATTTAAGCAGTTCAGCTCTGGCCGGATACGTTCATATCGGCTGGAGGGACTATCGTGTCCTTTACCAGTAAGACTGCGATCTCCGCATGCATGACAGGGGCACGTTCGCTCAGCACCAAAGTGAAGTGAACGCCCCTGTATTGGGCGGATGCCAGAGGAACTGAATCGTATAGCAGAGTCTGATGGTACGGAGGAGCCAGCTGGACAGACTGGGAAGCACTTTCCTTGGTTTGCATAGTACTGTAGATGTTAAAGAACAATTAAAATGTTAAAACGTTTCTAAATTCAACAATAAAGATGTGTACGTGTGGTTTTATGGATCAACACTTTTTGTTTATCAAAATGGAATTGCTTCCATGTCTGGCTTCAGCAGTAGCTGTCATTTTTTGACTGATTTGTGATTTCTTTTTTTTTAATCATCAGTCCTGTCCACCAATAAGCTTGTGTGTGGTGGGCGTTCTGGCGCAAATTGGCTTCCAGTTGGATGCTGCACATTGGTGGTAGTTGAGGAGATTCCCATCTCTCATGTAAAGCACTTTGAGTGCTGAGAATAGCGCTATACATTCTACGATAAAACTGTTTTTTTTTTTTCAATTTATTTATTCATACTATTCTTTCTCAATTACTTCACAGAAAAACATTTTCAGTGGTATACTGAAGCCATTATCTATATTTACTATGATTACTATGGTCTCCTTCAGACGAGTCTTTGTTTGGCCTAATGGAAAAGGTTGACCATATTTGCTGAAATATGACTTTTATTAGCAGGTTAGTCTTTAAAAATCTCATTAGATGACCCTCTGTGTGATCGGCCTCGGCAGGGATCGAACACTAATGTGCTGTTTACAACATATTGCTAGGAAACTGTAAACAGCCTTCAGTTAGGCAATGAACTGTTACTGGTGGGAATAATTGTTTATTCCTTTTATCAGTATTAAAGTTAGTCATTTATTGAACATTTGTCTCTTTTATCATATTGCTGTAGGCATGGCACTAAAGGGGGGGGGGGGGGGGGGGGTAATTTGGCCTGTAGTTAAAGTCTTTTCTTATGTTAATTGTGTGTCCACAAGGGTTGAGATTTTAATTGTAATGTTGTTTTTTAGCAATCGTGATGTATTTAAAAAATAAGCATTGATTGTTTTTCACACATACTCAAACTGCACACTTTTGGTATGGGTATTGTGGTTTGGCATGCCTGTGTTGTTTTAACCACTACATGTTTGGAAGTTCTCTGTGTGTGGAACGTAACTGACAGTAGAATGGAACAATACCGTAAATATAGATATACTTTGTTGTTGTAAATGCATCTGAAAAATAATAGAGGACACAGAGTGAGTTGGTGTTGGAAAAGTACATGATCCAAGTAATACTAAACTTGAGATGTGCATTATATTAAGTGCCATAAACCACTATATAAGTGACAACTTACGGTTACGTCCCTATCGATAAATGCTAGAAATTCATGCAAGTATTTCCTTTTTGCATAAAGGCTCATCCTGACAGCAAGCGAGTCTCTGTTAAACTTCGGACAAATGGAGCCCAATAGAATGCGAGCATAATTATTCTGTCTAATATATAAAATAAAAAAAAATTTGCATGCAAATTTTAGTTTTTCCTCTCGTTGTACTGAAAACATACCGAACTGTGACTTTGAAAAAGGACATACTGACTCATAATTTTTGTTACATCCCTACTATTTGTCCCAGACATAATTATCCACAGTGAATTAAACAAGCAAAAAAAGCTACACATCTTGTATACACATCTATGCAAAATGTCAGAGGAAACAAAGTATTGTTTCTGTGTCTCTCTGCGAAATTCTAGAAACATTTCAACCAAAAGTAGACAATGTGAATAAAACCCCTGGCAACTGCTTTTAAATACAAAGCCCCAGCCATTCCTTCCTTCCAGTACTGCATCTTATGAACAATCAACACAGATTTCTGATACATTAGCTACAAGAATTCAATCAGTTACGCTCATTAATTACTTAAAACAAAACTAGATTTATCAAATGCCCCAAACCATCCCCAAACAATATACACAGACTATTAAATCTAATGAACACATCAAAGCAAAATACATTGGATGCAGAAAATACAATCAAGTAAATTGGAAATTATTTATACACTGGATAAGTACAAATCTCCAGCAGGCACAATATTGCTGATGTTATCCAATATATTGTGTTTTATAGCCGGCAGTGTCACCACACAGTACTGGCTACAGGAAAATAATAGCAGGGATTGTTCTCCTCATCTTGAGGGTTAACTGGACTTAACCCTTTCGCACGATCACACCGGTGTGATCAGTCTTGGCTGGTCCCTGGAGCGTACGATCACACCGGTGTGATTAGAACGGTCAGTGCATCACGTGATCAACTGCTAAATTAAAACGTGCTTTCGCGCGTTGACTGGCGCTGAGCCAGAGACAGACGCACTCAGTGCTGTCATATATCACAACTATTGAATGTTTTCAACTACATAATGTTTATTTATGTGCAAATACACATAAGTACTAGCAAAACGATACTCGGTTACTAACGTAACCTCGGTTCTCTCTAGAGAGGGAACGAGTATTGCGTAAGTTTAGCTTACGCTACGGGAAAGATTCATCTTCTCGAGATACTGAAGCCAAAAATTATCCTTAATTTTGTATAACTTGTCAACGCAGTGCAGCAGCTAGCAGACCTAGAGCAGGCCATCTCGCGTGCTCATTGGCTGCCCTGCGGGCAACTGCTGCAGCCTACCAGTGCGCCCGGCGTGACGTCACGCCCAATGAGGGGCGCCCGCGCCTTTATAGCGTCACAGCCCGCCAGATAGGCGTGGCTTAGCATATAAAATAGGGGCTGTAGGCTGAATTCTCTGGTTTTTCGACGACTGAAGCGAAGTCGCTCGTGGCGCGAGCACGGCCGGTTACGCAATACTCGTTCCCTCTCTAGAGAGAACCGAGGTTACGTTAGTAACCGAGTATCGTTCTCTTACGAGAGGTTCTCTCGTATTGCGTAAGTTTAGCTTACGCTACGGGAACACTTTGTCAACGCCGTGCGCGCCAAGCATCCACATGAGAACCCCGAGCTTGAGGGGAACCCCATAAGTGGAAAAAAAAATAAGGTGGCCAGCCACGCGGGCCATCACTTGTACATAAGCACACATAGGAAATACAGAGCAGCTTGCCGGTCTGTATAGTCATATGGCACATACCCCACTAGTGCAGCTCAACCAGGAGAGCTGAGTCATGAACGTGATCTGAGCAGGAGATCTGGGCAGAATACACCTCTTTTTCAAACTGACAATAGTTTAGCCTGCAAGGCAGGAACTTCTAGGTTATAAAACCTGACAAAGGTAGACGGGGAGCCCCAGCCCGCCGCTACACATATGTCATGGATAGAAATTCCACTGGAACATGCCCACGACGAGGCCATGGAATGAGTGCTGATGCCCAGAGGGCATTGCAGACCTTTTGACGCGTAAGCTGCCGCTATAGCGTCCACTATCCATCTGGACAGGTTCTGTTTCGAGGAGGCAAGCCCCTTGGCGCGCCCACCAAACGAAACGAAAAGCTGTTCCGAACGCCTGAAGGAGGCGGAGCGCGTAATGTAAAACCTCAGCGCTCTGACAGGGCAGAGGAGATTCACATCACTTTCGCTGTCAGATGCTGGGAGAGCTGACAGCGAAATAACTTGCGCTCTGAATGGAGTGCCCATCACTTTAGGGACATAACCATGTCTAGGTCTGAGGATGACTTTAGAGTCATTTGGTCCGAACTCAAGACACGACGCGCTGACAGACAGCGCGTGCAGATCCCCTACACGTTTTACTGACGACAGTGCAGTCAGAAAAACGGTCTTTAGTGATAGATATTTCAACTCCACGGAGTCTAGTGGTTCAAATGGAAAAGCTTTCAGGGCCTCGAGGACCAGTGAAAGATCCCACATGGGAACCGACGGGGGGCGCGGCGGATTCATCCTTCTAGCTCCTCTAAGGAAGCGGATGACCAACTCATGTCTTCCCAGTGACTGGCTGTGCGTCGATTCCGCGAATGCTGCTACGGCCGCCACGTATACTTTGAGCGTGGATGGGGATCTTCCCTTATCCAACAGCTCTTGTAGGAAGGTGAGCAGATGCGCCACCCCGCATGTCCGCGGGTCCAGACCTCTGTCGGTGCACCATCCAGAGAACACCGACCATTTAGATGCGTAGAGCCTTCTCGTGGAAGGGGCTCTAGACTGCGTGATCGTGTTCATCACTCCTTCTGGCAGGGCAACGAGTACCCGTTGATCAACCATGCATGCAGACACCAGCGCTCTGGATGGGGATGCCAGATCGTGCCGCGAGCTTGAGAGAGGAGATCTGCCCTCACCGGAATTGGCCACGGAGCTGTATGTGACAGCCGTGCCAGTTCCGGGAACCAAGTCTGATTCTCCCAACGCGGGGCTATGAGGAGCACCGAGTGGCGCGTTTCCCTGATCCTCTTGATCACCTGTGGCAACAGAGAGACCGGAGGGAAAGCATATAGCGGGAGGCTGGGCCAAACCTGGGCCAGCGCGTCCTCGTCCTTCGAGAAGAACGTCGGGCACTGAGCGTTGTCTTTTGACGCAAACAGGTCGACTTCCGCTCTGCCGAATAGGCGCCACAGTTTCTGGACCGTTTGGGGGTGCAGGGACCATTCCCCTGGGGGAACATTGTCCCTGGACAGTCTGTCTGGGCCGTCGTTCAAATGGCCAGGCACATGCGCCGCCCTCAGCGAGCGCAGGTTCGTCTGTGACCAAATAAGGAGGCGTTCCGCCAGATTGCAGAGATTTCTGGATCTGACACCGCCCTGACGGTTTACATAGGATACCACAGATGTGTTGTCCGAGCGGACAAGAACATGCTGGCCCTGTATGAACGGGAGGAAGCAATTAAGCGCGTTCTCGACCGCTATCATTTCCAGACAGTTTATGTGAAAACCCTTCTCCTGGTCTGACCACTGGTCAAAGGCCGGTCTGCCCTCGAACAGCGCGCCCCAACCCGAGTTGGACGCGTCTGTCGAGATGACCTTCCGATAAGAGATGGTTCCCATCATTACTCCCTGCTGGTACCAGTCGGCCACTAACCAGGGCTGCAGAGCTGTTATGCAGGTCTGAGTCACTCTGATTTTCTGGCCGCCAGACACCCAGGCTCGGCGAGGCGCGCGAGCGTTCAACCAGCGTTGGAGCGGGCGCATGCGCAGTAGGCCCAGCTGGAGCACCACTGCAGCTGATGCCATACAGCCCAACATCCTTTGAAATGTTTTCAAAGGGAGAAAGCTGCCCTTCTGGAAAGATGCGGCTATGTGGCGAACACGGCGCGCGCGCTGTGTCGATAAACGAGCCGTCATGGTCACCGAGTCCAGTTCTATTCCTAAAAAGGAAATTGACTGGCTGGGCAGTAATGAGCTCTTGGTCCAGTTGACCGTGAGACCCAAGCTTTCCAGATGACTGAGAAGCACTGTTCTGTGAGATAGTAGTTCTGTCTCTGATTGTGCCAATATCAGCCAATCGTCCAGATAGTTCATTATGCGCAGCCCCTGACTTCTCAGGGGGGCGAGCGCCGCGTCCATGCACTTTGTAAATGTACGGGGTGCCAGGGACAGGCCGAACGGCAGGACGGTGTATTGATATGCCTGACCGTCGAAGGCGAATCTCAAAAATTGCCTGTGACGGGGTACTATCTGAATCTGAAAATAGGCATCCTTCAGATCTCGAGAGATAAACCAGTCCCTCGGGCGAACGTGAGCGAGGATTTTCCTGGTCGTAAGCATTTTGAACGGTCTTTTTGCAAGCACTTTGTTCAAATATCTCAGATCTAGGATAGGTCTGAAGGCTCCGTCCTTCTTGGGTACTAGAAAATATCGGCTGTAAAAGCCTGACTCGCTCAGAGAAGGCGGCACCTTTTCTATAGCCCCTTTGCACAGCAGCTTTGCTATTTCTGCGTGAAGTAGGTGTGCAACTTCCGCATTCACTGTCGTCGCGGTCCGGGCTTGAAAGCGCGGGGGACGGCGAATGAATTGAAGTGCATAGCCCTGCTTTATTGTGCTCAACACCCATTCTGAAATCCCTGGGATAGTTTCCCATGCAGCTATGTGAGCCGCCAGGGGGCGAATGGCCTCCGGGTTCAGACCGCCGCCATTTGTGGGCTTGTGAAACTGAACCGGAGCCGAGAGCGCGGCGCGGTTCTGGGCAATGGCCGCTCGCTGACCGCCGAGACCGGCTGACTTATGTGAGATGTCCCGATCATAAGGGATGGGGAACATACTTTTACCACACTTTGACGCGCGAGCAGCGCTCTGGGCGGGAGAGCTCTCTGTAAGAGTGAGCGCGCGCACGCAGGCACGAGACTTACAACTGTATCTGACGCCCCGATCATAGTAGATGGGGAGCGCTTTATTAACGCCCTGTGTTTTGTGATAACACTTAAACGCACAGGCGGGGCCCGGGGGGAGGTTTGTGTTAGCAAGCGTGAGCGCTCTCTGGCGGGCACGAGACTTACGTTCATAACCTGCTTCTTTGATCGTGTAACAGAGCGGGCAGATAGTGGGCACAGACCTGTGGACACATTTCTTACATTCAACACTCGAGCGGCTTTTCTGCGCTTTATGAGAGTGTGCTCTGTGAGTGACACGGGGTTTGGAGTGCTTATGTGTAGGGGTGAACACTGGGGCGTGGGCACATTCACTACACTTAAAACACTGACGGCGTGAGCCGGACCAGACATTATACTCTTTTTGAGATTTCTCTGGGTCGCCGTGAAAACGGCGTTTGTGTGCAGGCGAGAGGGTGAATAAACCGGCCCGTTGGCTGCTAGTTGAACCACTGCAGTAGTCCGGCCGCAGCGGGACACGCGCGTCTTTTCTCTCTCGCTGTTAGGAGGGCTTCGCGTGCTCAGACTTCAGCGTGAGTCTCTGCCGAGGCCCTCTGGGGGGCGGCGGTCTGCGACGGCTGTCTGAGCGCGATCTAGGGCGGCCGCCCTGACGTCGCTGCGAAGGCTGATGCTGAGGCTGTGCTGGACACTGGGTGCTGGTTCACACAGGAGGCTGGCTTTGTCTCTCGCGAGAGCGGCCTGTAGCGGAACTTGAGCGTCGCGGCAGGAAGAGGTTCATGGCCTGCGTGGTCTTTTGCACCATAGAGAATTGGTCAACGATCCCGTTCACCGCTGGGCCGAAGAGACCAGTGGGGGAAAGCGGCGTGTTTAGAAAGGTGGCTCGCTCAGTTTCCCTCATATCCGCGAGCGTTAACCAGAGTTGCCTCTCCGTCACGGTTAACGCGGCCATGGCTCGTCCGATGGCTTGGGCTGCGGCTTTGGTGGCGCGGAAAGAGAGATCCATAGCGCTTCTCAAATCAGTTACCGCAGCTGGGTCCCGGCCCTTCTCATCCCATTCACGGAGGAGGTCGGCTTGCAGGATCTGAAGCACAGCCATCGAGTGTAGAGCAGACGCGGCCTGGCCGGAGGCGGCATAAGCGCGGCCGACCAAGGCGGAAGTGGCTCTGCAGGCTTTAGACGGGAGGGCTGACCGTGACCGCCATCTCGCGGAGGGCGGGCAAAGGTGCGCTGCGACCGCCTCTTCCACAGGGTGAATCGCTGTGTACCCTTTCTCGGCGGCGCCGTCCACTCGGGAGAGCGACGCGGAGGCCTGTGACTGAAGTCTAGCAGAAAACGGTGAATTCCACGACTTCGTCAGCTCCGCATGAAGTTCCGGCAGGAATGGAGCGGGCCTGGTTTCTGAAACTGCGCGGCGTCGACTTTGAAGGAAGCGGGTTCCTTCGGCAGCGACCACTCGAGCCCGAGACGGTCAACCGCTTGCGTCAGCAGGCGCATAAGTTCCGCGTCAGCTCCAGCGCGGGTACGGGCGGATTCCTGGATTGACGAGGAGGCGGAGTGAAGCGACCATTCCTCGCTGTCTGATGCCAGGATAGAGCAGCAGTCTTTTGTGACATGTCCCACGGACTCATCCTCCGAAGTGACGGCAGTGAGGCTCGTAAGCGGCAGCTGCGCGTCGGTGAGGAGAGGTGGGGAAGGCGAGAGCGAGGCTCGAGGGAGGTTCTCCGGCGAGCGCGTCGCTGTGGCCACAGGTTCCGGCTGTCTCAGGGAACGGCGCTTCTTTCTGCGCGGTCCCACAGGAGGCGAGTGACCGCTGTGGTGTTGAATGCTTCGAGTCGAGCCCGCAGGGTCGACAGCGGAAGCTCCTCACAGAGCTCGCAGCCCCCGGACGCGAGGGCGAGCTCTGCGTGTTCCAGGCCCAGGCAGAGAGCGCAGATCAGGTGGCGGTCTCCGGCGCTGAGCGGGGCTTTACACGAGCCGCAGGAAGTGCGAGGCATCTTTAAAAAGACGCTCGCTGCTTTTTTAGAATAATAGAAAAAAAGGATACGTCGCCGGATAGCGTAGCTCGCACGGATGGCTGAAGGTGGCGAAGACGGCCGGCTTCCTCAGCGCTGTCCTAGGCTGGCTGTTCGCTGTTCGACGGCGGCGGTGGCTATTCTCAAATCCAGCGATGCGAAGAGCTCGCTGAAGAGTCGAAAAATCTGAGAATTCAGCCTACAGCCCCTATTTTATATGCTAAGCCACCCCATCTGGCGGGCTGTGACGCTATAAAGGCGCGGGCGCACCTCATTGGGCGTGACGTCACGCCGGGCGCACTGGTAGGCTGCAGCAGTTGCCCGCAGGCTAGCCAATGAGCACGCGAGATGGCCTGCTCTAGGTCTGCTAGCTGCTGCACTGCGTTGACAAGTTATACAAAATTAAGGATAATTTTTGGCTTCAGTATCTCGAGAAGATGAATCTTTCCCGTAGCGTAAGCTAAACTTACGCAATACGAGAGAACCTCTCGTAAGAGAACAATGATTTTGAGTTTGTAAAATACACAGTGATGTCTATGGAAGCGGCAATAATAATCCTTTCCATTATAATAAGGCGACACGTTTATTCATATCAGATACACATTGTGTAAGTAGCTTTACATTTTACCATATTCTTCTCCCAGTGCACCGTTCACCTACTTTCATGTATTTCGTGAGAAGTGGAGGAATTGATGTGTTGTAAATCCAACACATCCGATCCTCTGAACTGTGAAACAAACTAACATGGCGCCGCCCATCGCTCATACAGCTCAACTAACGCTATCGTTATAAAGGTGTTTAAACAACAAAACACATCCACTTGCACATATTTGACAAACGGAATATCAGTGTTTCATGCTATAGCTAATACATTTGTGAATATTTTTAATAAAAAAGGAAAAATGTCATAAAAGCAGATCATCATTCATTCAGCGCTGTGTTGTGGTTGCGCGGCGTCATGTGACACCATACGCTGATTTCACGCAGTCGTCATTTTGAAATCGAAAGTGAGGCTCCGGTGGGAAGAACCCCGGAAGTAAAGATAAACAACAATGCCTTGGACTACCAACCTGAAGCTGCTGCCGCGATTTACACTATTGGATGTTAATACCCAAAATAGGATGTGTATAGAGTTCGTTCCTGCTTCTTTTTTTACTTTCTGAATTATATATAAAAAATAAATTTTATTTATAAATTAATTTCACTTTATATAGTCTAAAGTATGAAAGACATGTATGTACAGTTTTAGAATAACTAATTTCTACATTAAACACAACAATACACCATCGCATTTGCGATCTCCTGTGATTAAAGGCGACACTTCCGGTTTTCTTCCCACCGGAGCCTCGCTTTCGATTTCAAAATAACGGCTGTGTGAAATAAGCGTATTGAAACATTAAAGTGACAAGTACTAAATAATGGTCGCCTTGAAAAACTCACGCTGGGGGGTCAGTTATAATATTTTAAAACTTACATGTGAAAGGGTTAAGTATCTTCCTTCAGGGCACAAAGATGAGAGAGCTGTTGGGTCTTTCTCCAGTTCATTTATGAGCCTTAATAACCAGCAATGAACCTGAAAATTGTATCTATTCTTAATGAAAACACTAATCAAGTTCACCTGTACTCTGTAAAGATAGACGTGTATACTTTACAGTTTCTCATCAGACTTGTGCAATTGTCACAACTGTATGCTGGAACATCTGGAACAATCTATCGCATGTCTGAAAATGTAGTAACTCACACAAAACATTTAAATTCATGCTTCAATGAATTTTAGTTATTGATGGGGGGGGGGGTTGGGAGTAAATGATGACAGAATTCATTTGGGTGAACTAACCCTTTAAGTTGTTTCTGTTGGGCTTCAGGATGCGACACCGAACTTTCAGTTTCATTTGTAGCAGTTTACTCATCGGCTTCCTGAAGAGATACTCTACTACTTATCTGCAGCAATACGTGTTGCAGTAGCGCTGCCATATCTAGATACCAGAAGCTGGTATAACACTGTGCCTTTACCGGGCGCAACAGTTGTCACGCTGCACAAAAGCTTGAGGCTGTCAACACTGGATGCAACAAAGTAACCATTGCAAATCTATTTGTTCTTCATGTCAGAAGTAGCGTGAACGTAGCAGTACTTCTGAAATAAAATGGAGCATTAATTTGCTGTCAGTGATTTGTTGTGTCGCTTTGTGCCACATCCAGTGAAACAGCGGATGTAGAAATTATATTGGATTCTATTTGCTTTTGGTGTATCGCATACTTGTCCAGTTTTCATGTGGAATGCATCTCAAACCACCTCAAGTAATTTGAGTGATCGGATTTAAATCCGTCTCGAAAGCGTTTTGGGAGGTCAATTTCACCTGGTCTAACAGCAAGTACTCTGATTGGTGGAGTTTTCTTCACGATTATGGTTAGTGTAGTCTTTCACAGGAAATTAGGCAACTGAACAGTCATTTAAAAAATAAAACCACACTGAAGTGTGACTGCTACAAAAGCATAACATCATTTAACCTTGTTTCTTTGAATAAAATAATGAGATTTTTATTTCTTAAATACTACTGTTGTGCTCGACTGTAGCTGTTTCATTTATGAATGTTCTGCATTTATTTGTTTTGTAGAGTGTGGTAATGCAGAGATGACTGAAGTGGTTAGCAGATTACGAGAGTGGATCACAGTTCTTCATGAGAGTGGCAATCCCAGCAAGAAATATAAGTTCCAGAAGCCAGAGAGGAGTGAGTACACACACACACACACACACACACACACATCAAAACTTAAAATATGACTGCTAACCTAAAAACAACGACAATGAAATCAATGAAAAACCTTTCTACAATCTCTATCTGTCTGTTTAGAGGTGGACATGAGTAAGGTGCCCCTCTGTAAGGACTCTTTGGGCTGGATGTTCTCTAGACTGGACACAAACTTTGACCTTCAGCTCGACCAATCAGAGCTGTCCAGCTTGAGCTCAGAGAAGAGTGATGTGTGCACTAAAGCCTTCCTCAGGTCATGTGACCCAGACAGAGACAGACTCGTTTCCAGCCAGGAGTGGTGTTCTTGCTTTCAGAGATATCAAGGTACAGTAAACTTACTGTAAACAAACTTTTCCCACATGCTTTCAAGAATTTCAAGATAGAGTACTTTCTCTCAGCCAAAACCAAAAGACTCTTCACATACCTTTCACCTTCACATACCATTAAGAACTTGCACAAGCACACCGCCTGATAGAAAGTTACAGAACAGTTACGTAAGGCATAATAAACCCTGACAGGGAGATCAGGACCTTGACGCAAAGAAGACATGAAAGTAGAACCCGTATGTTTCCATGGACAATTCTCAAATATGTGACCCTGGATCACAAAACCAGTCAGTTGTCGCACGGGTACATTACAATTACACAACAATACATTGTATGGGTCAAAATTATAGATCTTTCTTTTATGCCAAAATCATTAGGATATTAAGTAAAGATCATGTTCCATGAAGATATTTTGTAAATTTCCTACTGTAAATATATAAAACAATTATTTGTGTGAGTGTATGCAGCACAATCGCCAACATAAACGGATAAACATAAACGGATAACTTTAAAGGTGATTTTCTTAATGTTTCCATTTTTTTGCACCCTCAGATTCCAAATTTTCAAATATCTGTACCTCAGCCAAATATTGTCATATCCTAACAAACCATACATAAATTGAAAGCTTATTTATTCAGCTATCGATAATGTATAAATCTCAACTTCAAAAAATGTACCCATGTCGCTGGTTTTGTGGTCCAGGGTCACAGTTTAGAGGTCACTAAACAAAAATATTTCATCAGTCATAATTTACCAATGGGAATTAACTATTCCAGAACATATAGGTAACGTTATATTAAGGTTGTACATGTTGAAATAACACTTTCTTTAATGAAATTTAACTATTTTAATCTATCTTGTAAATGTTATATATATATATATATATATATATATATATATATATATATATATATATATACAATATTGCTTATTTTTATATATAATCCATTAGCTAAATGTTTTAATGGTTAATTTTTTTTAAATTTACATTAAATAAATTGCTACAAATACTAATACTACCTTATACAATCTTACTGTAAAGTGTATTAACCACAATGGTAGTGGTTTCTTTCTCACTTCTGATCTGAAATCAATGGGTTTCAGAAACTCCCTGCCAATCAGAGATCACCATCATCCACAAACAACAAACTGGGAAGAAATTACTGGGTGAGTCCAATCTCTTGTCTCGTGTGTTTCATTTATACATGTAATTTTCGCAAACAGAAAAAAGTGGTCCATGTTTGTAACACAGAATCATGTTTAGTGACAGACCAGTATTTTGGGTTCATGTATTTGGCCATTTTGAGATTACAAGCCTTGACTGATAATCATTTTCAATTGGCTGAATAAATGGAAGTTGGAGTAAGAATTTCCTGGGTAATTTTATCATCTATATTAGCTAGATTAATGAATCAATCTTATGTTGTAAAATGTTTTTTTATTATAAAATGGGAGGAAAAAACGATTGACCTAATAAATTTAGTTACAATTGTCTACAGCATACTTTTTAAAAGTAATTTTTCATCATACATTTTGAACCGATTCAAACTGAATAGTGGCGAAATGATTCCATGATGCATTACATGATACTTTGTAAAAAAATTGCATCAATGTCATTTAAACCTGAATAGACACGACTGTCTGACATACCTTATTGAAACAAAAGTGCATTAAGATTACACACTAAAATCTATTCTAGAATCACAGCTGTATACACCAGACATGTGTTCCATAGTTTCAAATCTTTTAAACTTTTTTCCTCAGTATTTTACACCATGTTCATATATAAAGCACTAGCATTTAACAATCATCTCAATGTCATCACAACCTGAACACAGTTACAGTAAAAAAATTAATTCTATTAAAGCTAGAAATCACTCAGAGTTTCTTTCTCTCGCTCTGAAGGTTGCGCGTTTAATTTGAGCAGGGGAATGAGATGAGGGGAAATTGGACATGAAAAAAAGGATATTTTTAACTGCTGTTTCTCCCCTGAGTGGAACGCACAGTGACGGCTGTATGGCTTCCGGCACTGAATTATAAAAAGACAAAAAAAGAGAGAAAGATACAAAAAAAAAAAAGCTTGACTGTGGTGATTCTGTAGCAACGAGCTGTGAAGTTGAAAAGAAATGAATGTGAGCGAGAGACTAAGAGAGAGAGCAAGCTCTCGGAGGGAGGTGACAGTTATGTTCTCTGACATTGAATATATCATCTCCCTATCTGTTAGAGTGTGGCTGTGAGACACTCTCTGTGGCTGTGTATAATCTTGTCGGTGATGTAATGTTTCCTGACATTAGGACTGATGCTAATGTGTGTGTGCGTGTGTGTGTAGGTCCATACATCCCGTCCTGTGATGAGAATGGCTTCTATAGGCCTCACCAGTGTCATGGTAGCAGTGGTCAGTGCTGGTGTGTCGACCGCTTTGGAAACGAGGTTGCGGGGTCTCATACCCACGGGCCTGCTGACTGTGGTAAGAGGGGCTCATCATACGTAACCTCACATCTTTAGATTCATTGTCTAATAATGAGAAAAAAGTAAAATAAGTATTCTGTTTAATATGTAAAACATAGGGATGCAATGAATTGCACAGAATTCTTGGCTAGTACGATAACCAATCATTTTACATTTCGCATTTTAGTCCTTCCAACTGGAGGGGCTAGTTAATTAGCTAATAAATTAGAAAACAATCAGTTGACATAATAGATCATTTAAAAAAAATTAAACTTCCAATCTGGAATTTACAATGCATATAAGTATTCTGACGATCAAACTATAGTAAGTATTTGTGAAAATAATCAGGATATTAGTTGTTGTGATCAATAACAATTAAACTAGATGAAACGCGAGTCCTTGGTTTCAAGACTTTAACTTGATACGGTGTCTTAAAAATGTGTATGCTACTGGGCTGTTGAATGCTTGAATCTGATTGGTTGACGAACGTTCTAAGGTGTGCAATTATTTTCAGAGAAACGCACAGCTAAAGTAGTTCCAGGCAGGTCTTGATTGCATTAGAGTTCCATATCACTTTAATTAATTAATTTATTAATTAATAATATTGACGCTCATGTTTTTCTGTCTCATTTTTGCAATCTCTCCCCCTCTCTCTCTCTCTTTAATAACTGCATTAATAACTGCATAAGTCTACCATCAGTGGCTCAAACCTCCGTTACTAGATCTAAAATTACTTTTCGGAATTAGCAAACTATTAAATTAGCAAACTAGAAAATCTGCTTCGCATCGTGACCGCATTACCACCTCGGGTGTGCATTATTTTTCTAATAATTCAACGGCCCGTCGTCAATTATTCCTTACGTTGTTTATAGCGTGAGATGCTAAAGAAAAAAAACGTTATCTGACATCAATTGTGCAGACAAAACAAAAAAATGTGAACTGTGTGAATGACTACAGATGTAGCTGTTTGCGGTTTTGCATATTACCTCATTAAACCGAAAATGGTATATTGTTAGATTATTTTGATAGTTTAAATTAATATTATTAAAACATTTGACATTATTAATACACTACCGTTTAAAAGTTTGGGGTTGGTAAGACTCTTTAATGGTTTGAAAGAAGTCTCTGATGCTCACCATGGCTGCATTTATTTGATGGAAAATACATTAAATACATTAAAAACAGTAATATTGTGAAATAATACTATTTAAAATAACGTAATTTATTCCTTTGATGGCAAAGCTGGATTTTCAGCATCATCACTCCAGTCTTCAGTGTCACATGATCCTTCAGAAATCATTCTAATATGCTGATTTGCTGCTCAAGAAACATTTCTTATTATTATCAATGTTGAAAACAACTGTGCTGCTTAAGATTTTTGTGGAAACCGTAATGCATTTTTCTTCAGGATTCTTTGAATAACAGAAAAGTCTAAAGCACAGCATTTATTTGAAATAGAAATCTTTTATAACATTATAAATGTCTTTATTGTCACTTTTGATCAATTAAATGCATCCTTGCTGAATAAAATTATTTTATTTCAAAAACAGCAATGAAATGTGTTCATTCAATGAAAAGTTCCAAGAAATGAAAAGAGCTACTGTATTTCCTTTTAGCCGCGGAGTCTTCCGGAGATTTTGGCAGTGGCGACTCACTGCTCTCAGACGATGAGGATGGTGATGTTGTAAATGATGAAGAGGAGATGGGAGATGATGATGATGAATATGAACAAGTTGATGATGAGTATGGGTACCTGTCATAATCTTTTTTTTATTATTATTATATAAAAACATTTAAAAAGAAGGAACCAAATAAAAAAAGACTTTCATTTGGACTTAAAGCACGTTTCTAGGTGACCTCGGCAGAGTGCAGTACTAACATTTACTAAAGGGTCCATCTACCCCTTGTGCTGTATAACATTTGTACAAAATTAATAATACTCAATAACCACGTTTCATTTTTGTTACATTTCTTATATTCATCCAAAGCGAATAGGTGTATTGGCAGACCTAGAAGTTCAGGAATTCATTAGCAGGTTTTAAGAGAAATTAATGAGGGTTAAATGTTTGCACTTATAAACATGCACACAAATACACATACAAAATACATGCGTACACACACCTGAAGGCATGATTCGCCATAATAACATGCCTAAACTTATTTATCATAATTTTTTTCATTCGAAGAATGAATACTTAAACTACTGATGAATTATCAAAATGTATCAACATTTGATATTTAAAGGTCGACATTCTAGAGCTAATTGTTTGATGCGGCCTAGATTGACCACACTTCAGACACACAATAAAATAGATGTGACTGCAGTTGATGTTACGAGAGGACAGAGTCATGCTATTTACAGAGGCTTATACGCGCACACATACACACACACACACATACACACACACACACATACACACACACACACACACACACACACACACACACACACTTATCTTGTGAATAGTTTGGCAGTCCTTGGGCATGAGGTGCCTTTGACGCAACACAGAGGAACTGGTGGAAAAGAGGTCTGGGGAAAAGAAAGAAGGAGATATTTAGTGTTAGAATGTAGAACTTGACTGCCATATGAATAAAAAATGAGAGCTTTTTGCATCACGTTCTCTGTTGTTTTTGTCTATAGGAGAAAGTGGACATAATTAGTTAGTTTGCATATGTTACTGTAGACAACAAATCATATGATAGATGCTGCTGCTGTCACTTATTCTCCTCGTCCCTCTCAGTGCTTTTGCATTTTCTGTCAGATTTGTTTTAATAATGTGCATATGAAAATATTAATTTCCTTCAATGGGCATTGTGGTGTTTCCTGAAAAAAAACTTATTTGGTTGAATGAGTTTATGATAATTATTTATAGAGGTAAAAGGAACTACCTTTATCAGTATTGTCCAACTGTTGTCATAGAGATAACACTTTTTGGTTGGTTTGTTTTTTACAGTATACATATAATTTGCTCAAATAAAGTTACACAGACCAAAACAGTTTTTTGTACAGTTTTTGTGTGTGTGTGTGTGTGTGTGTGTGTGTGTGTGTGTGTGTGTGTGTGTGTGTGTGTGTGTGTGTGTGTGTGTGTGTGTGTGTGTGTGTGTGTGTGTGTGTGTGTGTGTGTGTGTGTGTGTGTGTGTGTGAGAGAGAGAGTGTGAGTGAGTGTGAGTGTGTGAGAGAGACAGAGAGAGAGAGAGAATTCTGGTGTGTCTGTCTGGTTAGTGCTGCATTATGTATAAATGCAATTTTAATATTTTATATGCCACAATCTATACACACACAGCCTCAAACACAAACACCACACTTAAACTTGTGCATCTGTGGGGTTGAACACTTGTTTAATCATTTAAACACAATCATGTGCCTGTCAACGTGTGTGCATCTGGATCAAATTTACACTGTAGTTTTGTTGGATAATTTCTAACTGAATTAAAATAATACCTAAAATTCAATTAAAATATGGTGCAAAAACAAACCAAAAACTTGGAAACAGTTGCAGATCTTACTAGAACACATACTAAATTTGTTTGTGTGTGTATAAGGTATAATATGTGTGGAATATAAGGATGTGTGAGAGTGCTTTTGTTTTAACGTCTGTGTATTAGTGTGTGTCTATCATCAGCTCTGTACTAGGAACCAACTGGATAAACAACAGAAAGTGTTTTCATTCAACTTTCCCCTTCCTGTCATAGAAAATCACACTACTGCTGGCTTTGGATTGAAGTCACACACATGTTAATATCTACCTTCACAATCAAAATCTGCTTTTCACTTTAAAATGTATTGATAACCAGTGTTGGGGTTATTTTAATATAAATAACTAATAACTAACTGTGCTAATGCGTAACGTTACTTTTGAGTTACTTTTTCTCACCTGGTCTGGGCTTGCTGGGTTTTTTTTAGAATAAAAAAAAAAGTTATATTTTTGGCAAATGTAAAGTTCCTTTCACACCAAAAGTGGAAATTGCAAATGGAAATGCAAATTCACTCCTGTACAGTAGAGGGCACAGCTCAACTAAACATTTCAACTGTGCTGTCATTTTCGATAGCAGAAGAAGAAAGTTCAAAACGATTACTTCAGCAATAAAAAACAACAAAAATATTAAACACAAATGTGATGTTTATCTACAGTAATTTTTGCATTAGATAAACCAACTTTTGCTTTGGTTGAATTGGATAATCAAAGCTCAGCAGCAAAGATATTGGTTAATAAATTTAGATTAAATACATAAAGTTTATTTCTATTATATAGCATATTTTTATTCATTTTGAGGAATAGTGAATCTGTTTCTATGCAAGTGAGATGAGTAAATATTCACATTTAGAACAAAAATAACCGTCATGTTTACACAGCACACAACCCCTCTGCACCTCACTCCTCATGTCTGATGTTACACAACAATGACATGGCACTGTATTTCATAGTTTCTACTTGTTTCTACTTCCACGAATTGGACAGTAAAAAGTAAAAGTTTTAAAGTAAAATTACATGAAATACATTAAGCCACATTATACCTATGTTCAATAATTTTACATTTTCCTCTGTATATATTTTACAGTTAACCTATTAATAGCTTTGTAACTAAAAAAAACAAAATGTAACCTAGTAAAATTTTTAGTCATTTTCTGTAAAAAAAAAAAAAAAATCTTTTTTTTTGTTTTTGCTTTTGTAAGGGGTCACCAATCTACGGAATGTACAAAAAAACATCCTAAAAGTTGTGCATATGACTTGTGGGCAGGGCTCGGCATAAGCAATGGCCCGGGGCCAGTAAAAGAGTATGTCGGGCTAGTTGATTGGCCAGTCACTGGCCCACGCCATCAGCAAAACAAACAGCAAATGTCATACACAGTGGCGCGAAGAGTGTCAATGTTACTTGAGGTTGTTTATAACTTGTTACAATGTCAAAGAACTACGAGGCTGATACGAGAAAGAGGATATTCCTAGTGTCATGGAAAACACAGTAGCCTACACCTGGGTGGAGAAAGGCGAAGAGGGCATGTAAGTTAGCCTACTGTTTCATTTGCCGGAAATTTCCATCAAAAGCCGACCGAACCGGGACATTTTACAAGGGGACCCAGAACTAGCGAAAACAGGCTTTAGATGCACACGAAAAAGTATGTAGTCTAATAAATTGTTGTCTAATATGTAGTCATTGTTCATTGCCGAAATATTTTTTTGGCACAAAGTGCCGCGACAAATCAATCACTCCTTTAAAGGGATAGTTCACCCAAAAATGAAAATTCTGTCAGTATTTACTCACCCTCAAGTTGTTCCCACCCCGTAAGACCTTCGTTCATCTTCGGAACACGAATTAAGATATTTTTGATGAAATCTGAGAGCTGGATCACTCCTCCATACTAGTCCATAGGCTTCTTGAGGGATTGAACTTGCCGGCCTCGAAAAGTTATTAAAGACATCGTTAAAATAGTCCAAGTGACTACAGTGGCTCAATCTTAAGTTTATCAAACGACGAGAACACTTTTTGTAAGCAAAAAAAACAAAAATAACAACTTTATTTCAACTATTCATTTCCTTCTCTCTGGGCCTCGAGTCAGGTTACTAGTTTAACAGCGTATGATCTATTGTTGTACGTCACAGTCACACACATCACCCACATGACCAGCGTCGGCCAATAGTGAGCCTACGTGTGACGTAGCTCTACGCAATTACACTAGTTTAACTGACTAGAGGACCAAAGAGAAGGAAATGAATAGTTTAAATAAAGTCGTTATTTATGTTTGTTTTTGCGCACAAAAAGTATTCTCGTCACTTGATAAACTTAAAGGGTTAGTTCGCCCATTTAAGACATGAAGTTGTATGCAATCCTTACCAGCACTATAGTGTATACACACTGACCCACTCTGTTGTCACCCCCCTGGTCCGAGTTCTGACCGCTGGAAGTTTTTGAATGAAGTAATCCCGGCTACTTTCCGGGGCCACAAAACTGTGCGTTTTTACGTGAAAAAAAGATTTGCGTTTCAAAGCTTGATTAATTTAACACAAAAAAAACACGCCGGGCAAAATTCATACCTCAGTTTTAATGCGGCACTATTTTCCTTCCGTTTCTATCAATCCGCGCTGCTGTCAATGCATGCTACTAAGGCTACAGCACAGGCCATCGGAAGGAACATGGCGAGCTTGGTCGTGCTCGAGCGCCATCTTTGGCTTAACCTCACCGAGATCAAAGAAGCCGACAGGACTAGATTTCTCGACGCCCGGTTTCCAGTTCCGGTCTCTTCGGCCCGGCCGTGAAGGGATTCTCGGAGAGGTACACAGAGGCACAGAAACGCTCGAGCTCCACGACCAGCAAGCCCAAGCCACCGCCTTCGCCTCATCCAGCCAAACCGATTAAGCAGGCCTCTCAGCCCCACCCCGCGGCCGCTGATAGCCACCGCCAGTCAAGGCCCGCGAAGCGCTACCCGCTCCCCCGGCGTCAAGGCCCGCGGCCCAGCACCGTGATTGACCAGGTACCTCCGAAGTCGTCCTAGCACAAGGAGGAAAGAGAGAGGGCTCGTGTCTCGGGCTAGCCGGACCACCCTTGAAAAAAACAGCAAAACTTCCCATAGCTCCCTGTTCAGTTCAGGCGGCTGGGGATTTTATTATTGTAAACAGGCCCGCAGCAGTTAGCGCGTCTTTGCAAACAAACGCCGTTTTCACGGCGACCCAAATAAAGCACAAAAAGAGCATGTTTCACAATCACAACACACGGGTTCACGGTCCCCCTTCACTAGGTGGCCCCCTACCTGTTGTAACACTGACTTCCCCCCGGGCAAAGGCCGTCTCTCACAAGACGGCCTTTCAAAATGTTAACACTCAAACAAATTCTCGCGCAAGTTCGCCCGGGCGATTGGTTTGATACAATGGCTCTTAAAGATGCATATTTTCATATTCAGATCGACCCTCGTCACAGCCCATTCTTGAGATTCACCTTCGAGGGGAGGGCATATCAGTACACTGTTCTGCCGTTCCGTCTGTCCCTGGCACCCCGCACATTCACAAAATGTATGGATGCAGCGCTCTCCCCACTGAAATGTCAGGGAGTGCGCGTGCTGAATTATCTCGACGACTGGCTGGTGCTGGCGCAGTCGAGAGACGAACTGATAGTTCACAGGGATTTGATTCTCAGCCATCTAAAATACCTGGGGCTCACAATCAATGTGACCAAGAGCAAACTGCCCCCCAGCCAGACTGTTGTCTTTCTGGGCACGGTTTTAGACTCGGTGACAATGAATGCGCGGCTCACTCAAGAGCGCGCGCTCTCTTTACAGACACTGGCGGCTGCATTCAGGGCGCGCGAGTGCGCACCTCTGAAGAAATTTCAGAAACTGCTTGGTCTAATGGCAGGTGCATCGTCAGTACTCCACTTGGGATTACTGCGCATTACTGGCTGAAACGCCGTGTGCCAACCCATGCATGGCAGTCAACCAGCCTGCGTATTATGGTGAATCACGGGTGTTTAAGAACACTGATTACCTGGCGGGCTCAGGACTGGTACCACATGGGGGTGACCATGGGGGTAGTTTCCAGGAGGAAGGTGGTTTTTACAGATGCGTCCAACCTAGGTTGGGGAGCGCTGCACGAGGGCAAGCCTTTCCCCGGCCTCTGGTCGAGCACGGAGCAGAGCTTACATATCAATTGTCTGGAAATGAAAGCAGTTGGTTTGGCCCTGAAAGCTTTTCTGTCAAACCTCAGGGGTCACCACGTCCTAGTCCGTACGGACAACATGTCTGTGGTGGCCTACATGAATCGCCAGGGTGGCATCAGGTCAGGCAACCTGCATGCTATGGCGAGGGAACTCCTCCTGTGGGCACAAGCCAGTCTGAGCTCTCTGAGAGCAGCGCACATACCGGGCGTCCAAAATCTGGGCGCGGATATGCTCTCACGGGGCAACGCTCCCCTAAGCGAGTGGTCACTGAACCCTCAGACGGTCAGTCTAATATGGGAGATGTTTGGCGAGGCCGAAGTCGACCTTTTCGCCCTCGAGAGCAAACACCCACTGCAGGGTGTACTTCTCGAAGAAAAGGGATGCACTGGCTCATCCCTGGCCCAGCCGCCCCCTTTATGCTTTTCCCCCCGTTTCGATGATCCCACAGGTCATCGAACGGGTCAGGGAGAGCGGATGCCCAGTCCTTCTGGTGGATCCTCTCTGGAAATCCAGACCGTGGTTTCCGGAGCTGGTTCAGTTGTCAGACACGATCACCTGGCCTGTTCCAATGAGGAAGGATCTCCTCACACAGGCCAACGGAACGATATGGCATCCCGACCCGATTTATGGGCCCGGGGTCCTTCCTGACAGAATCTTGAGCACTATCTCTGAAGCAAGGGCCCCGTCTACTCGGCGCCTGTATGCTTTGAAGTGGTCGGGTTTTTCCAGCTGGTGCTCGAAAAATCAAGTTGACCCAGAGTCATGTGAGGTATCTGTGGTACTCTCCTTTCTGCAGGAGCTACTGGACGCGGGCCGCACCCCTCCACGCTCAAAGTTTATGTGGCAGCCATCGCAGCGCATCATGCTTTGGTGGCTGGCCGCTCACTGGGAAGAAATGACCTGGTGGTAAGGTTGCTGAAAGGCACTAGGAGGATTAACCCCTCCAGGCCCCCTTCGGTGCCGCCTTGGGACCTCTCCACGGTCCTTAGGGCCCTGAAGGGACCGCCTTTCGAGCCGCTCCAGTCGGTTGATCTAAAACCACTCTCGCTAAAGACTGCTCTCCTGTTGGCATTGGCATCTATCAAGCGAGTGGGAGATCTGCAAGCTCTCTCTGTGAGTCCTGCATGTTTGGAGTTTGGGAAGGATGACTTCAGAGTCATTCTCAAACCTAGGCATGGGTACGTACCCAAGGTGCTCTCAACGCCGCTTAGAGCACAAGTTATTACGCTATCAGCCCTTCCCCCTTCGGCTGAGGATGGGGAGGTTAATCTTCTCTGCCCTGTCAGGGCGCTGAGAATCTATCTGGAGCGTTCTGCGTCTTTTAGACAGTCAGAACAGCTGTTTGTCTGCTTTGGTGGCCGATCTAAGGGTGATCCAGTCACGAAGCAAAGACTGTCTAGATGGATGCCATTTCTATGGCCTATACATCAGTGGGTCAGGTTTGCCCTATAGGTGTCAAGTCCCACTCGACTAGAGGCATGGCCTCGTCATGGGCTTGGTCATCGGGTTTTCCCATTCAAGATATTTGTGAGGCGGCCGGCTGGTCCTCGCCTTCTAAATTTATGAAGTTCTATAATATGGAGGTGCCTTCCCTGCAGTCCCTGTACTTTCGGTATGATTAAGACCCGACGGTGTCTGGTCTTGTCTACAAAGATTACTGTGCATAATCATATATATATATATATAAAACCCGCTTAGGCCGGTTATAAAATTGTGCTAATAATCCCAACAGTGTCTGGTTTTGTTAGTATATTCTGTCAGTTGTACTGACTCATATATATTTTTCAGGCCCAACAGTGTCTGGTCTGTTATGTATATAAATATATTTGTTGGGTTCAGGCTTGTTCTGTTAGCTCAGGGGTCCTGAGTTGCAGGGCAACCATTTACTTAGGGTGCGGCGTTTTGCATGGCGTCCCCACTGCGTATAGCTACGCAATACGAAGTGACCGTTCGAAAGGGAACTACTCGAACGGTATTGCGTACAGTATTGCGTAGCCGGCCGCACTATAGTAACTGGTGAAGTTGTCGCTTCAGTCGTATAAACCTGCTATAATGGCTAATTCGGGGGTCTATATAGGCTAGGCCACGCCCCCTCGGTGGGCTCTGATGTTGGGCTAGCTCATTGGTCGCACGTCAGAGTCGCCCGCGCCATTGGATGTGCAGTTGCTGCAGCACAGCCTATGAGAGTGCCAGACGCTCAGTGTGCTAGCTGTGCAGCTGCAAATGCGTTTTACATATAGGCTTCAGTAAATCGAGGAAAAGGAGTTTCCCACTGCGTATAGCTACGCAATACTCGTTCCCTCTCTCAGGGAACTGAGGTTACGATAGTAGTTTACTGTCAATGTGAGGGGACAAGAAACATAAACAAAGCCGTTTTCATCATGTTAGGCACAAGATTAATAATGAATGTGTACATGTTGAGAATTAATATAATACCATTTGTAGCCTTCAGTAAATTAAAGTTCAGCTTTAGGAGGGGAACAGACAGGGCAAGATGAGGAGACTGAGAGAAAAAGAAAGAGTGATGGAGATGAGGAGAGAGCAGGTATTGACAAATAATCTACTGCACGCTGACATGGTTTTAAAGCTATTTCTTATCCTTTTTTTTGGCATTCAAAACATCTTAAAATTGCCATATGTAAATCAGAGAAATCAAAATTTTCTCGGGGGAGCACCCGAAACCCCCTAAATAGCCTACCTCACATTCAGGACCTCAGGGGAAGAAAGAAGGAAAAGTAGAATCTCTTAGTAAAATGGATCCCTGTGAAAACCACATTCTCTCCATGTTGGCAAGCTATGTTCATTGCAGGAAAAATAATATATACTGCAATAAAACCATTCATAGTTACAATGACAATTTGGTTATTTTTGCATGTCTCCAGGGGCTCTCTCTTAATTCCTGTACTCCCTTTGCTGTATTGATTAATCCTAATGTATACAATAAATACAGTTTAATGGAAAAGTGCTTTTCCTTCTATTTTTTTCATGGCCAGTAAAAATATAGAAGGGGCCAACAAAACTCCGATCTACTGGTTTTACTAGGCCCGCGTTGTTGGTTAACACACTGCTGCTGGTTTTATCTTCCCGTGTCATTTCCACTGCAGGATTAGAAGAGGAAGGAACATTTCCCCCCTCCCACCCCCATCCTCGCTCTCTATGACTCTTTGTCTCTGTCCTTTCCTCCAATTTAATGTGAAAATCATTAGCTTCGATCAATGACTGTTCCACCTCCCTTATCTTGTTTGGAGCAAGCTAGCGGATTTTTTCAGCATTCAAGAAGCCCATTAAAAATGAAGAAGTCACATGGCAAACCCAACTCTTCGCTGCTGCTCATCGATTCATAGTTTCTGTTATTAGTGCCCTGTGCAGTTTTTATCAGAATGGTTTTTAAATGGGTTTAAAAGATTTTACTGTAAATGCAAAATACTATCTGTAACCTCCCATAGGGGTCATATTGATCTATTTGTGTGAATGTGTGTGTTTACAGTTCCTAGTAGAAAACTGATGGAGGTGGAATTGCATTGTGTGATAAACTATTTCCAGCATTGCGTAGCAACCAGAGCAAACAGAAGACCTGGGAGAGTTATAGTTTGAAACTATACTTGAATGGCACACTTCAAGCAGATGCCATTTTGTCCAATTTTGAGTCTTTACAGAGATAGACACACACCTCACTGATACTTCCTGAATTAAAAAAATTAAATGGACAATAACCTTTTTTTTCTCTCTTTTTTTTAAACTTGCAAAAAGCACACATCTCAAAGACCATGTGAGCCACTGAATGAAAGGAACTAATATTTGCATATACAATTGGTTTATGTTCATTGGGCTTCATTATACACATTTGCCAGTCCATCACAGCTGTGCACCATTCATAATTTAATTGAGAATGTCTTTAAAATTCCATTTAAATTGAATTAAAAGTAGTAGAATAAAAATAAAATTCAAGGATGAGTAGTTTTAGTAATAGGCAATGCATTTAATTTTTCAGAATGAATTACCCATAAACATTTTAAACAACATGATGTGTCTCTAGAAACTAGATTATATTAAAATTATGGAAGGACACAATTTTCAAAAAATGCATCTGCTTATTAAAAAAAATTATTCCATATATCTGGCCTTAATTAATTATATAATTACTTTTACAATGTTAAAAAAATATTTGTATTTCAATTGTATATATTCCATGATATTTAATATATTAACTTCTTATTGGCAACAATGTAAGAACACACCCATTTTTGAACATATTTTACACCAAATTTTGATATACTATGTCAATTTTTATTTTTTTATAAACATGTTTAAATATTTTTTCAGGTTTTAGTCTAAACAAATAATTTATTAACAATTATTTCCCATTTCTCTAATGCAAATCATCTGTTGTGTTAATTTATTTTAAATTGCATTTCAGTAAATTTTCTTTTCCTGTCATTTTGACTCAAATTCGAAGACATGAAATGAAAGTTAATTGTTAAATTTAAAATTGTGCCCAACAAATGTGCAGCCACAATCATTATCTGTAATCATGTAAAGGCACAGGAAATTTGTTCTAATTTGTTTAACCTCTGAAATAAAACGACTGGTTTTCCATGTTTTTTTAGGGTCAGTTAGGTTTCCATACCTAGGTTTATCCATAAACTGAGAGTGTAAAAAAGAATTAGGTATGCGGCTTGGCAAAATAAGAACTAAACCTATGACAGGTGTGTGCAGATAATCAGTGTGTGTTTCCTGGAATTACTGCATGTGTGATTGTGTGGGAATAATGGGACTTTCCAGTTATCTGAGAGGTGGGTGATAAAAGGCTTTTACTGGTAGACAAAAAGAGTAATCATCATCATGATTAAAAGACGAAAGTGTTCAGAAAGAGATGGGGGGGGGGGGGGAGAAGAGAGGAGAGATGGGAAAGCAGAGAGGTTGTTTTCCTCTGAAACTGTGTTGTTTCTGGAGGTGTGTATGTGTGTGTGTGTGTGTGTGTGTGTGTGTGTGTGTGTGTGTGTGTGTGTGTGTGTGTGTGTGTGTGTGTGTGTGTGTGTGTGTGTGCGTGCGTGCGTGCGTGCGTGCGTGCGTGCGTGCGTGCGTGCGTGCGTGTGTGTGTGTGTGTGTGTGTGTGTGTGTGTCTGTGTGTGTGCGTGTGTGTGTGTGTGTGTTAGTGTGCACAGATCAATGCAACTCATCCACTTAAATCTCCTGATCCATTCATCAATACAAACTAATGAAACAACCAGACACAGACATACACAAATAGAGAGATGGGGAGAAAAGCAAAGCAAGAAAGACAGAATGAAAAAATGAACTATTGTTACAATTATACATATACAACATAGCATTAGAACAATTACATGTAGCTACATGTTAAATCTCATGCCACTGCATTGAAACTTATAAACACGTACGTAATTATTATATAACAATATCGCGAGTGTTGTTGTAATTCAGGTGTATACACAGTCCTTATGATATTACGACCAAGAGCACGGTTGTGTGATATCTATACAAACCTTCAAAAAACAGAGTCAATATTAAGTAAATTTTTACTCCCACAACAAAAATAGTTCCAAACAAAGCCAAAGCATATTCAACTGCTACGTCTCCAGCAATATACAGCAGTGGTGATTCGTTCCTGAATGACTCAGAGTTATTAAACAAATGGTTGAGTCAATGATTCAATAGTACTCAACACCTACTCCTGCAATGAGATAACCTGTACAAGTCACTGGAAAATCCCCACAATTAACAATCTGTCTGGAATGGACACACACTGGCAGCACCTGCTGGTCAAAATGGTGTGTAAATGCAACAAACAATTCAAACAAACATGCACAAAACACACCTTTTACAAACCAATTTCAAATGTTTTCTTGAAAGTAATCTATTCAATGACATCTACAAATCATCAAATTCCATTAAACATAAATTGTCTGTATAATAGGTGTCCATAATTTGTAGGGCTTGTTTTGTGTATTTTATGGAGGGCTTGGTTAAGCAGGCCAATAAGAGTAACTGCTATGAATCATATGATCATATAGCGACAATGGTAAATGGTCTAACTGAGATTTCAGTGAAAGATTTGTTTGCAAGTTAAAGTGACAGTTCACCCACAAATTAAAATTACCCCATGATTTACTCACTCTCAAACCATGGTTTATATGACATTCTTCTTTCAGACGAATACAATTGGAGTTATATTAAAAAATATCCTGGCTCTTCCAAGATTTATAATGGCAGTGAATGGCTGTTTATGTTTTGAAGTACTCTGGGGGGTTAATAAATGCCTTGGAAAAATGAGTGTGGAAAAATATCCATATTCAAAACTTTATTGACTAAATATGTATGTAAAGATGATGTATGACGTATAGGATGTAGGAGTAGCATAAGCTTTGACGCCTCTCGCGGTTCAAACAAATAGGGCTGGGCAACAAACTCAAGCTCTTCCGACATTTCTCTTTAAAAATCCTCGTTTTAGACTTCTAATTCGTGACTGGTGTATTGTTTTACTCTATCCTCTGCTCTTCCTCGATTCAGATTTGTCTTGGCAAAGCTACTAAAAGATTTACAACTGTCAGACTGTCTTCAAGCTCAGTTTGAGCCTGCGCAGTACGCTCAGCCATCATGCAGGAAGTGCAATAATCAGGCTTCAGTCTTCTCCGTTGAAATCAATGGGGTCGCTGTGTCCATTTCTTTTACTGTCTATGACTTTACTTCATAAAGTTTGAAATATGAATATTTTTGTTACAGAAACTCATGGCTTTGCTTCAGAAGGCCTTTAATCCCCCGGAGCAGTGTGGAGCACTATTATGATGGATAGATGCACTTTTATGATGGATGGATGCACTTTTATCATGATAGATGCACTTTTACAAAGGATGCATGCACTTTTATGAGCTTCAAACTGATGGTTGCAATTCACTGCCACTATAAAGCTCGGAAGTGTCAGGGTGTTTATTAATATAACTCCGATTGTATTCTTATGAAAGAAGAAAGTCATATACACCTATGGCTTGAGGGTGAGTAAATCATGGGGTAATTGTCATTTTAAAGTGAACTACTCCTTTAAACACCTCTGATTGGCCAGTGCGTTCACACGTTCAATATAGCTATGTCTTTGATTGGCTACAAAGATCAACGCTTCAAAAACATGTCTTCACCGAGCGCTTTTCTTTCCATTGTTTGAAAGCAGGGGTTTATCAGAGGATCCCTAATATATCCACTGATAAACTGATCCGCTGATAGACGCCTGCTTTCAAACACTCCCGTGTGTGTGTGTGTGTGTGTGTGTGTGTGTGTGTGTGTGTGTGTGTGTGTGTGTGTGTGTGTGTGTGTGTGTGTGTGTGTGTGTGTAAGAGCTCTGAAGTCGGTATTTCAGAATAAACTATAATTCCGTCTAGATTCTGTCATCTCAAGGCTGTGAAAAAATAAGTTATTAATTATCTTATAAAGATTAACTTAAAGTGACAACCATCAGTTAATATTTAAAGTCTGTTTATGAGGTATTTACATAGACGTTCAATCTGGATGAGCTTAAAGGGAGCACACTGAGCTTAATTGGAGCAGCAACAATTTTGAATTAATACATATTACGTGAAATTTAAAGGACAAGATTTTGCTAAATAAATAATCTAGGTCATGTATCACTTTAATACACATCTTAATATGAACAACTATTATTTACAATATCTGTGAAATTATACTATTTCTAATTGATGTCACACTGAAGCTCTGTGATTTTCATAGTAGTGCACCCTTTAAGCTCACCTTACAATAATATGAAATATTATTAAAATTAAAGTAGTGTAAAATCACAGACCATCAATAAACTGTAAATGTATAATATTTTGGATTTAAAAGTACAAGCCACTAATGCCTGTGAAGTAATATTAGTGTAACACAATCTTATACAGCTAGTGAGGTAACTATGTTCTGTAGCATCTGCGTTATGTTGCTAAAACTATCTTTTGGATCTATCGTAATTATTTCCCACGTCCATGTCACAGGTTATAATATGCAAAGGTCTAAATATTAATCTCTTAATTTTGCAGCAAGTAGTTATACTTACCCAAAAAAAAAGACTTAAACATTTAAAAAATGCACATTTACGGGGCTCCTCTTTTGGTGAAAGTTTTCAGACAGCTTTCAAAATGGCCTCCAGACAGTGTGAACACAGATACCCATATCAGTGTGCAATTGTCTGATTTGCTTGAAATTACAGGAGGTATGTAGCAACAAACACATCAATTGGTTAAGACATCAAGTAGGATAAACAAACATTATTTTTTTCTTATTAGAATCTGAGCTGAAATATGGTAGTGTGCTTAATGGGTACTTGAGCTTAATAGGTACTTTTACCCTACATTTGACCTGAGGTTGATTGTGTGATGCTCAAAATTCTAATTCAAACTCAATCACACTCACCTGATCCTTAAAAGCACAAATGCACAATTAGACAAAGTTTGAGTAACTCCATCCGTCTCAAATCCATTTTAGCCACGTGTTAAAGGTAAAGAGCGTGCTGCCATCTAGTGGTAGTTTCCTGATATTACTAGCAGGAGACTTTTTGACTGTGAATGCAGGCTTCATCGATTGTTATAATTTGCTGGGCAATACTGTCACGGATAAAGCATTTAATACAATAAAAATAAAATGTATGTTATTTTGAAAATTCTAAAATAAAATAAAATTACATAGTTTTACAATGATATATCAAGCCTATTACTAATTGTTCAACATTGGTTTTTGTAATTCTTTCTGTTACAGGCCGTTTGAAGCAGAAGGAAAGGTGTTTGTTTATCTACATGACATTACTCTTACCATATGGCTCATGTGCGGCTCCACAGAGCTCCTCAACACACGCGCACACATAGCCTACGCACTTGTTGTTCTTTCATGGTGGGAACTTTCCATTGAAGTTGTTTTAAACTGGATATGTACCCCTTCCCCTAAACCTCACAGAAACATTTCCGATTTTTAATGACATAAATTAGAATATTTATATATAATTTGAATTTGATCTCCACAAACTGTGGCGTGGTAAACTCTATATATTATTGGGACAAAATGTCAAAACAAAGATGGCAATATCCAAAATCCTTATCCTTGTGGGGATTTTTTTTTGGTCTCCATGATGAAAACAACTTATAAATCATACTAAGTGATATTTTTTGAAAATGTAAACATGCAGAAAGTTTTCTTTGATGGGTAGGTTTAGGGATATGGTTAGTGTAACGTGATAGAATATACAGTTTATACAGTATAAAAATCATGTCTATGGAAAGTCTCCATAAAACATGAAAACACAATGTGTGTGTGTGTGTGTGTGTGTGTGTGTGTGTGCGTGCGTGCGTGCGTGTGTGTGTGTGTGTGTGTGTGTGTGTGTGTGTGTGTGTGTGTGTGTGTGTGTGTGTGTGTTAGTTTGTGTGTGTGCATTAGCTATCATAGTCACATATTAAGGGGACCTATTATACCCCTTTTCACAAGATGTAAAATAAGTCTCTGATGACCCCAGAATGTGTATGTGAAGTTTTAGCTCAAATTACCCAACCGATAATTTTTTACAGCATGTTTAAATTGTCACTTTTTTGGGCTCAGAAAAACGCACCGTTTTAGTGTCATCATTACCGGGCAGGCTTTTAAGGCGCGACGATATTTCTCCACAGTCCTCTTTCTTTTGACATGCGGGTCAGCTCTTCGTGTAGTCGTTCTTTATCTAGGTCTAGATGTTCGTAGTGCCGATAAATGTATTCCCTGTATGATATTCTTGGTCTATCCCGCCGGTTTGATGCGACTTCCGACTTGTGAAGAACATTATATCTGCGCTGGTTCATTGTTTCCCATGTGAAGGCAGTGTCCGATGAACTGGTGCTGCCTTCTCCTGATGATGTCACTAATTAGCTGTTGACCTGTCGTGCTGTACAGTTTTTCATTTGTCATGTGAGACTCTGCTTGGTTGATTCCCAGCATGATTCGGTAGCACTTTCTAGCAAAGATGTTTAGTTTTAGCCCATGACTCGCATCCGTAAAGAAGCACTGATATGCACGATGCATGGAATAGGCGCATCTTGAACTTTGCAAGTGGCTTAGGGGATCTCAAAATGGTCCTGGATTTCGTGAATGCGACCCAAGCTAAAGCTATATGGTTATTGACATCTTTTTCGGTCGACACTATGTATGATCCTAAATACTTAAACTCGTCCACGATTATAATCGGCTTTCCATCAATTGACAGACTGGTCTTTATTTGGGATTTATCGTTTAGTTGGACTTGAAGGTTTTTTTTAATGCTTATCTCGAGACCGGCGGCAGAGGCATTTTGCTGCATTACTGTTAGCTGTTGTTGTGCTCGGGTTGGATCGATCTCGAGAAGCACTATGTCATCTGGGGAATGCAAGGTCGTTGAGTTTTTGTTCGAATGTTGTCTCTTTTCTCTTTTTGGCACAAGATCGTTGTGGCCGGTCATTTTCCGATCGGGCTGGGGTAGGGATGCTAACCGATGACCGCTTGACCGATGGTTGACCGTCTCAACGTTAACCGATCAAAGTTGTCGGTAGTCGGTTAAAAAAAAAAGTGATCTCTAAATTAGGCTATTATAGACAGTGGACTAAACGCTACTACAGTAAGCCATCTCATTCCAATATATTTTTGTGTGAAGTGAACAAATCCCTCACACTCAATTTTTCATAACTCGCCTGTTTGTACTTAATAAACCAATAAAAACATGTGGCGCGAGGTCACAGCTGTTACATGCAGCTGAAGCAGAGGCAAAAGCAGGATCCACGTGCAGCAGTGTTTTATTTAAATAAACTCAAAACTAAACAGGCTTGGTAACCAGACTCAGGAACAGGACAGCGTGCATACAGCATTACAAAAATACAAGAACTCACAAAGACTGGACTGAAACACAGGGCTAAATACAGGGGCAAACGATCTAAACAGGATAACAAGGGGGCGTGGTTAACGGGAAACACCTGGGAAGACTTAAACAATCAACCAATGACACAACAGACAGGGGAACACAAGGCAAGATCACATGACTAGAACAGGGGATCACATGACAGACAAGAACCAGGGACAAGAAACAAAACCCAAACCGTGACAACAGTGTTTGGGTTCGCGCTCACAAGGTTTGCGAAAAGTAAAGGCTACAGGCTAAAACACTCGAGGTTAGAGCCAGGGCAGACGACAGGATGAAGCGTGCAAAGAAAAGTAGTGTGTGGGACCATTTAGCCAAAAAGAATGACACAGTAAGTTGCAACTTGTGTGATACAGTGCTTAAATACAGTAGTAATACTGTAGAAATATCTACATTTACATTCAGTGGTAACAGATAAGGTGATGATGATCATCAAGATTCTTTATTATTGTTAGCACTACCTCAAACTAAAGCGGCGTCTCTTCGGAGCTGTCATTTTCTTAAATGAGCCGCTGCAATGTTTCAAAAGAGCTTCTAACGCTAGACTAACGCCTTTATTTTCAACGCGATCACCTTGTACCCAAACCATTTCAAAACTAAGGAGCCATTTGTCCTCCGATTACATACAAGTTCCTCGGCGCCGCGTTTGCGGGAGTCATGTTTCGCGCTTTTGGGGATTTTAAAAAAAGTGACGTGAGTGAAAGCGCGGCGCCGGGGCTGTGTGTGTGTGTGTGTGTGTGTGTGTGTGTGTGTGTGTGTGTGTGTGTGTGTGTGTGTGTGTGTGTGTGTGTGTGTGTGTGTGTGTGTGTGTGTGAGCGGGAGGCAGCGAGAGATGAAATTGCAGGCGCGGCTCGAAATGGCTGTTATTTCAAATAGCGTGGCATATTTTAAACTAATCGGTTAACCGGTTTCAACCGGCTAATGAGGCTCGGTGGACGGTCAAGAAAATTTTTAGTTTTCGCCATCCCTAGGCCGGGGTACCCTTGTGTGTTAGGTAACCGAAATCTCCTGCTGATTGCTTTGAAACATAGTCGATGATAATTCTGAATAGGTACGGTGCAAGGACGTCTCTCCTCCTGTTCTGGTCATGACGTTAGGCAAGGCAAGGCAAGTTTATTTATATAGCACATTTCATACACAATGGTAATTCAAAGTGCTTTACATAGAAGAAATTAAAATAATCAAAAAAAATCAGAATAATTAAAACAGTTTAGAATAAAAGATAAAATATAGAAATAATCAAATGAAATCAGAGTAATTAAAACATAAAATAAAATACCGTGCAAACAGTCGGTCGAACAGTGCCACAGTGCTCATTCAGTAAATGCACAGCTAAACAGATGTGTTTGGAGTCTGGATTTGAATGTGACTACTGTAGGAGCACATCTGATCTCTTCTGGAAGCTGGTTCCAGCTGCGGCTGGCATAGTAGCTAAAAGCAGACTCACCATGCTTAGAGTGAACCCTTGGTATTTCTAGCCGATGTGATCCTAATGATCTGAGTGATCTGTTGCGTTTATATTCAGTGAGCATATCTGCAATGTATTGAGGTCCTAGGCCATTGAATGATTTATATACCAGTAATAATACTTTAAAATCAATCCTAAATGTAACTGGCAGCCAGTGTAAAGACCTGAGGACTGATGTGATGTGTTCATATTTTCTGGTTCTGCTCAGAATCCTAGCAGCAGCGTTCTGAATGAGCTGCAACTGTCTTATGGTCTTTTTGGGTAGGCCAGTGAGAAGTCCATTACAATAATCCACCCTACTGGTGATGAAAGCATGCACAAGTTTTTCTAAGTCTTGACTGGAAACAAAGCATCTAATTCTTGCAGTATTTTTCAGGTGATAGTATGCTGATTGAGTTATTGCTTTGACATGACTACTGAAACTAAGGTCTGACTCTAGAGACACACCCAGATTCCTGACTTGATTTTTAGTTGTTTGACCCCTAGACTGAAGGTATGCGTTCAGAACTTCATCTTTGTTTCCAAACGCAATGACTTCAGTTTTGTCTTTGTTTAACTGAAGAAAGTTTTGGCACATCCAATTGTTTACTTCATCAATGCATTGGCAAAGGGAGTCAATGGGGCTGTAATCGTTAGGCGATAGGGATAAGTAGAGCTGTGTGTCGTCTGCATAGCTATGGTAAGCGATTTGGTTCTTTCTCATTATTTGGCTCATTGGGAGCATGTACAGGTTGAATAGGAGTGGCGCAAGAATTGAGCCTAGAGGGACTCCGCATGTCATGGATGTCCACTCAGACTTATGGTCTCCTATACTCACATAATAAACTCTGCCTCCTAAGTATGACCTGAACCATTTTAGGACTATCCCAGAAAGCCCGACCCAGTTTTCCAGCCTGTCAAGAAGTATGTTGTGATCGACAGTGTCAAATGCAGCACTGAGGTCGAGTAGTACCAGCACTGATAATTTGACTGTATCAGTATTTAAGCGAATATCATTTATTATCTTTATGAGCGCGGCCTCTGTACTGTGGTGCGGTCGGAAACCAGATTGAAAATGGTCAAAGTATCCATTCGAGCTTAAGAATTTGTTCAGCTGATTGAAGACAACTTTTTCAATGATCTTGCCTATGAAAGGAAGATTTGAGATCGGTCTGAAGTTGTTTAATATGGTCTTATCCAGATTGCTCTTTTTCAGGAGGGGCTTGACAACAGCAGTTTTCAGGGAGGTCGGAAAACTCCCAGAGAGAAGTGAGGCATTTACCACTTCTAGGAGATCTGCTTCTAAGCTGTGTAACACATTTTTGAAAAAAGATGTGGGAAGTGCGTCAAGTGCGAAGGTTGATGTTTTTAGGTGCTGTACGGTTTCTTCCAAAATTTTGCCATCAATTTCTTCTAAATCAGACATAGTGGCTACTTTCTCATGCTGTTGTCTGATCTGCCTGACCCCAGCGCAACTCAAGGATGAGCTGATCACCTTTCTGATATTATTGATTTTCTCAGAGAAGAAAGAAGCAAACTCACTGCACTTTCTCACTGAGAGCATTTCACTGGGAATCTGGCTTGGGGGGTTTGTCAGTCTCTCTACAGTAGCAAAAAGAGTGTGCGTGTTGTTTATATTGCTGTTTATAATATTCGAGAAGAAAGTCTGTCTAGCTTTGCCTAGTTCCTTATTGAAAGCATGGATGCTGTCTTTGTAGATGTTATAATGGACTACAAGTTTTGAACTACTACGTTAAACTGATCCGTTAGGGACTAGATGGATAGCCTACCAGAAGATCTTTGATCAATAGGGTTATGGGGACCGAACTAGTGTAACTATCGAAGTGTTAACACTTTGACCTCAAAAGGCAAATAAGTGGTACAACCCAAGAAAGGCTTTTGAGGAAAGGGTGAGGCAATTACAAGGAGACCTTGGAAAGGCGAACCCACTGCTTTTCTGCGCATGAGGTGCTGGTCCCTACGCAGTCATACCTGGAAAAAGGAAAACCCACGTAGTAAACGATATGAATCCACAACCAAATCAAAACTATACTGGCTCGGCCGTCGCCCAGGTAATCAAGGACCGCGGTGGTTACTTAAACAATCTGCTAGAAGAACAAATATTTCTCTGTAGCCACTCACAATGTGAGAACGCTGAACGACACCTATAACAAGGAAACCGACGTATGGATTACGCACAAAGTAGAAAGAATGATAGCACACTGCGAGAGGCGTAATATCGATATCGTTGCCATTCAAGAGCACCGTCTCAAAACATCCAACACGGTGGGCTACATTCACTACAAGCAAAACCATATCTGGACCCTGGAACATTTGAATTCATCTGATAAATGTCACGGAGTCGCGATTTTGTACAACAACTCGATAGCTCAACTAATCGTCTCAATCGCAGTTAAGTCAGAACGTTTGTTAGCGATACATCTTAAAGGGAATCCAAAAGTATGCTTAGTCTCAGTATACGCCCCAACAAACGATGCCAACGACGACGTGAAAGATGCATTTTACAACGATCTCACTGAACTCATCGAGACCATTCCCCCACACACTATAACCGTCCTTGCAGGTGACTTTAATGCAAGAATCGGGAGAGACAGTCATATCTCAAATCCGAGAGTTGTCGGTAACCACTGCTATCATTCAGAGTCAAACGACAATGGATTGAGGATGATCAGCATGGCGAGTCTACGCCCTGCCAACTCATGGTCTCCAAACAGACCGACCAGACTACGTACTTACAGAAGTCCTAAAAGCAAATTCTACCAGCTTCTACCAGCCACATTTTATTCAGCACAAAGTGAAAAAATTGTCGTGCATATAATACCTGCAACTTCGGCTCTGACCATAAAATTGTGTGCGCCAGGTTCGAGCTCTGCCTACGAAAATTGAAGATCAAACCGGACAAGAGATGCGCTTTCAACGTTGAAAAACTGAAAGACCCAGAACTGAAAAACGCATTCAATATGGAGGTGCGGAATCAATTTGAAGCACTCTTCGACGAAACAATACGCATAGACCCACCGGAACCCATAAAACAGCGAACCAACGCATTAGACTCTGCTCTTGGCGGAGCCTGTGAGAAAATCCTGGAGAAACGGCAGAAATCCAAACAACCAAGCTGGATTAGCCCCAACACCATCAAGCTAATCAACGAAGAAGGACATCTCAAGGAAAGACAAGACAACGCACACAAAATTCAAAAGACAAAGAAGAATGGCGTGGAAAACAAAAAGAGGTCTCGAAAGTATTCGATATGGACAACATGGCACATATCAACTCTAAACTCGATGCCCTAGAGCGAGCAGTCAGCAAACATGAACATCGCAAAGTTTGGAAGCTTATCCATGACATCAGTGAGAAGCCCAAAGATGCTTCCTCTAGCAAAGTCATAATGCTCAATGGCAACATCCCAAGCTCAAAAGAAGATCTTTTTAAAGAATGGGCCAACTACTTCTCAACACTCCTGAACAACAAGAGTTCCAAAAACAACCCGAACAACCGCCCACTTCCAACAGCGGACGTCCCAGGTATAAAATTGGGTGAAATAAGAAGAGCAGAAGTTGACGACGCCATCACTACACTCAACCGTAATAAAACACCCGGCCCAGATTATGCCATGACAGCCGAAGTATTAAAAGACGGAGGTGAATTCGTGGTATATCAACTTCACAACATTTGTCAGTTGGTCTACAAACATCTCACAGCACCGACACAATGGACATCAAGCTTGATAAAGCCAATACCGTAGAAAGGTAACCCACAGCTCATGACGAACTATCGAGGAATCAGCCTAATGTCCATAGCAGCCAAAGTTTACAACAGAGTAATTCTCAATCGCATAAGAGGCCCGGTCGACAAACTGCTTAGAAACAACCAAGCAGGTTTCAGAACAGGCCGGGGATGCGCTCAACGGATCCACATCCTTCGTAGGATCATGGATGGAGCGTGCGCACAAGACATCCCAATGTATACTACCTTTATCGACTTCAAGAAAGAGTTTGACTCAATTGATCGAGAGATGATGTTTTCCATCCTACGTCATTACGGAATTCCATTGGAAATTGTAATAATTAAAATTTTTTCTTAAATATGACAATTTAATACTTTATATCGCACTGAACTTGATGACAACATCGGTATAGTCTAATTTAGCCAAGTGTTAACAACCTGCATTTTTCAAGACACATAAAAAGCTTTTATGGCGCAGTGGATAAGACACATGCCTTTAGTGTGAGAGACCCGGGTTCGAGGCCACTGTGCGACACCAATGTGTTCCTGAGCAAGACACTTAACCCCAGTTGCTCCAGAGGCGTGCGACCTCTGAAATATAGCAATTTTAAGTCGCTTTGGATAAAAGCGTCAGCTAAATTAATAAATGTAAATGTTATTGCAGGAAACTAATGACATGAACAGGTGAGTACTGAATTGAAAGTTCAATGCTGAGATGCTGACGGTGAATGACGGTTCCTATCTGTTTGTTGGTGAAAATGACAGATTACTGGATCGCTGGAGAAGACTGAAGAAAGGATCACACAGGTAAGTATCTTCAGGTTGGAAGTTCTGGGTAGGAACAATGAGACCAGACAAAGGTGAACTGATATGATTCTGCTTTTATAGTGCACAAGTGATGAGTGACTCCAGTTGGTGCTGATCAAAACTCTGGTGATTGGAGATGAGTGGGTGGATTGTAGAGATCTGGTGCTGAAGGTGTGGCTGACTCTGTGACAGTGCCAAACCCCCTCCCCCCAGCATCTCGTTCCTGCTTTTTCAGGGAACAGGGTTACAGTCGAGTAACCCAAGACATTCCCTATCACAAGTTACACTTGATGCTGTGTTTCATTAACGCTAATGGGAACGAGAATACCAACGCTGACACACTGGAAAGTGTTTGGAGAGGTCTCAGACATGATCTTGGGATGTTGACTCAAGGACATCTGAGCCAGGAGTAGCATGGACATCCAAACTATAAAATCTGATAAATGTGTGCGGAGAGGACCAGCCTGCCGCATCACATACTTGTTACAAGGGGGCACCCCCTACCAAAGCCTTGGAGGATGCAACTCCCCTAGTAGAATGGGCCCTAACTCCTATGATTGCGGCCCCCATAGTAAATGAAAAGTTGCACTAACTTATATCACTGGCTGGTGCAGTGAACCTCGCCGGAGGTGATACAAAAAAAAGTACCCGAAAGCAGGTACAGGTACAACTTTTACACAGTGGAAAACCAAACAAAGGCAAGTCAAGTCAAGTCGAGTCGAGTCGAGCTGGTAATGTGTAGTGGAAAAGCGCCATTAGTCTGCTCCCACATTCATATGCCCTGGAATGTAAATCACCCTGAGGGGCAAGAACTTGTCCTTGAACGCAGTCTGCCTTGGTGATTTATGTAAGTGACTACCGTTGTGTTTTCTACCCGCACTAGGACACGGTAGCCCGTTAACTGCTGGAGGAAGTACTTCAGGGCCAGAAATACAGTCATCAATTTGAATTCAAATAAATCGATGGGTATGAAGACATGGTAGGAGTATGGTTTATTCAGTTTTGGGCAGTAGCGTCGCTACAAGTAGTGACGCTACAAGTTTAACTACATTTCTCAGTAACGTGGTGGTAGCGTCGCTGTTTTCTGAATCAAATAGTAACTACGCAGAGTGCAGAACTGAGAAAAATGACTTTAAAGTTATCCTGTTATCCAGCCTAAGTAGTTGTAGGTAGATTATTGGACATGTGGCTGTTTTGTTACTTTATATTAGCTTATTCTTTGTACATATCAATCCTCATATTTAATTTGATATTTTACCCCTATTTTGCAGTTACTGTATTCTTGCTTTGTATTACTTAACAAAAAACGTGGCACAATACCAAGGAAAAAGGCAGTAACTACAGATTCTCCAAAAACTATTTTGCCACAACTTGGGCTCTGGGTGTGTTAGATACACTGTATTTGAAACAATTGGAACCATTTGTTTTTCTGAACATGGATATACCAAACCCAAACTAATTTGACCATTTTAGGTCAATATTTTCCACCCGGAAGCTGTTCTGGTGCTAAAACGGCTGCTTAAAGTCTCACATTGCTAAGCTGTATCAAGGCCCAAATGGGGACAATTTATTTTGAATAGGACCACATTATTATGTGTGAGTATTAGATTAATGTGTGTCTGGGGGTGTTTCTGTATCTGTAATGTAGTATCTGCTATACCTACAAATCACATTAATGTCAAAGCACTGCAAAACAACTTTTCTTTGGAGCAATAATAGGCAAGTTAAACTCCAATTCAACAGAGCAAAGCAAAAACATTTTGCCAAAGTGTCTGTGTCTGTCTGTCTGTCTGTCTGTCTGTGTACTGCAACAAATTGTTATTATTATTATTATTATTATTATATGGACCTACAGGACAGCATCTTCACTCTGATCAATATATGTATTGATGTCTGTATATCATAATATTTCATTGTACAGGAAATAACTTAAATTAGGTCCATGACAAAATAATGGATGAATTAGGCTAACACAATAAATTAATAATTTTGCACCCTTAATGAAAATGAAGAAAGAAAAGCCAACACACAAAAAGCAGCCTGGCTTCATAAGTTACAGTAGGCCTATAATAGGATAAAACATAGAAGCTTGCTTTCATGCAGAGGGACAACATTTTCATAGGTTAATATAATTAAGGGGAATCCAAATTAAATATATAATTTTATATTCTGAAGAAGAAACCGTGCAATAAATAAATGCTTAGGAACAGGAACCAATGTGTTTGAGCCTTAGCGCTAAGGGGGGTGTAAATACCTGCCGGCTCGCTCTGTCTGCAGAAGTTTGTTTTTGTTGAAAGCATGGATGCTTACAACAGTAAAGAGAAAGATGTCAGTTTTGCTCACAACTTGCTAACTTATCTAAACAGCGGACATAGTCTTCAAACAGCGGCCGCGAAGAGAGTGTGTTTTAAGTTGAACAGACACCTGTCACGTTAAAGAATAACTGTTACACCGATAGCTGTGTTTATGGACACATATATTCTCCTGCTGGACAACAACGCTGTGAATGATTAGCCTATGAAAAAAGAAGACGCCGTTCATGTAGGCTAATAAGAGCGAAGAAGATCACGCTGACTGCTTGGATGTTATGGGATAGCCTGATGCCTTAAGAAGTTTTACCTCCGCCCAAAGGTTATCTTTTGGTGCTGTGTATGTTTGTCTGTTCGTTAGTAAGATAACTCGAAAAGTACTGTACGAATTTGGATGACATTTTCGGACAACATGGGTATTAGGACAAGGAACAGATTACTACATTTTGGTGGTGATCCGGAACACGGGACATTTGGAATTGCCTCAGTGACCTATTAGGCTACCTTGACAGAGGTTAGTGCTCTCCGAGTGCTTTTCTAGTTATTGAATATTTTTTCACCGCTGGTTGGATTATAACTTTGTGACATGAACAACAAAATGATGACATGGCATCGGCGATGATGTGAAGTTACAGAGAATAAAGTTACAGCTCGAAGCAGGGAGGATCAGGGGCAGGTTAGCAAAGCTATTTAAAACATCGCCTGTCAATTAGCATAATGCTATCTGAATGGACCTCTGAGAGGAAGTCCCGCCCTGGCGGCTGACAGGAGTTTATATTGTGATAGCCTAGCCTCTAAATGTTTAATCTGTCACTCTTACTTACCATTCTCCGGGTATTTTCTTTTCAACGCCAGTTCGACCATCTTCTTTCCCCGGCTTTGTGCCATCTCAAACAAAATTTGTGTGAAATTAGAAGGGTAAAAATGTTAAAACCGTCCCGTGAGGATGCCGCGAAATCAGCTGTGTGTTCACCATGGCAACAGTAACTACACTGCGCAGCAACACGGTTATTTTTTGTTAGGTAAAACATAACAAGAATACAGTAATGGATGTTACTGTATTCTTGCTTTGTTTCACTAGGGCTTTTTGCAGTTACTGTAGAAACGACTACCATTTTTCTCCAAAACAACACACATTTGAGATAAGATGTTTTGTCACATAACAAAGGATGCCTTGAATGTCATGAAAATGATAATAACTCATTTTTGACCAAAAATGCAGTTACTGCCTTTTTGCTTTGTAGGGCAGAGTAGCGAAGCTCTTTTTTTGATCAAGTAGTGCGGTAGCGTCCACACAAGCTAACGTTACATTTTCCCAAGCATTTCTAAAGCTCGAGCTCAAATCGGAAATACAACTGCTAAGTATCACTGATGCTGGATCAGTTAGTGACGGTGACTTCTTCTTCTTCTTGTTTTACGGTGGTTGGCAACCATAGGGCCATATTATTTCATTAAGTTTCCGCAATACGGAAAACATGGACTGAATTGCGATATCCATGCATAAAAACAAAATTTACTGTATAATGCAGAATTTCACGGAATTTGTCAGATCTTGGATGAAAAGAAGGTAAGTAGCCTAAACTTAAATAAAATCGCGATATAGACTAGTGTCTGTGAAAATTAAACCGCTTAAAGACTATTTAAAAAGGAATCATGCATGTTCTGCGTGTCACTATGAATGAATGGCTCAGACGCGCGGATTCATTTACCACACACTAAGCACCCATGACGCTTGCGATGTTTTCAGTAATGGATCGAGGAACTTCATCTACACACAGCCGCTCTGAGAGTCACTTTAGCAGCATTTTAGCTTGATTTGAGAAAAACTATCGTCATATAAAAAAAAAAAAAAAAGGAGACTCAAAGGTCTAGCTACATGGCAACCTGTCAAAATAAAAGGTTGGTTTTAACCTTTGAAGAAAGTTTTGCTTAAATCATTAGGCATACATTTTAAATAATTGGTCATTACAATTTAAACCATTAAAAAAAACTATTTTATAGAGCCCTTAAAATGTAATTTATTTAAAAATGTTAATAAATTATTGTTAAATTATATATGTTTCATGATTTCAATTAATTACACGTTTTTGATTACTAAAATGTTATTTAACCATTAAAATGGGAGTCCAGAAAAATGAAAACAAAATAAAACTGAATTTGGAATGTGGGAAAAAATAAAACGGATTTCATAGGGCCCTACAAACCAGCTTTTTGGTGCATTACCATCACCTTCTGCTCCGTATGGTGTGACATCACGTACCAGTATCAATCCTTGGGCTGACACGTGAGAAATGGAAAAAGATGCACACACTCTTGACACCTGGTTTTGTTATAGTTTTATTTAGTTATATGGTTTTATATAGTTATGTATTTTTTTGTTTTTTTTGGCCAAATTGATTCGGAACAGTTGTTGAATAAACAATTGAACTGACAAATTATGCCTGCCTGTTTGATTGACAATTTTATTGATCACTGAGATAGCACTGACTTGGAATTAAGTTGGTTCAATATAAAAATTAAATTTGAAAAAGTAGCTTTAGATCTAGTAAACTACTTTTGCCATATTGCTGTAGCTTAGCTTGCTACATTTCCCAGGGAGGTAGCTTCAGTGTAGTGAAGCTACATTTAATGTAGAGTAACTGCTAGCTTAGCTCACTACATTTTCTAAGTAGCTTGCCCAACACTGGGTTTATTCCATGAATGAGATAACTTATCATGGAGATCAGGGTAAAAAGGCAAGAGATCGATGCTGAGGTCCCTCCCCTTGGCCACCTGACAGATATCTGTTGTCTAACTTGAAGTGTCTGGGGTTCACCACTTCGATTAACTCTTCATACGCTCTATCGTCTTGAGAGGAGCTCTCAGAGGCGGCGCTCTCAAACTGCATGTCAGGACATTGGTTCTCTTGCTTCTGCTAAGCCAGATCTGAAGAAGCACCAGGGAGCGCTCCAGAAGCGGACATGAGGACATCACGATCTGGTGAGAGGACAAGGTAAAGGAAAGGACCTGCCTCCTGTCCCTCAGCCAGATCCACAAGTGAGCCCCATTATCTTAACCAGGACACTTAGACTCAACCCTCCTGAAAGAAAGTTAGCCTAGAGCGGAGCACTATGATGGGAAACACCCAGCACCCTCGAGAGCAAGAACAGCATGTTCTTCCCCCAGACACTCCAAACTGAAATCATGTGGATCATCCTCAGATATGGGCCTGAGGCATGCCTTAACCAGTTAAGGTAAAAAAAAGTGAGGAAAGTGAAGTAGAAAAAGAGCCGTCATTCCAAAGGGAGGGGCTCTGATAACCTTCCCTACATGGCTGTTTCATTCATTCATCATTTTTAGGGGGCTTGGTGTGTAGTACTCCAGGTTGCAATTCGACACTTGTCCAAGATGGAGGGAAATCATGTTGTATACTTATATGTATAATGTGTTTACTTTTGGTTTAACTAAGGTGCACTGCTAAACGGTCAAATACACACAAACAATTTGTCATAACTCTGAAGGAAGAAGTCAAAAGGATTCAGTTGCGAGTGAACAGTAGTGAATTTATTAATGCAAGAGTCAGTAGGTAGTAGTACAGGTCAGCATAGAGGCAGGCAGAAGAAGATGCAGTGCTTGGTAACGCAGGGACGCAATGGGCAGACGTAGATTACGGAACAGGCTGTAAATCCACAGGGAAAACTCGGGAAAAACAATCGCATCGGAACAGGACTGGAAACGCAGGATAATCCCTGGTGAGCCTCAACAACCATCTGGATGAACCAACAAACAACAAACAGGATGAAGCAACAAACAATACAGGTGCTGGTCATATAATTAGAATATCATCAAAAAGTTGATTTATTTCAGTAATTCCATTCAAAAAGTGAAATTTGGAAATTATATTCATTCATTACACACAGACTGATATATATTTCAAACCCCAAAATCAGTATCTCAGAAAATTAGAATATTGTGAAAAGGTTCAATATTGAAGACACCCGGTGCCACACTCTAATCAGCTAATTAACTCAAAACACCTGCAAAGGCCTTTAAATGGTCTCTCAGTCTAGTTCTGTAGGCTACACAATCATGGGAAAGACTGCTCACTTGACAGCTGTCCAAAAGACGACCATTGACATCTTGCACAAGGAGGGCAAGACACAAAAGGTCACTGCTAAAGAGGCTGGCTGTTCACAGAGCTCTGTGTCCAAGTACATTAATAGAGAGACGAAGGGAAGGAAAAGATGTGGTAGAAAAAAGTGTACAAGCAATAGGGATAACCGCACCCTGGAGAGGATTGTGAAACAAAACCCATTCAAAAATGTGGGGGAGATTCACAAAGAGTGGACTGCAGCTGGAGTCAGTGCTTCAAGAACCACCACGCACGGACGTATGCAAGACATGGGTTTCAGCTGTCGCATTCCTTGTGTCAATCCACTCTTGAACAAGACACAGCATCAGAAGCGTCTCACCTGGGCTAAAGACAAAAAGGACTGGACTGCTGATGAGTGATCCAAAGTTATGTTCTCTGATGAAAGTAAATTTTTCATTTCCTTTGGAAATAAAAGTCCCAGAGTCTGGAGGAAGAGAGGAGAGGCACAGAATCCACATTGCTTGAAGTCCAGTGTAAAGTTTCCACAGTCAGTGATGGTTTGGGGTGCCAAGTCATCTGCTGGTGTTGGTCCACTGTGTTTTCTGAGGTCCAAGGTCAACGCAGCCGTCTACCAGGAAGTTTTAGAGCACTTCATGCTTCCTGCTGCTAACCAACTTTATGGAGATGCAGATTTCATTTTCCAACCGGACTTGGCACCTGCACACAGTGCCAAAGCTACCAGTACCTGGTTTAAGGACCATGGTATCCCTGTTCTTAATTGGCCAGCAAACTCGCCTGACCTTAACCCTATAGAAAATCTATGGGGTATTATGAAGAGGAAGATGCGATACGCCAGACCCAACAATGCAGAAGAGCTGAAGGCCACTATCAGAGCAACCTGGGCTCTCATAACACCTGAGCAGTGCCACAGACTGATCGACTCCATGCCACGCCGCATGGCTGCAGTAATTCAGACAAAAGGAGCCCCAACTAAGTATTGAGTGCTGTACATGCTCATACTTTTCACGTTCATACTTTTCAGTTGGCCAACATTTCTAAAAATCCTTTTTTTGTATTGGTCTTAAGTAATATTCTAATTTTCGGATTTCCCACTCAAAATTTGGGATTTTCATTGGTTGTCAGTTTTAATAATCACAATTAAATGAAATAAACATTTGAAATATATCAGTCTGTGTGTAATGAATGAATATAATATCTGAATGTCATTTTTTTTTTTATTACTGTATTTTTATTCTTTTCCTTTTGAAAAATAAAAAATAAAAAAAAATTTAAATAAAAAACAGCCACAGCAACATACAATTGTACAGAACAATCGTTTGGTGCCTCATACATTCTTGCATAAAACAAAATTAATGAAAGCATGTATGTCAGTATATACTCCAATACGTCAGTATATATGCTCAATAAACATGTCATGAATTCATAAACACAATCCATCTTTCCCAATACTGCAAATACTTATCCATCTGTAGGTTTAAAGCGAAAGTCATCCTCTCCATATCTTGGATACTGGTCATAATGTCCAGCCATTCAGCCTTTGTTGGAGGTTCAAATTGTAGCCACTTTCGTGTTACAGCTTTCTTGCTGGCTGCTAGTAATATCTTTAGAAGGTACTTGTCTTTTATCATCAAATGAGCTGCTAAGTTTCCCAGATAAATTGTAGAGAATGAGCAGTCAATTCCATCACCGAAAATAAAATGTATTACTTGTATTACCTCCTGCCAGTATGACTGGATAGCTGGGCAGCTCCAGAATACATGAAAATGGTCTGCCAGCTGTTCCCCACATTTCCTCCAGCATAGACCACTTCCCTTCTCGCGAGACTGAATAGATTTTAACTTGGGGGTTACAAAGTATCTAATAAGATTCCGCCAACAGAATTCTCTCCACATACCCGAGCTGGTAGACGTCGCTTGTATAGAACAGATATTCAGCCAGTCTTCCTCTGAAATATATAGACCAGATTCTTTTTCCCATTTTAATCTAACCTTAGTTGTTGAATGTTTCTTTATGGATTGAATGGCTAGGTACAGTTTTGAAGTAAGTTTCCTATTATCTTTTTTTTATACATGTCAATAAATAGGTCAATTAAATTGGTGTCATGCTCCTCCATGTATCGTATCTCTTTATTAAAATAAGTCCTTGTTTGTAAGTACCTAAAAAAATCTAGTTTTCCCAAACCATATTTATTAGAGATCTCCTGAAAGCTATATAATTCTCCCTTTGAATTTGAAATTGAACTAAAAGAGGTGATGCCATGCCTATACCAGAGCTGAAATCTCCCATCAACCCTTGCTGGTTTAAAGTCGGGGTCAAAAGCAACCCATTTTAATAGTCTAGATTGTCTTTCAAGTAACGGAGATTTGCATTCTTTAAACCAGATTCTAGAAGGAACCTTAGTCCATTGATTTAAACTTTTAGAATACTGTTCATATAATAGTTTGCTACCCAGCACTGATTGCAATGGTACGGTCAGCTGCGAGATCTCCAAATCCTTCCACTTTGCTGTATACTCTGGATTACAGCAGCATGCTAAAGGTTTTAGCTGGGCTGCTTTGAAATAATCTGATAAACATGGCAGTGATCTTCCCCCTTTCTCTTTCGGTAGCTGCAGTGTTTTAAATTTAATTCTTGGCCTCCTACCCCCCCATATGAATCTTGAAATCCACTTATCCCATTCATTAAATTGTTTTAAAGGGACTTCGACTGGTAAGGATTGGAAGAGGTATAAAAGTCGGGGGAGCATGTTCATTTTCACGGTATCTATCCTGTTATGCATCTCTAAGGGCAGTTGGGACCACCTATCCATATCAGATTTAATGTTCTTACTTATAGGACCATAATTGCTATCAAACAATTTAGAAATATTCTTTGTTATTATAATCCCCACGTACTTAATACTTGATGAATTCCAATTAAATTTTAATCTACTCAACATGTCATTCTGAGGGGTATAGTTATAATTTAAGATTTGTGTTTTTTGAACATTTAATTTATATCCCGAGTAAGTGCCGAATTGCTTTAAGATGGACATCAACCTGGGGATACTAACCTCTGGTGTAGCAACAAACAACAAAACATCGTCTGCGTACAGACAAATCTTTTGTTCGAAACCTTGAACCATAATCCCCTTTATCTCCTGTTCGTCTCTAACTGCCTGTGCTATGGGCTCAATAAATAGAGCGAAAAGTGCGGGGCTGAGAGGACATCCCTGGCGGCAGCCTCTTTCCAGGTTAATACTCCGCGTGAGATGCCCGTTGATCCTTATTCTAGCCTTTGGTGATGAATACAACATTTTAATGCATCTAATAAAGTCATCTTTAAAACCAAATCTTCTCAATGCCAGGTACAGGTACTCCCAGCGACCCGAGTCAAATGCCTTCTCGGCGTCTAAACTAATTACTACTGCTCTGATGTTTTCTTTAGTGACATGATCAATTACATGCAGCACCCGCCTAATATTATCTTGTGTCTGTCTGTCACGTACAAATCCTGTCTGATCTGAATCCACTAATTCTGGTATTATATCTTCCAGTCTTTTAGCTAATATCGATGCATATAATTTATAATCCATGTTTAAAACCGAAATTGGCCTAAATGCACTACACTGCTTTTTGCCTTTACCCTCTTTAGGAATAACTGAAATTATTGCCTCACTCCATGTTCTTGGTGGCTCACCTCCTTTAAGTGTATAGTTAAAGCAATCAAAAAGCATAGGGACTAATTGATCTTTAAAAGCCTTATACCACTCGGTTGGAAAGCCATCTGTTCCCGGCGCTTTATTAACTTTTAATCTAGAGATTGCTTTCCTTATTTCTTCCTTTGTAATCTCTGCCATTAGGGCTTTATTTTGTACTTCACCTATGGAAGGTAAGTCAAGTGATTCTAAAAATAAATGTATTTCCTGTGAGCTGGTTGTATTTGGTTCCTTGTATAGATTTTTATAGTAATTTTCAAAAATATTGTGAATATCTTCTTGCTTATGACAGATTTTTTCAGTTTTGGGATCCCTAATTTCATATATTGTATTCTCAGCCTGTTGCTTCCTTAGCCTCCATGCCAACAGCTTCAAAGCCTTAGGTCCATTTTCATAATATCTCTGTCTAATGAATTTAGCTTTTTTCTCTAATTCTTCCTCATATAATTTATTTATTTCCTTTCTAACATTGTTTATTTGATTTAATATATATGGTTTCTTCTTCTCAACATGTTCTATCTCTAGGAGGTTCAGACTTTTTTGTAGTTCAAGCAGCCTTTTACTTCTTTCCTTTTTTCTATACGATGTGAGAGCTATGAGTTTTCCCCTGATCACTGATTTTAAGGCATCCCACAGGACACTTGGTGATACTTCCCTGTTATCGTTGTTATCCATATAATCTCCCAGTTCTTTTTGGACATATTCCTTACATGTACTATCATTTAAAATGCTTGTATTAAGTCGCCATAACATATCCTTCTTTTTATTATCTAAATGCAGGGTCAAGTAGACAGCTGAGTGATCAGAGATATCTCTGACTCCTATCTTGCAATCTATAATTCTGTGCCTGTCTGATTTACAAATAAAAAAATAATCAATTCTTGAGTAAACATCTTGACTTGCAGAGTAGAATGTGAATTGTTTGTCTGTTGGGTGGAGATCCCTCCAGGCATCAATCAGTCCCAACTCCATCAAAAGTTTTTTCGTTATACTAGCTCTGGAAGTTAACCTCTTTAGTGTATTAGAAGAATCGAGTTTAGGCTGTATTTGGGTGTTCCAGTCTCCTCCACATATTAAGACCCCAGAGGATTCAGAAGCAATTAACTGAAAAATTTCTTTAATACAGGAATTGTCCAGCTCAGGGGCTATATACACATTAACTAGGGTAACTTCTTTCTGATCTAGAAATCCCTTAACTAAAACATAACGGCCCTCTTTATCAGTAAATTCAGAAACCACTTGAAAGTTCACACTATTAGAAATTAGTATTGCTACCCCTCTTCTTTTCCCTTTCTCATATGATGAGTAAAATACATTCTTAAACCCTAGTTTTTTTAATTTTTCGTGTTCTGCGCTGTTGAGATGAGTCTCCTGCCAAAATATGATATGTAACTTTTCCTTTTTCATCTTTGCAATAGCCTTGCTTCTCTTAATTGGATTGTGTAGACCATTTATGTTAAGGGTAATCACCCTATATTCCTGACATTGCATTTAAACCACAGCAAGACATTGTTTGTAACCCACATTATTGGTGACCAAACCTGAACTATATTCGAACTATATAACAAGAACAGAACATCACAACAACAAAAAATAAACCAACAAATCAAAAAACACAGATAGACCTCCATTATGAAGTAATAACCACTTCGTGATGTGGGGGAATAGTCCAGCAGCTAACCACCAGAGCCCCCTTCAGTGCAACCTATAGTACACTCAAGAATGTAGTGTATGCACTTAGAAGAGTCAAAAACAAATGTAGTACCCGTACTTGTCGGTCAGCTATATTCTCATTAAAGGCTAAGGGTGATTTTAATCAGTTAAGCTGGATATTTAAACTCGTAACAGAACTGAAGAATCAGCAATATATAGGCTATGTTAAATAGGGAAAATATAATGAATAAAGAATAACAGACTTGTGGGGATGTTACCATCAACTTAAAAGACTATAAGGTAATTTAACCTCGTCTTTAATCTCACACATTGAGGGCATTAAATCTAGGTGCAAATGTCATTAAAGCATTAATGTCCCTAAACAGACAACTGCCTCGTTTGCTCGATATTTTTCACTCTTATAATGTAGTCACTTAACGGCCTGTTGTCTTCCGATTCCATTACCTTAATGGCTCTAACGTTAGATCTATCTTGGCCGATGAAAACTCCGTAGCTTCTCCTTGATCCATTCCTGGCGGCTCTGCCGATTTGCCATGTTCGCGCTCGTTGATCGCTGCCAGCCGGCCTTCCGTGCTTTTTCCGCAGACGCCTCAGCAGTTTTCTCCCACTCAATCGGGAACCCCCTCTTCTTCAGATCCTCTGCTGCTTCCACTGCGTTTCCATAAGTAATCGGCCCAGTTTCAAAAAAGACTCGCAGGTTCGCTGGTGGCGGTGTTTGAAACCGTATTCCCTTTTCTCTGAGAACCCTCCTGATCTGCGTATACGCCTTCCTTTTTGCTAGCGTTTCTGCAGGATAGTCATGATCGAAGTAGATCCTCCTGTCGCTGTGGTAAATCTCCTTTTTCTTCCACGCAGAATGCAGAACCATCTCTTTAATTTTAAACTGCTGGAAGTAGACGATCACCGATCTGGGTTGCGCTTCTCTAGGCGGTTTGGGGCCGAGCGCTCTGTGGCATCGTTGTATTCCAAGGTCAACATCAGCAAGGGGTTCCAGCTCTTTTCTAAGAAAGTTTTCTATGAATTGGAGGATATTGTTTCCCTCAGTTCCCTCCGGGATCCCATAAATGCAAACATTGTTACGCCTTGAGCGTGCTTCCAAGTCTGTTAGCTTTAACTGCAAACTTTCCTGAGCTTGTAATGACTGGCTCAGTGCCTCTCTAAAGTCCACGGACCACTCTTCAACTTCGGCTATCCGAGCCTCGGCCTCACTCACTCTGTCAGTAGTCGTTTTTAGATCGGTTGCGACCTCGTTAAGCTTCTGGTGAATTTCCTCTCGAAATTCCGCTAGCTCCTTCTTCAAGTCATCTCTGATTCTATCTCGAAAATTACTCAGCTCAGTCTTCAACTCCGTTGACATCATCTTTATGTCTGCGCGGATGGCGGCGATGTTAACTTTCATATCCTCATCTGTTAGTTTAGCATTTTGTCCATGCGCGCCATTACTCTCTCCTTGTTCCTCGTCCATGACGCCCTCAGTCGTTATTTTCTCACTCTTCTCCGCTTTCCCAGTCTGTTTTCCCTTGCCTTTCCTGTGTTTTTCCCCTTCCATCATTAATTATACAAAGATCAAATCTTAATATTTTCGAATTGGGGAATAAACTCCGACCGAACGGGAGTGCGGGATTATGCGGCCATACGCTTCGAATTACCACCGGAAGTCCTGAATTTCATTTTTTGAATGGAATTACTGAAAAAATTTACTTTTTGATGATATTCTAATTATACTGTATGACCAGTACCTGTATAAAGGACATCCACATTCAAAACAGCAGGCGCTGATCAGCCCATCAGCCGCGCTAATAAGCCGCGCTGATGAGCCGCGCCCACTCACACAACACGGACACGAGGGTGAGTCAGTGAAACCATGAATTGTAACAGTACCCCCCTCCTAGGAGCACCTCCTGGTGCTCCCAGGGGAACTTACCCGTTGATTGTAATCATCAATAAGGGAGTGATCCAGGATGTCCCTAGCCGGAACCCAACTTCTCTCCTCCGGACCGTAACCCTCCCAGTTCACCAAGTCCTGAAATCCGCATCCCCTCTGTCTCAAGTCCAGAATACAGCAAGCCGAATAGGTTGGTTCCCCATCTATGAGACGCGGCGCTGGGAGAACCGGGGCAGGGGGATTAATGTGGGAATAAAACATGGGTTTTATTTTAGACACATGAAAGATGGAATGAATACTCCTGTACGCAGGAGGGAGTTTGAGGCGGATTGCCACTGGGCTAAGGATCTTAGTGACAGGGAACAGGCCGATAAATTTCTGAGCCAGTTTATTATTGACAGAGCAGAGAGGAATATTCTTGGAAGAAAGATTCTCCAGAGGAGTCTCACGGGCTCTCCTCCATGTGTGACGACACCTCTGGACGAAAGCGTGAGCAGAGGGAACCACAACTTTGGATTCCAGACTAGGAACAATAGGTGGCTGGTAACCTAGACTACACTGAAACGGAGATAGGCCCGTGGACGATACTGGTAACGAGTTATGAGCGTACTCAACCCAAGAGATAAGCTGTCTCCAGGAGGAAGGATTCTGAGTAAGACTCTTTCTAAATCTTGGTTGGCTCGCTCAGCTTGACCGTTACTCTGGGAATGAAACCCAGCAGACAAACTAATGCTCGCCCTCAGTAAGCAAAAATCTAAACTCTCTCAAAAATTTGGATAAAAATTGGGGCGCTCTGTCGGAAACCACGTCAGTCGGGAGGCCATGAATGCGAAAGACGTAATTTACGACAGTAACCGCTGTTTCCTTACCGGTCCACTACAGTGAGCATGACTGTATTACCCCGAGATGGTGTGAGACCTATGACGAAATCTAGCGCGATATGGGACCAGGGTCTCGAAGGGACAGACAACAGTTGAAGCAACCCATCTGAGGGGTGATTAGAAGTCTTACCACAGGCACAAATTGGGCAGGCCAAAACAAAATCCTGAATGTCACGAGCCATAGCGGGCCACCAGAATCGTTGCTTGACAAAAATCTGGTACGACTGACTCCTGGATGACAAGCCACATTGGAACCATGACCCCATCGGATAATGTCGGACTGGACTCCCTCCGGCACAAATAACAGACCCGGTGGGCAATTCGGCGGAGGCGTTACCCCTTCTAAGGCCGTGCAGACCTTCCGCTCAACCTCCCATGTGAGTGTAGAGACAATTAGTCTCTCAGGTAAAATGCACTCGGGAGTAGACGGGCGTTTGGAGCGATCAAAAATCCGAGACAACGCGTCAGGCTTGATGTTCTTGGACCCCGGGCGGTATGAGAGGGAAAAATCAAAGCGACCGAAAAAAAGTGCCCACCGAGCCTGCCTGGAGTTCAGTCGTTTAGCGGACCTGATGTTCTCAAGGTTCTTATGATCGGCCCAGACTATAAAAGGTTCCCCCGTACCCTATAACCAGTGGCGTCATTCCTCCAATGCTAACTTGACCGCCAACAACTCTCTGTTACCAATACCGTAGTTACGTTTGGCAGACGAAAAGCGATGAGAAAAAAGCGCGCAAGGGTTAACCTTGTCGTCCACAGGAGACCGCTGGGAAAGAACTGTGCCTACCCCCACCTCTGACGCGTCCATCTCCACCACGAACTGACGTGAGGGACTATGAGAATAGGAGCCGAAACGAAGTGGCTCTTGAGGTTGGTAAATGCCGCTTCCGCAGCATAAGACCACCTGAACGCCGTTCTGGTGGAGGTCAAGGTGGTCAGAGGAGTGGCTAGTTGGCTGAAATTACGAATAAAACATTGGTAAAAATTGGTGAATCCCAGAAACCTCTGCAGGGCCTTACGGTAATCTAAGGTAATCCAATCTCTAATTAGCCAATCCACCACAGCCTTAACGTTATCAGGATCAACGCGCACTCCCTCGGATAAGACGCTATACCCCAAGAACGGGACTGACTGTGAATGAAACGCGCACTTCTCCACCTTGACAAAAAGCCCATTCTCGAGCAACCTTTGGAGCACTCGTCTGACGTTTTGAACGTGTTCCTGGAGAGATGAAGAAAATATCAATATGTCATCCAGGTAGACATATATGAACTGGTCGACCATGTCTCTCAACACATCATTAACGAGTGCTTGGAAAACGGCGGGGGAGTTGGACAGGCCGAACGGCATAATCAAGTATTCAAAGTGTCCCCTGGGGGTATTAAACGCCGTTTTCCACTCATCCCCCCTTCTTATGCGGACCAAATGATAAGCGTTGCACAGGTCCAGTTTCGAGAAAAGAGACGCTCCCTGCAACCGCTTGAAGGCTTGAAGACATTACATTTAGCTGACGCTTTTATCCAAAGCGACTTACAATTGCTATATTTCAGAGGTCGCACTCCTCTGGAGCAACTAGGGGTTAAGTGTCTTGCTCAGGGACACATTGGTGTCTCACAGTGGATTCGAACCCGGGTCTCTCACACCAAAGGCATGTGTCTTATCCACTGCGCCATCACCACCCCATTAGCGGCAAAGGATATGTATTCTTTACCGTAATGTTGTTCAACCCTCGGTAGTCAATGCAGGGTCGCAGGGAGCCATCCTCCTTCCCCACGAAAAATAATTTGCCCTTAGGCAGAGACGTACCTGGTAGTAAATCTATGGCACAGTCATAGGGACGATGCGGAGGATCTTACTGAACTCTTCCTTCAGGTCGAGATACTCGTGATGCACGTTTGACAGATTCACTGGTTCCTCCTGCAACACAGAACGAGAGACAGACGAACAGGCAGACGAGAGACATGAGACATAACATGGAACACTCCAGGCAGAGACAGAGTTCTGACCCTACTCTATCTTGGGTCCTTGTTTCACCAACAATGGGTGCCCCAGGACAACGGGAACCAGGGGTGACTCAGTGAGGAGAAATGAAGTCCTTTCAGTGTGGTTGCCGGAGGTGGTGAGGGTGATGAGACCAGTGGAGTGAGTGATACCCGAGAGTTCTTGCCCATTGAGTGTTTTGATAAAGATGACGTGTTCCAAGGATGTGACAGGAATGTGAAGTCTCCGGGCCAAGGAAAAAATCCATCAAGTTGCCCTCAGCCCCCGAATCCACCAGCGCCTGGCAGTTGTGGAATTGGTCAGCCTAGTGCAGTCTTACCGGGAGGAGAGTGGTGGACGAGGGTTTGGTCATGGAAAGCCCGCCCGACAGTAGCCTCCGTGAGAGGTGAGCTCGGACACCTGCATTACCAGAGCCTGTATAGCCCGACCAGTGGCGATGATGTGTTCGTCCTGCCGATGCATACAGGCGCTGCTGCTGGCGAACATACCCTCTAATCCTGGTGTCCTCGCTGAATCCATCATGTGGTCAGATGGTTCTGTCATAACTCTGAAGGAAGAAGTCAAAAGGATTCAATCCCTGGTGAGCCTCAACAACCAACTGACAAAGACAGGACGAAGCAACAAACAATATGTAGGACATCCCCATCAAAACAGCTGGCGCTGATCAGCCCATCAGCCGTGCTAATAAGCCACACTGATGAGCCGCGCCCACTCACACAACACGCACACACATAGAGAGGGCGAGTCAGTGAAACCATGAATCGTGACACAATTACAAAAAAAAATCTGAATAAGACTAGATAGATTTCAGCCTAAAAGAGATTCTTCACTGAATTGCGCCCTTGAGGGCAAGAACAGCATGTTCTTCCCCCAGACACTGCAAACAGAAATCATGTGGATCATCCTCAGAGATGGGCCTAAGGCATGCATCTCATAATGGATTCTCTCGGCATATTTTTTTCTTTTGAAGAAAGAATGCTGAATCCTTCCTTACAATTGTAACTCATGCTTACATTCCGATGACATCAACATCAGAGGATATTTTAGCCAAATTCTTTTCGTGCCATACATGCTTCACAACTGGTTGAACGAAGAACACTTAAATGTTCTATTAGACTGCTGATTTCCTGTATCAACTAGTGAAGGCATTCCCCACAACCCCAACTTTCTTGCATGTGAGCTGCAGCTTTAGGACATTTAGATTGAGTGAGTGCATTTTCTGCATTCCTGCAAGGAAATAAGGAATAGGATGTCATGGTCAATTATCCTTTTGAATTAAGATTAAAATAGGACAACATTCATTTTTCCTTCAGTTAACATGAAGGAATGAAAGAACACTGGCAATGTTACGGATCTATGAGGGGGGACTCAAATGCAGAAATGAGTGATCAGGGGTTTATTTGAAAGCCAGCAGACAAGACAGGATATTGTAAGGGAGAGGAGGGTAAACAGTCCAAACAGTAGGCAGGGATGAGGCACAAAGACAGGCAGGCTGAGAGAGCGACCGCTGAATCCAACCCAGGATGACAGTAGGAAGGAGTGTAGACACAGAATGGCAGCAAGAGACTGGAGGAGAACAGTAAGTGCCAGACAGGATCACACGATACAAGGGGATCGACTCTCAGGGTACAAACAATTTTCTGCACCAGTCTTGCTGCTTGGCTGATGGTGTAAGCCACCAGGGAAGCTCAGGTTGGAGAACAAACTAGGGAAGACAAAAGACACAGCAAGCACAAGACACGACGAGACTAGACAAGGTGAGACTAAAGTAAGCTCTGACTAGAAAGTACAGTAGACTGTCAAACAAACAATGTAGCAAACAAAGTTTATGGCACACAGAAAGTACATAACGAACTGGCAAAACTTGAGGGCAAGAGAACACATAGGCCCAATCCCAATTCACATACTATCCGTCCTAAATAGTATTCGAAAATAGAATTAGTACGTCCCAAATTGTAGTATGTTGAAATGAGTGTTCCAAAGATACCTGGATGGTCTACTATTTCTGGTCAGAATCCGAAGTGCAGATCGATGCACAGTCTAACGGCTAATATTGCCCACAACCCATCGCGAGTTGGAAAAGGATTCGGTTAGAACTACAAACACGACTGAAAAGTGTTAAAAAACTACAGACATGGAGGACGCGCGAGTCCGGCAGTTATGTAGAGAGGTTTAGATAAAGGGGTTTGAGTGATTAATTATCAGTATCTAACCTGACGAAAATGTATTTATTCAACATTGTCTAAATTATATTGCATCTGCAGCAGCATTGTGAACTTTTTTAAAGATACGTTTAGCCATTACCTTTTAAATGCATCATTATATTCAAATTGCAAACACATGAGGAGAGTCTCCGCATGAAAGACCCACGACCGGCTGATGAACGTGCGACTACATTTCTCTACGAAACGGTAGGAAATCAAATTAGATTGAATGGAGGATTTTAACTGTGACAAGATGATTGACAAGGCAGTTTACAGTGACAGGACGCACGCGACAGATCTGTCCGTTAAAGATGACGTGATAGTATGTCCCAAAGCTTGCCTACTCATTTGCTACACACTCAAAAGTATGTACTTTTTCTTCACAAAAAGAGTACATACTTTTAGGTCGTAGCATAAGTAGGCGAATTGGGACTGGGCCATATAAAGGGAGCTGAGAAAAGAGGAACAGGTGAGCACACTCAGACAAGGAACAGGTGAACACACTCAGGCAAACGAGGACTCAACTAGACGCTCATGGCCAACACAAACAAAGACAGAGCCATATGTTCAAGCACAACAAAAACATAGAGACATGACACAAAGACAACACAGACAAAGCTGCCAGGGCAGAACCCTGACAGGAAAGGGTAACAAATATCATGAGCACTAACACTGAACATTAGCGCTAAACAGTTAGGTGATGATGTAAAGTGATTCTTTTGAACTTTTTCTATATTGTTTATATATCGCAGAATGCAAATTTATCCGTGCAGCTTTTAGTGGAGTTTTAAGTTATTGAATTGTTAGAGTAATAAAGATACATGTACAAATTATTAATAATAAAAAGCGGGTCGTGCTTGATATTCAAACGAGTTATTAAAAGTGCAATATGCCATGAAAAAGAACTCAAATTCAGTACTCGCAGGTCGACAGGCAACTTTCTGTGCATGCACTCCGAGTCTAGAAGGGTCTGTCTGCATCCTGCAGTTCTACAAAAAACGCCCCTGCAAGTAACACCTACTAAAGTTACGCTTTGTCATTGACTGAAACAATCTTTAAGTAGTCATAAAGTAGACTACATCTATTTTGTTTAATATATCAGAAATCAGAATCTGAGGTAGGCCTATTTCATATTTTGATTTTAAATTAATTTCCATGTATTTATGCCCATCTCTGGACTTTAAGGATGATGGAATTGGATGTGCTAAAAATGCTAAATCACTTCGAAGCTTTAGGACTCTTTCCTTCTACTTATTGTAAGTTGAGACAATGTTCAGAGCTACTGTGAGGAAGCTCAAATATAAGAGAGTTTTGACTTTTCTGTCTACATACAAACATTATACTATATTATCCATCAGCTTTTGAAAAAAAAAAAACATATTTGCTATCCACCTAAGCACCCACATAAGAACAAAGAACACACTAATGTGCCTAATGTACAAGTAGAGAGGAAGAGATTAAGAACAAATGAGACAGCACATTTAATTGACCTGACATGAGTTTAATCACTGTTGAGAGTGAAGACTCCTCCATCATTAGGCTGATGATGAAACATTTTTTTCACATTATCATACGTCATAGTTCATCAAGAGTGGAATCAACAGGAGCTTGGCACATACAGAAATACTCACACGAGTCAGAACAGTCACATGACCTGTGACCAATAGATGCACACATACATATGTCACACACACAGTCTTACTGCCGACTTTAAAGCATTAAGATTAATGTAACATTATTTTGTGTGTGTGTGCATGTGTGTGTTTGCACATGATCATATACAAGCATATATGCATATATGTGTGCACGTGTTTGTGTAACTGGACAGAATAGGACGGCTTCAGGTCAGTCCATTTAAATTTCTTATTTTTAACATAAAGGTTCAAGTTCTTTAAACTTAATATCAAATAAAATATAATAATAATTTGAGGGGGGAAAAAAACAATTATCTACAGAAACATCATCATGTGCAATAATGTACATTTTGGTTCTAAGGCAATAATCATTCCTCCACAACACTAGTGCTGTCAATGCTGTGAGTTAATGTTCTGTGTTGATAAGCAACATAATTTTAACGTTGCCTCTCCGTTGCACCAACACATTCACTGAATGGCAGGAGCATTGCCTCATGGGACCTGTCGTTTTTTGAGACACTGAATAGCACCTTAAGAATTCCCTTCAACAAAGATTTTTCTTTTTTCTAAGCAGGGAAAACTCATCATTGGGGGTATAGCAACTGAGAACGTTCCCTTGCGATGAGTCTAGTTTTCATTGAGATTACGTGAGTTTTTCAGCTTCATTGGTACTGGGTTCATGGGTTCATTTCCACGATTGGAGAGCACACAGTTCCATACAGTCTCTTGCGTTAAGTGCATATAAAGCGCACAGGGTGAAGGTGGTTGTAGTCAGTTATCACAGCTGTAACAGACATATTATGCAAGGCTTTATGACATCGTTTCCTGTTCACATTATGTTCACTGTTTACTTCTTCAGGAGGCGTTACTGGAAGAGTGAGAAAACCACTGCTTTCTTCAACAGGCAAATTATAGAATTATATATCCTATCAGTTTTCTCTCTCTCACACAAAAACAATTCAAACAACTTCACATGGTTTCTGCAAATCATGAGAAGGCCCAAATTAAATCTGCAGACTAATTTTTTACATTTTAAGAAAAAGAAATCTATGCAATTCTTCAGAATAGAAATGGTGCAGATAGTTTGCACTCTTACTGATAGTTCAAACATTATTAAATTATACAAAGTATGCAATAAATGAACACACAAGGTGTGGGGGGTCTTTGTAAATGACAATTGCACACAGATTCCTTGTGGGCCTGCTCAAGAATGAAGCACAACTGGGTCTCATTCACTAACAAATTGTGTGGATTATTTAGAATTTGTATGCACAACTTCGAGAACTTCTCATGAAAAACGAATGCCTAATTCACAACGAGCACACTCATGCGTACACAACCTCATTCTAATGTTAATGAATTTGGAATATTCTAAATGAGTGGCAGCCCAAGGTTAGTCATTTGCATAAAACACACCAAAACCATCTCCATCTAAAGATGTTCCGATCAAAACCAGTTCAAACATAATAAACACCTTTAAGGCATATGCATATCTGTGTTGTTGTTATACAGGGAAACCTTGCAGCTCAAACTATAATGCAGGTTTTCACTGTATATGATGAAAGAGATTAAATGTTTATGTATAAAATTTAATCTTAGCACAATTATGAGGCCACCCAGAGCTTGTGAATTTTGGGTATGTGTGGTTTAAGTTGTGCCTAATTTTTTAAAAGAAATTTAGAAGAAATTTTAGTACAAATAAATGTTTTGTTGTTATTTGTAAAACGTTCGTTCGCAGATTTCACACACAAACTCGTGTGTGCGTAAGCTTAGTGAATGAGACCCACTGTTTTAAAAAATCTTTGTAGTCATAAACGCTTGTGTTGAATTGCTATGTCCGTCATAGCAGACATAAGCAATGGGCTACATATATTGTATTTAAGTAAGCTCATTGTTGAATAGGGCTACATATTTACTTTTGCACTTTTGATGGAAAGAAAATGGGTTTTGCCCGAATAATTGTAAAATTAACAACCACATCATTTTAAAAACATTTGAATGAGTTCAGTCTGGTATTTGAAGGCCTCACTCTCTCTCTCTCAAACACACACACACACACACACACACACACACACACACACACACACACACACACACACACACACACACACACACACACACACACACACACACACACACACACACATTTTAGCTGAGGTACAGTGTGGTGTGGCATCAGCAGCCAAACTGTCCAGAATGACATGCACACACACACACTCAAGTTCAATAGCAGTTCCTTAATAGTCTTATTGTCATTGTCTCTTCGTTTCAGTTATTTTACATGACTATCACTGTCTTATCTGAACAACAGAGAGCCAACAAAAAGTTTTTGTGTGTGAGTGTGTGTGTTTGTCCAGGGGTCCAGTCAAAGAGCGCAGGACAGCACTCCTGTGCGCAGAGCTATCCCACACATAAGAGCAGCTGATGTGTCAAAGGTCAATATGACAGCACTTCCACAGTGGCTGAACATAAAGAGGCAAATCCAATGCAGGAAACCCATCGCAGCTTGGTCTTTGATTGACACATATCAATCTCAATTGATTATTTTCTGGAGTCCGTTTCTCCTTGTTTTAGCATTTCATCCCTGTGCTCGGTCTCTCTGGAGTCTCTCTCACCTCTAGGGAAGACGTTACTTGCGTGTGTGTAGCGCCTCCTGGAACTTTGTACTAGTGTAGTGGATGTGGAAGCCTTTCTTACTGATCGTGTCATCAGAGTGGAAATGGATCAACACGGCATCGCCAGCAGAGTAAAGCTCCTCACGAGGCTAAACACAGGAGAGAGGGGTCAGTAGAAAAAATACAACAAGCTGTATGACATTAGAATATATTTAGCTCAAAGCACACACAGCTCGTACCCCAGATCCACAAAAGCGTCCGAGTTTGTGCGCTCCGGTGTCGTAGCCATCGTAAAGTTCGATGTAGTCATACCCGCAATCGGCCTCCTCCTCCACCTCAAAGGTGGTGAAAGTAAGCTCGATGCCGTAACCCGACTCTGCCGTTATGAGCCACTCACAGTCGGTATGGCCGGGGTAGTTATTATCCCCAAACTGAGAATGAGAATACAGGTTCTTCTGACGCACCTCTGCTTTCAGCCTCCCACCACACTCTACACACAAACACACACATATATACTGTCAATAATGATCATCATTGATTTACTTAAAATTCTTCACCCCATCAGAAATGGTTCTGTTCAATTCCACTAATGTTATTATACCAATGTCATAATGTTGTAGGCTGTAATAGCTAACAAGTTTCTTTTCTCTTTTTTGTTGACTGTAATAAGCAAAGGTAAGAGCTTAGCAGCAGGTCAAATGATAAAAGGCAACACCTCAGGGACTCTAATCAACATGTAATGCAGGATTGATACACTAGATGGCTCTGTTAAACTGTAAGCATGAAATGAGAATTGCTTCTATGAACACTTGAATCACATCTGATCCAAGTGCTATACACTACATGCAAATAATCAATGGTAGTCACCAGTTGAGTGAGTGGCCTGAAAGCCTTTCCGCTGGACTGAGGCGTCAGAGATGAATCGCAGGTACATCTTGTTGCCTATAGAGATGAGCGGTTCTGGAATCTTACTGCCGCACAGACGGCTCAGGATGGGTGTCTTGTCCGAGTCACCGTCAAAGGCCTCCAGGTGATCATACGCGCATTCCTGGTGCTGCTCAATTTCAAACTCATTAAAAGACTAGAAACAGAAGGAGACAACACAGGAAAAATGAAGTTAAACAATAATTCTAGCCGAACAACAGTAATAAAAGGTTTCTCTTCTTTAACCTCCTCACCTAAAAGTTGAACACATTTGGCATATTAAAGAAGCAGATAAACATTTTTGGCTGTGACAACCCAATTGTTTATAGAGGGGTGCAGGGACGACATCAAAACCTCACCCCCTGGTTCCCTTGAGATTTTCCTATGGGACACGCTGTTGAAGGGTTTTTCAATTTATGAGTAAAATAAAGCCTAGGGTAAACATAACTTGACGATACTTCGTTTTGTTCTACAACGTAAATTACACACAAGTCACAACCATACCAAAAACATGATTATTTAAGCAGTTATGTTCATTTTTGAAAACGTACATTTTAAATAAGTAACTATAGTTTGGGGTGTGAGTGTGTGGAGTTTACGCTGTAGAACAAAACGTCAATTTTGTTTGACATCATTTTACTCATAAATTGAAAACCGTCATTATAAAACCCAATAGGAAAATCTTGAGGGAACCAGCGGCGAATTAGTCTTCGGGGTTCTGACGTCATCCCTGCACCACTCTATTTGGTGGCTATAGGAATGGAAATCTCAACTTTCAGTTAAAAGACATAATTGCCTCTTTTTTTATTTGTTCATGCACATTAGCAGGACCATCCTAAAAATATATATTTTAGTGTGATTTGAGCTTAAGACGCTAAATTTGTATAAACTGAATAAATGTTAAACAATACTTTAATTGCAGACTGTCACTGTTACTGAAACTAAAACATTACTGATATGATACAATGCTGTACAAAAGTATTGTAAAATTAATACTTCAATTCAGCAAAGATGCAATAAATTGGTGAACAGTAAAGATGACATTTACATTGTTAAAAATATTCATATTTCAAATAAATGCTTTTCATTTTTCTAGTCATTTAAGAATCCTGAAAATACTTCAATAAGCAGCACAACTTTTATTTACATTGATAAATGTTTTTTGAGATTATTAGAATGATTTCTGAAGGATCATGTGACTGAAGACTGGAGTAATGGCTGCTGGAAATTCAGCTTTGACATCACATGAATCAATTTTGTTTTAAAATATATCCAAATAGAAAACCATTATTTTAAGTTTTTCACACTATTTCACACTAAATATTTCACACTATTAATGTTTTACTGTAATTGTAATCAAATAAATGCAGCCTTAGTGAGCATAATATACTTTTTTTCAGCAAAATATTTAATAAACAAATATACAAGGGGCGGATATATGAATGATGGGTGTTTCAATTCTACATCTGCAGAGCTTTCTGTAAGTGTGGGTTCATTGTCCTACTTGCAAAATTGCTGCTTGAGGGTGTTGCCTAGATGGCCACTGAGTGGCCTGCCTTAATAAAACTTAAAACTGGGTTATGTACGTTGAACCATCCGCAAATCCCTGAACCATCGCATGAGATTGAATTTCATGTTTTAAAGTCATTGTACCTTTTGTGCTCGCAACATTAGCATTACGTAAAAAGCCAGCTGTTGCCGCTACGCACAGAGACAGCAATGAAAGCAAAGCCGTGGTGATAAAGTTACTCTACAAATGTATTATGAGAACTTCAAACGTTAATGTCGAAATGATATATTAATTCTAATGGACCCTAAAACGATCAATCCTCAAAAACACTTGTACCTCACCCAAACAAACAATAACACTGTCCTTTTTGTGTTCTGAGAGATTAGGGCCATTTAGAATCAGTTTAGGTCTAAACGAAAGACTTAGAAGTCCGATCCAGACAGCAGTGGGAGACACTGAGGTCATCCTTTAAACCCCTGCCATAGCGGTCTGCTAATACATATTTGCTTTCACACACTAGTATGTTAAAATCCTAACCGAACTGAAATATGAGCAAGAGGACACAACTGTTTTATTATTATGAATTATTAGATATCTTGGCTTTCTTTTATCTTGTGCTTTTTTTGTGGGAGAGTGTATATGTCTACGTATTGGGGCAGAGAGGTATTTGCATGGCCACGTGTTTGTTTAAGAGCAGATTATACATGTGTGCATTTTAATGTGAGCATGTGTGAGTGGGAATGTGTGTGATGTGAGATTGTCTTTGGTCGAACGTTAGAGGACCACAATAGGATTACATGTATGTTTGTATCTCTGCTCAGGTCAATAATATCTGTGTGCTTGTTTACTGAGTGTAAAGGTTGAGGAGATGTTTGTTTATAATATTAAGGTGTGTTTAACAGAAGCAGAATTATTATAAAAACTCACAATTTTGACCCGGTGGCCGGGTGTGGCGGTGATGTCCCACGTGCACTCTTTTCTGCTGGGGTACTTGTCAGGCCAGTTGGGACTGCTGATGGTTCCACTCGTGCTGTGGATCTTGTGCTCACACTCAGCTGATAAACAGGTATGGGGGGAAGGGGGAAAAGATCATTAGAAACAGTTATGCAGCACAATGATAACATGTGAGTAATTAAGGTTAGATAACAATGACCCATGATTACTCCCAGGCAGAATTATGGGGGGGAATCTTTGGAATTCTGTGGAATGGATTTAAATAAATGAATCTATCTTTGATAAATAAATAGTCAGGCTTGAAAAGCTTTTTGCTACATCATTTTACGGTCAAAACCCATAATCTTTTAGCAGCACCCATACCCTTTTCACATTTCCAGAAGTCGTCATAGCTGGGTAAACTTCTATATTGGTGAATAGAAATACATTTTGCATTCTCATTTGCTCCAACAGCAAATTAAATATCCATGATATTTCTATGACTTTCCAAAAGAGGAAAAAAATATCATGGTCAGAAGAAAGAAAGATGTCAAATTTGCTTTCACGCCCAAACACCAACAAATCAGCGTTAACAATTTTTTACATTTATTTAATGCAAATATAACACAAAGTATAGTTATAAATGTCAAATTTCATCATATTTTTAAGTATAAAAAACGTCTCGGTTACATATGTAACCCTCGTTCCCTGAGTAGGGAACGGAGACGTTACGTCGGATGACGACGAATGGGGGTTTCGCCTAGAAAGCCAATCATCTTCGTGTATTATAAAACGAGCCAATGGCGATGAAATGCCATGGGTCTGCGGAATTTGCATAGCGTAACTCCGCCCCACCTCGTGGGTATAAAAGGAGGACGCTCGGCAACATGCAGATATGTCTTCGCTGAGGAGCCGAGACTGAACTCAGGCGTCTACCCAGCGGTACAGCGGAAGTGGCAGGGAGACGTAACGTCTCCGTTCCCTACTCAGGGAACGAGGGTTACATATGTAACCGAGACGTTCCCTTTCGTAGTCACTCCGAGTTACGTCGGATGACGACGAATGGGGGTCCCCGTGAAATCACGCCACCTTCACAGCTGTCTTCCAGTGCCCTGCGAAAAGTCTGATCCCCCTGTCGTGATACTGGCACAGACGAAGGAGTCCTACTTAACACAGGAATACCAAGGTACACTGGGAAGCATATCTCAGAGGAGATATGCCGCAGCATGCCTACCCGTAGGGAGGACTTAAGATACACATATGGCCGGAGGGCTACATATGGAGGAACACTGGAGTGACCAGCCCGAGGGGTGGCAACTTTCAACTCCAGGAGGGCAAGATGGCTTGCCAAGGGAAAGACACATGCTCAAGGAGGCTTACAGTGGAAATACACATGTGGGGGTTACTCAGGGAGGAACCATGCACACGGAGGCACCTAGCCGACGCCCAGGCAATAGACACTGGCGCCAGCATCAACAGTGCTGGAGGAACTCAGGGCTTCAGAGAGGAAGGCTCACCTGAGGAATAATCGCACGTATCCAGTCCGTGGAGTGGAAAGGCGAGCAAGCGAAGACACCTGAGCGGGTCCAGTACTAGCTGACTGAAGCGAGTACACGAGAGGACACAGGCTCCACTCGGAGATTGTAGAATCTGGCGAATGTGTTGGGTGTCGCCCAGCCTGCAGCTCTACAAATGTCTGCCAGCGAGGCGCCATGCGCTAGAGCCCAAGAGGAAGCCACACTCCCGGTGGAGTGGGCTGTCACACCAAGGGGGCACGGTCGGCCTTGCTGTTGGTAAGCCAAAGCAATGGCGTCCACTATCCAGTGAGACAACCTCTGCTTTGAGAGAGCCTTTCCCTTCAGTCTCCCACCATAACAGACAAAGAGCTGGTCTGAGGTCCTGAAACACTGCGTTCTGTCTACGTAAGCGCGGAGAGCGCGTACTGGACAGAGCAGTGCCAAGGCTGGGTCTGCCTCCTCCCGGGGCAGCGCTTGCAGGTTCACCACCTGGTCCCGGAAGGGAGTGGTGGGAACCTTGGGCACATATCCAGGCCGGGGTCTCAGGATCACGTGAGAGTGACCGGGCCCGAATTCCAGGCACGCTTCGTCAACGGAGAATGCGTGCAGGTCCCCTACCCTCTTGATGGAGGCCAATGCAACCAGGAGCGCTGTCTTCATAGACAGGAACTTAAGCTCCACTGATTGCAGAGGCTCAAAGGGAGCCCTCTGCAGGGCATTTAAGACCACTGAGAGGTCCCAAGAGGGAACGAGAGGAGGACGAGGAGGATTTAGTCTCCTCGCTCCTCTCAGGAACCTGACGATCAGGTCGTGCTTCCCCAGAGACTTACCTTGAACTGCTTCGTGATATGCGGCGATAGCGGCCACATACACCTTCAGGGTGGAGGGAGACAGCCTTCGCTCCAACCCCTCTTGCAGGAAGGAAAGCACGACAGAGATCGAGCACCTCCTGGGGTCTTCTCGACGAGAAGAGCACCAGTTGACGAAGAGGTTCCACTTCAACGCATAGACATGTCTCGTGGACGATGCTCTAGCGGAAGTGATGGTAGCCGCCACCGCTGGTGGCAGGGTACTCAAACCTGCCTCGTCCCGTCCAGGAGCCACACGTGGAGCCTCCAGAGATCGGGTCGAGGGTGCCAAAGGGTGCCCCGTCTCTGAGAAAGGAGATCCTTCCTCAGAGGAATTGGCCAAGGAGGTGCTGTCGCGAGGAGCACCAGTTCGGAGAACCAGGTCCGGGTGGGCCAATACGGCGCAACCAGAACGAGCTGCTCCTCGTCCTCCTTGATCTTGCACAAGGTCTGTGCGAGAAGGCTCACTGGGGGAAACGCATACTTGCGTAGGCCCCGCGGCCAGCTGTGCGCCAGTGCATCCGTGCCGAGAGAGCCCTCGGACAGGGAATAGAACAGGGCGCAATGGGTCGAGTCGTGAGAGGCAAACAGATCTATCTGTGCGTCCCCGAACTGGTCCCAAATCAGCTGAACCGACTGGGGATGGAGTCTCCATTCGCCGGAGATGGGCCGAAACCGTGACAGCTCGTCGGCTGCAAAGTTCCGATCTCCCGGAATGTAGATAGCACGAAGGGACCTCAGGTGCTTCTGACTCCATAAGAGGAGGTGGCGTGCGAGTTGCGACATACGGCGGGAGCGTAGACCACCCTGACGGTTGATGTACGCTACAGTCGCGGTATTGTCTGAACGGACTAGTACGTGTTGACCCCTGAGCAACGTGAGGAAACGGTGCAGGGCAAGGCGTACTGCCAGCAACTCGAGGCAATTGACGTGCAAAAGGCGCTGGGGTCCTGTCCAGGAGCCCGCGGCAGCATGTCCGTTGCACATGGCGCCCCAACCCGTGGAAGAGGCATCTGTGGAGACAACAACATGCCTGGAAACTCGTTCTAGGGGAACTCCGGCCCGTAGAAAGCTGAGGTTCCTCCACGGAGTGAAGGACTGACGGCAGGTCGGAGTCACTGGGACTCGGAACGTGCCGTGATGCCATGCCCACCTCGGGACTCGATCGCGAAGCCACAGCTGAAGCGGTCTCATATGAAGCAATCCGAGCGGCGTTGCTGCGGCTGCGGATGCCATATGCCCCAGGAGCCTCTGAAACAATTTCAGTGGGACCGCACTCTTGCCATCGAACTGTCGAAGGCAAGTCAGCAGCGAGTGTGCGCGCTCGCTCGTAAGCTGCGCGGACATGGCGACCGAGTCGATCTCCATACCGAGAAAAGAGATCCTCTGCACGGGGCAGAGTTTGCTCTTCTCCCAGTTGACCCGAAGGCCCAGACGGGCTAGGTGCCGAAGCACAAGATCCCTGTGTTCGCAAACCTCGAGAGTGAGCTAGGATCAGCCAGTCGTCGAGATAGTTCAGGATGCGAACCCCGTGTTCCCGAAGGGGAACAAGGGCAGCCTCGACGATCTTCGTGAAGACGCGAGGAGACAGGGCTAGCCCGAAGGGGAGAACCGCGTACTGGTATGCCTGCCCCTCGAAAGCAAACCGTAGGAACGGTCTGTGTCGAGGTAAGATGGAGACATGAAAGTAGGCGTCCTTCAGGTCTATGGCTGCAAACCAATCCCGTGGCCGCACACATTCGAAAATGCGTTTGGCCGTGAGCATCTTGAACGGCAGCCTGTGAAGGGAGCGGTTCAAGACGCGCAGATCCAGGATCGGCCGTAACCCACCGGATTTCTTGGGGACAATGAAGTACGGGCTGTAAAACCCTGACCTCATCTCGGCTGGAGGGACAGTCTCGATTGCACCCTTCGCCAGCAGGGTAGCAACCTCCGCTCTCATGATAGGGGCATTGCCACCGACCATAGTGAAGCGAACTCCCCTGAAGCGGGGAGGAGACCGTGCGAACTGAATCGCATAGCCGAGCCTGATAGTTCTGGCGACCCAGCGAGAAAGGCTGGGAAGCTCCAACCAAGCTGTCAGATACTGAACCAGCGGGGTCATACGAACCACAGGCGTCCCCCCGGAGGGGCAGCGAAGCGGAGTGACCAGCCCAGGCGAGGGTGGCAAAGCGGCCCGGAGCGGGGGCGCGGTCATGCTCCGCGTCCTGACAGAGGAGACCAGGGAAGGACCAGCGTTCCACGGGGGTCTGCTCTGCCAGGGGTCTGGCGATAGAGGGGGACGAGAGTGGTGAGGTCCGGAGACGGCACACACTGTCGCCCGCACCCTCCGGGACAGAGGGGGACGGGAGTGGCGAGGCCCGGAGGCGGCACACACTGCGGTCCGAGAACTCTGTGACAGAGGGGGATGAGAGCGGCGAGGCCCGGGGGCGTCGCGCACTGTCAACCGGCTCTGTGTGCTCAGTGATGGGTGTATTGATTCTTTCTTTGACCATAATAGGGTACTGCCCACCCGTGGGTGGGCAGCGGGAGAACAAAAGATTCTCCCCCGGCCCTCCGCCGGGGGAAGGAGGGGGCCTGCAACCACCTCCTGGGAAAAAACCGACACCATCACTGAGCAGCCCGTCTCAGGAGCGCCGCTTAGCCTGGCGTTTAGCGGGGCGCGGGGCTGGAGAGGGCTGTGGCGCCTTCCTGCGGCCTCCTCCACGACGCGGCCCGGGTGAAGGCTGCTGCTGGGGCCGTGCGGGAGGGGAGGGAGCCACAGGAGGGCGCCCTCGGCGGCGAGCAGTCTGAGGTGTCTGTACCGACGGCTGGGTGGAGGCAGCAGCAGGCCGTCGGGGCAGAATATGTTTAATCGCCTCAGACTGCTTCTGTGCGGTTGAGAACTGCTGGGCAAAGTCCTCAACCGCTCCGCCGAAGAGGCCGGCCTGGGATATGGGGGCGTCGAGCAGACGGGTACGCTCGGCGTCCCGCATATCAGCCAGGTTCAGCCATAGGTGACGCTCCTGGACCACAGAGGTGGCCATCACCTGACCCAGGGAGCGTGAGGCCACTTTCGTCGCTCGGAGAGCGAGGTCAGTGGCGGCACGCAGCTCATTGAAGAGCCCTGGGTCAGTCCCCGCCTCGTGCATATCTCTGAGCAGCTGGGCCTGGTAGACCTGCAAGGTGCTCATCGCATGCAGAGCGGCAGCCGCCTGTCCTGCAGCTCTGTGAGACCTCGCCACTAAGGTGGACGAGAATCTACAGGCCTTGGACGGGTGCTTAGGATTACCACGAGATGAAGCACTCTGAGGACATAGTTGCATGGCAACAGAGCGTTCAACCGGGGGAATCCCAGTGTACCCATGGGCGGCTGCCCCATCGAGGGGAGGAAAAGCGGAGAAAGCTGACGAACGTACACGGGAGGTCAAGGGAGCCTTCCATGATTTCGTCAACTCCTCATGCACCTCCGGGAAGAATGGCATTGGGGTTGGCTGTGGCCGTGAGGCGGCAGCCGCACCCAAAAACCAATCATCCAACCGCGAGCGCTCAGGGCAGGGCGGAGGGTTCCACTCAAGCCCGATGCTCGCGGCGGCCCGGGAGAGCATGGCCGTCATCTCGGGATCTGATACGGGCAACGCTGGAGCTCCAGAAGGAGGCAACGCAGCCGCATCGTCACTTCCCGATGACTCTTGCCCGCCTTGTGATGCCGCGATCGACATCGAGTCTTCCTCTGGAGCGCCGAATGAAACACGCGGGGCATCGAAGGATGAACCCGGTAGAATCACCGCGGCACTCGCGGGTTGCAACACTGTAGAGGGGGGCGTGGTCCGAGGACGCATCGTCGGATTGTCCCACACCGTAACCCTCAGATCACCCTGTCCACCAGCCGAAGTACAGCCTCTCGTGGAGGATGTAGATCGGGGTGTGGATGAGGGGACTCTCTCCCGAATGAGATCATTGAGTCTAGACCTCAGTGTTGCGATGGCCATGTTCCCACAGAAGGAACATGAGTCATCCACAAGCGCTGCTTTAGCGTGCTCTAAGCCCAAACACGCAAAGCAGCGATTGTGCCCATCAAAGGAAGACAGGAAACGACCGCACCCAGAAGAACACGGGCGAGACATCTTTAAAAAGACGTGCCACGTGCAGCTCTTTTAGAGAAAAAACTCAGCGATGCTGAGGCGACCAGGGAGAAACACACAGACTGGCAGATCACTGCTCAGATCGCAGGCAATGTGAACTCGCTGGGTACCGCCGTCACACCAACACCGGAGAGTTCGCTCGTCACAGAAGATGAAGTCAGGATTGGCTTGTGGAGTGAAGAGAAGCTCTTGGCTCCGAAGCGAAAACATATCTGCATGTTGCCGAGCGTCCTCCTTTTATACCCACGAGGTGGGGCGGAGTTACGCTATGCAAATTCCGCAGACCCATGGCATTTCATCGCCATTGGCTCGTTTTATAATACACGAAGATGATTGGCTTTCTAGGCGAAACCCCCATTCGTCGTCATCCGACGTAACTCGGAGTGACTACGAAAGGGAACTGCTAAATTTATGATGTTAGTAGTAGTTAACAAGGGTCGACAAAACACTGTTATGTCATATAACAGTAAATTAAAAGCAATACAATTCTCATTTATGTGACTTCACTTGCTTTTTGAGAGATGTTTGACATCACTTTTCTCCAAATGAACTTTGCCCAGGTTATGAGGTGTGCACATCCCAGAAAGACTATTACAGAATGCTTAACCTTTAGAATGTTTACCTGCCCTCGTAGGTAATCACCTTTCTAATGAGTAAATGTCTCTTACAGGAGACTAGCCTTCTTTAACCTATACTCGATCATCCTCACTAGAAAATATTTAAAATATTCCTTTGGAATTTTTGGGAAAACGTGTCTGTGAGTGTGCTCATGTGTGTGCACAAGGTGAATTGATTGCAGCTAGATCCACGCCGTCAGTTAACCTGCTGTGGCCCTGAGAAACCAGGTCAGAAAAACATTTTCACCAAAACCCTGCAGAGTGTGTATATGTGTGTTGGAGTGGGTGTTATCCAATACTGTATGAATGAATGAGAACAGTCTGACCTCCTGTGGATTTCTCTGTATTCAAATAAGAGTGGCTTTTATTTGACATGAAACATTATAGAGATTGTGAAAAGCTGAATATTGATGAATGTGAATGAATTGAATGAATGTCATATAGATGAACTATATTTGATTGAGCACAGTTTCAACTCTATGCTAATCGCACTGTAGTATTTATTTTAAGCCTTTTGTCTTTTTTGATTCATATTTAGTTTAATGTATACTGTTCTTTTAATTTATTTAGTCTTTTCTGTTTGTTGTTTATTTAACCTTTTTTATCTTTATTTTTGATTTTTATGTAAAGCACTTTGTGTATGAAATATTACTATATAAATTAACTTGCCTTGCCTTATGTCTCCCTTATGCTTCAGTGACAGAACCACTTGAGCTGCATGAACTTTACAAATTTGTGTATAACCTGATGATCATCTTATCAAGCATGATTTGAGAATGTTCCAAAATCTTGTGCTTCAATGGAGGCTGAAAATTTGACCTTTTGTACAAAGGTGTTCACATGGTCAGTCACACAAATATGGTTATTTGAAGATGTTCTGAACTCTAATTGATTCTTCTTCACTTTTTATCATAACTGTAATTTTTTTTATTTTTCTAATCTAATGTGGCATTAGACATTTGGACCCCACTGTATTATCTAGAGTATTACCACTATCACACACACACACACACACACACACACACACACACACACACACACACACACACACACACACACACACACACACACACACACACACACACACACACACACACACACACACACACACACACACTAAGTCAGGATAAGCCTCTATTATTCCCTCTGATAATCAGGTCAGTGTGCATTAGTTAAAGGTATTTTCAGTATTTTGCCTCTGGTGTTCACACTCACACATGCACACATGCGTGCACACACACACACACTCACACATGCACACATGCGTGCACACACACACACACACACACACACACACACACACACACACACACACACACACACACACACACACACACACACACACACACACACACACACACACACACTGTTGGTTTGTGCATCTGTTTGAATGTGTATACATAAGGTAACTTGAAAGGAGTTTGAGTGTGTTTCTAGGTCAAACTTTATAAGTGTGATTTATCATTCCAAAGGCTATCTACATTTTTCTCTCTCTACACAAAATAATTAATTTTACAGTACCATAATTAAAGGCACAATATACGTATCAGACAGCCCTCTTGACTTTGTTATAATGATATTTTTGTGTAAATAGTAATACACAAGTAATACTTGTATAAGCAACTAGTAAAGCTGGTCTAGTATTGCTACTGATAGACTTTTAAGAGATACACATCTTACGCACATACATGAACATGCACAAAGGAAAATGAAAACAGAAGCAGGATTAAGACTTTGAAGCTTTGTGAAACTCCAGATGTTTAAAATCAGAGTCAGTGATCTAGCCTTGAAGAGACAGTAAAGACTGAGTGTGTGTGTGTCTGTGTGCGTGCGTGCGTGTGTGCGTGCGTGCGTGCGTGCGTGTGTGTGTGTGTGTGTATTCCAGGATGCCGCTGGTTTAACTTATTGACCCTGACTCTGGAGCTTAAATGGTAATATCTCTATCCTCCTCTCCTCAGGTCTAACTGTTTTTCTTTTCAAAGAGAAACACACACACACTGCTTTAAACTTTCCAAAGCCCACAAAAATTTTTTAAAAGGCCTGCAGGACTGGAGGTTGACAGTGCATGTATGAAAGGCGAGGTTTAGTGGGAGACACTGTTTGACTACAACAGACCATCTAAATGCTTCAACATGTGTGGAGATCTGGAGGACAACTGTTTCAAAGTTTACTTTAACGCTTTAAGTTCAGTCACCTCATTTATTGTATTTATAATGCAGCTCTAACTATTAACAGCACCTTTGTTATTTTATTTACATTGCTTTATTATTAGATTATTTAATTATTAAATGGTTTTAAAAGTTTTGTCTATCATCATTTTATCTGACCTCACTCTCACTGTATAAACAGGGTAGTTTTGCTTCTATGCCTTTAAGACATGGCCTCTTTGCATGTGAAATGATCATCCATGCTTTGTTATGTACTCCAGTATATCGGATTCAGTGTAGTTTTTATTTATACAATAACTACCCCATCCTTCATAACAAAGTTACTTTAAAGCCTGCAAAGATTCCATATTGAAATGTGCTACAACTGTTAAAGCTGCAGTCCGTAGTTTTTCCTCTGTGTCGCCATCTCTGTTTGAAATCTGCAATTGCATTTATTTGCCGAATTATCAACTTTATGTTGGTTGAGCCTCGGCACGGCCGAGCGCGGATGAATCCAATGTTTTGAGGAGAATGTGCGGCTGTCAGTCGGTGTGGATACTGTCATTCGGAATCACAGATTCTACTTTTTGGATTTTCACTGGAAAATGTCATCTGAACAAGTAAGTAACATCCACTTTTGTTCTGACCAACTAAGGGAAAAAAAGCTATAGAAAAGGCTATAAATCTCCACCTCCAACATCCTCACACGCAATATAGCCTACTAGCCGAGACTCCTTCTTTATGTGTACAGATCTGACGTAATGACGCAAAGACATGCACGAATTTCCCGGGGAAATCCACCAGTACCAATGGAATTAAAAACATTATTATAAGCTTACCGTTTTGAATCGAGCTAAGGCAAGCAGATAGTTTTGAACACTAGCTGGTTATGTACTTGCTCAAAAATTTATTTTGGATCATTTTTAACCCCCCAAAAATACGGAATGCAGCTTTAAGATTGTCACAGTGGTATTTGGGTTAGTTTGTTTTCATTTGGACTTGTCTGCTTGTATTCACATGTCATCTTCACTGTCAATGTCAGTTCAGCTGTATTACCTGTGTTTAGTCAAGCATCATCATCTGTATCACCTGTGTTCCGTTAATCAGTGTCATCTGTGTTTGCATTTAAGTTCCGTCTGTTCAGTCAGTCTTTGTCCGATGTCTGTTGCATTTAGTGTGTGTTGCTGCCTGTTCTGTATATTACTCCCATTAAACCTTTGGGTTGGAAAAGATACCTTCATCTTCTTCTGTCTTCGTGCAAAGGTCAGATTGAAATTTAAATCAGACTAATAATATGGCCCCATTGGAAAATAAGAAAAACATCGGATTGTTTCTAATTGTAATTTATATTTTAAATATTGCCTGAAAAGAGGCAAAAAGAAAAAAAATAAACAGGAAGAAAATCAGCACAAAAATGATTTACTCTGCATCTTAAATGCTGAGAAGTTTTTTTTTTTTTTTGTGGGTTTTTGCTCGTCTTCAGCAGAATGTAGTATAAACCAACATGCTTAAACATGCTAGATGTGCCACTGCCAGATGACTACCCTCACTTCTCTTCTAGCCACTATTATTCTTTTGCGAGTGCCTGTACATACCTTCCTTGCAGTCGTGTTTGTTCTCATGCAGAATAAAGCCGTTGCGGCATTGGCACACATAGCTGCCAATAGTGTTGATGCACTCATGCTGGCATCCACCGTTATCCTTTGAACATTCATCTTTATCTATAACAGAAAAAGAAGAGAGTGACGAACAGTGAGATCCAACCAGATCCTTTTGATTTCTCATCTTATTTTTATATCCTTTGAGACATTTATAAATCTGCATGAGAGATGATGGCCTGCGATTGTTGAGAGAAATATAACTCTACAGCATAAATTCTTACATCAGGAGTTTGATTTTGATTTTTCTGTAAAGAGTAATTGCATTGAGTGATGAACAATACACAAATGTCTATATTAGTTAAATAACCAAAGGAGATGCAAGAAAATCTTAAAAGTAACAGGGAGAAGAAAATAAAATAATGGGTAAATTCACAGTAATGTCACTTTTATCTGTGATATTTCAGTACAGAAATCGGCATCTTATTCGCTAACCACCCAAAATCAATTTAACCACATGCTAAATGCACTGAAACAAGGCAGCACCATATTTAAATTAAGCCACTGGCATTTTTTCTAGCACAAACACACCTTCATTCTATGTAAATTAGGTTCATTATAAATGCATATATTATAGATGTACCATTTTCTGATTTGCATAATTCCTTGAGTTAACTGGGCACAAAAAAAAAACTTTTGCAAATAAACTGATGTAAAATTGTGCACAAATGCCCCCTTTAAAACAGAGAACACAGGAGAGAATCATACGGTATGTTCTTGAGGAAGTGCTAAGCGACTGAGAAAAACTGATGGCATATTTAGTCTGTGTATATGACGGGTGTCACTTAAAGGGTTAGTTCACCCAAAAATGAAAATTCTGTCATCAATTGCTCACCCTCATGTCATTCCAAACCCTTAAGACACAAATGAAGATCTTTTTGATGAAATCCGAGAGATTTATGACCAATTTGACTCTTCAAAAAATCCATTAAAAGATCATAAAATTAATCCATATGAATTGAGCGGTTTAGTCCAAATTTCCTGAAGAGACGTGGTTGATTAAGATGGATACCTTTTACGATCTCTACACGAACATTTTAAAGCGACAAAGTGGTAGTTGCGTAGCTGTCAATGGAAGGACAGAAATCTCTCAGATTTAATTTAAAATATCTTCATTTAAGTATCAAAGATTAACAAAAGTCTTAAGGGTTTGGAATGACATGAGGCATTTTTTTCATTTTTGGGTCAATGATTCCTTATGTTTTTTATCCGCCCATTGTGCATCCATACGCAGCAGCGTCCCATGAGTCAAAAGCTGTTATTTCCATGGAAGTCTCAGGTTTAGTTAATTATCACACTTCAACCACTGCTCAAAACCACCAGCATAATCATCAAACCCAATGCATAACAGATGGAGAGAGAGCTAAAGAGACCCAAGCCTTTGTGGGTCACCACACATTTTTCATAATTAATGCTGTTTTCAAGCATGTATTTTGTCTTGAACAATTTCCTGTTGTTTTATTGTGCGAAGTAAGAATAGTTCCCTTTCTGGATAAAAGATCCTTATTTTTCCTATGAAATGAATACTTAAATCATAAAATGCCACAGAGATAAGAGTGTGCTGTACGTGTGTCTCACAAAAATCAACCCTACTCTAAAAAATTAATTTACAGGTCAAGCGTATCAGAATCTTGCTTCATTTCCTGTGCATATACAAGAAATAAATCCCCTCTTTCACTGTTTCCAGTTCGGCGCTCTTGTTCGGCTCAGTACACACTCGCACAGATCAGGAGCGTGAGGGAGAGCTCTGGGGACCTCCCTAAGTCTGCCGGCACTGGGCCAGTAAAAATCCAACCTCAGGGACTTCCAGACAATGAGAATGGTGCTATTATAACTCATTGAGAATTGAGATTATTCTCTCTCCCACTCACACACATTACATATACAGTGGGACTCATTTACCATGTGTTTGCCCTAAACATTAATTTGTGCATTCCATTTATACAGTACAAATCCACCAAGAAGAGCCAAATACAAACAGATGACTCATAAAGTGGCAGACCATGCTTATGCTTCAGTTTAAAATAATAAGCTGTGTAATTTTTTTAAGCATGAAAACTAGCCTGTCAGAAAAAAATGATATTTCTTATGCATTCGGGTTTATTAGATTGACTGGGTTTCAGAAAAGGTTGTATGGGTGGAAGTTGGCATGAGGGCAAAAAAAATAAAATCCTTTACAGCACCTTTAACTACACATAGAATAGAATATTAATCCTAATAAAATGTAAATAATAAACAAATTATTAAAGTGTCAATAAAGTGGGTTAATTTGAAAAGGGAGGGACACACATTAAACTAGGGGTCTTTGACAAACAATAAGAAACTACACTTTTTAAACTTTAATGTTGGTATGCCCAACAAAGACGGATCTAGTTTGTTTATCTGGTTCCTCTTCTTGAATCAGAATATCTCTCTTTCTCTTTGTAACTTTGCCAACCAATTCGAGTCCTTTCATATCTTCTAGTTCTCATGGGTGTGAGATTATGAAATAATAATAAAAACAGGGATTCACTGCATGGGGGAGGAAATGAACACAACTGATATTCTGGTTTCATGAAGCTGACTAGACTATTCATCTATTATCAGCAGAAATTTAAAGTATATTTGTACACAAACCCACATCTCATTTTCTCCTGTACAGTCTATAATGCATATAACGAGTATGAGATTATAATACTGTCATATGAATCTTCTGCATATATTACCTGTTTTGTTTATAATTAGTTTGTGCGCTCTAGTTAGACAAACTGAATCATGTTGGACATTATCTTGAGGACCCCCATGAAAACGAGATGTTTCATCTCATGGGGCTGATCCTCTAATAAATGTTCATAAATTATTGTTAATAGTAGAGTACAAATGGTTGCAAATAATATTTAAACATTTGTAAAAAGTTGTACCATCTTCTTCTTATCATGCGAATTGCATGAACATGCATGTTCAACAAATGCTGCTGACCTAAAAGGCTGGGACATTTGTTGCCACAGAGACAGAGCCCAGTGTCCAATAACATGAATGGATTCTTAAAGGGACCTCAGACATGAGGGCAAATCCATTCCCAATCAGGGGAGAGAAGGCTGTACCTGAAACACGCCTTGACATGACCTGCTGGCCAATCATATCTGGCACATCATTATCAACGTCCTGGCAGGACAAAAATATAAAGAGTCTCTCTTTGCAGTGAGCAGGCCTGTCTGTGGAAAAGAATGCCCTGATTCACACACCTTTGAAATTTTCATTTTACAAATTACATTGTCAGCGCACATTAAAATGTCTAAGCTGAACTAGGCTTTTACAAGTGGCAATCGAACATCCAAACAGGTCAGAAACACAATTATGCTAATATCCAGGTTTCAGTGTTTGGATTAATACTTTTGTACAGTCTGTTCTAACAATGAAAGTTTCTAACCAAACCCATACCCCTTTTCCACCAAAGCATTTTGAGAGCCGGTTCGGAGCCGGTGCCTACTCGCGAACCGGTTCTTTGTGTTTCGACAGCCAAAGAACCGGTTCTCGGCCAGGAAAACTGGTTCCAAAGCGGCACCAACTCTTTGCTGGACTAGAACCAGAGAACCGTTCTTTTACCACCGTGTCATGCTTACGGCGGGGCTGGAGGCGGGTTTAGATGTGTCCTAAACATATTTTATGACCGCAAAGCCAGGAGAAACATTTGCAGAAACACGATGTAGTCCACCATTGTAATTATTATGCTTGAAGTTGGCGCAAGCGTTTCTAGCTTTTTTTAAATTTTATTTTTTTATTGAAAACATTATGTAAGCAAAGAAGAAAACAGTCAAAATATAGAACAAATAAACGGAAAGAAAAAAAGACACAAGACAGAGGTACATAACTAATCAGAAATGATTACATATCAAAGGAAAAGATTAAAAGACTTACTTATTTCAATTGTTTTTAAAGCCTTCATGGTACACAAGTTAGAGATAATCCCAAAATAATGTACTTGCTAGCGTTTCTGTATGGCGACGTACACAGTGACGTAACGACGTCGTTCGCTGGGCGCTCTAGTCAGTGGGAAAACAATCCGGTTCTGAGAAGGTTCGCAAGTTGAACCAACTCCGAACTAACTTTGAACCAGCACCAGTTCCGAACCAGTTCTTTTTTGGTGGAAAAGGGGTACCAGAGAACTTCTCACGATACAGTCACATGAGAGAGGGCCTTTCAAAAGCTTTTGAAATTTACACTATGAAATTCATATATACAAGCGAGCTTGGATCGAGGTGTCAAAACATAGCTAAAGACCTCCAAATCTCAATTTCAAATAAAAAAGCACCGGCATGGTGGTCTTACCAGAGAAGAAATGAGCTTTGAAGCCTTTCTTGGAGACTGTGTTGTCTGATTTGAACTCGATTCGCATGTTGTTGTACTGGGAGGTGATGACCTCTGGAACCTCTGTTCCGCAGTATTTCCCATGAAGCTTTGAGTCAGATGACAAGCCGCTCCGCACCTCAACATAGTCATACTTACACACCTGCACATATAAAATAGAGAAATAATACACTGATAAACATCCATCCTTCTGTCTACCTATATAAAACAATACGCACTCAGCCACTCTGCCACACACACAGTCTCTCACCTCATTTCCCTCAAGTTCAAAGGCTTCAAACTGCATGGATATGCGGTACTGAGTGGGGGCAACCACTTGCCACACACAGTTCTTATTGGGTGGATATTCCTTAGGCCAACCTGGGGTGGTGATTGTGCCGTTCAACTTAGTCAGCAAGCCACCGCATGCAGCTGAAAGAGAAAAAGAGTGAGAACAAAGTTTTAAAAACACAAAAGTTAAATATTCTGTCTTCAGTTCTCTCGCAGAAAACAGACTAATAAGCATTTAATTAAATATAAACTATAGTACAGGTCTTTGATGGTTTTTGTGTTATTTTAGTGTTGTTGCCGAAACACTTTGTACTTTTTTAATGACAGAAATCATGTGGTTTCTGAGTAGAGTGAGTGTAGCCAAAGTGCTGTTTGTTCTTGTTGTGTTCCTGTTGATTGCGGATGTTTTCCTGAACTGTTTAATTCGGCATGAACATCCGCTGAGCATGTTTGAGTCAAGCAGACGGAAGCACCTGTGTGCAGTGCATGGACACACAAACACACACTTTCTTACCTTCACAGCTCTTCTTGTCAGGGGCCAGTTCGTATCCAGGATCACAGGCACATTTGAAGCTTCCTAATGTGTTAACACATCTCTGTTCACAGCCGCCATTATCTGGCTTCAGACACTCGTCTTCCTCTGTTTTAATGACACAGACAGAGTGACATCAGTTGAATGAATAAGGGCCAACAAATCAGCTTCTGATAGAATTATTTTGTACATGTGTGTGTACCTTTGAAGAAGTTTGCAGCAAAGCCTGCTTTATTTACAGTCCCGTCAGAGACAAATTTCATCCAGAGGGTGTTGGAGGTGGAACGGATATCTTCAGGTTTATCGTAGCCGCAGAATCGACCAATCAGAGGGCTGTTCTCAGACAAACCGTCTCTAACCTCAAGATAGTCATATGCACAGCTGTCATGTCGCTCGATCTGCACAAGCACAGGGACAATACAGTATGTGTTAAAGGTGACATATCATGAAAATCTGACTTTTTTCGTTTTTAAGTGCTATAATTGGGTCCCCTGTGCTTCTACCAACCCAGAAAAAGTGAAAAGAGACAACCCATTAACTTTGTTTTGGTAAGCCTTTCTCTGAAAGCATGTCAGAAAATAAGCCGATCAGATTTCGCTCCCCTTCTGATGTAGGAAGGGGATCTTATTATAATATTACCACCCTTTAATCTGCATGTTTCCACTCACGGAGCCGCCATTTGTTTTCGCAAGCAACAACAGTGTAACCAGTTCTAACGCAATAGCAAAAGTTCGAGCAAAGCATGCAAACGTTTTTGTTGTTGGCTGCACAGACGAGCACAGAACACTATTTAGAGTCCCAGCCTCAGATGAGACAAGAGAGCAGTGGATTAATTTAATTTTCAAAAGAAATCCCCCAGAAACAGATGAATAAATGTATCCACTATCCATGCAGAAACGTCCAGGTGCGTCTAAAAATTGCAACCTCTTCCTGAGTCTCTCTGTAAGGCTGCACTCCGCTACTGGTTTTTGGATTTCTGAGATTTTGGATGAGTGAAATTCGCGTGTTTTGTTATTGTTTGTAACCGAAGCTCGTGTAAAGGATCGGTAGTCTTCTGAATGGGGGCGGGGAGCAGCAACTCAACTTTGAAAAGCTATAATGTATGATCTGGGTGGTATTTTGAGCTGAAATTTTACAGACACATTCTGGTGACACCATAGATTTATATTACATCTTGTGAAAAGGGGCCTAATATGTCACCTTTAATGGCATTAGAGTTCATATTGCACCTTACAGTAGGTGTCAGTGCCTAGGAAACCAATCCAATAAAAACAGGATCACAGGCGTCTTTGTGTATGTAATATGCCAGGCTCTCAGGTCTTGTACATGTCCTGCTCTTTATACATAGACTGTATACGTGCAAAAGAAAGTGTGAATGTGTGTATGCAAAGGGAGAGAGTGTGTTTTCGTTTCCTCAGAACAATTCAACACCTTTGACCTACTGACACACACAATGGTGTGCATACATACTTATGACTTGTAACAACATTCTGACATTTTAGTGTAAATAATCAAACATATCTGTCTTTTGGCCTCACACATCTGCAGTCTTACAAGAAAATCACCTTGACAATGTCTATTTGTGTGTGTATATCATAAGCATAAACTAAACAGCCCACATGTCTCTCCTCTTTTCTTCTCCTCAGAATGAAAAGAAAAAGGAAAAGGAGGACAATGAAAGAGGAATGCTATTGCTAAAGTGGAAATAGTACTTGACTGGAAATACATAAACAGAAAACAGACAAAAAAGAGGAGACAACAACCTCACCTCAAAGACCTGAAAGCTCAAGCCCACGCTGTAGCCCTCGGACACTGTGATCCTCCACACACATTCCTTAGATGGGCGGTAGTCATCTGGATAGTTTGGAGACTGAATCTGTCCAGAGTCCTTACTGATCTCCCCTCCGCATATTGCTACCGGACACAAAAACAGATTGGGAAAATAATATTTTTAATTTGTCATCAGAAATATTTATGCCCATTTTCACTGTCTAAACAATATTATTTATTAAAATAATATTTTAATATTATTTATTTAAACAATTTGCAATGTTATTTCTTAAAATAACATTTGGTTGTTTTTATACAATTTTTTCAATGTTATTGTTTTGTAATACTAGTTTTAAAAAGATGCAAAGTTGAAGCTGATGTCATTTGAATTATTAAAATATCTTTATATTTATATATTTAACATGCAGTTAGCTACAAGCAATCTATTTGTAGGTTGATTTGACCAATGAAAGATGGCAGATAACGATGGAAATTATTTTGGATATACGTTTGGAAGCAGTCATTCATTTTGCAATCCTGTTTTTGTGTCTCTAATACTGCACACTTCACTGTTAAGACATTCAATTGCAATAAACAAGAAACTGCTTCATAACAATTCACACACACTAGGGGTGTCACAATATACCGTATATATACGTATATATACCGTATATACCGTGATAAAAAAATATATACTGATATAATGTTAATACTACACATATGATAATATCATAAGAAATCCAGCTCCATTTGGTTGACAGTCCATCCTAATAGTTGACATTACACAACAGAAAACAAAGAAAGAAGATTTTTATGGATTCCGTAAAAAAGAACAGGTGTTAGGCAATTAAGTCTGCAGCCAATTAACAGTAAGTTCTTTTGTACAACTTTGTACAGTTGTGTTTACAAAATGTCTTTCTGCCCGCCTACACATTTTGAGTGTGATTCATTAGCCAAAAAAAGAAAACACATTTGGACCAAATAACCGTATAGTGAAAATCTGATATTATGACAGCCCTTACACACACACACACACACACACCTTCATAGACTGCTGCGAATCCCTTTCCAACCCAATTGCTGCTACTGCGGAACTCAATCCACATCCGACTGTCTGTGGAGACCAAAACTTCTGGAATTTTATCACCACAGAAACGACCTGCACAGATACACATACACACAATAAGATATAAGTAATAGTTCCCTCATAAGCATGTATTGGTGATTCATATGATTGCTTAATAAATTCCAGATTATTCCTGGTGAGTCCACTAGTATGTATGTACCCAGCAATGGCGCTTTCCTCCAGTATCCATCACGAACCTCTATGTAGTCGTACCAGCACAGGCTGCTCTTGTAGAGGTCCATAGTGGTAAAGTTTAACACTATCTGAAATGGGCAGCACACATGCAGCTGTCAAATGCATCAAACTTCACACACTGGATACTGGATCAAAGTTCTTTATCTACAACCTCATAGTGAAGACAATTACAGGAAAAAAAAGGATTGAAAATCGCAGATACAGATGACTGTGGAACAGTTCAGTGTAATGAACATTTGTAAAGTCACACACTTAACACACATAAGTGTCTTACCTTCTCCCCAGGTGTGACGGAGATCCTCCATACACAGTGTGTATATGACGGGTACCCATTAGGATATCCTGGAGATGATAAATTCCCCACTGAGTCCTGTAGTGTTTCACCACATGCTGGAAAGAGACCAACACAATAACATGATTAATGTGTGTTCATAGAGAAAAACTGTTTTTCATAACATTTCAGTATTTGAACATTTCCACTTATTATAAAAAACTTGAATGCATAACTTCAATTAGACGTTAATTCAGTAGTCGCTCTGAAAGATTCAGTGAATGATTCATTAGATGGATTCAAACAGATTATCGAGGCTTTTTGATCAATTAAAGAACCAACTCGAATAATTCACTCATTAATCTGACAACCCTGGATGTTTATTTGTATGTTTTTTTTTCATGCAGCCAGGAAGACAACACAATAGAAAGATGTTCAAAACTCGGCTAAAAATTATTGTGCCGTAGCACTGAATACTCAGTAGTGGCCGAGCGCCACCGCTAAATAGCAGTGCAGGAAACAGATACACACACACACAATGAAGTAACAAAGACCTATTGACTGTTCTAATGAGATCTCAGAAGCCAAACAGTGCAGGATAGGGATGCAGATTCCCTGTTCAAGAGAAGCCAAATCTTCTGCTACATTTGCCAAATGTTCCTCCCAATTAGCGATGTAGCGGTTGGCCAAACATTAGTCTGAGAGGCCTCTGTTTTTCATCACAGCTCATTGGACAGTGACTGCATATGTAGTTGCTTTTGGGTGTCAATTTCAAGGAAATATAAAGATGTAGTCATGTAGTCCGGTGGACAGTCACGCATTAGATAAGCTGTTATCTTTGGCTTGGGTGGAGACAGTCACCCCTATTTCAGACTCAACTTTGACTGATAACATGTCACAGTAGAGATTTGAACGTTGGACTTACAACAAAAGTTTTCAAAACTTTAATCGCGATTAAGCATACACCATTTATCTTGTTTAACATGTTCATTTTGTCATCACTTGCCATATCCAAAAAAAGTAAACCATCAGATTTAAGGGTCATTCTCAAAAAACAATTATTTTCTGCAAGCTTTTTTTTAAGGTAAATTTAGGTGTCTTCCCAAAAAAAGGACACTTGGAGACACTTAATAACCAAATGATATGAGGAGTCCATATAATTCACAAATTAAAGCGCCCATGAAAAAAAAAAAACATTACAGAAAAAACTTTTCAGAATTCACAGTATATAGTATGTGTTCAGGGCAACAGCAAAGAGCTTGTTTACATTTTGGACAAGTCAATTTGCGATACCGAACAGGACCACATGTAGATGCCAAGAGAAAAAAAACTTAACCAACTGCCTTGATCTGACTGCATTTACCTACCACAGTACACGGACAGAATTACTAAACACAGCAACATTCACATGACAAATCAAAACATTATCCTGAATGTGTGTGGAAACAACGTGAATGTACATTAATGTGTCAGTGCATAAATACAATGTGCGATCAGTGCGTTGAGAGCGCACATACATGGTTTGTTTGTGCATCAATATAACGGACTCATCCATGCTTAAGCCCTTGGTTAAGTATACTACTTTTTTATGTGTACGCTAGCTGATGCGTACAGTAAAACGCTTAACCTTTTAAAGTATTCTCCATTGGATTGCGTGCACCATCGCAGGCGGTCCACACATGCGTTCTAGAAAGTGTCATCTTTGTCCAGTGTCTGCGCTATTTTTCTTCAGAAGTTATGACCGATAAAATGTCTTTGTATTCTTTTAAACTAAAGTTGCGGCTATCTAATAATCCCTTCACACAAGTGCTTGTCAGTGTGGGTGTCTGTTGTTGTTAGTCTCTGGTATTTTGTAAGACTTCTAAGATCATCTAACTGCATGACGTAAATTACATTAATGATGCAATTTCATGTGCTTCGGTAATTTATTTGCAATCAATTATTTTAAACGCGTTAAGGATTTTAAATGAATCGCATGTGACAGCCCTAATTTTTTTCCTTTCTTCCATAAAACACAAAAGCAGATGTTATGCAGAATATCCAAGCTGCTCTTTTCCATTCAAAGAAAGGCAATATTGATTTATACAGTCAAGAACCAAAAAGGACACACAAAAAAAAGCATCACACAAATATAATTAAAGACTTGCATGAATTATTTGGGGACTTTTACAATGCTTTTTGTCCTTTTTGGAGAATTTTCCCTTTACCTACCTTGAACATAAAAGAACAGTTCAGACATTCCACTAAACTTCTCATTTTGTATTTAAAAGAAAACTGCTCATTCAGGCAAATTGTAAAATGAAAGTGGCATTCATTTCACAAATTTTGTCACAGACAGTTAACATGGTGGAAGGGAGAGAGCTTTGTCTTTGTATGTAAGTAGGCCATGCATCACGCATTTTACACACACCCTCACCAGTGCATGAACTCAAAACAATACAGCAGTAAAGTAACACACTCATATGACACTCATAGATACACACACAGACACACACACACACACACACACAAGCAGTAGAGCGATGGGATCCTATGTTCGTTGTCCCTGAAATATCAGGGTGGCCCTCTCCTCTTTTCTGAGCAATAAAGTTCACCCATCCATTCAACAAACCAATTGTCCCATGTAGAGTTGCAATTTTATGTCTCCAGTTCACCTATGCTGCATGTCTTTAGATTGTGGCGGAAACCCATACCAACATGGGGACTCCACATAGAAAGGCCACCTAGTTCAGCTTCTTGCTGTTAGGCATTTGTGCTACCCAATGAGACATATATGTGCATCATAAAACTGACAAAACAAATGATCACATGCAAGCTAACATGCACATATATAGCTGGAGACACTTCTCTGCTCATAAAGTGAGGTCATCTTTCTGCAGTTAACACCCTCGATATTCCTTCATTTTAAAAAAAAATGTAAAGGTCTTTCTCTCTCACATACACACTCACACACTGTAGGCCTACCTGGGCATCTGTACAACTTCTTAGCTTGCGATATATCTCCTTTGCTGAGTCTAGTTCTTTGACCGATAGCAGGCCTGACGCCATTCTCATCACGAGAGGGAAGAATTGTGTCCAAAAACATTCCTCTACGGAAGAGAAAGTAAAAGATGAATGCTTGGAAAGCTGTATTTTAAATTACTGAGCGTGAAATTTCTTGTGTGTGACTGAAGTCTCACCTGGAGAAAGTGTTTCTGGCATAATGCATGATGCTGTCAAAATCATATGGCTCACCAAGAGAGTTGACATCCCCGGGTTCCATCTTAATGAAGTTATACTCCTGACCTGAGTGCACACAGATAGACTAATTAAAACAGATCTCTAGGCTCACAGGCTCAAACAGTGTGTTTAGGCTCAATTTACTAACAGTTGAACTCTTGAAACTCTTGAATCTTGAAATTCATACAACAACAGCTCAAATACTGTCTGTATGAACAAATAATTGAAGCCAAGCCCCATTTCTATTCTTCTTATAGCCTTAAATAATGCCTGTGACCACCGAGAGTGACTAAAATAAAAACCAAAGATGGTATTTAAATTCTTAACATACAGTAACTGACACAATGTTATTTAAATGCAAGTCCAACATGCAAATTCATTCATCAAATCTTAATTTAAATGGATAGTTTGTGCTTGCTTGACATGTGAGAACCACTGATGTTTGTTCTCACTCTTCAAGCAACCACAGTTGAGCTTCCGTGTTTAATATATTTGATGAGCTTTATGTTTTTGCATTGATCAATGTATATGTGTGAATAAAAGCCTTAATTCAATTTGCTTAATTAAATCATATAAAGCGATCTTGTCTCTTCAGAAAACATGGATTCATAAATTACTTTTACAATGTCTTTATGAACATTTTGAAGCATGACGATTTTGGTAATGGATGGACACAAAATTATGAGAACATATTAAAAACATCTTTGATTTTCTAATCTCAGTATAAAATTAGTTTTTGTGAAATTCACTGCCACTGTGAAATGCAGCCATATTGATCTAGCAGTTACCTGGTAGGATGCAAAGACTTGAGTCATGGGTCATGCAGTACCTGGCTGGATGTTGTCACGGATGATGGTCACATGATCATCACGGTCAGGTCGTGTGTGCTCATGCCAAAAGCCAATTACGTGCCCAAGTTCGTGAACGACAATGCCAAACTTGTCGCAGTTCTTCCCAATGGATATTGCCTGGGGACCATTGCCACGGCGACCGACGTAAGAGCAACACCTTGAGAAGAAAACATAAAAAGTTAAAAGTCTGATGATCTCTATTAAATGTCAGCATCTTATTGGCTCACCCCAGTCTTGAATAACTTAGATTCGGGTTATGTCACTAGAGTGTCATACAGTACAGTGCTACAATGATTGTAATGAGGGGGTGATGGGAGGTGAGCTGGGATAATGCTTAGTTGTTTGGGGTAATGTAGTTTACTGTGGGGTCAGCAGGGGATAGTGTGAAATGATGAGAGCTGATTAACAGTGATTAGGGTGAGTTGAGGTTAGCTTTCAGATTCTTGCTGTGTTGTTTCCTTAACAACAAATAAGCACACATTGTTCACCTCTGACTGAGTGCCACTGTCAATCGCAGGAGAGACCAAGAGGAACTAAAGAGAGATAGGTGGGTCCCAAAGTAAGTCCCATAAGACAGTCTAAAGCAGTGGTTTTGCTCCAGAAGCCAGATTTTAGGTTGGACATCAAGTAAGGAATTTTGGCCACTACAGTACCAAAACTGTCCCCATGATGTTTATTTTTTGATGCAATATTGTGAGAGAAAAAAATACAATATCTATGGTTGTGTCTGCACAGCGCTGTTCAACTTGCACTGTATTATGTGTGCAGCATTAAGCAGGTGAGAATATTTGGCACATTAAGGTGAATTGTTTCACTAGCTGGTGTTCACAATCCTGCAAATCCGATTATTATTAACAGCAATATTACCAGCGGTCTCACAACCCTGCTGACTGTGGTGTGTGTAGGGGTCAGCTATGTTTGTATATGCTGAACAGTTTTGTATGCTGTTCTTTTTGATTCTTTTTTTTTTTCAGTTGTTTTTTCTGAATAACAATAGTATGTTGGCAAGAGAGATGCATTTATGCTGTATGAAAGTGAAGACTGAGGGTGCCACAACGTTTTAATTTGATGTGTCCTTCAAGTGGAGTCAGAAATACTGTAATTACAAGTTCCAGGCACATGAATGGCCAAGCAAAGTCGTATTTAAAAGTAGGAAACGCAGGATCATAGATGATACACGTGTTGCGACATTGGAAGAGGTGTGTCGATTTGAAAACAATAGGTGGGATCTAATAAAAAGCTAGCTTGCCATTGCTAGCCTCTCCGAAATTGCCTACCCTACCTTTAAGATGCTTTATTTGTGATACAATAAAGTGATCAGCACTGAAGTGGGAGGGAAGGGTCTCAATGAAATCCTAACAGTCTAAATACAGGGTGGAAACAGGGTCAAAAAACCTGTGGAGAAATCCAGATTGAATCTCAATAGTCTACCATAAAGAATGTCTCAGACACACAAACAAAGCAGTAATCTCGATTCCAGTCGCTCACTATTTATAACTTGGATTAGAACACCTTAATCCCTCATTTCATAGCCAATGATAGTGTTGAGTGGACACACACACACTAAGATCTAACTAATAAAGGGAAACAGACTCAAAATAAAAAAACACACAGAATGGAATATAGAACCAAAACAACAACGAAAATGTGTCTGTAATTTACTGTAATACTGCTTTGGAACCATTTGTATAATATAAAAGAAAGTGCTATACAAATAAATTCAATTGAACTGAACTAAATTTAAAAAAATTAACTAGTGACTTGCTTACAATCTACACACAGGTATGCAACCTACAAATATCCAACCTTGTAAAAATTTGTCTTTATATTGAATCCATATCTGTGGAAAGGAGTCAGTCATTAAGCCTGTCAACACTTTCTCAACATAAACACATGGGCACAAGCTACATGCCAAATGCTTAAAAAGCACATACAAACACGTAGAAGGTTAACGCTCAGTGCTTGTGTTGGTCTGTCAGCAGGTTTATAGTTGAATGACGTCTGCTGATTATAAGAGATATGACTGCACTGAGATGGATAATATTATGTAATGCTCTCTCTACCTCTCTCTCCTCCGCTAATCTAGTCTTGTCCTTCTGTCAATGGTCATTCTGTCTATTTCTCTGTAATCTGTCTGGATCTGCCTCATTATTTCACTTCACCTTCCATCGAAATCATTTCATAGACATTTCGCATCCTCGGTTTCTATTCATAATAACTGATATGACATTCATAGACTGATACAACTTCTATAAGTGGCTAAAAACCTTCTTATCAGGTGTTGTGTCATTAAACAATGTTCCATGTGATCAAATAATCAATTAAAAGCAAAGTTTTCAGATACGAACAATCGCCAACAATATATGTATCTAGACTTATGTGATTTCCGACTTCCCTTCTCGCTCTCTCTTCCTTGTTACCACACTGTTAGGATTCCATTCCTAAGAACAATGGATGGTTTGCTCACCGTGGTAACGGGAAAGGAAGGAAAGCCAGGCCGACTGTAGTCGTCTCAGCCGACTCTCACTCCCTCGTTCTCGCAAACACACACATACCTTTGTTGCAAACACACATTACAGGATACACTCATAACAATGAGAGCTGAGTATCTGAGTGTTCCTTAATGAACACTGAGTTTCATTTAACCTTTTTACTTTCAATACATGTCAACTATAAACAGCCTGCAGAAGTCAAGAATCAAAACTCTAAACTATACTACCAAAGGACCGGTGCTAGAGATGGTAGCCAACCTTGTGGTGTTTCATACATTGAAGAAAATATGGTTTAGAGCTCTACACTGGTCTCTTCTGGTTTCAAACCAGGAACTTTAAAGTAGGCATGAAATAAAAATACACCCAATCTAATGCATGCTACTGATACAGTATTATTGTAAACAACTCATCCATGCAGATTTCATTTTTTGAACAAAAATTTATTCTTGTAATTTTTTTAATTTACTCTGGATGTATGCCGGATTTCTCCAGTCATTTAGTCCACTTAAAGGGTAAGTTCGGCGTTTTACAAGTAAAGCCCTGTTTTAAGATAATTTCTGATGAAATCGAACGGGTAAGAATAATATTTGGACAAATGCTGCTGTCCCGAGAAATTTAGGTTTTTGTATTAGCACCCCCCCACCTATACAATGGTTTCATAGGGGCACTGGAACAATCATTCATATAAACGGCATTAAACTTTAGTTTACAAAGACGTGAAACTCACCGAGTGGTCTGGGGTGTTCACTGATATGCTCACGCAAAAATCGCTTCAAAAGATGCTTTCCAACAGGTGTTTTACCATTCGTTGTAAAACTGTGGAGCTATTTTTCCAACGCCTCACAACCGGACATTCTTCCAAAAACTACGATAAAACCTGTTGGAAAGCTTCTTTTGCAGCGATTTTTGCGTTTTCTATTTCATTCCGCTTTTGCCATTTAATGTTTCTCATACGCAACAAAAATGGCAGCGCTTATCAGTCAGGCAAATGGCACCAATGCGAATGTCGCAACAACACGGATGCGCAGCATTATTTGCCTAGTGCATATACATTATATCAAACACTTATCAGACTTTTGTTATAATTTTACCTCTCCCCGTTTTTACAGTCGTCTGCAAGCTCACAATCAGATCTTTCTCCATCCAATCAACAACCGATGAATAGAACCAAGTCCCAGCCCTACATTTTTTTTTCTCAAAAATCCGTCTTAGACGTGCGACACAACACGGAAGAAAAGATCGGTCACTACTTCCATTACATCACAACTTTAAAGTGAAGGTTTTCAAATTAGTCTAGCTGATGACATTTAAAACTAGTTTACACAAATCTATGCACTTGAAAATAATCAACAAATCTGTAAACACTAGAATCACCAAATGCGGTAATGTGCGTTCAGTTGATAAGACATTATGTTAAGACACTCAAAAAGTTTCACTGTATAAATGTTTTGATTTAATTTGTATCAAATTTACGAATTGATTTATTATGACTTGTGATCAATAATTCAAAAGAAGCTTCTAGCTTGTCCTGTCAAAAAATGCTGAATTAAATTACTTTGGACGTAATATACTCTGGATGTTTGATTGTGCAGGGGCTATGTACTAACATTATCAGTTGCATTATCATTTGGCTCTAAAGTCAGTGGAAACGCAGGCTGGAGAGAAATTCCACTAGCCGACCACTGACTGAACATTCAGCAGTTAATGAGTATATTGGTGCCAAAAGCACAAGGACACAGAATAAATGTGTGCACTACTATTCTAAAATGTATTCTGCTTATAGTGAAAACAGAAACACGAACCCGCAAGGTCTGTAGGTGAAGACGATGTAGCTCTCCTCGTCAGTTTTCTCAATGAAAGTGACACACGTTTGTTTCTCCCAGTGCCTCATTGCTTGTTTTAACATGGCCCTCTGACTTCCTGAGAAACACACACAGAAATCATTTGTAAATCACACACATTCATATGCTGATGTTAAACACACACACACATTTACCGGTGAAGTTGCCTCCTATGACGAAAGGGATGACTCCTCCGGGCCAGATCTTCTCAGCTCGGGATGTTGCAGCACGTGGCACTCGAGACTTCACACCTCTGCCGCCGTTTACACTCCTCCCTCCAGCCTTTGAGCTCGACACATCTTTACTGCTGTTCACTGGCCACGACTCTGCACCACAGAGAGAGTAGACAGAATGATAGAAAACACCTAATAGTAGGTTTGTGTACTTTTGCGCCCATTCCTTGTTCTCAAGAATTTAATTTGAGAACCCACTACTTTCAAATAGAAGACTTCGGTGTCAATAGATTGACTCGCATAATTCTATGATCATAAATAGTTTCTCAAAATATTTATAATATATAATTTTTTACAAGTATATTTTTACCCTAAACCTGACCATATTTAAACCATATAAAAATTGCCTTTTGTGTAGCACTCCAATTCATTATGCTTAGAGTTCCCACCTGTGGTCCTTTCCGATCCTGTCCCTTTAGTTTTTTACTGTGTTTTATATGAATAAAGGCCAAAACGAAATCTACATTTTTGTGACTGTATTTTTATCTGGCCGTTAGGTGTTTTGTACATCAAAAAATTGTTTAGGTATAGAAGTCAGGTTATGCAGGTTATGTGGCTTTTCAAATTGAAAATCATACCCTGACATACGTCACGATGAAAAAATTATACCCATACCCAATATATAATTTTCATAAAGACAAAATTCTTCATAAAAGGTTGAAAGTATTAATGGGAAATCCGATTATTTTCCGTGAACTGCTTCTTTCGGAAAGCTTGTTTCAATGAACCTATGTACTGGTGTACACTAATGAATCGTGTACTGGTAACTCGAGAACTGTTGTAACCAATAACCGACTCTTGACTCGAGAGAGAACTGCTATCATTGTACTGCTGTTGACTCGAAAACTACTGCCATCGGATCACTGTTATATTTCCAATACATTTTATTTGTTATACTTTATGCTTTTCAGCAAAAGACGTTAGAAACATACATTTTGCCCCCTTTATGAAACACTTAGCAGACAGTCCTCAGATCAGTGTACAGTTGGACTAACTGGAGTGCTGAATGAGTTGGAAAAAACAGCATCATAGGATCATTTACTGTATATCTGACTCGTTTTGAGACGGTGTGACTGCCAGACATGTCCGAAAGTGTTTCAAATTACAAACATAGGTTCTATAATTCTCAAACTGCATCAAAACGCATGGACGAGGCAAATACTAAACAATAAAAATCTGTATTAATTAAATGACACAACATCTGAAATATTGTGGAATGAATGTTTCTTACAGGTGAATAATTTCATGAGAATTAAAATTGGCAATACTAAGGCTGTGTGTTCAAATTTAAATAAATATGCTGTTAGGTAATGGAGTAACAACTAATATTTTCATCGATACTGTGACTTACGTCCAAATGGAACAGATTAACGGAAAAGACAAAAATCTAGGCTGGGGACTAAGTTCCAACTATCTGTAGTTATTTGGATGGAGGCAGATCTGAATGCGAGCTTGAGGATGAATTTAAGAAAGGGACGGGATTAAAGCGAACAAAATGATTGGAGAAGTCTGGCATACGTCACCAGAAAGAAGTCTGTCGTTTCACCGGAATATTGAGTTATCAAAAATATAAGAGTTATAAAATTCTGAGCTCCAAAAAAAGAAAAAAAGAATCACATGCATGGATAAAATCAATTGTTCACAATAAAACCAATAAGATGCATTTATAAAATATTGTAAATAAATGTTAATGCTAATTTCTAAATGGTCTTGTTGATGGCGCTGTGGGGTAAATAGGACCCAAAAAAAACCCACTGGAAATAGTGTTTCATTTTTGTCTATGTTTAAAGGGTAAACTTACCAAAACCCAACCGTCGTATTCTGTCAAGCAAGAGATATAACGAACCTCTCTTTTTACTGGGATTATGCTCTCCTAGACCACCTGAGAGAAAGAAACATAAAAGGGAGTTATTTGAAGAATGCTGTAAGAGGGATTTCATAATGTTATGAGAACATTGTGTGGGTGGTGTTGTTAAGCATTGAGTAAACGCTACTGCTTATGCTGCCTTCACATCGGAATTATCAAAAATACCACTGGGGATCTCTGGGATAATTTTGATATTCAAGTTGCCGAGTTGGGCGGCTGCTGTGACTGGTATTCTTTGTTAGTTTTTTTTCCACAACAGCTACATCGCCTTGTCTTGTCGTTAAAGTAGTGCATATTTACATATATGAAAAATGTGTGATAAGTGTAATGTATGTTTAATAAGTGTTTTGTATGTTTTATACACAGCGAAAATAACCAGTAATTGACCAAAATTTCTGAATTGTCAGCAATCTGACTATCTAGCACGGTGAATGTTTATATTGTTGTCAATGAATGGGATGCTGGTTATCATTTTGGATTTAATACGATTTTCCAAATAAATAGGTACCAGAAGTACCAGAATGCGACAAGCTCGTAATCACAAGTGGGAAGTAGGAAATGTCCGATAGCATGTGAAGGCAGCAAAAAACCAAGTTTAAAATTGCACTAGTACCATTATAATGTTATATGAACATAGTCAGTTAGAGAAACTTCCATCACTGTCTGTCTGCCATTATCACACCTATTTTATCCATTTATCCTCACCTCTCCTCAGCCCCCATTCGCCACCCTCTTCTCCTTCATTCAACATCTCACCTACTCTGTTCTTTCACTCCCAGGGTTCTCACTGAACATCTCCATTCACACATTTCTGTTCCTCTGCTATCTTCCTTTTGCATTTATTGCCTCTCTCTCTCTCTCTGGAATTTCTCTGATGCGGACAGGAAAGTGAGGAACAAACAAAACTCTAAATCCAAGACAGGAAAAGTCTGAGCTTTGGCATTAATGTGCGCACAATCTCACACACATTGTACTGGCAGGTATACAAGTGTGTGCTGCTGTCTACATGACAGCATCCTGATAAATCTGGAAATATCCAAGGAGGACCTGTCCTGACTGGTTTGAACATGCATCAGTTCTCCTGCTAATCATGGTCCTGATGCAGTCTGCCCGTTTGCCCCGGGTGCACATCCTGTAACAACCCCACTCAGAACGGAAACGTGAAGCTGAATCCTTATTGTCTTTTTTGGTCTCACTTCCGTCTTTGTGCTGCCAAAGACTCAGACGATGATAAAGGTAATGTTGCTGACAATGCCACTACCAGCAAGGTGAAGTTCTATTAGTCTGTGATTAGTCATTACTCATACCAATGATTGTATCATGTTTTAGACACACTGACAGTTTGCCTTAACATGCCATTGGGAAAGACGTGCACACACACACATGACTGGTCAGCTTTTAGATAATAGCAAGGAAGGATTTTGTTAACAATATTTATTCTAACTTACAAAGAACCACACACACACACACACTTCTGCCCTTTTCTCATTACATAAGGAGTAAAAGACAAAGTCCTTGCTATGCAAACACACACACAGTTGTTTGCTGATGGTGCAGTGGAGTTGAGACAGGAGCATTTATCAAGTCTAATCACTTGAAGCTATAAACTCCCCAATAACTCCTCAATTTCCCCACACATTCTTCAACTTCAATATGACTTTAATGACTTTAAAATCACCCACAGCCCACAACACAATCATGGACATCTATTCCATCCCTATGACAGCACAGCATCTCAGCCTGATCAAGACATTATCCTAAATACACAATCCACAGAGGCTACTGACTGAGTGTGTGTGCCTGTTGTTGAAACTGCACAGAGCCCAGCGCTGGAGCAGAGAATTTGACGCCTGGAGGAAGGTCTGACATCAGGATGAAAAAAGCACATGAGAGGCTTCAAGGACTGAGTCAGACAGAAGCGCAAACCTTGAACTTGAACTTGACTGTAGAACGAGTCATTGTTATTGTTCTGACTGCACCAGAAACCATTCACAACCCTTAGCAGCTGCTGACTGCAGCTTTAACCTTGTCTACTGTACATCTGCTACTAAACATGTGCATCAGAATCTTAAACAAAACTGAGGACGTCTCAGTCAGTTGTGAACGCAGTAAGGGCTCAGAACGATTTACAGTCCGAGTCAGATTCAAACTGCTAAATCGCAAGTGTTTCACAAGTCTTAAAAAGAACTGGCTCATTAGAGTAATTTCTTTGCAATTTGACCAATTTTAAACTTTTGTTGACAGGTGGAGTCTGGAGCCCTGTGATATCTGATGTGTCTTACCAGATGTGTGTCCCTGTCTCGCATGTGACTGCTGCGAAAGCTCTATCGTCCCGTCGATCTGAAACATTTTCAGGTCCTCTTCATCCAAGGCAATATCTCCCCAAAATACAGCTGGAAAAAAGAAACAGAGAAGGATATTATTAGAGGACACAAACACACACTCCGGCAGCATCATAGATTGATGGTCTAAGTGCTGGCAGACACCATTACGACTCAGATCAGTGTGGCCTGAGCTATTGACTGATGCTAATTCAAGGTTTGCTGCATATGCAATCGATCGACAAGTTAACATGAGAGGAAACTTCTTGAGTTGTCAATTTTCCCTTTACTCTCGCACCCTCAGATGCGGATTAAAAATTAACAGGGGAGTGTCAGGGAACACATACATACTTCCTGTTGGGATCTTACCAACCCTGTTCATATAATGTCTGCATCACGCTTGTCCCAACATTTCTAATGTTCAACTACAGTCATGACGCATGACATCATACATCCTTAAATTAGCCTGTCGCCAAGCAAGTCATAGAGATGGCCATGAAAAAGGAGATAATACGCCATTTGTGTGTTGGAGTAGTTTTGGCAGGTCATTCACTCCTCAACCTTGATATAAAACAATAAACAATGAGGACCATGCTTTAAGCTATCTTGATTGTTCCATATTGGAATAAACTTTGCCGTTGTGCATGCATGTGTGTGAGCATATGCGTACGTACACGTAACGGTGAACCGCACTATTGTTTGTGAGTGTATGCGCACGTGTGTATACAAGCATCCATCCCTCCCCCATCAATTCCTTGGACATTGTTCGGCCTGAATCGGTGATTGTGCTCCGTATCACATTCATATAAAGCTGGAGTCTCCTGTGGATCACACCCTTCATAGAGAACTAATATTAGCACTGATCAAACCCCACTCCACACTCCACTTAACTGTGGGACTCCCTACCACTTTCACTGCACTTTAAAATAAATTCAAATATAAATTAAAAAAATGTATGAATGTAAATTTAATAAAAATGTAGTTTATATTTACATAAATGTAATTTCTTTTAATCAAATTTCACGTTTTACTTCCGGGGAACATTTAAAGGGAAATTATAAAGATGTTATAATTATACAGAAAATTCCAAGAAAAGCGTTCATTTTTTATATTTAAAGATGCAATTGCAAAGTTGACTTTTTACAGTAAATCACTGTGTGGTCTTGAATTGTTTTTTCCACATCACACACAGATATTTGTCCATCAGCACAGGTATACAAATCTAGCCTCTAGACAGCTAAGCATATTTCAGTTTCTGCTGAATAATTTTATATTTAAAAGCTGACATGAGGTCTATCTGCAGTTTTCATAACAGCCTTGACGGCGAGACTAGACAGCGTGAAATATGTCTCCATGTTAAGGCAAAGTGCCTTCGACTTGACCTCAGAGGAAAAGGCTTTGTGTTGAATTTGTACATTGATTTGGCAAGTATGGGAGTGAAGCCCAGTAATGCCTCAGCAATCATGTATTCGTTTAACGTCAATGAGTCTTTGACAGCACATCTTAACTTAGCACCAGTCAATAACTTCAGCCGTGATGATCGATAGACACATAGCAGTGGCTGTCTACTTAACAATCAAACTCTAGGGAGGGAATCAAATGGTTTGTGACTAACATGTAACCATCACAGTCAGTCACATGGGATTGTTAATTGTATAGTGTCTCTTTGATTGAAAGTTAAATGTTAAAAGTCGGATCAAACTCATAGATTAGCAGCTTTACATCTCCTCAAATGAGAACAAAGTGTCATCCGGGGTGGGTGGGGGGAGGGGGATACGTTTTGGCGAATATGAAATGCTAATCTCAATTCCAAGGATATTGTAGTGCGGTGGGAGGTATGTTTTAATCTGGGCGCAGTGATATCCGCAGATAGAATTGTGAATTAAAAATGGGAGATTATCCTGGAGGTCGCACTACAGTTCCAAATGAGATACACCAGGTTATCCTGGAAACATCCAAGTTATTCTCACTGTTTCCAATGAATGATTTAAGACAAGAGTTGAAGGAGAGTAGCCTATTGCTGTAACTAACTGGGCATCCACTTTGAGTGAACTTGTCTCACTAAAGAACAAAGACACTGAGAAATAGTTTTGCATTGCAAAAGTGTGATACATTCAGTTAACACTAAACAGCATAAACAGCATTTTTATTCATTATAAGTGGTGCTCTTCACACAATGCAGCATAACTATCCAACATTGTGGATAAAGCAAGAATATAAATATACTTACATTTAATAAATAAATAAAACATTGGTAAAAACATGGATAAAACACATTCAATATAATTGGAATTGTAAACGGTTTTCACTCAGAAATTGCTAGTAAACTGTACAAATAATTACAAGGAAACAAGAAATAACACATTTAATTAAATGTAGAAAAGTAGAATAAAACATAGGCTACTTTACTTCAAATATTTTTTGTAAAATATACAATAATCTTTATTAAGAATTCCCCAAAACTATTTCACAGTATTTTTTATGAATAACATCTTATAACTTCAAGTTTTGTTAAGATCAATTGTAATATTTAAATGTAAGAAACATGCTGTGTGTGAATGGATCCTTAGAAGGCAACTGTCTATGATATCAAGACAGCTCATTAGGCTTTAGAACAGAGCTGACAACTGTATACTTGAATGAATAATGGCCACTGATCACCTTCTCTTGTAGTCAATCCTTTCAGTTTAACAGACTGTTTTTATGTACACAGTGACAGCAGATGTTGTGGAGAATCCAGCAGGGAGGTTCTGATGAATGAGCTCAAAACATATGTTGACGCTTCATTGCTGTGATGTCAGTTTAATACCAAGAATCCCTTCCTCATTAAACCCACAGAAATACAGCTGAGACTGATGAATGAGTATCATGGGAGCTGAAGGATGAGTTGGGTGTTTCTGTTTGTCAGTGACACGCATAATCTGCGCCACATGTCAGAGAGACATGACGCAAAGCATTTTGGGTGACAGCCCAAAAAGCATTCCTGCGAACTTGATCACAGGAAGGATCAGGGACAGACAGACAAACTCAAACAAAAGCACAATTCCAATAACTGCTTGTTGTCACCTTGCATCCTCACAATGTTAAAAACAAACGTCTTGTTTTTGTCAGAACAATGACATTTCAGTGGATATACATGACACCTGACTAACTGAAAAAGCAATTTTTTTCAAGATTTTCACTGGTCCTGAGATTCAACTTAACCACAATCGAAAATGCTTTGGATCCCACCGCTCAAGAGAGTCCGGCTGAGTTATAAGCATCAAGGGCCCGTTTACACCTGGTATTAAAGGGATACTCCACTTTTTTTGGAATTAGGCTCATTTTAGAACTCCCCCGGAGTTAAACTGTTGAGTTTTACCGTTTTTGAATCCATTCAGCCGATCTCCGGTTCTGGCGGGCCCACTTTTAGCATAGCTTATCATACATCATTGAAGTGGACAAGACCATTAGCATTTCTCAAAAAAAAAAGACCAAAGTGTTTCGATATTTTTCCTATTTAAAACTTGACTCTTCTGTAGTTACATCGTGCACGAAGACCGACCGAAAATGTAAAGTTGCGATTTTCTAGGCTGATATGGCTAGGAACTATACTCTCATTCCTGCGTAATAATCAAGAAACATTACTGCCGTACCATGAGTGCAGCAGGCGCAAAGATATGACGCAGCGCCTGAAAATAGGCTACCTTCCGTCAACTGTGCTGCGTCATATCATAAACGGTAAAACTCAACAGTTTAACTCTGGGGGAGTTGTAAAATGAGCCCATTTCCCAAAAAAGTTGAGTATCCCTTTAAAATCTGTCTCTGTGAATCTGTGACGAGATCACAAGTGGTCAGCTGAGGCACATTGCAGTTAACACCTGGCAGTAACATGCATGTCTCCTGTGATTGGAGGGAAGGGTCACAGATTTTGAGACTACATTAATCACTCACTACGTCAATGTGTTACTGCATGTTTATAAGGTGCAAAAAAGAAATAGAAGCACAAAACGTCCACACATTTGTCTCCAAATATATATTTATGCAAAAACAGTATGTGATGCAATTGTGGCCAAAGATGCCTGCATGTGTATGGCAGTGGTGCTTTAAAGGGTATTCATTTAAAGATCTTAAAGTCTTATGCATGTAGTAGGGTTGTCACGGTACCAAAATGTCAGTAGTCAATACTAGGGATGCTAACCGATGACCGTTTGACCGATGGTTGACCGTCTCAACGTTAACTGATCAAAGTTGTCGGTAGTCGGTTAAAAAAAAAGTGATCTCTAAATTAGGCTATTATAGACAGTGGACTAAACGCTACTACAGTTAGCCATCTTATTCCAAGATATTTTTGTGTGTAGTGAACATATCCCTCACACTCAATTTTTCATAACTCGCCTGTTTGTACTTAATAAACCAATAAAAACATTTGGCGCGAGGTCACAGCGTTTGGGTTTGCACGCTCACAAGGTTTGCGAAAAGTAAAGGCTACAGGCTAAAACACTCGAGGTTAGAGCCAGGGCAGACGACAGGATGAAGCGTGCAAAGAAAAGTAGTGTGTGGGACCATTTCACCAAAAAGATTGACACAGTAAGTTGCAACTTGTGTGATACAGTGCTTAAATACAGTAGTAATACTGTAGAAATACATTACATCTACATTTCAGTGGTAACAGATAAGGTGATGATGATCATCATCTTTCTTTATTATTGTTAGCACTAACGTTACCTCAAACTAAGTCTCTTCGGAGCTGTCATTTTCTTAAATGAGACGCTGCAATGTTTCAAATGAGCTTCTAACGCTAGACTAACGCCTTTATTTTCAACGCGATCACCTTGTACCCAAACCATTTCAAAACTAAGGAGCCATTTGCCCTCCGATTACATACAAGCTCCTCGGCGCCGCATTTGCGGGACTCATTTTTCGCGCTGTAGGGGATTTTAAAAACGTGACGTGAGTGGAAGCGCGACACCGGCAGTGTGTGTGTGTGTGTGTGTGTGTGTGTGTGTGTGTGTGTGTGTGTGTGTGTGCGAGCAGGAGGCAGAGAGAGATGCGACAGAGTTGCGAAATTGCAGGCGCGGCTCGAAATGGCTGTTATTTCAAATAGCGTGGCATATTTTAAACTAATCGGTTAACCGGTTTCAACCGGCTAATGAGGCTCAGTGGTCGGTCAAGAAAATTTATAGTTTTCGCCATCCCTAGTCAATACCAATACCAGTAAAATTTCACGGTTCTCTGTACCAATTTAGGTACCAGAGCAAAAACTGTTAAATTAAGTAGTACTTTAAAATTTTGTCCCATTTTTTTGTCTCGTCCGTTAACTATCACCGTCAAACATTGCAGTTTTCAATTCAATCGTGCATTATAATACTGCTGTCAATTCAGAAACTTTGCAGTTTACTTAGCAGCATGAAAAACTAAACTTGCATTCAGATTGTGATTGGGTAATAAATAGAGATGCACCGATTACAATTTTCTAGGCCGATTCTAATTTCCGATTTTTCATGAGTTTGGCCTGCTCGATACCGATTTTAGCCGATTCCGATTAAATTTTTTCTAACCACTTTACAGCAAACACAAATGTTTATTTTCTATATTTTCTTTAATAGAACATTTCACATAGAACATGGAACATTTTTTGAACAAATTAAATAAAATAGAACTATATAAATTATTACTCCTGGTGTGGGAAATTCACACATATCTAGTGCAGTGTTATGGTATGGAAGAACCATTTTCACTTCCAATATTCAACTAAAAAGAAAACAGGTAATGGCAATAAAATAATATATAAATAGCAAATAAAAATAAAATAAATATAGCCTTGCAGTATAAAGATGTTTCTCAACACACACACACAGTCCTAAAGCGATTTTACATAGATGTATCCTTCACTGTATTTGATATCCCACAATCCTGTGCTTTCTAATCTGTGCTAGTTGAGCTAAAAAATAGAGATGGTGTCTAAAAATGGTGGTCAGTTTGTGTATAAATGTACGTTTTGGACCACATTTTCCACCGCTGATATCATTTCAAGGCAAGCGAGATATTACTATTGTAGTAATTAAAAATTCGTTTAGTTTTCACCTCAGCTCTCTATTTTGTTATAGATCATTGAACAACTGCCTCTGAAGTCTGTCCGAAATCAGTTTCATGAGAAACCTTCATGCGCAAGCGCTGCCTGCCAAGTCACTATTTAAACTCACAAACACTATTTAAATCAGTTATTCACTTATCTAAAAACATCCACCATACTGTATGCTACTATTATTTTTCTTTCTGCAAACGTAGAGATTTTTGCTTTTGAGCTATAATTCAAAATTTGCACGTTTACCTGTTCATGGTCTACCACAGTCTTATCCAGTGCTTGCATTTTTCCGAGATTACTGGCTGGTTTTAGGAACAGAACGTACCATAACAACACCTTGTTACCATAATGCTGGAAATTTGCCGAAAAAATAAGATTTGTACTGTATATCATAGTCAGTTCAGTAAGTTTTTTGGTCGAAATGGCGAATAACAACAAGGCTTATAAGTGCAACGATTTGATTGAATATTTGCATATTCTGGAGCCAATTTATATCTGTATTTATCAATGACTACTTGTGATTGTCCAAAGCTGATCTTAATACTGGTCTGGCAGAGACCACTTAAACAAAAGCAATCACTGTCCTCACACTCTCAGAAAATGCACGACTGTCAGACAGACAAAGTGACAAAGTTCAGTTAGTGCAACTGTCGGAGCATCAAATAACCATTTCACACGTCAGTATGTGTAAAGCCATGATTGTTTAATTAGCGAAACACAATCTAGGAGGAAGTGTGCGGATTGCTGACTCATTATTCCCTGCTCCAAAACAAACAGTCCATGGCGAAACAGAGTGCTGACACTGGAATATTTGGGAATTTTCGGAAGCTGGCTGTCCGGTCAGAGTGCTCCTGGAAAATCCTTTTTCAAACTCGACTCCACTGACCATCTCTATTTTACATATATAACAACTCATCTACTCTGATTACAAGCTGATTTCAGAGAAAAGTACAAGTAAATGCAGTCAAAGAGTCAAGAGCAGTCTGATGAGGTCTTGAATGCTTTGAATTTTAATGTGAGTGTCGAGACATGTGAAGGCAGGCTGATGTCATGTGTGATGTGCTTTACATTCAAGTAATACTCAGTCAATTTGTCAGTGTATAATCAAATTCAGTATATTGTTCCACACAACTCTATACATCAACTTTTGCATTGCAGACACTTACAATACAACAGCTAGTGAAAGTTGTTTTCCTTGTTACTCACTATTGCTGCTTTGCAGTGAGCACTGTTTTATGAAAAAAAACTCTTTGTAAGGGGCATGAATGAAGTTCGTGTGTGTGTGTGTGTGTGTGTGTGGGTGTGTGTGTGTGTGTGTGTGTGTGTGTGTGTGTGTGTGTGTGTGTGTGTGTGTGTGTGTGTGTGTGTGTGTGTGTGTGTGTGTGTGAGAGAGAGAGAGAGAGAGAGAGAGAGAGAGAGAGAGACAGAGAGAGAGACAGATTCTTCTCAAGCTAAGTGGCAGGATGCAGGCTACCAGGAAGAGATAAGTGCCTGAATGAAGTGGGCTCCCACATTCGCCACACACACGCACACATACACACACAGTGAGGGAAATCAGCATACAAAGAGATGGAAATGTGTTTAGTGCACTCTAATGGCATGAGATAAGCACACGGCCAAATATTCACATTCTGTTTTCCCAAGAACAACAGCAGCAAGATGATCAACCACACAAAGTCATTTCCACTGTACAATCACACATATACAAGGTCTTAAGCAATATGTAAACAGATGGCCATGCATCTGACACGTATGAAGAGGTGGAATTTCACCCAGCTGCACCATGTACTGTAATATAAAATAATCAGTTACACTGACTCAAAGATTAAATGAGAGAGCAGACTACTGTCAGACTGACATGAGTCACTCCCGCACATTCATCTGACCAGCTGTTCCAGTACTACAGTGTCTGTATGCAGAGTCCAAAATTAAAACCAAGTACCAAATGTGGTTAAAAATTGGCTTTGGTTAATAAATGAAACAGTGTTACTCAAAGTGGCTCTATAAGGGGTTACACTGTAAAAAGCTGATTTGTGAAAATGGTAGATTTCGCTCATGTCAAATCAAGTCAAATATATTTGTACAGCGCTTTTCATAATACAAAAATTTAAAATCAGCTTTACAAAAATCATGTTTATAATATCTTAATATCTTTATGCCTTAAATGGATAGTTCATACAAAATTATGTCATCATTTACTCACCCTCAAGTTGTTCCATCCAAACTTGTATGAATTTCTTTCTTCTGCGGAACACAAAAGGTATTTTGAAGAATATGGGTAACTAAAAATTTTCATGGAAGTCAATGGGGTCCATCAACTGTTTGGTTACTGACATTCTTCAAAATATCTTCTTTTGTGTTCAGCAGAAGAAATAAATTCATACAAGTTTGCAACAACTTGAGAGTGAGTAAATGATGACAGAATTTCCATTTTGGGGTGAACTATCCCTTTAAAGTCTTTAAACAGTTTAATTTAGCAGATTAGAACTGGGCGTTACTATAGTTTACATTTTGCAGCAATACAAGCAATGGAGCAGTTGAGATATGCTGTATGTATAGTATATTGTCATGTGTGTATATGTCAACCTATATGTGAGTATGTATTAGGAATAGGCATTTTTCAGAAATATTGCATTTGAATATTCGGGCTCATAAAAATCGAAAATTCGAATATTCGTTTATTTTAAATTACGTTTAACGAAAAAGTTAATTTTTTAAACTTACATTTTTGTTTTTTAAGTTATTGTCCCCATTTCTGAACAATTTTACGATTAGGCAAAATACACAACACAACAAGCTACAATATATGTTAATGTTTTCTTTAAACATTAAATAGGCCTATATGTGTAAACAAAAAATATAAAGAACAAAAGCACCTCAAAGAGCGCGAACGGAAAAAAACAGTGTTCTAAGTTTCTAACAGCACTTTGCGTTATCTGTTCTTAAACCTCCTTCAACGAAACTTAAAGGTAGTATAGTCTCAAAATCATTTTACTATTAGATAAGTTATCATCTCGGATCACGAGGGGTCCAGCTGCGCTTACCTGCATTCGTGAATGAGGTGATGGACAGCTACCTTTCCTCATTCGACTGGTGCTTGTATTTCATGTGATTTCTCATTGTGGCTATGATATTATAACTCAAATTCATTCATTAATTTGATCAAAAGTAATTCCATTTAGTAAGATCATTTAGTAAAGATCATTTCCAACTACGCGAGGCAGACGACAACATTATGTGATCAAATACAAACAACTTGAAAACACGTTCCACCACTTCCACAGCGCCACCCCGTGCATTTAACTAACTGCTAGATAGTGCTTGGGACTTATCATGGATTCACTGCATTTGCGGCCAGCAAAGCAACGTAGTAAAATTTGAATAGTATTTTATTTTTCGAATAATAATTACAGATTGAATATTCAAAAATTGGAATATATTCGTGCATACCCCTAATATGTAAGCGGATAAAGTTGAACATACATGACAAAGATCAAATTAACCCTTTCCCCAGTGAACACGGAAAATTCCGTTATTTATGAGAAAACGCTTCCCCGCTAAACACGGAATTTTCCTGGTTTTGGTGTTTTCACTGTTATACGCTACGACGCATCTTCTAAAAGAGTACTGAATCTTCTAATCAAAACACATGCGAAGAAGACGCAGAAACAAGCAATCTCATATGTAATCATATGCATATGTAAAATAACACGATCACCAACATTAAACAGCATATAAATCAGAACTGCTTAATGTTACTGAATGAAATGTCAACCCAGGATGAGTTACAGGACTGTGCAAGCATTAGGAGTGTTGATGGACTTAATTTACTCTATCTATGTTTAGATCATCTATCTGAATCCCATCTTGACAAAAACTTGATTTTCTCAGCTTTTTGCTTTTTTTTAACGAAACGTAACTTATTCAAGTGTTGATAAAAAAAAGAAGGCATGAAGCTAGAATAAAACTTTTTTTTTAAAGCAGAGGAGCTGTTCTTTCTTTTGATATATTATATGTTTAGATATTCAGACAAAAAATAGTCTAGGGGTCATGAAATTTTTGTGAAAATGATCAAAAACATCATTTGCTATATTCATTACATTTTCTCAAACTACTCGCCATTGTCAGTGATAGTTTGCCATTGTCAGTGATAGTAAAAGTTTTTTCTCCTGTGTGTGAAGACATCATCGCTGGAAGTAGTTCTCAGCCATTAGAGAGCATAATTCTGCTGTTCACCTAAACTTAAGGACTACTACAACTCCACAAAATCAAGCACTTCCCTCTATGAAACTAATGGGAAAAAATGAATGTGTAGCCAATGAAGATATAGTGAGGAATGTAGTGCAGAAAGTATCTGAGAGGAGCTGCAAACATTACAAGTGAACAATATAAAGAAGAAAAAAAATGTAATAGTAATAGTAGGCCTATAGAGTTTTAGTAGGTGTTGTGTACTTTGATGGGCGATCCATTACTACAGCTTTTTGTATACCATCCCATTTTGCATTTGTATTACTCTTTACTTACTATATTACTTTATTTAGCTGACTTTATATATTTTCTGTATTGTATATTTCACTACTAGTATTGTGGCAAAAAAACTAAATGCTGACAATAATGCCAATAAAGCTTTGTTGGCTCGAAATGAAAACGCACATCAGCTTCTTTCTTTTTTTTTTTTTTTTTTGCGTGTTTGCCCCTTAAGCTAAGCCTGTCCGCATACACTCCCAGTATACTCCCTCGGGTTTGTTTATGTTTCTCTTGCCTAAACAAGGAGGCGTAGGCTAAATTTGCATAATCAGAAAAGATTGGTTATTCTGTGGCAACAGTGTAGTTAGGTTTACAATGTCTTAAGATAACAGAAACAGATAACATCACCTAATGACTGTATAATGTAACTAGCCCTTTAGTGACCTATTGAAACCAATAGAGCTCCTGGTTTCTGTAAACACAAACCAAAGTCCTCAACAAAGCACTTACCTCATTAATGGAGCTAATAGCCTTCTGTTATGTCAACCAAAACAAACCATTACCAGAAACTCATGAAGGTGATAGGCTACACCTTGAACATACAGAAGTAAAATTGTACGTGTTTCAGGTTTTGCAACCCTTTGGCTGAAATTTCTAAATATGTGCAATGAACAACTGGAATACTGAACCAAAAAAACTTGCCTTACCAAATAGGGCTGCATTATATTGGAACAATTTCAACAGATGACCTAAATAGCTCTATTTTGGAAAAAAATTATTGTTCTGGAATGATTGGGGTGATTTTGTAGAAAGTGAATCTGCATAAAAAATAATAAACGCATTACAAGCATTGATAAATACAATAGAACACAGATACCATTGAAACAAACAGTGATTTATGTTTTTCAGGTAAGTCTAACAGTATTCAGGTACAAATGTAAAAATAACATCGCTTAATCTTCACCATATAAGTAAAATTAGGGCTGCCCTCGACTAAAGATTTTTCTAGTTTTCTAGTCGACTAATCACACGTGTATTAATAAGCCAAATCATAATAATGAGCCTTTAATTACCTATCCAAAGCCTAATCAGCGCTCAAGCTCACGCATGAAGCTTGCCACGGCAAAAGTATAATGATTGTGAATGTGTCGTGAAAAAACAGCAAGGAGATTGTCTGAACATTTTAATAATTTATAGATATAGTGTTTTCGGCTGCAGTGATGAAGTTAAAGATGCTGACTCGTCATCTCTGCAGTAGTGCACGCAGCTATTTGCACGTTTCATAACATAATCTGAGAATATTTGTTTTCCATTTGAATCGGTTCATTTACAAATAGAAATTTCAAGCTTTCAATAGTGTCTGTGAGGAAAGTTCACGCTGAGTTTCGGTTTATTTCTTGACGCGCTCAAGTTCACAGAGAGCTACAGAAAGCGCATCCTGATTGTTTTCTATATTTTACAAAAGCAGAACATTTAGTTATTGTGAGTGCACACAAATAAAATTTGCCAGTTTCGAATGACGTATTAGGCTACTCTAAGACCAAAAGTGATCGAGTCAATAATAGCTTCAACACTCCGCACAAACACTTGAATATGCGCCTAATAATAGCACACATTTATATAGGTTAACATTAAAGCCAGAAGTCATGTAAAGTGGCTACTACTTACATGTTTCAAAAATGATAAACCATATTTGGTATCTGTGTTTTCCTGCCATTATTGTAATTACCACAAGGAACCGCCGTTAACAACCTGTCCCTCGCAGACTGGTCCACTAAGCCTCTTCTAGTTAACTAACGATTAGTCGTCTATTAAGGGGCAGCCCTAAGTAAAATATATTTAATAATTGTTCAAGCTATTTAAGTCATTTTCTTTTTGTATTTTTGTTGTATGATTAAAATTAGCAGGAATTTTATGCGGCTGTCACTTTAAGAGATAGGCTAAAGCACGGATCCAATTTAATGATTTGCGATGCGAAAGAGAACGGAATTCAGTGTTCGCTTGCTTTGTACTTGGCTTTGTATGTGCACACAGAAAACAGCAAGCGGGTTTCGAATTTGCGTCTTCTTGCATTCAAATTATTTAAAATAGCTTGAATGTTTAAACTGACGGTACCTAAAACATGTGATAAAAAAGTGATAAAAAAATTATAAACTTTCCCTCTATGATGGTTAAACATTTATGCCTTTCGAACTGTGGGGCCTGGTCCGTATGGATCACGTATCAACGACGATCCCTTTACTTATCACACTTCCTGTCACTGATGTGCACATCACGATATTGATGCTAAAAGGATATATCGTGCTATACTGGTAATACCAAACTCTGCTACTTCGCTTTGCTTCATAGTCAGAGTCTTGAATGGCATCATTGAAAAGTGTTTTCTTTATCACCGGGGGGCACTTGTCTGAAGTATAAAATCATTGGTTACCCGTAAGCCAATCACATAACGTTTGGTTATGACGTGTGTTATTCGCCAGCTCAACCGCATCAAACTTCCACTGTAAACACATGTATGATGCGAAAACTAAACCATCGAGCGAAATACCTGATGGAACATGCCTGGCCGAGTTTTGCTGCCTCCTTAACCTGATCCTCCATGAGTGCAACCAAGGGGGAAACAATCACAACTATCGCCTTGCCGGCCTTTGGCCTCCCCAGTTTCTCGCTGACGATCGGTAATATTTGATACATTAAACTTTTACCAAAACCTGTCGGGAGTAGGGCCACGACATCACCTCCATTCAAAATATTTACCAAACACTCTTCTTGTTCGGCCTTCAGTTTGGGAATGGCAGGAATATTCTCCACAACAGGGCAAATTGTTTCCTGTGTCTCCATATCCGTGGTCGTTTTCGATTTCCCCAATCTTAAACTCAGCGCTTAGCGTCTGCGTCACGGCTCTCAGCCCGCCCTCTGTTCGTTGATTGGTCGGCTGTTTTCAGGCCGGAGGAAAGCTGAGAGACATGTCGATGTCTCAGACTAAGTACAGAAGCGAAATGAAATTGAGCAGAAGTACGAAGTCTGACGTAGTCAGGCTAATATCGTGCAGCCCAAACACCAAACCCTTCCATATAGTTATTAAGGAAGTGAATAATGTCTTAATTTATATCTACAAGTGCCATAACAAGAATTTTATTGGCATGGTTAGGCCTAGTCTACATAAAGAGAAAAATATATTTAAGTGTGTGTGTGTGTGTGTGTGTGTGTGTGTGTGTGTGTGTGTGTGTGTGTGTGTGTGTGTGTGTGTGTGTGTGTGTGTGTGTGTGTGTGTGTGTGTGTGTGTGTGTGTGTGTGTGTGTGTGTGTTATGTCAAATACTTCTGACCAAGGTTTAATACTATAAGCTTGCACACAATTAAGCTAAATTTTGGTCCATTCATCTGAAAGGCACAGAAGCTCCCCCCATTGACACCTTAAATTTAATTAGCATGGCTTTTTCTGCTAACACCCCAACACAGCGCAGATATGCTAATGCAAGGCTACACTGCAAATGCGTAGGTAAAATGCTCAATCAGCTAAGAGAGGTGCGAGAGCTGGATCGAACACGCTCAATGACCTGAACAGTTTTTGGACGGTCAGCATTTCACCTGGTATGATGCAAAGATCTTTAAGCACTGTAACTCAAACATTTCCACTAATGCATGCATATAACGACTGTAGCAACTACATATAAAGTTGTGGTTTATTAATTACAACTGTTAAAACTTTCATTTGAATATTAACATCATGATATTTTAGAGCATTGTTTTATCTTGGGGCCATTGTCAAGAGTAGACTGAATATTAATGGTAGCTTGTGATAGCACATTAACCATATATGAAATATTATCCTGAGTTGGACATTCAGTCATCTTGAGTGTACACTGGTATTTATAAAGGAGCCAGCTGGGTACATGTTCATACATATTGTACAGGCTATTGTTTACTAGTACTAACAATATGAATTAGGATCGCCTGAATATGTGACATAAATCTGACAGAATCTCTGTGTAATAGAGATTAAAAGTGTTTTTCTAAGTCTATTTATTTATGCATGTGCTTAAAGGTTGTGTGATGATGTCGTCCACCCTTTCCCTGTTGTACTGCTATCAATGAGCCTGTCAAATTTCTGGGCTGAATATTTCAGTTTGGAAAAACCGAGGTCCTCCCTGTAACTGCCAAACATTCATACTCCTACATGCATACACCCAAACATAGGCACATTAATCCAAACATACATACACACTGCAAGCATACAAACACTCTTGCAATCCAAAGCTTTTTTGTCATTCTCATAAGTAATCCATATTACTTGTGTGTACAGTACAGTATGTATGCCCTCTGCGTGTATACATCTGTCTCATGAAGGCCTGGAAACAATGCCAACACATTGCAGCGGAGAAACAAATGTTCAGATTTATAGTTCCTGAGTAAACATGATATATACACAAAGGAAAAAAAGAAAGAGAATGAGGAGAGGGAGATTTGTGAGTGAATCTGTGTGTTTGCATTGGAGAGAGAGAAGAACAGAGCAATTTTACAAAATGTAACTGCAGACAGTGCATTTAAACATCTGCTCTGTCTTAGGTTGAGTTTACTTACACACCCAAAAGAGAACAGGGTGAAAAACAAATCATAATAATGGCCTTATGATAATCTGTATGAATATGTTTCAACATAAAGATACAAATACATAAACATGCCACTCCTGAAATACACTCTACATACATACACACACTGTCCCTGTAATCTTGTGCGTCTGTAATCTTTACAGTTTAATCCTCCATTAAAATATCTATAGATGTCAATCCCACTAAATCTGTAATCATTACACTACATAAATGTAAAATGCAATAATAACATTTATTAAATGCATATAAAAGCCACGGATTACTTGCATTTACTCGTTCTTTTTTCTTACTAAATAAAAATATGTATTGCAATAACAGTCAGTCCTGCCAGCTGTCAGCATGATAAACACAGGTTCAGATGGACTGAGTGAGCCCAGTTTCACATTCGCTAGATTGATACAATAATTAAATCAAATATATTGTAAATTGTGCACCCGCGCCCATACCTGCACGGACAAACGTGCGCGCGAATAGCACGGGTTTATGACAGAGAAGCGCACGTGGCCTCGCTAGCCGCGAGATCATCCTTGGAGAAACCGAATTTGCGGGCTAGATAATATCAGCGAAGGAGGAGGGCTCGATATTTCTACGTCAAAAGAAAAGAAAAGATAAATAAAAAGAGGAGTCGCTGATGCTCCTGTAGCCTACCAGAGGACTCTGAGACGCGCGTCTCCGCGTATAAAAAAACATCTAAAGTTTGTGAATAACATGCACCGCAACTCATACGTTTATCACCATGCAGCATCGCGAGAGGCGCAAATAGGTGTGCTTCGTCCTTTTATCACCTCACAAAAAAGTGTTAACACATCAAAAGCTAGGACAAATTGCATAAAAAAGCGTCTTACCGGCTTTGCATGGATCCTTGTAGTCTATCGTCTCTGTTTTCTCCTCTTCGTAATAATCATAACTGTCATCATAATCTAAACAGCTGTGCACGGACACTTTGCCCCAAAAAGTCAAGCCGGCCAGCAGTAGTGTGATCCAATTCATTTTACCGGTCAGTGCAGGGTGAATGTAGTCCATCTGAAGTTTGAATGAGCGCGGATCAAAGTGGAGTGTCTCGTAAGAGTCCGGTAGTGGTGAATTTAGCGCTACACGCGCCGTGAGGACATCATCTTGTTCATTATCATCATTGGTCCGGTTCGACAGACGGGGCAGGGCCGTCAGTGTCGCGGCATCTCAGCTGGACGACAGATACCAGCTCACTTTTCTTTTCTCTTGCAGTCAGGTTTCCTGAAGAGGGAGAGCTGCAATGAAGGTCAGTCTTTAAATGAAATGAAGTCACTGGAGACAGAGGGTGAGACATGATATACATTTAAATTAATATTTAAATGAAGATGTTTAGCCTAACATACTATTTAAATTAACCTGAGCAGAGTGTACACACCATACAGTACAGTAGTTTTAAAAAAACATAGATAGATAGATAGATAGATAGATAGATAGATAGATAGATAGATAGATAGCCTATATAGATAGATAGATATTTTACACTCTATCAGAAACTTTAAGAACAGACATATTTTTTCGTGCATTATAAACACAGGAAACAAGGCTATCTGGTTTACTTTAAACAATGGCAGATTTCACCCAAAATGAGCCGGTAGCTGTAAAAGTCACACGTTAACTAAAATTTGCGCAATAATCCGGCAAATGAACTGTTTTTTTCCGTCGCCTATACAAAACTTCAGGATGTAACGTAAGTTCCATGTAGGTGAGATCGTATTTAAAATCTGTTATAAATACAATAGTTGCTTTATTAGGAGGTGACAGTAAAAGCGGCCATTGTGTGATATTTAACCAACCTATTTAACTCCCCTCATAAAGTAGGTCTCTCTCACACACACTCACACACACATATACACGTCTCTGAAATAAAAGCAGTTTCTCAGTGTGTAATTTGCTGCGTGTAGCTGCTTTAATTTGGTCAGTGTGTGTGGACCTCAAAATAGCTGCAGCCAGCTGTAACAAGGAAGTCAAGAAATAGGCTAATATACTAGATGAAATAAGTGAGCAGGTTATAGCTGATTTTTTTTTTCATTCAACACATCTTTTGCAGAATGAATAAACTTCTCTGACTAATAGAGTCACTTTCAAAACGCCGAAAGGACTCACGAAGACGGCTTTGAACTCGTTTATCCAATCTCAGGTCCTGACTAATACAATTTGCCGTCGATAACCCTGGGGCCTTCAGGTAGGCTACTCTACTAACGTCTATTTACCTCAGGAGAGTTCACGGCGAAGCCGGTCCGATTTAAGCGCAATCGTCATATCAACAGACCAGAGCGCAAGTAGCCTATGGAGGAGCAGGAGCGAGAAGAGACTCGAACCTTTACCGCGCGCTACTTTACAAACATAAAGAATCGACGCGCTGTAGTTTAACACTGTGGCGTCAAACCTTGTTAAAATGTGAGAGAGACGGAGCTTACCTCAGAGAATGCCCTCAGGGTCTAGTGTTTTACAGCCTCAAAGCGCAGGCTCATCCTGAGTACTGCCCTCATATTCCCCCTCTCTCTCTCTTTCTCTCTCTCCCTCCCTCTCTCTCTCTGGAAACACTTCAACCACAGCCATTGGAATATTAAAGTGAGCTTGCTGACTGGTACCGCTTATTCCAAACGTGCCCATTTCGCTGGAGATTAACGCGACTCTCTACTTCTCTCTCTCTCCTGACACACACATACACACAGATTAGTCCCCCCCCCCCCCCCCTCACGGCAAGGTAACTGTGTGTTGACGTCACGCCATCAATTCATCAAGCCATGCCTCACTTGACAAAAAATTGTGTTTGTAAACGAGCTTTACTGTGGTTAAAATGACTACAGCATGCATGTTTGGCTGCTAACAGTCCATTTGTGCATCCTGATAAGTCAGAGAGAGTATAGCAAACAACGCAGTGCAAAGATGCTTTTGACAGGAGGGGAATCCCCTGATAAATGGAGCAGGGAACATACTCTGAAGCTTTCTGAGTATGTTTGAGTGCATGCGAGTGTATGTGTGTGTAGATAAGGTGTTGCCATATTGTGGGGATCAGAGTTACAAAATAGTAAATGGAGAAAGGTTTGAGAGATTTGAGTTAGAGTTATGGGATAAAAAATATAATTAGATCCATCTAAACAACATTTAATTTTAATTAATAGAAGAAGAAGAAAAATAACATACATAATTGAATATAAATATCAAAATCAGATTATATAAATGAAAACACATTATTAAAAAATATTAATGTCATAAAAAGTAAGAATCTGTTTCTAAAATAATAAAGGAGATATATGAAATGATCGGTTAACAATCATTACAGACTGTTTCTGGAGGACTAAAATATATTACAGTATGAAAGATAAGGATTAAGTACATCTATATGATGTTTTATTTACAAAGTTCGAGAGGAACATATTCAAATGATATCCAATCAGCACGAGAGAAGGCCAATATATACACACAGTCGACTCACCTTTCCTTGACAGGGGGGGAGTAGCTCTGGGTTCGGGCCAAATTCCGAGCTCGGAGCCCGCCTCCCCTTGCCAGCACTACAAATACGTATACCCTTTTACTCTATCCGTTTATATGTAAGTGTGAACTCGTGAAGTTTTGTCCGTAATTAGGCTACCGATAGATTGTAAACGTTTGTGTATGGGTTTGGCTAAACTGAATTTTTGTGAATGTCCTCACAAATATAGCCTAGTGAAGCATATTGAAAACCATCTTGTGAATGTGAGGACACCTGAGGCGGTCTTCATTATTTGAAATGGTCATTAATCAGCCAAGAAAAACGTATGTTTACACGACAGTGATGCACTAAAAACGGAAAAGTCTTTCCTTTACGTTTTTTAAAGGTTTTGCGTCCAGACAACTATGTTGTCAAAATGACCAGCGAAAACGACTAAAAACGCTGTATTATGCCAGGCGGCGATGACACTTTGTAAAGAAACACTACGTGCCTATAAACTGAACATCTAATACGCATATGATATCACTGTTTTTACAAATTCACATTTTTTTAGTTTACACAGAGACTAAAACGATATTGGGTTAGGCACTTTGAACCCCCGTTTTCAAAAGTTTGCATTTTCAGGTCCCCAAAACGCTGTTGTTGTGTAAATGAAAGGCCAAATCGCATAAAAAGTTTTTTTGTTTTTACTTAAAAACGGTGTCATGTAAATGGAAATGGCCTCTTAAATCACCTGGGGTCCATTCTTTGTACCCTGTTTAATAGCCTACATCTGAGATGATTTGACAGATGCCAGAACCGATCTCTGGCTAAATTGGTTATTCAAACAAATTTGCTGATTTGATTAAATATCTTGATTAGGTTGTCTGAGATTACTGCCCGTTCTTCTGTTCATTGAAAAGAGCAGATATATCAATACTCGAAACCATGATCTGATCCATGATGAATAATTTCTGCCCCGTGGATGTCAGCTGCTAAATATGTGACCCTGGACCACAAAATTAGTCACAAGGGTCAAGGGTCAATTTTTTTTAATTGAGATGTATACATAAAATGTTCACATGAAAGTTGAATAAATAAGCTTTCCATTAATGTATGGTTTGTTAGGATAGGACCATATTTGGCTGAGGTACAGCTATTTGAAAATCTGGAATTTGAGGGTGCAAAAAAATCTAAACATTGAGAAAATCGCCTTTAAAGTTGTCCATTTATGTTCGCGATTTTGCTGCATTCACTCTCAAAAATAATTGTTTTATATATTTCCGTTAGGAAATGTACAAAATATTTTCATGGAACATGATCTTTACTTAATTTCCTAAAGATTTTTGGCATAAAAGAAAAATCTATCATTTTGACCCATACAATGTATTGTTGGCCATTGCCACAAATATACTCGTGCGACTTATGACTGGTTCTGTGGTCCAGGGTCACATATTGCATTTGATAAGACATTTTCCATTAAAATTAATAACCTAATTAAAGGTGGCCAATCAACTCAGGATTTTAAAAAATGTGCTACTATTATGAGTCCTTATGGAAATCACCACATTTGACTAAATACACCACTTAGAATAATCATACTGTATGTGACCAGGTAAGGTGTAAAAAATAAGGCTCTATAAGGGAAAAAAATAAGGAAAAAATTCCACTCCATAGAATCCACACATACAGGAAACAAGGTAAATGTGTCACATACTAGGAGAAAATGAGGCTTTGAGCTCTTAAACCTAAAATGTTTGAATTGCTCTACTGGAATCTCAACACAGTTCTTACACAGTACTTCAGCACTAATCAGAGGTCTATTCCCGGACTTTAATGGATCACATCTGATCCACAGTAACCTCAGCAGAATTCAACCGTTCATTGGGATGGAGACATACGTGAGAAAAAATAAATAAATAAAGAGGTTATTAGCATGGAGCTATCAGATTGACTAACAAAAATATGTATAGTTTACATAACAAATTAGAAAACTTTCATACTCGCAAGTTGCTCTAATCAAAAGATGTAGTACATTTAAATAAACAGAGCAACAGTTTTAGGAGCAATCGAAATTGAAGTTACAAAAGAGATATACGGTACAGAGATGAATACATGTTAACTAAACTAAAAATTATTTCCTTATTTTCTAATCTGTAAAACGCTTTGTAAACTCTTTATATTAAAGCAAAATCACATTAACAAGAAACAGCCATACTGATATATGGTCATTACACACACTTGCCAATGATATTGTTTTTATACAACAACTATATCTTGAACATTGGGAGGATCAAACAATTTTTGGTCTGGAGTCACAAATGTAATGGTCCTTTTTGGTTCTTAATGTAATAAAGGCCCAAATTTTAACCTTTTGCATTTGGCACAAATTTTCACGTTTTCAAACCCACGTAGAACACAGAGCTTTTTTGGCTTTTAGGCCGATTGAGCATGATGAATCGATGTCAGAGCCGTTGGTGAGAGAGACCACTCTGATTGGCAGTTCAGTTTAGTGAAGCAGTGCACAAGAAGAAAAACGAAGAAACGAAAGCAAGAAAATGCTCAAGTCAAGAGGGCACACATCAGAAGACTTTTCCGTTCAAATGTTTTAATTTGGTATTTCAGCAGAAGATAAATTGTAACTACACTTTTTTATATATACAACAAATACAACTTACATCCTAACAAATATGCATAAATAAAATAAATAAAATAAAATAAAATAATCCAACCTCACCCAAAAGCTCAACCCAAAGTGCTATCCACTGGTCCAGCAGGTTATGAAGGCATAGTAAACATTAATCACTAGATTGCAGAAAAGAAATAACAGGTACAGAAGGCTTTTCTATACATCTTCATCCTACCTGAGCATTCCAATATAAAAATAGGCTATTTTCATAATGGCCGTCTAGAATGACGAAAGTAAAAACCAACTGATCAACATGATTCATATTCAAAATCAGGTCTGTCACAATTCCTTGATTAAAGTCAAGTGCTTGATTTAAAAAAAAATTCAACAAATTGGTTCAATCAAATTAACTTTTATGAGTATTTAGAACATTCTTTTTCTTTTAAATGCACCAAACTGACAAATCTTAAAGGGATAGTTCACCCAAAAATGAAAATTCTGTCAGCTCACACTGGCTCAATATTACGTTTATCAAGCGACGAGAATACTTTTTGTGTGCAAAAACAAACATAAATAACAACTTTATTTCAACTATTCATTTCCTTCTCTTTGGGCCTCGAGTCAGTTAAACTAGTGTGATTGCGTAGAGCTACGTCACACGTAGGCTCACTATTGGCCGACGCTGGTCATGTGTGTGATGCTTGTGACGTACAACAACAGATCATACGCTGTTAAACTAGTAACCTGACTCGAGGCCCAGAGAGAAGGAAATGAATTCCATAATAATTCCATTATTTATGAATAAAAATATTGATTTTAGATAATAAAATACCTAAAAAACTACACATTGTCCCTTTAAAACCGAGCATGCATTTATAAAGGACAAAATGCTGCCTCTAATGTAAAAACAGGAAAATCGTAGTGCTGTACGGTCAAATACAAGACATCCAATCAAATATCTTGTGGTCAAAGCTGACTGCATCCACTCAAGCAGCATGCGTATGATAAGCTGCATGCAGACTATGCTGCCTCAAAGCGTGATGTCAACAATGGTTTGTTTTTTTCAAGCCATCTCAGGGTATTTTCATAAAAATAAAGTATATGAACAATGCAGTGCTAATTGACAGCCTTTATTACAGTGCAGAAATTATAAAAAGGATTTTCTTCTGAGATAAGAATCATTATTTTTTACATAGAAATCCATGAGGACTTAATGCACTTGTAGTGCAAAAACCAATCCTAAAATTGTCATTAGGACAATAAGGGAAAACATTTTTTTTTTTTTTATTATTATTATTGTTAAGCAGTGTAGGGCTATTTGATTTATTAGCCAGATAAAAGTAAGGGATAAGAAAAAATAAAACCTGTCAATTAGACAAAGGTCAGAAAAAAATGGTATTACACTTGACATTTCTGTCTCCCTCACTTTTGAAATATTGGCTACGCCCCTGGGGGTGTCCAATCCTGTTCATAGAGCTTTACCTTCCTGCAAAGTTCAGCTCCAACCCTGATCAAAGACAACTGAAGCAGCTAATTAAGATCTTCAGCAGCACTTAATAATTACAGACAGGTGTGTTGGATGATAATGTCATTCTAAATCATTTATAAACCTATACCAACAGGAGAATACATCAATATGTTTCTAAATATGCAAACTGCAGTTTGAGATTTCAAAATAAAAGTTTGCATGTTTTGACATTTGAATTAAATGTTATTTGGCCGATGTTATACTACGATTTGTTCATGCTGTAAAGTGTAACAACAACAATCACCAAGCCGTTGGCGCACTCTGCAGGCATTTGTTATAATATGTAATGTACATAATGTTTTTATTATATTAGTATATTATGTTTTTAAACAGTGTTTTTAAATGTTTCAATAAAACCATAAACCAACTATTATTGCCATATTGTTATTATATATGTATTTTAAGTTACATTTAAACAGGGGTTAAAGTGGGCCGGAACGGCCCGGAACTGCGTTCCGGCACCTCAGATAAATTATTAAATAAATAGATTCATTAATCTCAACGAATCTCGCTGGTCCCGAAATGGACGAACTTGACGACCAACCTCCCTTCACCCCCGCTGAACGCGAGTGATTATAAATGCGTGAAATGCACTCACGGTGGTTGAGCGCGGTAAAGTTAGTTTAATGTTCGATATTTCGCCGGACATTGTTTTCCCTTGCACTGTTCTAGGGTCAGCAGTCTTACAAAGATACCAATAGCAGTATTAGTTTTAACATTATGTAACCATTATCGACATTAAATATTCCTTCAAAATCACCGTGCATTACAGCTGCATATTTATACCTGAGAAAGACGCGTTTCTACAACGCATGCTTAAGGGAACGTCTGCCAATTCCACTAACTGCGTTAAACGTAGCCTATATTATTTAAAAGTACTTTTCAAATTCCAAAGCTTGTAGAAGGTTCCTATTGGCAATGCTGATCTGGAAGCCTTGAGTAAATTAACTTATCTAAGAAAATGATTCATAAAACTCATCAGTTGAGCCTATGTTTAGCTACTTTCTTCACCCACACAGACGAAAATGAAAAGACTATTTATTGACAAATAATCTAAGGCACACTGACATGGTTTTAAAGCTATTTATTATCCATTTTTTTGGCCTTCAAAAGTCTTAAATTGCTCGTAAGTAGGTCAGAGAAATCAAAATTTTATCGGGGGGGCATGCCCCCAAACCCCCCTAGCTACCTCACATTCAAAAGCACATGGCTGTGGGGAGTGGGGGGTAATGTGGGCTGATGTGGCTACAGTGCCATGGCTCAATGTTTGGCCCAGTGTTCAGCAATTTTAACGTATTATCGTCATCATATCAGTGTTGATTGACCAAAATCAAACCATTAAAATATTAAGTAAATAAGTATTGTGATATGTGGTGCCACAGTGACACTCTTGTCACAAAAAGTATTGCTATACCACGATACTCAATATGTTGTCCCACGGTGAGTCATTTTTCCCTGTTGCACCTACACAAAATTGAGGGCTCCCCCACCTACCAAATCCCACTTTAACCACTGATTTTAAAGTCTATTTGTTCACCTAGATCTATTTTTATAGAAAAAAAGTATACTTTATTGTATTTGAAATATATTCCCTTTTTCAATAGTAACTTAGGCCTACATTGCAAATATACTAACACAATTTTTTACTACCTTTAAATATATTAAAAGTATATTAGCATAATCCTTTAACCTATTTTCACATTACAACTTTTAACACACTTTAAAATAATTGCACTTTAGTATATTTTCTAAAAATATATTTTCTAAAAATATACTTGAAGTGAAAATTCAGTATTTATTTGCACTTTATTCAAAATATATTTTGGGTATGTTTTAACTGTAAATACATCATAGTATACAATAGTATTTTGTAAAATAATTGCCAAATATTAAAATTTCAGCAATTTAATCTTACCTCGGCTCGCACTCTTTAACGGTTAAAACTGGAGAGTCGCTGTGTCCGAGCCTCCTATCGAAAATGTCACGTCAAATCTTGCAACAACATTATAAACAATTGCCTATAATTGTTAGAAAAGTTTAGTATTCAGTACTTACATTTTAGACACAGTTTCTCCAGTTTTGTCGCCAATGTAAGTGTTCCAAACGAAGCTACAACAGAAAAGTCTCCTAACAACACGGTGGTGTTTTGTTCCTGATTTAATTTAGCAAATCAGTTGAGTGAAAAATGTCGCCACCTACAGGCGTAACAATACCACCTGTAGAAAACGTCACCGAGAAATTCCCACCACTGCTGCATAGACTGACAGCCTGTCTGCAACGTGCAAACACAGACAAGCAGACTTTTATATCAGAACGCTTGGAACGCTGTTCGACGAATCTGATTCAATTACCATAATTTACTGCTGTATAATTTTCATCTCCATTTTATTTTAAATGTAAATATTGAAGTCTATAGACTACATAAACGTAGAGGCCCTGGTTTCAAGTACATTTTTAATATATTTAACACTCTGCTGGTGTTTTTGGCATGAGTGTGCATGTAATATTTCTTTAAATTAGACTAGGGGCTTACTAACGGCGCTTTTCCACTGCATGGTACGGTACTGCACGCTTTGGCGCTTTTCCACTGCATGGTACAGTACGGCTCGACTCGGTACGGCTCACTTGTGGTGCTTTTCCACTGCATGGTTCGGTACGGTACGGCTCAGTTCGGCTCGCTTTAAATGGTACCAGCTCTGTTGAGGTTCCAAGCGTACCGTACCGATACTAAAATGTGACGTGGAAGCACTGTAGATCACTGATTGGTCAGACAGACAGAATCGTCACTACCAGCGTCATTGTATTTGCGAGACATCAAACCCACTAGATTTAAATAGCCAGTAACAGCCACTGCCGAACCGTACTGAGCCGTACCGGGCCGTACCATGCAGTGGAAAAGCGCCATAAGAGAAAGGCATGGACTGCTCAATGCAAAAGGTGAAGTATACTACACAGCTGTGTGAGTGGGGAGTGAGCGACCGTGCCCTTTGACCCTGTTTGTGACCTCAGTCCTGGTGTGTAGTGGAGTCCTTCTGTGAGTAAACATACACTTGGCCAACGGGAAGAGAGGATTTCCTCTGTTTAAACACTGTGTGAGAGAATGTGTGTTCCAGGAGAGAGGAGACAGAAGCGAGGTCAGTGAAAGGGATGTACTGAGATTTGAACATTTTCACTGTTACACTGTTTGCATCAAATGCCTCTGAACAGGCTGAATAAATAATCTGTCTTAAAATTTCGTCCAGCAGTATATCACCATTTCCATTCACATAAAACAATGGTGAGAATATGCAATTAGGCAGACCAAGTAAACAAGGAGAGTGAAAAGAAAACCCATAAAGGCATGGGTTTACCATGAACACAATGCAAACTGTTTGTGTGTGTGCTTCAGATAAAGTTTCAAATTAAAATAGAACTTAATTCAACAATAGTTTATATTTTAATTTGAATATAAACCAGTGCAATTAGATGATTTCAAAGAAACAGAACAGCTGCAGAAGGAGAGATAGAAAAATATACATTATAAAATGTGCTTGCACAGAAATGTACATTTACAATTAAATGAGGCACATAGCCCAGTAAGGAGCTGAGCTTTGAGCCCCGTACTAACACACGGAAATCACCATGCTGTGATTTTCCTTAAGTAAAGAGTGTATGTGTGTGTCAGGAACTGGTGTCTCTTTGAGTCTGTCTCTGGCTGTGTGAGATATGTTTCCTCTCCTGAGTGGAAGTGCATTATGATCAGCTTTAGAGAGTGTGTGTAATGTATGGACATTTCTGCAAGTAGTTTGTGACTAAATGGAATCCTAACCGAACATACAGCATGAAAGAAAGTCATTTAAAAAAAACATATTTACATTGTTTGCGAAGGCTCATTAAAGGTACAATGTAACTTTTGACTAAAAATAAAAACTGCATGCATTTTGCTGAAGAACATTGTTTTGGTTGTGCTTCGGTTCTGCGTGACTGTGCGGATGAATATGACCCTTCACAATAGATAATGCTTTACAATGAACTCTGTTAGAGAGATATAGCAATTTATATTTCAATAAAACATCTTACTCACCTTTTGAGTTATAAAAACACAGTCTCTGCATCGCGTTTACAACATTTGAATTCCCTCAGTTCTTGCCATCTCTGAGCCAATGCTGATTCTCGTTTTATTACGAGTTCTGTCACATTCTCTTTTTGCCAGCAGCGTTTTTATAAATGATTCCCCGGAGTGTGGAGATTTAGCGTGTTCCATGTCAACCTTTCTAACTCGTTGTGACAACTAACTGGAGCTACTGAAGTAGCTGGAGCAACTTTTCTCAATTTAACGGATATGACGAGACACGCATGGGCGAGTGATGTATGTATGTATGAAATTTCCCGCAAAAAACATTCCGACAGGTCTCAAACTTATAATAGGCTTGCCATAGTGAACCAGGTTAAGACAAAAAAAAAAGTATTGGAAGAAGCATTGATGATGTATTGACTCATTATTAAAATTTAGCTAATTTTGAGCAAAAAACCTTACAGTGTTTAAGAATATTACACTAAATACATAAATGTTGCTTATCATACAGATATTACACCATACAATCCCATGCTGAATTTTCATTTCATAAGGTGTGTGTAACTCAGGTTCATGTTCAGCCCCTTGCATTCTCTCTCCCCCATCACCTCACTATGAAGGTGGGGACTGCTCCAGATAAGATAAGAGCTATGCGGACCAAACCACTCGGGCTTTGCGGACAGGGGAAGATTGGACAGCTGAGGTGGCAGCGCCAACAGGAAATGGCCTCCTTTGAAACAGGAAAAGGACGTGAAGAGTGTTTGTCAAAGGATACTGAGAGGATTTTTACATCAACTAAAGGAGCTTCTGTGTGTGTGTGTGTGTGTGTGTGTGTGTGTGTGTGTGTGTGTGTGTGTGTGTGTGTGTGTGTGTGTGTGTGTGTGTGTGTGTGTGTGTGTGTGTGTGTGTGTGTGTGTGTGTGTGTGTGTGCATGTGTGTGTGTGTACCTACTTGACTATATTTTGGGGACAAATTTGTATCCAGAAGTAACCAAAACCTGACAAAATCTCCAAAAACCTCCCCTTAGGGGCATCCTCATTTGTAAAACTGGTATAAAAATAAAGTAATTAAAGGCTTTTTAAAAATGTACAAATGCAGAAAGTTTTGTGTAATGGGTAGGTTTAGGGGTAGGGTTAGTGTTGGGGCATAGAATATACAGTTCCCTTTCGTTATCACTCCGAGTTACGTCGGATGACGACGAATGGGGTTTCGCTTAGAAAGCCTATCAACTTCGAGTATTACAAAATGAGCCAATGGCAAGGAAATGCCATGGGTCTGCGGAATTTGCATGGCGTAACTCCGCCCCACCTCGTGGGTATAAAAGGAGGAAGCCGGCAGCAAGCAGATATGTTTTCGCTTCGGAGCCAAGTGTATTCTTCTCTCCACAAGCCATCTCTGAATTGTCAGCTTTACAAACGAGTACCTCGAGTGTTGGTGTGACGGCGATCTACGGCGAGAGCATGCTTCCTGCTGATCTGTTGCAGTGGTCTGCCAGTCGGTGCGTTTCTCCCCGGGTGCTTCAACACTTGAGTTTTCTCTCACTAAAAGAGCTTACACGTGGCACGTCTTTTTAAAGATGTCTCGCCCGTGTACTTCTGGTTGCGGCAGATTGGTATCGGACTCTGATGGGCACGAGCGTTGCATAGTATGTTTGGGCATTGATCATGCTAGAGCAGCGCTCGTGGATGACTCATGTTCTCTCTGTGGGAACATGACCATCGCGTCATTACGGTCGAGACTCCGTGAACTCGCAAGAGTGAGAGTCCCCTCATCCACCCCCCGTCCTGCGGCTGGTGGCCAGGGTGACCTGAGGGTTACGGTCTGGAACAAGGCGCTGACTATGTGTCCGCGACCCCAGCCCCCCTCTTCAATGACGGTGCCCGCTAGTGAACTGCTGATTCCCGCGGGTCTACCCTCTGGTGGCCCGCGTGCTTCAGTTGAAGCTACAGAGGAAGATGCCATGTCTGTTGCAGCATCACTAGGCGGGTTTGACTCTTCTGGAAGTGAGGGCTCGTCACAGCTGCCACCTTCCGGTGTGCATACGGCTGTGCTCGAGTCTGATCCGGAGATGACGGCCATGCTTTCCCGGGCAGCCGCGAGCATCGGACTTGAGTGGAGGCCTCCACCCTGTCCTGAGCGCTCGCGGCTGGACGATTGGTTTTTGGGTAAGGCCGCCGACCCTCGTCCTCGGCAAACCCCAATACCTTTCTTCCCGGATGTGCATGATGAGATCTCGAAGTCCTGGAAGACCCCCCTGTCTTCTCGGGACCGCTCGCTGGTCTCATCCGCCTTTCCTCCCCTCGATGAGGCAGCTGCCCGTGGGTACACTGGGCTTCCCCCGGTTGAACGCTCTGTTGCCATGCAACTATGTCCTCAGAGTGCTTCTTCTCGGGGCGAGCCTAAGCACCCATCCAAAGCCTGTAGATTTTCGTCGACCCTGGTGGCGAAGTCTTACAGAGCGGCGGGACAGGCGGCTGCTTCACTGCATGCTATGGCCACTCTGCAGGTCTACCAGGCCCAGATGCTCAGAGACATGCACGAGGGTAGGACAAACCCAGGGCTCTTTGATGAGCTGCGCGCCGCGACCGACCTTGCTCTCCGGGCGACGAAGGTTACCGCGCGCTCCCTGGGTTTGGTGATGTCCACAGCTGTGGTCCAGGAGCGACATCTGTGGCTGAACCTGGCTGACATGCGGGACGCTGAGCGGACCCGTCTGCTTAACGCCCCCTTGTCCCAGGCCGGCCTCTTCGGCGGTGCAGTTGAAGACTTTGCCCAACAGTTTTCAACTGCCCAGAAACAGACCGAGGCCATCAGACACATTCTGCCCCGCCGGCCCGCTGCTGCCTCCACCTTGCCGGCCGGGCAGACGCCTCGACCTGTTTCCCGCTGAGGGCGCCCTCCTGCGGCTCCCGCCCCTCCCGCCCGGACCACGCAGCAGCCTCCACCCAGGGCCGGTCGCGGAGGAAGCCGTAAGAAGGCGCCACAGCCCTCTCCTGCCCCGCCCCCCGCTAAACGCCGGGCCAAGCGGCGCTCCTGAGACGGGCTGCTCAGGGATGATGGTTGTTTCGCAGGAGGTGGTAGCAGGACCACTCCTTCCCCCGGTGGAGGGCCGGGGGAGAATCTTTTGTTCTCCACTCCCCACTGCTCACCCACGGGTGGGCAGCACCCTAATGTGGTTAAAGTCAGAAACAATCCCCTCTTCCCTGAGCTCACAGAGTTCTCGGGCGACACAGAGCGCCGCCCACAAGCCGTGCTCTCCTCGCCCCCCTCTGTCCCAGAGGCGGTTGACACGGCGTGCCGTCCACGGACCGCTTCGCCCCTGTCCCCCTCTGTCGCCAGACCCCTGGCAGAGCAGGCCCCCGCGGGACGACCAGCCTGGTCCTCCCCTGGCCCCCTCTGCCAGGGCGCGGTTGCTAACTGTGCCCCCTCTCCGGGCCGCTATGCCGTCCACATCTGGGCCAGTTACTCCGCTTCGCTGCCCCTCCGGGGGGACGCCTGTGGCTCGCATGATCCTGTTGGTTCAGTTCCTGGGAGCCTGGCTAGAGCTTCCCCGTCTGTCCCACTGGATCGCGCGTACCGTCAGGCTCGGCTATGCGATTCAGTTCGCACGGTCTCCTCCCCGCTTCAGGGGAGTCCGCTCCACTTTGGTCGGTGGCAATGCCCCTATCATGAGAGCAGAGATTGCCACCCTGCTGGCGAAGGGTGCAATCGAGACTGTCCCTCCAGCCGAGATGAGGTCCGGCTTCTACAGCCCCTACTTCATTGTCCACAAGAAAACCGGTGGGTTACGGCCAATCCTGGACTTGCGCGTGCTGAACCGCTCCCTTCACCGGATGCCGTTCAAGATGCTCACCGCCAAACGCGTTTTCGAATGCATACGGCCCCAGGATTGGTTTGCAGCGATCGACCTGAAGGACGCCTACTTTCATGTCTCCATTCTTCCTCGACACAGACCGTTCCTCCGGTTTGCTTTCGAGTGGCAGGCATACCAGTACGCGGTTCTCCCTTTCGGGCTAGCCCTGTCTCCTCGCATCTTCACGAAGGTCGTCGAGGCGGCCCTTGTTCCCCTTCGAGAACAAGGGGTTCGCATCCTGAGTTATATCGACGACTGGCTGATCCTAGCTCACTCTCGAGATCAGGTTTGTGAACACAGGGACCTATGGCTTCGGCACCTAGCCCGTCTGGGCCTTCGGGTCAACTGGGAGAAGAGCAAACTTTGCCCAGTGCAGAGGATCTCTTTTCTCGGTATGGACATCGACTCGGTCGCCATGTCCGCGCAGCTTACGAGCGAGCGCGCGCAGTCACTGCTGACTTGCCTACGACAATTCGAGGGCAAGAGTGCGGTTCCACTGAAACTTTTTCAGAGGCTCCTGGGGCATATGGCATCTGCAGCCGCGGTCACGCCGCTCGGATTGCTTCATATGAGACCGCTTCAGCTTTGGCTTCGCGACCGAGTCCCGAGGTGGGCATGGCAACACGGCACGTTCCGAGTACCAGTTACTCCGACCTGCCGTCAGTTCTTCACCCCGTGGGCGAACCTCGGTTTTCTCAGGGCCGGTGTCCCCCTGGCACGAGCTTCCCGGCATGTTGTTGTCTCAACAGATGCCTCCACCACGGGCTGGGGCGCCATGTGCAATGGACATGCTGCTGCGGGCTCCTGGACAGGACCCCAGCGGCTGTGGCATGTCAATTGCCTCGAGTTGTTGGCAGTACGCCTTGCCCTGCACCGCTTCCGGGCGTTGCTCAGGGCTCAACACGTACTAGTCCGTTCAGACAATACCGCCACTGTAGCGTACATCAACCATCAAGGTGGTCTACGCTCCCGCCGTATGTCACAACTCGCTCGCCACCTCCTCCTATGGAGTCAGAAGCATCTGAGGTCGCTTCGTGCCATCTTCATTCCCGGAGCGCTGAACTGTGCAGCCGACGAGCTCTCACGGCTTCAGCCCCTCCCTGGAGAATGGCGACTCCATCCCCAGTCGGTTTAGCTGATTTGGGACCAGTTCGGGGACGCGCAGATAGATCTGTTTGCCTCTCACGACTCGACCCATTGCGCCCAATTCTATTCCCTGACCGAGGGCACGCTCGGCACGGATGCTCTGGCGCACAGCTGGCCGCAGGGCCGCAAGTATGCGTTTCCCCCAGTGAGCCTTCTTGCGCACACTTTGCGCAAGGTCAGGGAGGACGAGGAGCAGGTCATTCTGGTTGCCCCTTACTGGCCCAACCGGACCTGGTTCCCCGAACTAGTACTCCTCGCGACAGCACCTCCCTGGCCGATCCCTCTGAGGAAGAACCTTCTTTCTCAGGGACGGGGCACCCTATGGCACACTCGTCCCGATCTTTGGAACCTCCACGTGTGGCTCCTGGATGGGACGAGGCAGGTTTGAGTACCCTACCACCAGCGGTGGTGGCTACCATCACTTCCGCTAGAGCGTCGTCCACGAGACACGTCTATGCGTTGAAGTGGAACCTCTTCGTCAACTGGTGCTCTTCTCACCGAGAAGACCCCCGGAGATGCTCGATCAGTGTTTTGCTTTCCTTCCTTCAACAGGGGCTGGAGCGAAGGCTGTCTCCCTCCACCCTGAAGGTCTATGTTGCCGCCATTGCCGCACATCATGACCTCATCGAAGGTAAGTCGGTGGGGAAGCACGACCTGGTCATCAGGTTCCTGAGAGGAGCGAGGAGACTAAATCCTCCTCGTCCTCCTCTCGTTCCCTCTTGGGACCTCTCAGTGGTTCTAACTGCCCTGAAGAGTGCTCCCTTTGAGCCCCTGCAATCTGTCGAGCTTAAGTTCCTGTCTATGAAGACAGCGCTCCTGGTTGCACTGGCCTCCATCAAGAGGGTTGGGGACCTGCACGCATTCTCCGTTGACGAAGCGTGCCTGGAATTTGGGCCGGCTTCCTCTCACGTGATCCTGAGACCCCGGCCTGGATATGTGCCCAAGGTTCCTACCACTCCCTTTCGGGACCAGGTGGTGAACCTGCAAGCGCTGCCCTCGGAGGAGGCAGACCCAGCCTGGGCACTGCTCTGTCCAGTACGCGCTCTCCGCGCCTATGTAGACAGAACGCAGTGTTTCAGGACCTCAGACCAGCTCTTTGTCTGTTATGGTGGGAAGCTGAAGGGAAAGGCTCTCTCCAAGCAAAGGTTGTCTCACTGGATAGTGGACACCATTGCTTTGGCTTACCAGCAGCAAGGTCGACCGTGCCCCCTTGGTGTGACTGCCCACTCCACCCGGAGTGTGGCGTCCTCTTGGGCTCTAGCGCATGGCGCCTCGCTAACAGACATCTGCAGAGCTGTAGGCTGGGCGACACCTAACACATTCGCCAGATTCTACAATCTCCGAGTGGAGCCTGTGTCCTCTCGTGTACTCGCTTCAACCAGCTAGTACCGGACCCGCTCAGGTGTCTTCGCTTGCTCGCCATTCCACTCCACGGACTGGATACGTGCGATATTTTCCTCAGGTGAGCTTCTCCGAAAGCCCTGAGCTCCTCCAGCACTCCTGACGTCGGTGCCAGTGTCTATTGCCTGTGCGTCGGCTAGGTGCCTCCCGTGTGCATGGTCCCTCCTCTGAGCGACCCCCACATGTGTATTTCCACTGTAAGCCTCTCTGAGCGTGTGTCTTTCCCTTGGCAAGCCACCTTGCCACCCCTGGGGTTGAAATATTCCACCTGCGGCTGGACACCCCAGTGTTTTCCATATGCTTCCTTCGGGTCATATGTGTATTCTCTAAGTCCCCCCCCTTCCGGGCTGGCATTAATTGCATACTTCCCCTAAGCTTGGGATATGCTTCCCAGTGTACCTTGGTATTCCTGTGTTATATGGAGTCCTTTGTCCAGGCTGACAGGGATCTCGATTTACGCAGGGCACTGGAAGACAGCTGAGAAGGTGGCGTGATTAGACTGGTAACCCCATTCGTCGTCATCCGACGTAACTCGGAGTGACAACGAAAGGGAACGTCTACGGTTACGTATGTAACCCTCGTTCCCTGAGTAGGGAACGGAGACGTTACGTCTGCCTGCCACTTTCCACTGTACCGCGGGGATCGCCTGAGCTCAGTCTTGGCTCCTCAGCGAAGAAACAAATCTGCTTGCTGCCGGCTTCCTCCTTTTATACCCACGAGGTGGGGCGGAGTTACGCCATGCAAATTCCGCAGACCCATGGCATTTCCTTGCCATTGGCTCGTTTTGTAATACTCGAAGTTGATAGGCTTTCTAAGCGAAACCCCATTCGTCGTCATCCGATGTAACGTCTCCGTTCCCTACTCAGGGATACGTAACCGTAGACGTTTAAATAGTATAAAAAACCACAAGTCTATGGAATTTCCCCATTTATGGCTAAGTAAACTGTGTGTGCGTGTGCATGTGCGCGTGTGTGCACTTGTTTCACCACTTGTAAGTCCAGGTTTCTGCAAATGTTCTGGCAAATACAGCAAATACAGTTATTTATAGTAAGGGACTAATGTTTCACATCTAAAATTCAAGATGTATAGGGTTGCATGCAAACACCCCCAGACCCTCCAGTCTTTACCTTTACCCCATCTAATGCCTGCTTTGTTTTGGAGTTATACCTGTGAAATACTCTGTATTTATTACTTTTTGATAGACGTAATTCTAAATTCAGAAAGTCTGCACACATTTATTTGACATTTTCTGTGCACCCATTTAATTTCAATTAATTACTGGTCAGTTTTCATTTTGATCAGATGGACGTTTTTCTTTTTAATGTAAGCAGCAAACTAAACTTAATGTTGTTTTAGTCAAAAGTGTGGCTAAACAAAACAATAGGTTACTATCGTAACCCCGGTTCTCTGAAACATCGAGTGGAGAGATCCACCTATGGGAAGGGCATCCGTACCTGACCTCTGCAGAAGCATCCAATTGTACCAAGTCTGGCTAGACAGACAGAAGCGCGCAGCCAATGCCAGGTGAGGCCACACCCCCTCACCTAAGGGCATATAACATCTGGGCGCGCTGCTATTCCTCAGTAAGTATATTCGCTTCTCGTGCAGCAAGCGGGGCAAAGCTGGTGGATCTCTCCACTCGATGTTTCAGAGAACCGGGGTTACGATAGTAACCTATTGTTCTCTTTCATCATCTCGTGTTCGAGATCCACCTATGGGAGAGACATGGACAGCTCCCCGATTGCCCAATACACTCACAGTGAGGTTCTGAAAGCCAGAGAAAGACGGTCACCCCGGGGAGGCGGTGCCTGACACGTCCATTAATCATGAACCTGCAAAGGTGACGCCACACCGACTGCTGTGGACACGCAGGACATGAAGCATGCATGAGACACATACATGAAAGTACCCCCAACCCACCAAGGCACATAAACTAAACCCATAACGGGAAGTAAATGTTTGGTGGCAAGAATGAACATGACCAGCCGGGCCATTCACTCTTATTGGTTTCAACAGGGTACAGGGAAGAGCTAAGAAGACCCAACCCCTAAAACCGAATGTGCTACCGAGGTTCTGGTGACATCCAGCCGGTAGTAACGCACAAAGGTATGAGGAGAAGCCCAACTGGCAGCGGAGCAGATGTCCTGCAGTGACACTCCCCTAAACAAAGCCCAAGAGGCGGCTAAGCCCCTTGTGGAATGAGCTCTGATGCCCCTTGGGGGCTGCACTCCCTTTGCTTCATAAGCCATAGTTATAGCGCCCACAACCCAATGTGAGAGGCGTTGCTTCGATATGGGACTCCCTCTGTGCGGAGGGGCCCATGAAACAAAGAGCTGGTCGCTCTTCCGGAAAGCGCTGGTCCTGGTCATATAAGCCTGTAAAGCACGGACTGGACACAGAGCATTCAGCCTCTGATCCTCCAGAGAGGTAAAAGGTGGAGGGTGAAAAGCGGACAGCTCCAACACCTCCGAAGTGAACGCAGGGAAGCACTTCGGCATGAAGGCCGGGTTAGGCTTAAGGGAAACCTTATCTCCACTGAGGGAGAACTTAGTGCACGAGGGGTGAACCGAGAGTGCATGTAGCTCACTGACACGTTTGGCAGATGCCAAGGCCAAGAGCAAAGCTGTCTTGAAGGACAGCAGCTTAAGGGAAATACTCCCCAGGGGCTCAAAAGGATGTTGAGACAGTGCTTCCAGCACCATGGAGAGGTCCCATTCCGGAACAGTTCTCCTGATGACTGGCAACGAGCGGCGTGCACCCTTCATGAATCTGCGGATTAGAGGGTGCTGCCCGACAGTAGAGCCCTCAAAACCCACATGACAGGCTGAAATCGCAGCCAAATAGACCTTAATGGTGGAAAAAGACCTCCCTTTTTCCATGAGGTCCTGAAGGAAACACAAAATATCAGGAACTGAGCACTGATAAGATGTGAGACCGCGCCCATCGCACCACCCTTCGAACACGTGCCACTTACAGCCATATAAGGACCGTGTAGAGACGGCCCTGGCATTCTGAATAGTGGCGACCACACGCGGCGAAAGCCCAAGTGCGTTCAGGTTCGTCCTCTCACGGGCCAGGCCCAGAGAGCCACCCTGTCCGGGTGGGGGTGGTAAATCTCCCCGTTGGCTTGGGACAATAGATCCGTGCGAACGGGAAGGCGCCACGGCTCGGCGTATAACAGAGGAATTATCTCCGCCAGCCATGGTGCCTTGGGCCACCTGGGTGCTATCAGAATGAGAGACAGGCCCTGCTCTCTCACCCTGGCCAATGAGGGAATTATCAGGCACAGGGGAGGAAAAGCATACAGGAGCACTCTGGGCCATGGGTGGGCCAGTGCGTCTACCCCGAGGGGCGCGTCCATGTCCCTTAGAGAGAAGAACATAGGACAATGGTAGTTTTCGCGCGAGGCGAATAGATCTACGCTCGCCCGTCCGAATCTCATCCATAGCATTTCCACTATCTGAGGGTGAAGACGCCAATCTCCGTAGATTGGGTTTCCCCTTGATAGCAGATCCGCACCTCTGTTCAGAATGCCCGGAACGTGAGTTGCGCGTAACGACAGGAAAACCCGTCTGCTCCACACCAAAAGCTTGTAAGCTAGAGCGTGGAGTTTCGACGAGCGCATGCCGCCCTGACGGTTGATATAAGCCACAGCCGTGGTATTGTCGCACCGTACTAGAACGTGATGTCCCTGCAGGCGAGGCAGAAAATGATTCAGAGCTTTCCAAATGGTTAAAAGCTCTAAATAGTTTATGTGCGCTGAACGTAGTCTGTTTGGCCACAGACCGTTCACCGTTCTGCCCTCCTGGGTGGCACCCCAGCCTGTCAAGGACGCATCTGTCGTCACAACTTTCCGCATCGTAACCGCCCCCAGAGGGGTTCCCCGTGCGTAAAAGTTCTCGCTCTCCCAGTGGCGCAAGGTCGCCGAGCAGGCGCGTGTCACTGTTACCGAGCGGCAAAGGTCGCGAATCGGGCTGAAATGTAGTGACAAGACCCATTTCATGAACGCCCTCATCCTCAGAAGTCCCAATGGCACAACTTGGGTGGATGAAGCCATGAGACCCTGTAGCCTGAGACATGTGCGATATTGCACTTTCGCCCCTTCTCTGAACTGCGTCAGACAGTTCATCAGAGAGCGAACGCGCTCTTGAGAGAGGCGCGCTCGCATGGAGACCGAATTCAACTCCAAGCCCAAGAAAATGACATTCTGACTGGGCGTGAAATTGCTCTTGCTCACATTCACTTGAAACCCGAGCGATGTGATGTGCGCGAGCACACGGTCGGTGTCCTGCAACACCTTCTCCTTTGATTCGGCTATGATGAGCCAATCGTCTATATAAGTCAGGATTCTCAGACCTGATATTCTCAGAGGTGCTAAGCCCGCCTCCGCGCACAGACAGAAAGACCGGGGACTCAAACTGAGTCCAAACGGAAGAACTGTGAATTCGTAACATATGCCCTGGTAGGCGAAACGAAGAAACTTCCTGTGCGGAGGATAGATGCTTATGTGAAAGAAAGCATCTTTCAGATCGACTGATGTGAACCAGTCGTTCTGTTTTATGGCACGGGCGAGTGCGCCTTGTGTCAGCATTCTGAAATTGTATTTCCTCAAATGTTTGTTCAACACTCGAAGGTCCAAGATAGGGCGGAGAGAGCCGCCTTTTTTCGGGACCAGAAAATAACGGGAATAAAAACCCTGGTTCATCAGATTGGGAGGTACCACCTGAATCGCTCCCTTGTTTAAGAGAGATGAAATTTCCTCTTTCAGAATGTGAGAGGCGTTCTCTTCCGTGTGAGAAAAGAGAATGCCGTTGAAATGCGGGGGTTTTACTGCGAATTGCAATCTGTAACCCTGCATTACTGTACGCATCACCCACTCGGGAGCTGAAACGGTTCGCCAAGCCGCTTCGTGACTCGCGAGAGCTCCCGCTCGGGCCAGAGCGGAGCTGTGTGAGACCGACAGGTTTATTTGTGATGCAATGGCGCCATCTAGTGGGTACACTAGAGGCGACATGCAGGGGTTCGGAGGGATTTCCTCTCTCTGCAGTGAGATGAATTCTCTCTGCGGAGAGAGGTTTTCCCGCCGAAACGAATTCATTTGATTCGTATTTTTTTGTGTTTTGTGTGTTTTGTGTTGGGCAAACACTGGGGCCGAAGCCTTTATTGAGAGAGTGAGGGGAACAGAGTGTGGGCAGTGTGGTGTCACTGAGCTTAAACTTTCCCTTACAAAGGGCCCCCTGAACGTGGGGGGAAAACACACATCTCTCGAACACACGAGCTGGGCAGTCTCGTTTACACACGGAGAGCTGACCCATCCGCGGGACCCCCTGGGTTTTTTGGACGGGGGTCCTAGAAGAGGAGGGGAGTCCGAAGGGCTTGCGGCCCGTGAACATGGACTCGAAGCCCCCATCGGCTGAACATCAGGCAGGCCGCTTGCGTTTCGAGTCGGTGGGGTTGGAATTCGCAGGTCTCCCGGCCGCGGCCGCGGCGGGAGCGGGCTTACCCCAGTGCTTGTGTGTAGGTGCTGGGTTATGTTGCCGAGGGGGTGGTTTGTTGCGGGGCTTTTCTCTGCCCTGATGAAACTGTCGTCCCGTGGCCGGTGGGTTAGGCAAACGCACAGGGGGCGCCTGGCGTGGGACTGACTTCCTAGGAAGGCAAAGTTTGAAGGCCTCATCCTCCTTTTTCTTATCGTCACACCGTTGTTGCATCAGTGCGACGGCGGGGCCGAAGAGAGCCCGGCCGGGCTCCACCGGCGCGCCCGCGATGCGCCGTTTCTCACTGTCAGGGAGTCCCGACAGGTTCAGCCAGAGCGCGCGCTCTCCGACCACGGAAAGCGCCATGGAGCGCCCGCAAGCTTGGACGGCCTGCCGAGCGTTACGGAGGACGAGGTCGTTCACCGTTAGGATCTCCTTCCACAGGGTTTCAGAAGGATTTCCCTTTTCCAATTGTTGCCCTAACTCTTCAAGGATCTCCGCCTGGTAGGCGGAGAGGAGCGAAGAAACGTTAAGGGCCCTGACAGCCACGGCCGAGGACTTATAAGCTGCCTGGTGAACGGAGGCAGCAAAACGGTCCATCTTGTTGGGCAAGACCGGCTTGGGGGGAGCGAGCAGCCCGCCCTGAGCGGGGTTAAGGTGCCTGGCGATGGAAGGTTCGACGGTGGGAGGTTCGCCCATACCGTGCGCCGCCATGTCCTTAACCTCGAGTCCCGTGAGACCGTGTTTGAAGTCGAGCGGGTCGCTCCAATAATTTCTCATGTGCTTCGCGCACGCCGGGAGGATGGGGAAGAGTTGTTTCCTCGGGCCGGGAGGGGGTCCCAGCACTTTCCCATCATAAATATCCCTCTCCTGGTCGGTGGCGCTCTGCGGTGCCGGCCATTCGATGTTGAGACGAGCGGCCGCTCGCTCACACACTTCCAGGAGGATGGCTTGAGGCAGAACCGCGTGGGCCGTAGCCTGGGGAACACCAGAGGGCGGGATGGCCTCCTCGTCCTCTGAAACCCCAAGAATGGCCGCATCCTCCTCTTCGCCAGAACCGGGCAGGTCGTGGACGAGAGTGAGGTTGTCCCCGAAGATGTCCTCCTCGGGGAAGGCGGGATTGGGCTGGTCAGCCCAGACGAGAGACGTTGCGCCCCGGGAGGCCCCCGGTAGCGCGTCGTCATCACCGTGTCCCCCGTCCGAGTCAGAAGGGCTGAGCCCGGTGCACTGTGTCACTGCCACCTTAAGACGGCGTTTTAGCAGCTTCCTAGGCAGCAAGAGGCAGAAACTGCAATTCTCCGGGTTTTCAAGGGCTTCCCGAGCGTGCTTAAGACCCAAACAGACCACGCAAAGCTGATGAAGATCCTTAGCTGCGATGAGGGCACCACACGCGGCCGGGCAGGCCCGTGACATGCTATCCCCTGGAGAGGCTGCAGGCTTAGACAGTGACATACCAGCGAAGAAAACGGAGAAATCCGTGGCGGGCAGCCGTGAGGAGAAACGGTGAAAATAGCGAGAGCGTGGGCGGCTCCGAATGCAAAGCAGCAGTAGTTGAAAAATAAACAACTGTCACGTCCGGCGGAGGCTGATCTGGTCGATATGTCCTCCTGAAGACACGAGGTGAGCAGTGTAAAAATCCAACCGAGCTGTGAGATGCAGAGATCGCGAGAAGCGAATGTCAACTGAGGAATAGCAGCGCGCCCAGATGTTATATGCCCTTAGGTGAGGGGGTGTGGCCTCACCTGGCATTGGCTGCGCGCTTCTGTCTGTCTAGCCAGACTTGGTGCAATTGGATGCTTCTGCAGAGGTCAGGTACGGATGCCCTTCCCATAGGTGGATCTCGAACACGAGATGATGAAAGAGAACTAATTGTGTCACAGTGAAGTAGAAAGGAAAAAACCTTGATGCCCACTTTGAGTGACCTTCAGCCCAGTGTCTGTTTCAATCCTTAATAATAAGGAACGAATAAAAATAGACAGGCTTTCAATGAGCCAATCATTCCTTTCGGTTTGTCTTGCCATATGGTAATTCAGAAGAAAACCGCAGCAGTTTGGCATACTGTCTAATCTAGTAGGGGGGTAAGGTTTGGCTGGTTAGCAAGGGCAGGCTAGCCACTAGCCTCTGGTTAGCTCCTGCTACACATGCTGTGCTACACAACAAACATGTTTCTCCACTGATGGCCATTCCAAAGTAGCCATCTACAGTACTAATTGACAAGCAACATATAAATCACAAATGTTTCATAATTGAGATAACATAATTAGATATATTACTTGTGACGGTAAGCTCTTAAAAGTATTTTTATTCTCTCAAATTTATAATATTCTACATTTACTGTCATGATTCCTGTCTTGTGTTCCCCTCGTCTTGTGTAGATTTTTGTAATTTCCTGTTCTGTGCCATGTTTTGTAGTCCTTTGTAGTTTTTCTTGTTTATTAGTCTCTCCAGGTGTTTCTAATTAGCCCCGCCCCTTGTTATCTTGTTTAGCTTGTTTGCCTGTGTATTAAAACCTCTGTGCTTCAGTTGTTGTTTGTTAGTCGTTGTTGCTTGTAGCTGTTTGCTGTTCCGTGTTGTTGTCCTGAGCTCCATGTTCTGTTGTTTTGCCCTGGATTACCTGTTTGTTTTATTAAAGTACAGTGCTTACATTTGGATTCTCTCTCCGCTTCGTCCTTGCCTCATCTTTAAATTTACATTTACTTTTGTATCTTTACTTTGTCACTCTCCCTTCTTTCCTGTACTTCAATTCGCTCTCTTATCTCAGGAGAGCTATTGTTCGATTTTACCACATAATGAAATGGACGGGTTGACAGGGGATGAGTAGAAAAGGTTGTAGCTTGTCCTTCAACTCTGGGTGTGAAAAGATGGATCAATAAAAAGGAAGAAAACTTGCTGTGCACTTCTTTCCATGTTCATCTTTGTGAGCTTCACAGTGCAATCACAGTGCATCACACAATTTTTGTTTTTTTAGAATTGCTATAGCCTAATCCATTTTTTAGGTGCATATTGTGATACACTGAAATACATATTGTGTTTTATTATGTAGCTATTTTTCTTGTCATGAGGCTCAGAACTGATTATGGACAATGTCACATTAAAAAGAGAGTGTGAAAATGTGAAAAACACATATACGTGTTTGTGTGTATGTGCCTGGGGTAGTGACCTATCTCACGCTGTCTCTGATTGGCTGTGGCAGGGTTCTGCCGGGGTCTCTGTGAGGTGTCTGTGGAGGTGACTGCTCATCTCTGTGATTGGCTGATCCCCAGCAGCAGCTGTTCTAATATATAAAACTCAAAGTCCAAGAGTCGCATGAAAACGCCTCCAGGGCATCTGTTTGTCAGACTCCACCGCGGCCACTGGGCAAATGCAGCCTCGGTGTGCTGGACTACACACTCACAGAGTTAACATTGAATTCAGGATGTGACTTTTGTTAGAAAGACAAAGAACGAGAGGTTACACTGTGCTTTTTAAATTAAAAGAGAGATGCAGGATCACGGATCAGATCAAAAAAAGAACCAATAACACTCACGCACACAGAAAGACAGCTGGATTTCCCTACTACAGTACCCCAGCATGTATTATGATTAATAGATATAGTTTAGAGGTGTTTCTTGGGTAATTGCTGCTTTGCTTGAGTCAGGCATAGCCACACACATGCACAGGTCAAAAATAAAAGATGATAACACATTTCAACAATATAGCAAAGAATGCCCAAGTTTAGACTACTGTACACTCATACCCCAAGCCAAGGTAAAACTAAACTAGATTTTTTCATTGTATTAATAAAATGCGAGAGGTCCAAAACTTACCGCCATACGGGGCTGTTGGTGGTTGCAAGGTTGCCAGGTTGTGGGTGATTCTGAGTGATTTTTAGCAAGCTGCTGCATGGTTGCTAGGGTGTTCTGGGAGATTACTTACTGTCCCAAGCCGAAGGAGTCCAATCCATCAGTCTCTATAGAGTTCTGAACCCTAAATGAACCAGGGATCTCCTTCAATGCAAATCTATGGGGATCTTTTGCCCGTTTCATCAAACACAATGTGAAAATAATAAATGAAAAAAGTCTATTAATAAATATCTTTAATCTTAATCGTCTTCATTTTGTTTTCTCCAGTTAATTGTTCTTCTTATTTTTTATGATACTCTTAAATAAATAGACCCTGAGTTCTAAAAAGGCTATACAAAAACACTTTTTACATTTTATTTAGGTCCAGCTACAATTTTTATTTTATTTATTTATTTTTATTATTTTATATATTTCATATATTTTATTTATTTTTTGTATTTTATTTTATTTTATTTTATTTATTTATTTATTTTTTAATATTTTATTTTAATTTTATTCCAAAGGAGAAAGACAGAAAGAGAGGAATACGGGCCGATCACATCCCATGATTACCATCACAAAACATATTCTGGACCCAATGACCTTTCATGCATTTCCCCCTTTTCTCTCTCACACACTCATACTCGTACATACAATCACATCCCACAGGCACACTGCATACACAAACATTAACATACACTAGTTCAAACAGACAGATGCTCACAAACATGAATCTCACTCATTATTCTTTCGTTGCACACACACACATATACTGTACACAGACACACACACACACACACACACACACACAGATTAGGATGGTGTTCACAGCCCAGTGACAAAAGGATATTTGGAGAAAGGAGAGAAGGTTAGGCCACCCAGAAGAACAAAAGAGAAAGAGGGAAGAGAACGGAAAGAAGCAGAGGATTTGAAACAGCTCTCGAATCAAAGCAATTCTGCCTCAATAACACACATTCTGCCTCACATATACACATGTATCCTTCTCTCTCTCTCTCTCTCTCTCTCTCTCTCTCTCTCTCTCTCTCTCTCTCTCTCTCTCTCTCTCTCTCTCTCTCTCTCTCTCTCTCTCTCACACACACACACACACACAAATGAATGCAGATGTAGCATGTGACCACTTTTATCTCCTGACTAGGTCTTTTTCAGTCCTGATCTCTGATTTCTCTTTTGAGTCCGTCCAACTTTTGTCTTCTTTTGGGAGAGTTTATGTATCTGTTATCCATTTGGCACTAGTTCTTTACCACTGCTTAGATCCACAGGACTGTTTTTGTAAACATTTTGGATTAATACCTTTATGTTCATAGTGTACGCACCTTAAGAGCATTAGACATTGACACATTGACTAGGGAAATGGGGTAAAACAACATTCTGTGTCATTTCACAGCCTGCCTCATTTAAAATTAGAGTCTCAATGATATACGAATGTGTGAGTGGAACATGAGTACATTTAAATTATACATATGTGCTTTTGTACACAATAGCTGATTTAAAAAGTTCTAAGAACTTTTCATCTAAATGTCTTCCATAAGGTAACATTGATTGTCCATTTAGCCAACATTTAACATGGAATGTTTCAACAGCGCCCTCTGTTGATGTTCACTTTCATTTGCCAGACGATAATATTTTCACATGGCCATTTTGAAAGAAAGAAATAAAGAGAGTTTGAAAGAAACTATCGGAACTTTTATGAAAACGGCAGAGGGAGAAACCATCTAAAAAGAAAAGGGCTAACATGCCCAAATCAGCCAAGACTCCAAAACAGTCAGGTGCAAAAGTAATTGGCCGTTTGTGAAAACTTTGTGCTGTTGTGTAATGCATTCAATTAGATATCGGTGTCAGCTCTCTTGGGAGACTGGAGCGCATGTGTATTTTTAGCTTTAATTAAACACATATCAATGCTACTCTCACCCTCTCTCAGGGAAATAATGAGAGAAGCGTCCCTCAGAGAGATAGTATTGCTGTTTTAGGCATTCTGAGATCCCTCTGGGCCAACAGGAGAACTGCCATACAGTTCCTGTGTCCTCTCTGATCAATAGTATTGATCAGGTTTATGCTAATAGGTAAGGAATGAATAATGGTCGAGGCTGCTTGGATCTGCTATGCAAGCAACTATAGAGCTGAGTAACTTGCCTATACAAGTTTACATTCTGCAGAACGTCTCGGATAGCAGTGAATAGCAGTTAAAACTTAACTTTTACTAGCCTACCTTAACATAAAAACTTTATTCTTTGTTCACAACTTGTTTAATCTCAGTGACAAAGCAGTGGCACATTAAAGTTCCTATTTCTGATATAATCCAGGTGTGTGTGTGTGTGTGTGTGTGTGTGTGTGTGTGTGTGTGTGTGTGTGTGTGTGTGTGTGTGTGTGTGTGTGTGTAAATATACATACATGCAGTATATGGTCACTCTGGTCTAATTCGCACTATTATTAACTATAAATTTGCCTCAATAAACTCCTAATTACTGCTCATTAGTAGTTAGTAAGGTAGTTGTTCAGTATAGGGTATGATTAAAGGATGTCAAATATTGTTATGCATAATAAGGCATTAATATGTGCTTTATACAGGTAAGTAGGCTACTAATAAAACAGCCAATATCCTTGTAATGCAGATAAGCTAGTGAGAATTGGACCCTAAACTACAGTGTTTATATATTATAGGCTACCATAATTATGTTGTTGAATGATTTTAATTATTGGATACTGTAGTCAAGAAGGTATGGACCTGAGGCATTGTTTCTGCTTGTTAAATATTACCATTAAAATGTTTCTAGCCCCTACTTACTACTGCAATGCTGTCACACATTCATTTTTAATACCACTAATGTTAGTATGTGCAGCTATTAAGACAAAACAGACACAGTGATTTAGAAAGACAAGAAAAACAGGAAAAAGTCTGACAACAGAAAGGGAAGTTTATTTTGGTTGCGAAATGTGTCATTCAATTAAACCATCATTACATTCATATACAAGACATACCACTGAAGTCCCAAAGGAGGAATATATAAGCTGGCTTGAAATGCCATTTCATGGCATCAATATTGAAAGTTTAAGCTTTAATTTGTTTAATTTCAATGTGCATGAAATTTCCCGACCAATTCTGAATGCAGGATTATAGACTTTACCATAATGGTGCCATTTCATATGACAGAAAAACACGAATTATAAAGATACTGAAACAGACAAATAAGACAATATATTACAGAATGTTCAATAAAGACTGCAGATAGTACTTCATTGGGCACAATTGTGCATTTTGGTATAGATTACAAAACCATCAGATCTAGATAAACTTCTATTTGTTTAGCTTGCGCCATTAAAATCTGCTGTTAAATGATCTGAAATGAAACTCTGCTTTACAAACATAGATAACACAGATTTATAGCTATTTCCTATCATATGTTCATATTTTTAATTTCCTATATAGTTCTTATAACATAAGATAGGAGTTCAATTGATAACCTCTTCCATTTTCTATTCATCTGAACAATTGTCTTGCTATGATATTCAAAGTTGTAATTATTAAAGCATTAGTAAATGTAACAGGTTTATCAAAAGCACTCCCATTCAAAACATCAAGCATAATATTATTGAAACAGTGTTTGAACAGAAACAGACTTGTGATCAGGTGTAAATGAGTGCTGTCTACATTGGCTTCAGTCATAATCAGAATAAATAGTAATATTCATTGCTGACACGTACATTCATCACAACACAGTGCTCTCTGATTGTTTGGTGTGATTGGTGACCATAGCAAAAAAAGAATCTCACAATATCAATGTAAAACACAACGTTACAAAAGAGAAATAGATCGGTCCAATGCCTCCACAATATCTAATCGATGTTATGTTTCTTTTCTGTGTGTACTTGTAATGACCTTTGCATGCCTGCAGGAAACACAGGCAGATGGTACATAATGCCCTAAAATAACAATAATCTGGTTGATCAAACTTGCAAAAACCCTGCAAAGGATCAACTGTACTTCAGGGGCACTTCACACAGCAGTCCATTCAGTGGAAATATATATATATTCATCCATATTTACAAGGACAACCATCTAAAGTATGCAGGTACCTAGCCCAGCTCTACCACCGGTTGTCTTTGTTAACATGTATGAATTGTATAATGTGCATGGCTGTTGTACTGTAAATACGTTCAGACGTAGTGCCTCTAACATAAAACAATCAAAAAAAGAAAAAAAAGAAGCTGAATTAAGTTATTTTGGGTTTATGAGTACACACATATGACAACAATAAATATTTTACACCCAAAATGCTTGTGATGGCCTCTGCTTCAGGTCAGTTAGAAGTTGAGTGTCTCTGACATCATCTTCCACCAATCCATGAGCTCCTCCTTCTCTTCTTCCTTCCTCTCTTCCAGCGACTCCAGCTCAAAATCCAGCTGAGATTGAGAGAAATTGGAGACATGAGAAAGGGGAAATGAGATATTATGAGAAGAAGAGAGAAGAGTGTCTTGTGTTTACCCGTGTAGCAGGGCTGTGGGGAACAGCTACTTTCTTGACCACAGTGAGGTACCCAGATGCAGATGCTGATACTTTGTAGTTACCAGGAGCCAACAAGCGCCAGTAATCGCCATCCTTAGCTAAAGAAAAAAAGAATGAGAGTGATTTAACGTCCAAATTAAGTGGCAAACAATGGCCACAAGAGGGCAGACCTACACACAATTGTTTTCAGCAGAAACCAAGCTGGGTTGTAGAGTTCATGTCATAAAGGCGAAATGTGTTTTTTTCTTTAAAAAAAAAACAATCCCATATAAGAGGTAAATTTGCAGAGACATTAAATATAAAAAAAATGTAGGTAGAATTCACTGACAGGTTAAAAACAAATGTATAAATTATTTGTATATGTATATATTATTAAAAAGTTTGGAAACATTTATGTTTTTAATGATTTTGAAATAAGTCTCTTATGCTCATCAAGTCTGCATTTATTTGATCAAAAATACAGAAAAAACTGTAATATTTGGAAAAATTATTACGATTTAAATTATGGTTTTCTATTTTAATATACTTTAAAATATAATTTCTGTGATGCAAAGCTGAATTTACAGCATCATGACTCCAGTCTTCAGTGTCACATGAATAAGATGATTTATAATAAGATGATTTATTATCAATGTTGGAAACAGTTGTGCTGCTTAATATTTTTGTATAACCTGTGATACTTTTTTCAGGATTCTTTGATGAATAAAAAGAAAGAAAAATCAGCATTTATTTAAAGTAGAAATCTTTTGTAACAAAATATTTGTGTTATTTTTTTTATTTATTTTTTTACTTTTGTGAAGTTTGGGGTCAGTATTTTTTTCTATATTTTTGATCAAATAAATGCAGGCTGGATGATCATAAGATACTTCTCTCAAAACATTAAAAATAGTAATGTTTCCAAACGTTTGACATGTACTATATATGTATGCATATATCTAAACCACATATATATTCTAATTCTAATTAAATATTTCAACAAAGAAAATAAGTGTTAATATAAAAAATAAATGTTAATATTTAAAACATTTAATTAAAAAATAAATATTGCAGAATTCATCAATTATGAAAAAACTTCAATGTCAGCTATAAAGCAGCTCTAATAGTGTCATTATTCAGCTCAAGTCATTTCAATGTGAATTCAATTCAGTTCAATAGTGTCAATGCCGCAAAGTTCATCAATTATGAAACAATAATGAAATATATACTGTATATAGTTATGAATTCTGTTTAATGATACTAGTGGTACCTGGCCTTTAAATTAATATTAAATTGCTGTGTGTGTGTGTGTGTATGTGTGTGTGTGTACCTGTGGTGATATCGTGGTCGATTCCTTCAACAGAAATAGAAGCGTTTGAAATGGGGTTCCCTTGGAGATCACGAACAAATCCTGCTACTCCTCTGTGAACCTGCGAAGGACATGAGGGATCAAAAAGGATGAAATCCTTCTAATCCTGACTCATGAGACAACTCTCTCCTCCTGTCAGCACCAGGCATGTGAAAGCAAAGGATTGGGGTGTACCTGCTCTATATAGCTGACGAGTGAGTTGCGGTTCTGGTCCCAGTACTGCTTCAGAGAGTCCTCAGGGGGAAACTTATCACAGCTCAGCTCCAGAGTGATCTCAAAACAATTACTGCTCAGATAGTTGAAGTCCTGCATACCTGACCGAGAGAGAGAAAAAGAAACATCAAGGGTTGACAACTGACAGCGAGTGCCATTTTTCTTGGTATTTTTTTATTTGTGGCTAACGTGCACAACATGGCCAAAAGTATGCAGACACCCAAACACCCACTTATATAAGCTTGTGGCACATTTAATTTCAAAACCATGTGCATTAATCGCCCTTTGCTGCTATAGAAGCTTCCAATCTTCAAGGAAATTGTTCCACTAAATTTTGAAACATGGCTGTGGGGATCTGAAAGTCAGCATGGTCAGGAACTGGTGTTAGGTGATGCTTGCGTTGGTGATAGTCATGCTATCAGACCTTCTCCAAACTGCTAATTTGAAAGCCAGCTTTTGACAAATTGATTCCCATGCCTTTTTCATGGCATTTCTATAAATTTACAAGTTTCCTTCCAACTAAATAAAGCTGTAAACTTATAATATACCTCCATCTTGATCTCTTGAAAAGTTTAGCCATTTAAAAACATTTGTTAGTTTCCTTTGCAAATCTGGTATTAAACCTTCTGCCTTTAGCATTTATGGAATAAATGTCCTGAGTAAACACATTAACCCATGCCATCATATAATATACGCATGTCCAGATTTTGCTGAGTTAGACGTGTTCCTGGGTCAACATATTTTGTGGATCCTGGAACAACTTTCCTGTCAGAAAATGTAATGCTAACCATGTCCCTACCCCTAAACCTAACCCTACTCATGTGTTATCCCTAAAATCAGAGGGAAATGATAGGTAACACTGAATGCATTATGATGCAGAAGCACCAAGCCCTGATTGTATGCCTCAACTTGACATAAACTTTAAAATTGTCCCTCAAATCTGATTGGTTAATATTAATGTTGTTCTAGGATCAATAAAGATGCTGATCCAGGAACATATTGTACCTGGTAAATTCAGGTTCTGCCATATAGTACAGTGGGATCCAAACTGAAAATCTGGCATTTAACACATTTTTAATAACTAATAATAATTTGTGTTGTATACAATTATATAATTATTTTAATCTGGAAATCAATAAAGATTTACAACTCAGCACTATTTCTAGGTCACTGAACTCCTTTATACAGATGTCCTGATGTACAGCACAAGTAGTACAGACACCAGACGAGTGATTTTTCAGAAGCTGTGTATTGTACCTCCAGGCACACTGTACCAGGCTCCTCCATTAGTGATGCCCTCTGTGAAACTGGAGTCATCATCATTCTTGCGACATGGCGGCCGGTTTGGGTCAGACATGACTGGGTTATAGCTGGAGTAGGCCTTCGCCAAAGTCTTAAACACCAGATCATCTGGACTAGCACTATATTCATGAGTAGAACCTGATGGACAAACAGAAAAGACACAGTTCTGTCATTACCATATCAATTACATTACAAACACCAAATCAAATTTCATGACAAATGTTCCTGGTTTAATTCTATGTGTAACATCCGGTCAGAGGAAGAAGACGAGGTGAGGCAAAGCAGATCTAATAGCAGCGTAATTTTATTTACAAAAAGCAAATCATCTACAAACAAAAATGCAGTGCAACAGTGTGCTACGGCACAGGCAACACCAGACAATGAGTGAATGAAACTGAGGGCATTATATATACACAACTAACCAAGGATCAAAACAAGGAACAGGTGTGTGAAATCAATCAAACAATAAGTAACCATGACAACCAGAGATAATGACAACAGAAAGGAAATACAGGAAATAATGAAGACAAACTAAAAGTCCTCGAAAATGAAATCATGATACAGTTTTTTCAGCATTATTTGATTCATAGAAAGTACAAAAGAACAGCTTTTATAACAATGTAAAAGTCTTTAATGTCCCTTTTGATCAATTTATTGCATTCTTGCTAAATAAAAGTATTAATTTTTTTTTAAATCTTACTAACAAAACTTTTGAATTAAATTAAATGTATTTTATTATTATATTATTTTTTATTATATTATATTGTAAGCTCACTTAAAGAATAATCATATATACTGTATATTCTATATAAGTTTGTATGTTTTTTGTGTATAATACTGTATATTAGAGGTTACTCACCACTGCGTGTCTCATCATATGGGTAGTTGGCCACCACGTCTCCTCCATGCAGATTGGCTGACAGGACAAATGGAATGTCTATAATCCAGTGAATGACAGCCTTAGTTTCTGGTGCGAGCTGTAACATACACAGGTCCAATCACTCACTTACCAGCCCCAAAACCACTGATTCACTTCCTAGATGTGTAACAATACTAATACCATGCTGCAATTTTTGACAAATAGTTGATCAAACCCTTTCTCACCTTGGTGTTTTCATCCACTGCTTTCTTCAGGTTTTTCAGGAGGTGATTGTTGGATCCTCCCTCTCTTTCGTTCATGTAGACGATACGATCAAGATCTGGAAAGTTGCGGTTCAGATCAATCCCCTGAGCATTGCTGCGGCCCACAAACCAGTCCTTCATCTCACCAGACTGCAAATATATATTATCATAATTAGCAGAATTATCACAATCATTAAAAACATGATTTAAAAAATAAAAAGCTCTCTATTTTTGAGTAGTAGGTCAAATTTGTTACAAATGTGCTTTTAAAGTTTTGCTTTTTAAATGTGCTTTTTCCATATGATTTTAAAGAATCTTTATGCAGCTTTTTCCATACCAGTAAGGTACATAGTGACTTTTAAGGTACTTTTTAGGTGTTTTGTGTTTTTTTTTTTTGGAGCTTGACAGCCACAATCACAATCAAATGTCTTATGGAAAAGAGCTGTGTAAAGACATGGCAAAATGTCTCTTTTTGTCTCCCACAAAGAAGTGGGAAACAAAAAGTTCCACTTTTGTGAGTGGAATTAAATTAAGCTGCATAAATATAATGACAAAATGTGTGTGTGTGTGTGTGTGTGTGTGTGTGTGTGTGTGTGTGTGTGTGTGTGTGTGTGTGTGTGTGTGTGTGTGTGTGTGTGTGTGTGTGTGTGTATATATATATATATATATAAAACAAAATAATATATATAATACCTCACCAAAGCTGCATTGTATTTGATAAAAATTATAGTACAAACTAATAATGTGAATATTTTTCTATCTTTTATTTCCATTTTCAGCAGCCATTACTCCAATCTTCAGTGACAGCACATGATCAGAAATCATTCTAATATGCTGATTTTGCGCTCAAGATACTTATAACAAAAAATATAAGTATTTATAAGTATATTTTCAATTTTATAGTTGCTGTAAACAGTGCCCACAACCCCTCTAAAACCTGCCAACAGAAGTTCTGAAAAAACACAAAGGTGAAAGTTAAACAGACTGAGATATGGAGACTAAGCTTCAGACTGTGGTGAGGAGGAAATCACTTAGGTTACTTGTCATTTTGCAGACACTTCAGGAAATGCCAGAGTCTTGTAAAGTTTGGCTGAAGGAGGAAGTCTGAATACAACTGCTACAACTGTTTTAAGGTACAAACAAAACCCATATCAATGACACAAGCCTATATCTTATCTGTAACCTCTATCATCCTCTCTGTCCAATTGAAATCATTTAATAAAAATAAAAATAAAAAAATAAATAAATTATATTAATATATGTACTAGGCCTATATAAAAAATATGCAACCTTTGTGCTTCTAGTTGCCAGGACAGGATTTTCCATCCACCTCTGAAATTATCACAAAAGCCCAGAGACGACACATGTTTGCTTTGTGGTCAGAACAGACATTTATTACTTCTGAAGTAGTAAAGCAGTGTGGTAAACCACATCCCAGCGAGGTGTTTAATAAATCTCTTGGTTTCTCCTCAACAAACGTTAAACTAAAAGTCCAGGGGCCTCATGTATAAAATATGTCAATTGTGTCTTGAAATGTCAAAGCCCACACTTGTGTGAGTACAGGCTACAGAAGGATGTGGTAAACCACAGATGTGTTATGAAATCAGCACCGCTGCATTCTGACAAAACAACAATCTGCTAAAAGATGTTGAACACCAGACTAGTCAACCAGTGATACCAGAAAGCTCAAAATACTGTACAACCAGGGCTTACTGTAGCAGCTTCGTCTGTCTTGTTTCATAGTTTTAAATATGACTATATCCATCACATACAGTTTATAAAGAGTTACAACTGCATTCTAGATTTTAGATTCTTCTTTTATTGTGTAAGATGTGTGTGTGTTTACCTGTGAGGCTGCTTTCTCAAAGCCGTCAGGATTCATGGAGGGCATGATGTGAATACGTGTGGAGTGGATCAGGTCGATAATGGTGTCGTTGCCCTCCTGGTACTCATTACAGAGATACTGAGCCAGATAGATGAGCATCTCTCTGCCCACGGCCTCATTACCATGCATGTTCCCAATATACTTAAATTCCGGCTCACCTGTCACACAAAAACATACACAGTTAATGACATGAGTCTGTATGCACGATGCTTTGCCAGTTATTTTAAGCTTTATTTTTTAAAAAGTGAACTGTACTATTTTAGTTGTATGCTCAAATAGTCATTGACATCTACAACATCGATATGTAAATGTCAAAAACGACACCAACAGTATATTACCAATAGATCATATCACAGATCACAGTCCATAATTTGGCAGTTATTACATACATTTTATTATCTTCGTACTGGGTTAGAACGAATAGAGATTTGTATAAAAATAAAATATTATATTAATAAAAATTTAAAAAGAGAGTTCTAATTATATTTTAAGCTTTTAAATTATAAAAAGACTTTACTAAGGACAAATTTACCGCATTACACTGTTGATTTCAAAAATTGAAACTGAAACAAATATGTTCTAAAAACGTTTTGCTAACATTCCCATTAAGTTATAAAACTTTTAACTTTTAACTGAATGTTCTCTGAATGCTCAAAATGTTTCTTGGATATGCAAACATTAATAGAACAATACGTCCTTAAAACATTATGGGAACATTACTTTTAAATGCTCTGAAAAACATTCTGAAACAAGAAGTAACAAAAACATTAAACGAACGTCCAACAGAAAAAAAATACATTAACAATGTATAAATAATGTTTTTGTGCTAACATTTTTTTTAAAGACCAGATAAGTTTGAACAAATGTTCCACTAATGTTACTGGAAAACTGTTTCTTCATAACTATGTAAGAACCATGGCAGAATGTTAGCCAAAGTTCTGAGAATGTTCCCTGTTAGAAGGGTTAATACAAGGATTCGGCTGATCAGAAAATATCAGGAAAAAGAAATACACCGCAAATCACAAAATAAAAAGTCAACCATTTTTTTTACCCAAATTACCCTAAATCAACGCAACAAGGACAGATATTTAAAATATCTACATAATTAAAGTATATTTAAATATAATTGTCTATTTCCAAAAAATAGAGCCTGAAATTCTTTAAAGACTAAAGGCCATTGCACAAAAATTCCGAAATTCGCATCCGAAATTTTCGCACGTTAAAATTTTTTTTTTACCTCACGTTATGTCAATCACGCTTGCACACTGAATACGAAACTTTCGTCCGTCATAAAAAAAATCGGATCGGGTTCGATTTTCTGCGTTTTTCGCATCCGTAGCAAGCAGTTTGAATGGTGTTTGACAATTCAGAGCCACCGAATCACGAGTACGAAAAAACGCATACGAAAATTTCGGACTCAGTGTGCAAAGGCCTTAAAGGGTTAGTTCGCCCATTTAAGACATGAAGTTGTATGCAATCCTTACCAGCACTATAGTGTATACACACTGACCCACTCTGTTGTCACCCCCCTGGTCCGAGTTCTGACCGCTGGAAGTTTTTGAATGAAGTAAAATGAAGTACTGTCTTCATCTGATCCGTCTGACACTGTGCTAAAATTAGTTTCATCATCTGAAGTTTCGTAGTCGGACATGTTGTCGGCGAGTCGCGCTATCAACAGCTAGTCGTCACGTGCGCACTGTTGACATTGACAGCAGCGCGGATTGATAGAAACGGAAGGAAAATAGTGCCGCATTAAAACTGAGGTATTAATTTTGCCCGGCGTGTTTTTTTTGTGTTAAATTAATCAAGCTTTGAAACGCAAATCTTTTTTTCACGTAAAAACGCACAGTTTTGTGGCCCCGGAAAGTAGCCGGGATTACTTCATTCAAAAACTTCCAGCGGTCAGAACTCGGACCAGGGGGGTGACAACAGAGTGGGTCAGTGTGTATACACTATAGTGCTGGTAAGGATTGCATACAATCTCATGTCTTAAATGGGCGAACTAACCCTTTAAGTCATTTCTACCCCAGGAGGTCAACCTAAATATTTTATGAGCTGTTTTATATTCTATTCATTTTATATGAGATGTTGGACTTCCTCTTGGTTATTTAATGTTCTCTTCTGTACTCCTTCAAAAGCAGTCCCTTTAATTAGTCCAGACTCAAGACATAGTCTTATTTGTTTACATTAATGACCTTGGTCCCCTTCTTTATAGAGTGATTCATGTCTAGGTTGTGGATTTACTGAGAAGTATTCCTAGAGAAGTACACCTAGCCAGATGTCAAGATCAACACACACACACAGTTAGACAGAGAGAAAGAGAAGACATTAATCTGCACAACATCCATAATGCTTGATTGACTGAACAAATTTGGTAGTAATTAGAGAAAACATACATGTTTTCAGATACACATGTCCGTAAATATTTGTAAAGAGAAGTGCAGCTGAAAAAATATATGCATAAAGCTAAATTCACACCAAGCACAAATATTAATTTCAAATATTATGGACCTATATTTATAAACATACTGTACAATCATACTTCTCATCATCATATCAACTTTTTTTTTTTGCAGAGAGCAGTCTGTTGGTTTTATTCATATAATAAATGTGCATATATATATATATATATATATATATAGAGAGAGAGAGATAGAGAGAGAGAGAGAGAGAGAGAGAGAGAGAGAGAGAGAGAGAGAGAGAGGTGCATTCCTGCAACAGATTAAACAATTTTTTTTTTTTTTTTTTTACAAATACTGAACTCAATGCATATCTGTGGTAATAACTTTCCCCATACTTTATGTGCCAAGACGCATGCGCGAGAACTGAGAAGATGATGCTCACAATCATTTGATGGGAAAGTGTGAAAGATAAGCCATTCATTTTGGGGCATTGGTAAGGCATTTTTACGTTTTCTCGTTGGTTTCTCACGATTCGGACATCCATAAAAATACACTTTAGAACTATTTTAAACACTACATCGAGACCCATCTGCTTCATCTTCTCAGTTCTCACGCATGCGTCGTGGCGCTCTCGTGAACTTACGTCACAGTCCCACGTGGAAGAAAATCAATAGTTGAATAAAGTCATTATTTTAGTTTTTTTGCTCACAAAAAGTATTCTTGTCGCTTGATAAACTTAGGGTTGAGCCACTGTAGTCACTTGGACTATTTTAACCATGTTTTTACTAACTTTTCGGAGACGGCAGATGCAATCACCTTGCAGCCGAAGAAGTGAGACAGCTCTCAGATTTCATCAAAAATATCTTCATTTGAGTTCTGAAGATGAACGAAATTCTTACGGGGTTGGAACAACATGAGGGTGAATAATTACTGACATAATTTTCATTTTTGGGTGAATTATCCCTTTAACTCTAAATTCCAAAGCTCTGATTAATACTGTGGTGCAGATACTTATATTTTATATTATTTTAGCTGATAATAAAATACTACATCAAAAGTGACAGTGAAACGACATTATATGACAAAAATTATATTTCAAGTAAATGCTATTCTTTTGAACTTTCTATTCTTCAAAGAATTAAGTTTTCGACAGTGATAATAATAAGAAATGTTTCTTGAGCATATCACAATAATTTCACTGAAGACAGGAGTAATGGCTGCTGAAAATTCAGCTTTGCCATCAAAGTAATAAATTACATTTTAAAATACATTAAAATGGCAAGCAGTTATTTAAAATTGTAATATTTCAAATAAATGCAGCCCTGGTTAGCAAGAAACCTCTTTCAAAAACATTAAAATACCACCTGACCAACACCCCATTCTGAACAGTAGTTTACAGTACAGTAACATATATGTGCATATATTAAGACACCAGATTTAACCAAAGGTTCTCTACAGTTTACCTGTCTCACTAGTACAAAACACATATTATATTTCACTAAACCCAGTCCAAACATGGGCTCAGGTAATGTCCTTGGAGCTTTCCCGAATCCTCTCTATTATTACACAATGTCCTGACCCATTTAAACCCTCCCTAACAATTGTTGTGCTCAAACTCGCGCTCTAACATAGGCAAACACATTTCACCCTCAGGTAACAAAAGCACAAATCATCAAGAGGCCAGGAAAGGACACTTGGTGTTTTTTCTTTGGTAATCTCAGAAACATGAGCTTCTGAGAACTATTCTGCCTGATAAGCACATGATACTGACTATTTGTTGTGATGAAGAGTTTACAATTACACAACATGTAAACAATGTTTACCTGACATTGCGCTGTAAACATTATATAAGCACCTTACATAGCGCATGTGCTCTGAAATAGATGTTTACATTGGACAGACCTGTGTAGAAAAGCCAACACACCAGTTAAGCAAGAAAACAAAGGCATACAGTATTGAATGCACACTTGATTGCCATACACACAGATTGGAAGCAGATGGAAGAGCTGCTTTATTCAGCAGGGGTCCCTGCAGGCTCTGGCCTTTTTATAGCCGTCTATTTCATTGCCTCGCCTGAACATCTAAATATTCTACATCTCGCAATTAAAGAGAAGCACGTGTGGAAAATCCACAGCGTGTGTGTGTTCAGGCTCCTAAATAAGGATGTATGTCCCTGTCACATTTACAAGCAGCCTTTGAAGCTCCAACTACTTCAAATTTAAATTACTGCCAAACTCTTTCACAGATGTTAAAGTCAAAGCAAAGTATTCCCAGGCCTGTCCACAGGAAATGTGCGTCTGCATGTGGTGTGTGTGTGTGTGTGTGTGTGTGTGTGTGTGTGTGTGTGTGTGTGTGTGTGTGTGTGTGTGTGTGTGTGTGTGTGTGTGTGAGAGTGAGTGAGTGAGTGAGTGAGTGAGTGAGTGAGCGAGTGAGTGAGTGAGTGAGTGAGTGAGTGAGTGAGTGAGTGAGTGAGTGAGTGAGTGAGAAAAAAGTGTGTGAGAGACTGACAGAGAGAAAGTGAAGGTGTTTTCAGTTTTTGTTTGGTTTTTCTTTTAACATATATGACAGGATGTGCTGTGTAACTTTCATTAAGTGTTTTTAATATATTTTATATCAACTGATATAAAGAATGTAATAATACAATAAATGGTGTTCCAATTGCCCTTGACCAATTGCCTACACCTAAGATAAAATCTAATAGACTAAATCTATGAGCTACTACTTGACATTTGTCATTCATGTTAACGATTAATAAACAACCTAGATATATATATAAATTAAATTGAAAGATATTCAATGGTTTAACTGTTTAAAAACAGCATTTATTTAAAACATACACTACCATTCAAAAGTTTGGGGTCAGTCATTTTTTTTTCTTTATTTATTTGAAATAAATGAATACTTTTATTCAACAATTTTGTGCTAAATTGATAGAAGTGATAGAAAAGATTTATATTGTTAGAAAAGATTTAGCTATATTTGGAATAAATGCTGTTCTTTTTTACTTTTTAACCGGTACAGTAAATTTCATTTTTGCATGAATTTTCAATGTCCGAATAGTTTTTACACCCCTACTCCCATCCGGTGGGCGAAAGGTTTTCATCAAGGATAACCACAAAAACAAAAAGTGTGAAATCCTACACAGATTGTGAAGAACAAACTTTCCCTTTCTTATGAAACGCTTATATATTTGTGTCTTATCCGAACGAAGCAAAGCTGTCTTGATAGCAGTGATGAGAAAATCATCTGCTGTACAGATGAGCAGCAGGGGAGGGGAAACTGCTAATCTATCAATGAAACAGCCAAACAAAAAGGGTAAAATAACACATTTCTAAGCCATAGAGCCTACATCACCTCTCTCTCTCTCTCTAAACATATTCTGTAACATCAACACCATCCCCCCACATACTTATCTCATATATTATTTCCTCTCTTTGTATTGCTCTCATACTCCCTTTATCCCTCTTTCTTACAAAGAAAATATGTCAATAGAAAGAAAATAACTGTTAGACATCATATGTTAACCTCCTTTAGGACAATTCCTCAAGAAGACAAACATTTAAAGACAGCATTCTGTTTCTAGATGTATCTGTTTTTAAGATAAATCTATAAAAGTCTAAATGTAATGACATGGGTAAGAAATCAGTGTTGCTAAAAGGATATCATGCCTACTTGCAACTATCTGCCTCAAATAAACTTCTTGAATAAAGATTCAATGTCACAGACAAACTTATACAACAGATCATAATTCCTTCGGAAGCAAATGTAAGATGTAAATTGGGTCTCACAGTGAAATAAATATATAGGGCTGTTGATAAATTACAGTAAATAACAGGTATTCTCATAAATGTATGGATTAATCTCAACGCTATCTAAAAGTTTTTATTATATACTACCCTTCAGGCTGCATTTATTGTATAAAAAATACAGTAATACAGTGAAATATTATTACAATTTAAAATAACTTTTTTTTTTTATATATTTTAAAATGTAATTTATTCATTTGATGGCAAAGCTGAATTTTCAGCAGCCATTACTTCAGAAATTTCTTTTAAAAATCCTTCTAATTTTCTAATTTGGTGATCAAGAAACATTTCTTATTATTATCAATGTTGAAAACAGTTGTGCTGCTTAATATTTTTTGTGCAATCTGTGATAGTTTTTTTCCAGGATTTTTTGTTAAATACAAAGTTTATAATAGATAATTGAAATGGGTCAATCTTTATAACATTATACATGTATTTTTTGCCAATATTGTTGAATATATTGAATTCATCCTTGCTGAAGTGCATTTAGATTTAATAAGATGTGTTATGCCACAGCAGTGATCTGCTCTTGTCTTTAATATTAATAGATCAGCCTGTGTTTCGCTCAAGTGATGTTTAATATTTATACAGTTAAAAGGTAGTTCCAGCCTTCTAATCTTACTGGCCAAGTGCTGTTCCAATAACAGAGTAATATACAGTATGTGATCGGTCCAGAATGAGGAGTGCGAGGGTTTTTGAAATTCGGAGCATCAGCTTTGGTTTCTTTTAAAACTTGGAGGAAAAATATTCAAAGTAAATAGAGAAATTATGTCTGAAACGTAACTAGAAGGCATCAAGACACTCTTTCTATTCAATTTGTTAATATCTAATATTAAAATAAATAAATAAATCAATAAAGATATGTTTAACAGCAGGTTTGTTGCTATTAATTAGGGCTGCAGTATCAAAATGATCAAGTGCTTAAAGTGTATTTCTTTCATCCTTAGAATGCAGATTTGATTTGAACAACACTAGCACAGGATTATGTTTACTGGAACTCCTCCTGCTGCCCTTTCACATTCTCTCTCTCTCGCTCAGTGTTGGCCTGAGAGACACATTGAGAGAACAGAGAGACCAAAGATTTGAGAAATGCAGTGCCTTAGAGAGCAGAAACTGCTGCCTCATCTTCATGAAGAAAACAAAGTGGAAGGGAGAAAGGGATTTTATTCTAATCTTTCTGATCCTCATCTGACCACATAACAAAACTCACATTATCACTTCACATAACATGAAAGACTCTCTTCCTCTATAACCTCAAACATCCCAACTGAAACCTCAGATATAAAAATGATTATTTAAATATTCTGTATTATACATTTAGTTTCGATTTAGTTTCGATTCCATTCTTCCTTAAATCCTGTCTTTTCTACTAACCCATCCATCCGTGAATCCATCAATTCAAGGAATTGTCAGGAAATGTGTGGTCTTGACGCACGTCTATTACCTCTTAAAGACATACACAAACAGAACCAGAAACGTCAGAGACACGCTGGTTTCCATGCTATGTTGACCAGAGGGGATCATTAATTCAAGATAACTGATTCAGCACAGTGCACACTTCTGCAGTGGAAACACACACACATTCCCCAAATGGTCAGGGCCACGTATGACATAACAATAATATCACTGCAGAGACTGGGGGAGATAAAAAATATTTAAAGAAAAGGTTTGATTTATAAACAGAATGCCACATGATTGTACAAAGACTAAAGAGTAGTTCTGTCTCATTAAACTAATACAGTTAATCATCAAAATAGAGGGAGAGAGAACAGATGTGGAATCTCAGGATGTATTATTAATGAACTTTCGCTCTCTGGAAGATTCCACTTTCATCACAAACCTACACAAAAAAAGAGAGCTTTGCTTGCTTCAGTTATGCTCTTATTTTTCTGGACAATTAATATGTATTAATCAGTCGGGAAAAAGGTGTAGATAGAATTCATATATATATATATATATATATATATAGTTTTTTTAAAACACTACAATAGGTTTAAAAATTTATGGAATGGAATAATAGTTATTTGTCATCCTATGCAGACACATTACATCTTGCGTTTCACAAATTGTATATATATATAGGCTATATGTATAAATATATATATATATATACATATATATAAAGGCTAAATATATATGCTATATACATACATAGGCTATATGTATATAATATATATATATATATATATATATATATATAAAGGCTATATATATATATATATATATATATATATATATATATATATATATATAAAGGCTATATATAGGCTATAGGCTTAAATACATATATAGGAGGAAATCATGCAATTAATAATAATTTTTTATTTTTTTTACAACAATGACTGCATTTCAATGGGACTGACCATCAGAAAACCAATGGGAAAGCCAAGCGATGTGTCTCTCTAATGCTTTTAAAAGTCATGGAATACCAATGTGTATTTGTAGAAAGAGCATAATGAAAATATGCATATGCAATATTTACATTAATATATATGACACACTTGATCAGTTTGAAAAGCGTAAGACACCCCCTCCCCTTGAAAGAAGGCAGTGAAAAAGCCAGATCTTATCAAACGTGCATCCGGCAAGTTAATGGATGAATGTGTGTATCTGATATACTGTAGGTGTTGTTGTCACATGCTAACTCAGCAGAGCACCAGATGGCCTGTTTCTCAGCACTTCCCGGCCCCCGTGGCAGACGGCATCGCGCGCTAATTCCTCCACTCATCCTCTTCCTCATCTGACCGAGCACAGGTGAAGCGCATGGCTCATGGTGCTAAGCTTATCTGTCTCCAGGGCAACAGCTATTTCTGCCCAGACGTAACACTCAACACTAGCAGAGCCGCCTCTCTTTGATATCCCATTCTCTCGCATCTGTACGCTGCTGCTGCTGCTGAGGTGAGGGTGGGGCTGGAAACTCATCTGGTAGCAATAAAAGACTTAATGCAATGAGTCATATCTACGCAAACACATACAGAGAGCCAACCATACTATTTAAGGAACCGGGGCCCTACGTTAAGGATAAAGGTTCTTACTGCTCCTATTGCTCTCACTTATACACACACACAAAAACACAAATGAACACACGTGTTCCTTCACTCTTTCACACATATATATAATATACACTTAGAAACTTCACACCAGCACAAACTGCGCAAGACTGTGAATCAGCTATGCTTAGTCAACATATAAGTTCAATGTGTCAATAATAGAAATCCAATGCATGACTTCAGCATTTTCAAAATAGATTAAATATCCTGCGTTTTTTTAATACATGTCCAGGGACTATAGCTGAAAATGAGCTGTAATAGCTGAACTGGCATACACAGAAATGTTAGTCACTTTACAATTAAGTTCAATTAGTGAATCCTTTGGGTATCATGATGACAATGAACAATTTTCCAGCATTTATTAATCTGTTATTAATGGACAGTTAGTTATTAGATTATAATAGATTATTTATTACTAATAATACTATTTTATTCTTTGTTAAATGGGTGTTTTTTATTTTCTAATCTTTTTATTTATTAAAGATTTTTTTTATCTTCCTTGGTTATATTTTTTCATTTATTTATTCAACTTTAAATGTGAATAAACATTAACATAGATTAATAAATGCTTTAACAGTGTTGTTCATTGTTCATGTTCTATCCAATACATTAACTAATGTTAATAAACAACTTTAATCAGAATAAAGTCAATTATAGGGTAAAGAAATTGCTGATACACCAGTCATCATCACAGAAATTTTACTTTAAACTCTGATAGGTCTGTATAAACATTAAAAAAATGTGTTTCATGGACAGAGATAAGCTATACATGCATTAACATACTTTACTGAGTCTCAGTAATCAAGTAATGGAACCAGAACATACATTATCATAAAATCAACACTCTTAAATAATTAATGCATCTCTATGGTTTCGGTGTGAGGTCTTCAGTAATTAGCTCTAATCCGCCAACCTAATTCCACTTTAAATGGAAAAGATCCAAAATCCAAATAGAGCACACTAAATGAACTAATTAGTATACACCACTTCGGATCAAGGATTTAAAAACATAGTAGCCAACACAAGCCTACAAAACCCAAACTAAATGTAATTGTTAATATTACTTTCATGTTTAAACCTGTATTGCTCAAACCTTAATTACCTGTGCAACAATTTAGAAAATGGCAGCATAGGCCTACCATAAGCTTAATAATTATACGTTGTTCAAGCCAACACTATATTACTGACCCTCATTTGGGCAACCTCCTTCATTGTAGTCAGTCTCTATTCAAGAGGCTAATAAACTTATAAACAATATAATCAATATGTGTATTTATTCATTTGGTAAGAAGCCATGCAATAAGCCGTGTGTAAATTAGTCTGTAATTGATCTGCAATTACAGATCCAACAACCTTTGCAAAATGGCGTCCACGCGCACAGTGAGCTGCTGTCATCACATCTCTGAGAGCGCGCGCACAGGCACACACCAAAGCGCTCCTGCGCGTCGAGATACATTAGTGCGATGATTTATGAAAAACTTGCAAAATTATTAAATGTGACAGTGCACACCATTGTGAAAATGCAAAATAGTTTATAATGCAGTCACTGTTGAATTTCAAACTTAAATACATTTGAGCTTTAAATTCATAAATTTCAATGCCCATTCAGTGGATGCCTCACTGGAGCAGAGATTGTTTTCACCTCATTTATAAACGTCTCATTATAAGAACCTAATTTGTCGCCAGCAAGAGGTTAAAACGTGAAATACATTTAAAGGGGATTTAATAGGAAGGGGTGAGTGTCATCTGAGACTCCCTTTTATTGATTTGTTATTGATTAATGGCCTGATCTAATTTCATTTAGAATGGACAAACATGGCACACAAAGGAGAATGCTTGCTTATGCTGCTCCAAAGAGCTTCATTGTTTATGCTATGACGGTCTTCTTATCATAATCTGGCATAATTAATGATCATCTCTCACCAGGCTCATGGATGCCAGGGTTGTCGCTCATCTCCAGGACGAGCAGCTCTCGGCCCTCGGAACTCTCCCCGACCGTGTAGATGCGGGTGATGGAGGGGCACTGCAGCCACACGGACACCAGGGCTTTCCGCATCTCCTCATATCGGTGGTACTCAAACGAAATACCTCCTTCCCCCGCAGCATCCCCGCCCGAGGCCAGGGCCAGCATCAGCAGAGCCCCGCAAAACACCGCCGCCGTCATCACTCCCGAAACACTCGACACCTCTCTCTCTTCACGTATTTCTATTCGGTCTCTCGTAGCACTGCTGTCTGTCTTTCTTTTCTATTCTGTATTTTTCGTTTGCTGTGTCGTGCCCCGTATGGAACCGCAGAACTGATGCGTGGGCGAGAGTCCTGAATACCTGTTTAGCCGCGGGGACGCGCGTGAGATAGCGGACGTGCAGCGCGAACCCGCTGAAAGCTCAAGATTACACACTCGCGAAATGGGTGAACGCGCATGGTGCTACCCCTGCAGGGGCGTGGCTTATTTAATGACGAATGGTCTTACGTTTTTTCCAATCGTCATATTTAAGTAAAAGTATATACATTTATGGATATTGACTATAGTATATCAGTATATAAAAAACATATAATATAAGTAGGCTATTAAAGTAACATATATCAAAAGTGCAGGTAAATTCTATAAAAATGGCACAGCTGATTGTAGCTGAGTGGAGAGTTGCTGGAGTCTGTGTTAATACATTTAAATATTAACATTTACAAACATTAAAAGGATTGATTGTTCACCAAAAAAAGAAAAGAAAGAAAAAATGAAGAAAAAAAAAATATAGGCCTATATATGAAAAAATGTCATCATTTAGCCTACTCATTCTCATGTTGTTATGAATAAGCCTATGTATGAATTTATTTTTCTGCAGAACATAAATTAGTCCTGGCTTTAATCTTGATATAATTATAAATAAAAACTATTTTTTTAATATTTAAAAATGAACTTATAGCTACCATAACAATATATTTATTAATATACGACAATGACGAGTAATGTGCCTGTGGTAAAGTCATAAACTCCTAATTCAATAGCCTTTATAGTGCAATTTAAAATGCATGGGATTGAAATGAAACTGACTATTATTGAATATGAAACAAATCAGTTCATGGCCATATTCATAATAATTTACTTTATGATAATGTCTCTAGAGGCATCACTACATCTTCTGACATAACATAAACACACAAAACACAAAGAAATATATACTAATATAAATATAAGCTGCAGTTATAAAATGAAGGGAGATAAATGTATAATACATTTATTACACTTACAAAAACGGTAGGCCTACTGTCGTAGTCCCATACATCGCATGTAGCCTATACCAGATGGTAATAAGTAATAACATGCATAGTAGGCTAGCCTACATCTATAGCATGATACTGGATATTTACGTGGTACTCGTGGTACTTTTTGTTACTTTGTTGCATGTGTAATGTAAAGTGTGAAGAGTGTAGGTGTGGTAAGTTAAACAGCAATAATACAATTAGGTTACGATCTAGCGCGCCCCCTGCTGCGCGCCCACCAACCTTTTACAGGCGGTGCCCTACTTTACTTCCAGCTTCACGAGGTCCACTTGCAGTCTCGAGCATGACATGGCGACTTAATTAATTATATTTTACTTAAAAAAAAATGTTTCACACTACCCTGCCTCTCATGTTTTTAAACACAAAAACGCATTCTGTGTGAATGACCCCTTTACTAGTTTGGTCTGCTTCTCGAGATTCAGATTCGTGATTTGCGAAATAAATAATTCAGAACTCCTTGAGACCCGGCTTGGCATATTCATTAGAACCGAATCGATTAATTTGTCTTTGGCATCACACAAACGCAGAACAAAGAAATATTAACTAACATAAATACAAACTGCACCTACATAATGAAACAGAGATTTTGTTCGAAATCCTTGACAAAAAGGAGAGATTTAAAGGAACCGAATTGATCGATTCAATCGAAAATCTTTTCTTGAACTGCTTTTTGTGCTGTTCATTTATTATTATTATTATTTTTGATATGCAGAGGCAAATGTCATTAACATGTGGAGAAAGTTTTAAAAGTAAAACTATTAATTTTCAACAAAGATATTTATACAGGTAAAGCAGAAATTTCCAAAAAGTGGTACTTCATTACTCTATCTCTGTGGACTTATGTACATTAAGGATAAAGATATCATCTACCAACTCTATATGGCACCTTACATACTATAATATGTATCTGCGACTGTCTGTCTACCTCATATAATACTTTACATATAATGTAGTATATTCTGTTTTGAAACTGTCTACCCACCACATATGACACTACACATTACAGAATGTATATCCCGGACTGTCTAGCAGTAGCTCCTCATATGACACAATACATATTGTAATAATATGTATATTTTGTTGTGGAACTGTACCCACCCCATATGGCACTTTTCATACTGTAATATGACATTTGACTTGTACGATGATCAGTGATGGATGGGGATTGTAAAATTGTGATGAAAACACATAAAGGGTAGGGATAATGTTTAGAGAACTCACTGTTCTACTACTAGAGCATAACCACAGAGTCAGCGTTTGTTACTTTGTATTTATTAAGTTGCCTTCAAATCAACAAGCAAACCCCTCAATTATCTCTTTTTTTCCCAAATCCCTTCCAAGCCATATTTTTGTGATATGGCTGGTCACTGATGAAAATTATAAAATCTTTAAAGGAATTTAGCAAAAAATCAGGAAAGCCAACAAAGCAAAAAAAGCCATTACAAAAATAAGATTTTAAAATATTGCGTCATTGTTAAGGTGAAAGTAAAGTGCTTTTGAGGAATGATGTTTGCATTACTTAAGACAGATTATAATATCTGTTAATAAATGTTTATAATAACTGAGAGCACAGAACACAGGCTGATATCCTTTCATTCCTAACAACCAGTCCACTGGAGTATTGTGATCGGTTGGTTTAATGATGTTTGTGGGGTTGTGTTTTCCCTTTTCAAAGGCACATTGCTGTAAGAAGCTGGCATTGATTTGAATCCATTCAGTCCAATTTTAAATACTTTACAGTGAATGTGTGCAGGGGGAGGCAATGCAAAAGCATCAGACCAACCAAATCCCACACAAGTCCATGAGAGATAGATCAATCTAGATGATGATGAAGCATCAGTGTATGTGAGAGAAATCTCTGTCAATCAGTCGCTCTTCACAGCTTTATGATGTGTGTAATGTTTTTTAAACTGGGAATCGGTGTTGAAAAGCCTGTCCCACCAGGTGAATGTAGATCCATAGTTGCCAACAAAATTCATGTGGTGGAAGTCATGGAAACGAGCTCCAGCATAGAATGGAATCAAATGCAGGGGGTTCAGAGGAATGTCGTAACCACTAAAGAGAGGGCAAAAGAAGGAACGTTAAAGAACAAAACACTTACATACTCTAAAGATAAATGAAATGATCAAAAAAGTATTATAAAATATTTTTACCAGGACATATTTCCACACAAAATATAGTTTAATCATATAAAAATCCTAGAATTACTGTTAAAGACAAACTTGTAAATTAGAAGGCGGTGTCCACATAGTAATGTAGTGTATCAAATGAATACATTTGTAATATAGCTTTGCAATAAGTTATTATCAGCATCACAGTGTTGACATTACCAAATGTACTGATCCAGAACATGGCTCATCCACATTCAATTGCATTGTGTGTCCTGAGCTCACCTGTGAACATCAATGGTTTCAAGCAGCCGGAAAGTGACCCAGGCCCAGAGCAAAATCATGTGATTGCAGAAGACCATGATGCCAATGAAGAATCCAGCACCCAGAATCAAAGTCTCAGCAGGGTGGGCATATTCTGCCTGCATGCCAAATGGAGCCTAACATACGCACAATGAAAAAAAAATGGTAGATCAACTATCGTTATAAAGACAAAAAGGAAATAAAAATTAAGAGTTAAGGCACGTTCACACCAAGAACTATAGCTATAAAGATAACGATAACTATATTACCGTCCACGCTGATGGATAAAAAAAAGGTTGTGATTATAGGCATGTGATGCATGCTCAAGCTCTTTAAAGCAGGATAGATTCTGATTGGCTGTCAATGTTTTTATCATTAATCATCTGGGAAAAAAATCCTGGTTTAACATTATTTTGATGGTCTCTTAAACACATTATCTTGACTATAAGTAATGTTACACCAACATGTCTACTAACTCTGTTAGTAGAGTATTAGAAGACTGGTAGGGTTAGAATAAGTTGACGTGAACTTGCAAAGTTGCTTATAGTCAATGGAATGTCTTTCGGGGCGCATCACAATAAAGAGTTAGCAGATATTAACCAGACAGTCTACTAATACTCTAATGAGAGTTAGCTGACATGTAGTTGCAAAGTTACTTATAGTCAACAGAATGTTGTAAGTGTTATCTAAACTCTTGTTAAAGTTATTCTAAAAATATTGTTTCTCTGTGCCATTATTGTAATATTTGTGGTGTGGACTCTCTTTAATATTTAGAATGATTTTTAGAACTATACTTGAATCATTATTGTTATAGTTATCGTGTAAATGTGCCTTTAGCAAATATATATATATATATATATATATATATATATATATATATATATATATATATATATATATATTTGCTAAAGGCACACATATACTATATAGATTGAAAATATTAATAATTATACAATGTAAAACTAATAGAAAAGAACATGTAATTTAATGTAGACATGTAAAACGTTTCATTTAAACTACTTCTACAAGCCTATCTTGGCTGTCTTGTAGTTTCCCTTCATCTGCACATTGTGTGTGTATTTGTGAGAATGCGAATAACTTACAGTGAAGTCATGATGGACTTTATGAATGTACTTGTAGATTCTGCGATGATGTAGGGCTCGGTGGAGGAAGTAATGCCATGTGTCCTCAATTACCGCACAACCAAAACACTGGGCCAATATAGAAGGCCTGAGACGATGAGAGAGATCATAAAAATGACAACAAGGCCCACTTGCTTCAAAAAAAGATTTTGTTAAAGCTGCAGAACAACCTCAGGACTTTGACTGTAACTTCATAGACCTATTATCACAGAATTCTTCATATTTGAATCATGATAAAGTGAGAGAGCTGTTCTCACCAGCGAGGCATGGAGTCCCAGTCATAAGGGATGCTGAAGAACTCAGTAAAGTAAAATGTTCCACAGATGAGCGGTAGCTGGATACAGAAGTGATTAAACAGCAGCATTTTAAAGCACTTCCACTGTTTCTCCCATGTCTCTGGTTTATCCTGCAAGCACAACAACAAAAAACATATATGAAAAGTTAATAAAAATAATATTTTTAACAAGAAAAAAATATATAAATGCTAAATTTAAAATAATAAATCCTTTGAATCCACGTACCTGTTGGATTTTATACTTCTGCATGAAAGGGAGGAACTGAAAGATAAACCCAGGCAGACAGAACAGAAAATAGATGAGTTCATGGACGATGAGCGAGCCCCAGGTGGCGATCTGGAATTTGCTGTAGTTCTGCAGCATGTGGTTCCACGCTTGCTCCAGAGGTTCCTGCAGCGGATTTTCTGGAAGAAATGAATCCACATATTCCACCGCCAGATATGCAGAAGACAGAATGTTGGCTGTGCCGTTCACCTCCATGGCAGCGAGTCAGTGGGACTCTCCAAATGAGTAACTGTATAAACACATGACATGAATAAAGATTAATGACACTCAGTTATCAATCTCAGAGTGAGGCTTGCCTGAAATACAGGTAGTTCATTTGGAAAAACTGCTTCATGTCAGTACAGGGTTACAACTAAATATGAATGTATGTTACAGCTATATATGTTCATAAGCCTCTAGTTTCAAGTTTTTTAAGTTTAAAAAAAAGTTATAGATCCAAAGATGAGTTCAACTTTGTTTGATCACTGCTTACACCCAGATGTTGCTTGGGTGTAAGGAACCCATTATTCATTGAAGTTATGCAAGCTTTCCAAATTAAACTAATTTATGTTCCTCTAAATTTTACACATATGCGGTGACAAATAAAATAGAATTTTAAAATTAACACATTCTGGTCTGGTTGCATAACTATAAATAATCATAAATACACAAATGTAAATGTAAAGATTACAAGAGACACCATTAGGTATTTTTGGTCATATTAAAGTTACTGCACGTGCATGTCTGTTAAATCACAATAACAATCATAAGACATAAATATTTTATTTTCTCTCAAAGGCAACTATATTTTGAAATAATTTCCTAATCAACAAATGCACCTATGTAGTCCAAAAGTAACATTTAGCTTGTTTACATTATTTACATGTTAAACGCATGTTTACATCATTCTGCAGCTGTAGCCTACCTCGAACTAGGGCCGATTTAAGAGCGCATATATTTCTAACATTTCTTAAAGAACATTACAACAAATATCTTATTATATGAGTGTAGATTTCAGCACGGACGAGTTTTTGACTCACCTGTGAGAAGCTCTCCTTCTACCTGCGCTAGCAGTAAGGTCGCTTTTAATGTAATAGAACTTTACATAGGACCATTGGCCGAGAAAAGAGGAGACGGTGTGTGCGGGCAGAGGCTGGCCGCTGATTGGCTGTGACAAGAGGGAGACTGACGTATACGGGCAGGGGCGGCGGCCTGATTGGTTTAGGGAATGAACTGACGATAGTGAGACCTTGAGTTCCCGCAGCTGCAGCCAATGAAAACCCGCGATTGTCTTTCATAACCTGCGCTGACGCGCTGACTGAACTGCACCTCCTGGCAATGAGAAAGTTTATTATCCACAACTGCAAATATATAAAACAAAAGCCGGCCTTTAAACATATTCATTGTGATATGTTATCATATATAAAACTAATTAGTGGTTCGTTGAACAAAAAGGCTATGAAAACTAGAAATATTTGTATAACTTACAATTTATTTGATTGTATGTGATGCCTATCCCCTGGGCAAGGGTAATATTAAGTTTTATGTTTTGTATACTTTGTATACTGTTGTTTACGTTTGAGCTATAAAAAAAAAATGAGAAAGTTTATTAAAGGTACAATATCGTCACCTTCCCTAGTCATTTTTTCAGGTTTCTCAGAAATCACAAAAAACTGAACCAATAATTGAATATATGATATTTATTGATAATGTCACTAAAAAAGGTTATGACAGAAGATGTCTATTGAAATTCTAATAACAATGTATGTCAATTAATTAACATAACAGGAATAAATGACACATTTTTGAAAATGCCTTTGTCACTTTAGCAATTTTAAATGTTCAACACTGTCAACAATTAAACACTGACAAACAAACTAAACATCATTCTGAGGAGGCATGGACATCACCTCATTTCTCCCTCCAGCTCTTCTTTGCTGGGATTTTGCCTGATGCCTGTTAATGTAGCAAATTATTGAAGTAGTTATGACCCTCAACAGGAATGATGTATTTCTTTGACTGGAGGCCCTGGAACTTTCTCTCTGTACCCTCTGTGGCAGTTCTTCCCACACAGAGTCCCCCGAAAAGGAAAACTTGAAATGGACCTTGTCTTCACTGCTAAACTGAATAGCCCTCAAATGATGCACAGTCGGATCTCCAGCCTGGTCTGATGCTAGTGAAGTAAGATCCATTAATTTTCATCATGCTTGAGCACCGTCACATGGTAAGGTGATGGCTTGAGTCTTGCAGTCTGGAGTAGGATGACGTAGTCTCTCGGTGTATAGACATCCGTAACTATTTTGCGTTCAATAGTATTATGCATGCTGTCATACTCCATTTGTGTGTGCCCTGCAACAAGGTATTTCTGTTATTAGTACCCTATAATTCCTCGCAAGCTCAGAGAATGCATTGGCAACCGTCTCTCCACACTATGATCTCCTTGAGTTCTGGATGGTCTTTGATCACACCTTCAAAATGGTGTAATTGAAGATGTGCAAATACCTCGCTACTCAGGTCACCCTCCGATTCGTTCCAAATGTAGCAGTACCCTTCCTTTGATCTCAAGTCAAAGAGGGTAAAGTTATGGACCTGCAGTTTCGTTTTGTAATACAGGCTGTTGGCTTGGGTTTTTGGACACAGCAGCACAGCTTGCAAGTCCATTGTCCAAACGGACTTCTCATTATTCGTAGAATCCTTGTCACGGGATTTCTCTTGCCTCGCTTCATCTTTCTGGGTGACGTGCATCATATTTGGCCTTACTCATATTCCCATGCTTGAATGAAACACAAACATCACACTGATCTTTTCGTGGAATGAATACAGAATAGTTCTCTTCATGGAATACATCTGTGAAATATCGTATTCCAACAGCCCTCACTCCATTAGTTGCAGCTGCCTGTTGATCTTCCCGATGTAGTTGGGAGATGATTGTGCCTGGGTGAAGGAACTTCTTGTGTTTGTAAGTCTCTGTGCTACTGCAGTAGTGGGAATCAAGTAGTGGGCCGGTCCCTCAACCAGTCCTTAAGGAAATCCTTGACATGCTTTGCATGCTTGCCACTCATAGGTTCAGGTTTAGACGGAGGCACTGCTGCTTGTTCGCCATGTTCAATGGTGTCTTTGTTCAGCCAGTCTGTAATGGTTCTTTCAGGGAGACCAAGTATAGATGAAAAAATTGCCTTGCACACTTTGAGAATCGTTCCATCTTGAAAAAAAACTAAATACAAAGACTAAAAACTATGCAATATTTATAGTCTAGACTATATTATAGTAAACATCATCACTTACCAATAGGGAGTGAGCCCTGAATCATGGAAGTAACTTCAGAGGCTGAGTAGATTTTCAGTCTTCTTGATGCAGCTGCCATCTTGAAAAGCCTGTAAAATTGCCTAAGTCTCATTGTCTTTTGACGTAGTCAAAATAAAACGGCCTATGTCAAGAGTGTGATACTACAGGCTTAAATTGCATGATCTGTTCAACTGAGGATGTGGGCGATTTTACCAGAGGTGGCCAGCATCATGAGATGACTTATGTAAAAAAAACGGTTTTGGCAAAAAAATGACTTAGGCAATTATTTTAGGAAGGTGACGATATGTCATATTTTTGTAATAAAATTTCCAAATATTACTTGCACAATGTGGTAATATTTCCTGCAATTGTGTACTTGTATCCCAAAAGTTTCCAAAGAATTTTCATTTTAGAGAAATTCCAATTTTAAATAATGGCTCGTCCCTGGTCATTGTCGCCTGTCAGTAATATCCGTTATCCCTGGTTTCTGCTCGTACTGCCATTAGTAACTATGGTGACAGACGTGGACAACTGCGTTACGTCTAGCAGCACGCTCATGCTGTTGTTGTTTCGTTCAAACATTATGGACCATGGCAAGCAGCCTTTGGGACAAAATGAGAACTAAAACGAGGATCGATATCAGCGTGGCGTTTTCAAGATGCCAAGAGATCCACGTCCGCGACTAACTTCGACTTGACAGAGACGCCGCTCTTGCATGTACTTCATTAGACAGGTGAGAAAATGTACATAAAACGAATCAATGTTATATAGCTCAACATGATGCAATGTTAGAATATGATCAGTATGTTATTCTAATGTTGATCTAGCTTCCTGCTAGTCTCATACAGCCAACAAACTAACACATAGAATAAACACTCAAATGCATGTATGAAAGTGTAATGTTATGTTAGACCAAGTGAAACAGCGATGCATTACCTCACGTTCGGTAGAATGAAATGTCCTTATTCCTTTATATCCGCGGGACTCGCGTTTGGCGCTGATATCGGTCTTTAGGAATTAGCAATCGTGCCCTGCTTCATACCACAGTCATGTTAAAAACCTCAATGTATACACTCATCCATAAACATTATTAGATCCATTAGTATGACGACAAGTTCCATAACTCCGCTTATGCGTAATCAATCTACGCCTTTGTTATTGTAAGAGGTTAGTGACCACTAGCGGCGAAAAAATTACATATTGTAGCTTTAAGTAAATTTGGAAAAAAAAAAGTCTATTAAGTCGGGGGTTTCGGCCGATAGCTCGGTATCTTGGACCCCATCCTAAAAATTGTTTCTAGTAGCCTACTGGACTGTTATAGAACTGTTACTGTATTTTGCTTTTGTTTATTTACCAATTTACTTATTTTCATATATATATATTTTTCAATATATTTTAATCAAATATTTTTATTTGTATCTATCAACTGTGAAAAATGAATATTATAAATATGCCTAAATATTGGACAATATTTAGTTATGTAGTTTTACTGTATTTACTTTTTTAAACCTTATTTTAATCATTATTTATTTGTATATAATCTTTATTCATAATTATTTATTTTATTATTTTTGTAAATCTTAACCCTAATCTCTTTTTATTATTATTTATTTATTTTCACTTTCTCTGAACTCTCTTCCCTTTGCGGCCACTTGAGGGTCCCCGAACCCCAGTTTGAAAACCCCTGTATTAAGTGATGTAATTTCAGAGGTATCAAGTAACGAAGTACAAATACTTCGTTACATTACTTAAGTAGAAATTTTGGGTATCTATACTTTACTTGAGTAATTATTTTTCAGCCGACTTTTTACTTCTACTCCTTACATTTTCACGCAATTATCTGTACTTTCTACTCCTTACATTTTATAAATAGCCTCGTTACTCCTATTTCATTTCGGCTTGTTTTCATTTCGGGTTGTCATCGTTCAAAAAATGGCCAATTAAGTTACACAAACGTTTAATAGATTTAGTCCCACCTCCTGAACATCGCTAAACTGATTGGCTCTGTGTTTTCTTTCTAACTTGTGAGAGGCTGTTACATTTGGTTGTGTGAAGCGGCAAAACGTCTCTGGTTACTCACGTAACCGTAGTTCCCTGAGAGGAGGGAACGAGACATTACGTATGGGGAAATCCATTTTCCTCGAATCATGAAGTCTGATAGAATAACTCTTTTGCTTGCAAATAGCCAATGGCAGTCCCGCCATCACCTGATTGGCTGACACTGCTCAATATAGGTGACGGCGGGCGCCAAAAACCTCAGAATCTTAGCTGAACGAGAGTAAGAACTGTGAGCCCCTTCCCACACGGCAGGTTACGTAATGTCTCGTTCCCTCCTCTCAGGGAACTACGGTTACGTGAGTAACCAGAGACGTTCCCTTATCGAGTCGGTCTCTCGACATTACGTATGGGGAACAATAAAACCCCCGCCGCGTGGGAAAAACCCCGCCCAGCTAGAACAAGCTGAAGATAGCACAAGCGCTAATCCCTATACAGCTCAGGAACCGCCACCGGACCTGGTCGAAACCACCTCTTGGCGCAGAGCCAAGTCGGCAACCGCACCAACGTGGCCCCTCCCACACAGTTAAGCAACACTGAACTGAATGAGTGGGGAATTGCAGCAATGTGATTGGTGCTTAGGAATACACTGCCGGCTTATGAATGCGGGCATAATAATAAGGACACAACATAGAGAATAGATAGCTTTATATTGCTAATAACTCACGCTTAGTCGGAACCGCGGCTAGAGTGTGCGCCATTAGGGGCATGTCTAGCCTAGTCCAATGACAGCTCAGCTTTCTCTCCCTGTACTGACAGTACATGCGGTGTGAATGAAGGAATATTCAAGTTATAGAATCTCGCAAACGTATTACGCGACGACCATCCTGCCGCGAAGCAAATGTCCTGGATAGACATACCTCTCGCCCACTCCCATGATGATGCCAAACTCCTAGTGGAGTGGGCGTGCACTCCTATAGGGCAAACAGCTCCCCGAGAAGTATAAGCCAGTCGCACAGCCTCCACTATCCAGTGCGATAGCCTCTGTTTCGACAGCGCGCCGCCTTTCTTGGCACCCGCGAAGCAGACGAAGAGCTGCTCTGAAGTTCGAAAATGGCTAGTTCTGTTCACATAAGCACGCAGGGCACGCACGGGGCACAAAGCGTCCTTCTGAGACTCTGAAATACTGACCACATCGGGGCAAAATGCTGGAATTGTAATCACCTGGGCTCTGAATGGAGTTGAGAGCACTTTAGGCGAGTATCCGCGCTTGGGTAAAAGTCTGACCATGCAATCCTCCGGTCCAAACTGCATACATGCACTGTTCACTGACAGAGCCTGTAAGTCCCCCACTCGCTTACCGCAGGCTAGCGCGAGCAAAAGCGCCGTCTTGAATGAGAGAACTTTGATGTCACTAGACTCAGCTGGTTCGAAAGGCGGGTCAGACAGCGCACTAAGCACTAACGACAGGTCCCACACCGGCACCTGACGAAGGCGGGGGGGGAAAAGCCGCCTCGCTCCCCGGAGGAAACCCGTTATCAAAATGTGTTTCCCCACTGAATGGCCATCTACATCACGACAAGCAGCAATAGCGGCCACGTAAACTTTCAGTGTAGATGGCGAACTGCCAGCATCCAGACGCTCCTGTAGGAAGGTCAAAATAATGGCGATATCGCAATTCCTGGGGTCCTCCTTTTTGTCAACACACCAGTTAGCAAACACCCTCCACTTTAGAGCGTATAAGCGCCTCGTTGAAGGGGCTCTAGCCTCTGCTATTGTCTGTAGTACCCGCTGTGATACTCCGTGCTGATCTGCCACACGTGCAGGTCCCACAGCTCCGGGTTGGGGTGCCATATGGTCCCCCTCGCCTGAGATAGGAGGTCTCTTCTCGGCGGTATCCGCCACGGGGGAAAAAGCGCCATGTTCACTAGCTCCGGGAACCACGGCTGGTTGGGCCATCTCGGCGCTACCAGAACCAACGCACATCTCTCCTCCCTGATCTTTTGCAGCACCAGCGGCATTAACTTGATCGGAGGAAAAGCATACTTCCGCCCCTTCGGCCAGCGGCTCGACAGTGCGTCTCCCTTTAGAGGGGCCGTCGTCAATGCAAAGAACAGCGGCAGTGGGCGTTCTCCTGCGATGCGAAGAGATCGATCTCCGCTTTGCCAAACAGATTCCAGATCATGTTTACCGTCTGCGGATGAAGCCTCCACTCCCCGTGCACAATGCCGTCCCTGGACAGCATGTCCGCGCCGCAATTCAAACTGCCCGGCACATGTACTGCTCGAATCGACAGTAGTACTTTGTCCGTCCATAATAATAGCCGCCTCGCTAGCCCCTGCAGGGATCGCGAACGTAAACCTCCCTGGCGATTTATGTACGCCACCACTGCCGTGTTGTCCGTTCTGATGAGAACATGACGGTCTTTCACAAATGGGAGGAACCCACGCAGCGCTAGATGAACCGCTTCCATCTCCAAGCAGTTTATATGCCAGCGCGTCCGATCTCCTGTCCACGTACCGAATGCCGGTCTGCCATCGCAAAGGGCTCCCCAGCCTGACAGCGACGCATCCGTAGTGACCACTACGCGTCTGACCACTCTGCCCAAAGCAGCTCCCTGCTCGAACATGGTCGTGCCGAACCACGGTGCTAGAGTCTCCAGACATGAACGCGTTATAACAAGGCGTTCCATTCCCGCTCTCCATGCCCGCGGCTGTACGCGCCCCTGTAACCAGTGCTGAAGCGGTCTCATGTGTAATAAGCCCAGTCTGCAGATGGAAGCTGCAGCTGCCATTAGACCGAGTAGCCTCTGAAACGTTTTTAAGGGGATGGCTCTGCCTTGAACGAATAGGGCTAACACTCTCTGAATCGACTGGATTCTCGCCTCTGGTAGCTTCGCGATCATAGTGCGCGAGTCCAGCACCATACCGAGGAATGTGATGGACTGGAACGGTTGAAGCGCGCTCTTCTGCATGTTCAAGGACGCTCTTCGAACGCGCGATGACTAACCAGTCGTCGAGATAGTTCAGAATGCGCATTCCACTGAGCTTCAGGGGAGCAAGCGCTGCATTCATGCACATTGTAAACACACGGGGTGCCAGGGCCAGCCCGAAAGGCAGCACTTTGAACTGGTATGCCACACCCTCGAAAGCAAACCGAAGGAAGCGCCTGTGATGCGGGGCTATCTGAATATGGAAGTATGCATCCTTTAGATCCACTGCAAGGAAGTAATCGTCGGGCTGAATGTGCGCGAGGATCTGCTTCACTGTTAACATTTTGAACGCGCGTTTCGCGAGCGCTTTGTTCAGTAATCTCAGATCCAAAATAGGGCGCATACCTCCGTCCTTCTTTGGTACAAGAAAATAACGGCTGTAGAAACCGGAGTTTTTCCGCTCTTCGGGAACTATCTCTACTGCTTGTTTGGCCAGGAGAGAGGAGATTTCTTCCCGAAGTAACGGGGCGCTCTGTTCTGACACCTCTGTCAAAATCACACCGCCGAAGCGGGGTGGTCTGCGAGCGAATTGGAGCGTATAGCCGCGTTTTATCGTGTTTAACACCCACACTGAAGCCGTCGGTAGTGTTGACCACGCACTCAGGTGACTCGACAGGGGGGGCTTTAATGAATGCTGCGGCGGGGGCTGGGCGCCAGCCACCGGGGAAGCATTGGCCGCTATATTGAGGGCAGATGGCTCGTCCGCGGCTCTTAGCGCGGGGACATAAATAACCACCTTCTCGGGTTTCCCCGAGCTTCCGCTCTGCGAAACGTCTCCCGGGGGAGAGGTTTTGCTTATGGCGCGGGTAATAGTGTTGGGAGGAGGAAAGCTCTTTTCCTGAGAAATGTAATGCACTTTGTTTATTGAAACAGAACACAGCGGTTTCAAAATCAACACATTCTCGTCGAACTCTGGGCGGGAACACGCCCTCTTTGCAGCGGGTCCGACGAACACGTCCCGCGCTCCCTCCTCCCCGACACACGCATCAGGAATGCCGCTCCTTTTTGCCCGCCGGGCGTCTTTGGCTACTAGAGGCCGGCTTCGCACCGAAGCGGGGCTGCTTCCTGAACTGCCTCTGGCGGAAGGGGGGCTCTGGCTCGTGACGTTCTGCCGCGCTCGGGGGCGCGCGTCTGGTAGGTCCCGCTGGGCGCTGTGCAGAGGAAGATCTGGATCTCGCCGCCGGGGGGGCTTGAGACCGTTTCGGCAGCAGATCCGGCATCATTCTAGACTGCTTGACGGTCTCTGCGTACTTGTCGGATAACGACTCCACCGCAACACCGAAAAGGCCCGTGGGGCTTACCGGAGCGTCCAGGAACTGCCTTTTGTCATTATCGCGCATCCCCGACAGCGTTAGCCACAGATGGCGATGCAGGGCCACAAGACTGCCCATATTGCGTCCGATTCCCTGAGCGACCTTCTTAGACGCCGCCAGAGCGAGATCTGCCGCCGTGCGCAGTTTCCTGAGCAACTCAGGGTCCGGGCTTCCCTCATCCAGGGACCCTAGGAGTCGCGTCTGGAAAACCTGCAGGATTGCCATCGTATGGAGGGCAGATGCTGCATGTCCCGCAGAAGTGTAAGCCTTCTCAGCCATGTGGGCAGTAGCGCGACATGGTCTGGAAGGCAGTTGGGCGGTCTTCCAGCCAGGAGAAGACGCCAGATGAGCCGCGATGGCATCCTCGACGGGAGGCAACCGAGCGTACCCTAATTTCTCAGCTCCTTCCACTGTAGTCAGCAGCTGGGTACCTTGTGCATGGGCTCGGGCTGAGTAAGGGGAGCGCCATGATCTGGTGAGCTCCTCGTGGACCTCAGAGAAAAAGGGGGCGGGTCTCCGCGGGGCTTCAGCTTGACGGCCCGCGCCGAGGAAGGAACCGTCCATCCATCTTTTCGACGGCAGCTCCTTGGGAGCCGTCCACTCCAGCTCCATATCTGCCACCGCCTCTGAGAGAATGGCCATTAGCTCCGCATCCAAAGAGGCGGGGGCGCCTTCAGACGGAGACTCGGACCATGCTCCGGGGTCGGAGACATTGGTGGACATGGCGTCGTCATCGTCGTATCCAAACGAGACCATTTCCCGCGCATCCTGAGGAGGGCGGTAAGAGGCCTCAGAGTAAGTCACGGGCTCTGCCACGTGAGGATGGCGTGGGCCTTGGGCCGACGACAGCGCCTCAACAGAACCCGCGGATGGAAGTCTCTGCTGTCTCCCGGTCCGCGGCTCGACGGCGGCAGACTGGGGAGAGGCAGGAGACACAAGGTCGTCGTTACGTGTAACGGCCAGCCTTGCACGAAGGATCTTGATGGGAAGCTCCTCACAGGCGGGACATCCCGATCCCTCAAGTGCCGCCTCAGCGTGGTCCCGACCCAGGCACAGCACACAATGTTTGTGTGCATCCGGGAATTCGATGGGTCCACCACACCTGCGACAAAGAGACATAGTAGAATCCACCGGAACGCGAGAGGGGATAAAAACTCCTAATTTTACTCCGCTCTGAATGCGTAAATCAAACGGTGAAACAGACTCGAGTGAAGAAAAAAGATTCTGAGGTTTTTGGCGCCCGCCGTCACCTATATTGAGCAGTGTCAGCCAATCAGGTGATGGCGGGACTCCCATTGGCTATTTGCAAGCAAAAGAGTTATTCTATCAGACTTCATGATTCGAGGAAAATGGATTTCCCCATACGTAATGTCGACAGGGGCGTGTCTAGAAGGGGGGCACGGGGTGGCACTGGCCCCCCCTGGAATATGATTGGCCCCCCCTGGTGCCCCCCCAACATCATTGGGCTAGATTTACTGTCAACCTGACAATGCCTAACGCTATTGGATCAGAGCGCTGTCAATCACTGCATGATTTGCGATTCGCAAAGCGGAATCACAGGTCTGCGTTTTTCAAACAGTAGGAGAGAGAGACACCTCGACACGTCAATGTTTATGGTATACACACTCAATTACAGTATATAATTTGAAATATCGCACCATATGTTAGTCTGATTACTTTCATTTGTGACTGATCAAGCCAGTAACGTTAGATTAGCTAACGTAACTTCGGCAGATGACTTGTCAGTGTTATTCCGCGGCAGCGCGTCTATATAAATATAAAATAGATAGCTACATGGGTCATTCCTGTTATATGCGGTGACTTTCCTGTCCCAATGATTTATTTACTCATATTTTCTCTAGTCACATATAATTAGTCACATATTTATGGCTTAAATTATAGATTTAAGTATTCTTTACCAATTAAACAGAGATAATAGACATTAAAATACTATTTTTTATTTGACACAATTTTAATTGATGTATGCATTCAATTATCATGTCCTCAGTGCACAGTAATCAACTTCGGCAAGAAATATAAACCATGAAATGACAAAAACCTCAAAATATTTTTTAATTATGTTATAGACTAGGCTAAATTGCCTCTAATCATATATATAAATTATGTGGAAATATAGGTCTTTTTCTTAAAATTTTCTTCAATTACTGCATCCCTGAAGTCATCTTCCACCCTGTTAGTATGTACTTTTTTGCCTTTCAAATCCAACTGTAATTTCATTGAGACCATTTTCAAGAAGTGACTTCATTTCTTTTACCTGCTGGAATTCAACGGTACAAACTGAGGTAAGCTTCAACTCTCACTCCTAACTTTTTTTTTAGTTTTTGAAATGTTATCCTGCTTGTCCCACCCTTAAGTTCCACCCTGTTAGGCTATGTTATGGAGAATGTTTGTCCTATCAAAAAAATTTAACAACAAATCTGACATAGTTATAAAAGTTCCGTTCATCTGTAGAAGGTCAGCGGGCTAAATGTTGATCACTCAAAGAGCTATGGCTAACTTAGCTCAGAATTTTCCACCCTGTTAGATCTATAAACTTAACAGGGTGGAATGTGAAACATTTTCTATTCATCAAAAATTGTTTTGCTTCTTTCAAGAAGAAAAAAAAATCTAAGATGGCATAAGGGACATATACTATTCAAGAAAAGCTTATTATTTAAGCTTTAAGCCAAGTTATTGTTTAACATTTACATTATTAACATGTTGTGATAACTATGTATATGTCCCTAACAGGGTGGAATATTTTTATGGACAGTGTCTGAACAATCTACCAATAATTATTATTATAGAGTCCCTGAGCTTGACCTATATGTATTCCTTATAGTTAAACATGTCACTATTTTGATAGAATGCTAAAAACATGAAAATCATGTCCTTTTTTTCCCAACACTTATGAAGCCAAAATGTCACCGCATACTAGGAATGACCCACATATTACTTAATCTTTTGTTTTAAAGACTAAAGGCACAATAATCTTTTTCCAAAAAAAGCGGAGCCGTGGTAAACATTAAAATGTGAGAACTTTACATGCAACTCTGTGTAATTTATACTGAATGGGTTTTTGCTTATTTTTACACCGCAACAGGACATCCAAGGTTTCTTTAAGAAGAAACCATTTCAGAGACAGATTTCATGCAGATAACGTTCGCCGACACACAAACACACACACATTCAATGTTTGTGTTGAGAATAAACCATGTTAAATGACTAATTAATGCCTAGGTAATGTTTTTTTATTTATTAGAACAAAACTGTGTGGTCCAATCCATGTAAAATACAAAATGATTTTCAGGCTCTTGTTCGGTGCCACATTTAATACCATCTATATTAGGTCATTGAGCATTGCAAAGATTTTTTTTAAATCGTGCGTAATATTTTCTAAACAAGTATTTATTTCCATTTGAATTTTCTGATTTCCCATGGGCCCCCCCTGACTGGATCTTGGTCGCCGATGTGCCCCCCCCATTTATAAAATCCTGGAATCGCCCCTGAATGTCGAGAGACCGACTCGATAAGGGAACTCATCCGAAGGAATTAGGAAACCTTGATGCGGTAAGTGACGGAGAAATCAAAGTTTTCTGCTCAAGAATAAGGGGCAAATCGAGTCAAATATTGATTTGGGGACAGCCGTTTTTACAATATAGTACTGTAAGACAATCGCGGTATAAGTGGCAAACATAATCGAGAGTGTGTGTGTGAGAGAGAAAGAGAGAGAGTCTGTGTGTGTGTGTGTGTGTGTGTGTGTGTGAGAAAGAGAGAGAGAGAGAGTGTGTGTGTGTGTGTGCGAGAGAGAGAGAGAGAGAGAGAGAGAGAGAGAGAGAGAGAGAGAGAGAGAGAGAGAGAGAGAGAGAGAGAGAGAGAGAGAGAGAGAGAGAGAGAGAGTGAGAGTGTGTAACCCTACATTATAGGATCAAAATATCCCCATAAAGATAGCAATATCCAAAATCCTTGTTGGGATTTTTTTTAAATTTTATTTGAAAACGGCTTATAAATCAGACTAAGTGATGTTTTTTGAAAATGCAGAAAGTTATCTGTGATAGGGTTAGTGTAGGGGGGTAGAAGACACAGTTTGTACAGTATAAAATCATTGTCTATGGAAAGTCCCTATAAAACATGAAAAAATAACATCGCTTGGTCTGTTGAAATGAGAGGCCTGTTTGATCAAGTTGAACCCTTGTCATCCCAGTCTCATCAGCTGGACTGAAAGAAGTTTCAGTGCACTTAGGACGCTGAAAACATGTCTCAGAGCAATGGTGACAATGACACTTGACAGTATTGCTGTGTGTCGTGTCCAACAGGACAAACTTGACAGTATTGATGCAAAACATATATGCCAACAGTTAATTTCTGTTAAAGGGATAGTTCACTTATTTAAAAATGAAAATTCTGTCATCATTTACTCACTCTCAAGTTGTTTCAAACAGATTGTTTCTTCTGCTGAACACAAAATAAGATATTTTGAAGAATGTCGATAACCAAACAGTTGATGATAGCCATTGACTTCCATAGTATTTTTTTTTTCCTACAATGGAAGTCAATGGCTACAATCAACTGTTTGGTTATCGACATTCTTCAAAATATCTTCTTTTGTGTTCAGCAGAAGAAAGAAACTGGTTTGAAACAACTTGAGAGTGAATAGCCTAAATGATTTTTGTTTTTGGGTAAACTATATCCTTTTAATGAAAGATGCCGACGTGTTTGGCTTCTTTAAAAAGCAAGGAACAAGACAGTATTGCACTATTGCATTGCACTATGAACGGAGTAAAGTTAAGTCTCTGTTAAACTGACTCCTTGTCTTTATTAGTTACCTTTAACATTACAGAATTAATGAATAAACGTATTTGTTAAGGTCAGTATAGACTAAAAACCTTAATACATTATCCTATTAATTTCCTGATTCCTCCACTTCTGTGGATTTCCCCAGTCCCCACCAATCTCAAAATCAAACCTACGCCCTTAAAGAGAAGTATAAACATATACCATTTCGATGATAACATGCCTCTGAAGTTTGACTTTTTGTACCATTACAATACTTATAGGCAACTATATCTTCCTCTCCATGAAACACATTAATGCTCAGTAGTACACACATATGGTTCTTTAATGTATTTGCATTTTACTAAAATGGAAATTGGACTGAAATTCATTTTCTATGGGCATATATGCGGCTGAAACAGGTAGTGCATCCCAAATTTTTCAACATTAACATTTTAATATAACGTTATAGTCATGGCCTTTAGAAACATGTTGTTTTGAGGAGGTGGTAGTGCCCCTGTGGAGCGGCCTAAGCTTTTGTCCTTAATGGCATTTTTTTCTTTGCATTACTTTTACTTTTATACTTTAAGTAGTTTTGAAACCAGTTACTTTTACACTTTTACTTGAGTAAAAAGGTTGAGTTGATACTTTAACTTCTAAAGAAGTCTTTTTAAACCCTAGTATCTATACTTCTAATTGAGTAACGAATGTGAATACTTTTGACACCTCTGTGTAATTTATTGATGGAGTGTTAATATTGGAGTATTCAAATAATCTAATATTTATAATTATTTATAATAACAAGATAATGTCTCTCACTGTCATATCCCCCCGTATTTTTTAGTACCAAATACATGCATTATTTAACTGTATATATTTACAGTAAAAGAAAGTTCACAAGTTCACAATTTCACATTGGAAATATTCAGTAGGCTAACATTAAATTGTCTTGTGCTTCATGTGAACACGGACACTAACACTTACACACACAAAAAAATCATAATGTTAGGTGTTTTTACTAGAAGCATGTTTATTATTAATGATATAAAACAAGTTATGAAACTTCAAGAACACAACATTCCTTTCGACTGATAATTAATAATACACAATTGTATATATATTCATTAATAGGCTTGGTGACAGTAGTTAAAGAGAGTTAAATACTAAACAGCAAGAGCAAAACAGAGAAAACCATTAAAGTTACAGAAAACAAAGAAAAAAGAGAACAAAGAGAGAGAGAGAGAGAGAGAGAAAAGAAAAAGAAATTGTATCTTTATACTTCTTCAGCGTTCAATACCGCTAGTACAGAGAGCACGTCACGTTGGTTAGTGAGTACAGCAGTAGTTTAAGAATGGCACACAAACATCAGTATTTAGAACCATGCAAAGCGGTTTAATACCCAAGCAACCAGCATCAGTCCACAGTATCGTGCATGCCGAAGCGTTCAGGTTAACGTTTCGAATATGTCCAAGATCGCAATTCTCGAACAACCGGACCACAAGAAAAAAAGGTATTAAAAGAAAAAACAACAGACGGTTCAAACTTTAAGACTTCAAATGTTGTTTGGCAAACAAATTGCAAAATGTAAAAGTTTTTTCATCTTCAGTAGAGACCCTTCTTGCATATAGGCAAGCAAAAGTTTCAGCTTTAACCATAAAACAAGAATCATCATCATCATCAGCAGCAGCAGCAGCCAACCTTCATAATGAAGATGTTTAAAGTCCAGTGACTTCATAAACAACCTTCCAAGAGGCAACAAAGTGCTGGTCCTAAACTAGACACATTTACCCTCAAACTTTATTTGAATAAGCAAAAACCATCAATGGGTTCCTTCAGATCGAGAGATCAAGCAGCAAAAATCTCTGGCCATTCCCTCGGCTCAAACGCAGGAACGTTTTGATGATGCCACAGACGCGCTGGCCAAATTTTTGCACCAGACTTTTGTCAGAGGTTAGCAACATTTTGTTTCGTCCCTGCTTCTTCAGGGTTCCTCAAAGTGCAATAAACTTCATCACTGACTACTCTCAAACAAGAGAAACAGAAAGAAAAGAGAGATAAAGAGTGTGTAAGTGTATAGCTAGAGACAAAAAGAGGTAGTGTGAGAATGCTTGTAGTTTAGTATCTGAATGAGTGTGTGTGTGTGAGAGAGAGAGAGAGAGAGAGAGAGAGAGAGAGAGAGAGCGAGAGAGAGAGCAGTATTCTCCAGGCCATGTCCATGGTGAAGCAGTTCCAGGATGAAGCTTCAGCCATCGTCAGAGCTTCAGTGTGAGCAAATCCTCTGCTGTACGTCAGCGTCAGCTCCAGTGTTCAACAACTCCACAGCTGCTTAGAGAGGCTTATCAATGACGGTCACACCTACACACACACACACACACACACACACACACACACACACACACACACACACACACACACACACACACACACACACACACACACACACACACACACAGGTGTCATCAGTACAGTCATTTAAAAAAAAATACAGCATTCATTAATAATAATCACAACATGAAACTGGGTGTGGGAAATGAATTAATATATGAATTAATAGCAATTTATTTCATATATTCATTATATTTATAGATTTAATTCATATTAATGTATTTTTTTATATATTATCTAACATCAAATTTCACAAAAAATGTAAACAAAATATTTGTCATGCATTGTTGTAGATTATATAATAATAGTTTTATTCGGCTGATACTGATAATTACAAAATGGCCAAATATTAGCTTGGCTGATGATGGGTCTATCACTATTAATTTACACGCAGAACGATTAAACAATTGTGACTTTTGAACACCATGTCATTTGTGGTACAAATACTCTATTTAACCACTAGATGGGGCCCTGTCCCAATCTGTGCTCTCTTCTGGTCTCTAGTGGGTGCCTCAGGTATCTGTTCATTTTTGACCGATTTCATAAAATAATTTAAATTAAACAGAGTATGATCCTGTTCTTATACCATAACACTGGCTTTCCCATGACTGAGTATGCTAGAAAAGTCTAAAAAGTCTATTAAACCATATTCAGCTGTTTTGTCAGTGTAGTTTTTAAAACACATCTCTTATGTTCACCCGGCTTCTGCAGGTATTTGATCGAATCTACAGTAAAAACAGAAATGTTATGAAATATTACAACTTAAAATAACTGCTTTCTATTTGAATATATTTTAAAATGTAATTTATCCCTGTGATGGCAAAGCTGAATTTTCACCATCTATTACATGATCCTTCAGAAAATTATAAATGTCTATACTGTCACTTTTGATTAAAATAATGCATCCTTGCTGACTATTTCATAAAGTAATACTCATTTATTTAGAAAAATATTACTGAATAACGCTTGAATAAATGTGTACTTACAAAAAAAATAAGTCCATGTTACATGTTTTTGGCAACAGTTCTTCTAACCCTAATTGGTGGAGTGTGTAGCTTTTCGTTTCTTAAACAGCCATGTTCATCAGGCTCAAATTGTGAAAGAATGGTTGTGAGGGAGCATGAAGAATCATTTTCACACATGAATTGGCACCTCTGAGTCCAGACCTTAAATTCATTGATAGTCTTTGGAATATGCTGAAGGACACTTTACAGAGTGCTTAAATCTTGCAATGTCAATACACGATCTTGACCAAAAATGTATACACCTCTTAATGGAAACAACATCACAAGATTTATTTCCATAATTTAAGGTCGGGACTGATGAAAAATGATTCTTCATGCTTCCTCACAATCATTCTTTCACAATTTGAGCCTGATAAATCTTGGCTTTCTCATCTTAGAACATGGCCATGATGTGCCTTCCTCCATGTCTGTTTAAGAAATGAAAAGCGGACTCCATTATTTACTGTTAGAACTGTTGCAAACATTTAACTTCACTGCAATAATGATCCAATCATAGACTCTTAAGGCTGGGACACACCAAGCCGAAGGTCTTTTGGGCTAGTTTTTGCTGTGTGTTCCTCACGTCGGCGACAGTTTGCCCGATTCAACATGTTGGTGAGAGTGGGAACTCTGATTGGATGTTCAGTTTAGTGAACGAGTCAGTGCATTCATTCAAGAAAAAGTGATGAAAGAGAGGAAGTCAACATGGTACAGACAGAAGACTGATGCATTTAAAAAAAACGCAAATATATTCATAACAACATGAGCCACTTAAGTGAATAAAGCTATCAACATAACTAACACGCTGGAGGGATTATGTCTCCCGGCTGGCCTGGTATCCCCCCGGAAGAGCTGGAGGAAGTGTCTATGGAGAGGGAAGTCTGGGCGTCTCTGCTTAGACTGCTGTCCCCGCGACCCGGCCCCGGATAAGCGGAAGAAGATGGTATGGTATGGTATGGTAACATAACTAATATTCCAAAAGGTAAGCAAGAGCTTCTTTGTTTAATTTTATATATCTCGTATATCCTTGTTTTGGTTTCTCCTTTTGAATGACGAATATAGATTGATCCCTGCTGATATAGATAGTTAATTCCTTACACGCAGGCGCAGAACGCACATGCTAGTTTGCAGTCGGCTGTAGTCTGTGCTGTGTGTTCAAGCGCAGCTTTTTGGTCCAAATACGGTTTCCGTCGCCGCTGGTTCTTTGAAGTCGCCTTCGTGTGTCCCAGGTTTTAAGCATTTGCCTATTTAAATCCAAAAAGCGACTTTTTTGGGCTGGGCTTTGTATAATAATGAAAAACTGTATAAGTAGAATGGCATTTTGAACATTCTCTTTTTCTGACCTGCGTAGCTGCGTCCAGTGCTCATGCAGGTGGGCAGTAGTGTCCATTTATCTGTGTTTGGATTGTAGAACTCCACTGAAGCCAGGTTGCACGAACCATCATCACCACCAATCACATACAGCAGGTTATTCACAGCACACACACCTAAAACACACAAAATGATTGAAACATACTGTTAATCCAAAAACAACACAGCTAGAAATGTTTTTGATTTAGCGGGCACAGTGATGCATGTTGTGCTGTTCAGCAAGCTCACCTGCGTTCCTGCGGCACATGTTCATATCAGCCACCTGTTTCCATGTGTTAGTGGCGGGGTCATACACCTCACAGCTCTTTCTAACCAAGGGGCCGTCGTGCCCTCCTACTGCATACAGCAGACCTTTTAACACACCTACACCTGTCCGACACAAACATTCCTGGTTAACAAAGATACACATTGGTTGGCAGCATTTGTGAAGGTATGCGTGGGACGTGTTTGGCTGTTACCTGCACCACTACGACGGGTTCCCATCTCTGCTCTGTAAGACCACTCATTGGTGTTGGGGTTATAGGCCTCAACAGTACTCAAACACTGACGTGTTGCTCCATCATACCCTCCGACTGCATAAAGCAAACCTAAAAAGAGACCGTTTGAAATCATTTTCATCAGTTTAAATCAGCTGTTCAATATTAAAAAAAAATTTTGAGACATGTGTGAGATAAATATCTGTTGCACAAAAACACAATATCAAGCTAAAATTATAAAGCTAAGGTTTAGCGAAATATTTCATTATCAATCCCAAATGAAAATGTATTATGTAAAATTATATGTATTAAAACATTAGTAATGGAATACACTATTATGTTTTTGAAAGTGTCTAAAGCATTTATTTGATCAAAAATACAGTGAAACAGTAATAATGTGAAATCTTATTATTTAAAAGAACTTTTTTATTTCAATATATTTTAAAATGTAATTTATTTCTGTGGTGGCAAAGCTGAAATTTCAGCAGCCATTACTCCAGTCTTCAGTGTCACATGATCCTTCCGTTGCGCTGCTTAATGTTTTTGTGGAAACTGTGATTTCTTTTTTTCAGGATACTTCGATGAATATAAAGTTTAAAAGTTTTGCAATTAAGTAAAAGATTTACTGTCACTTTTTATCAATTTAATGCTAACTTTCTGAATAAAATTAACGATTGAGTATTTAAAAAAAATCTTACTGACCCAAAGCTTTTGGTAGTGTATATGATTCTGAACATTATTAATGATTATTATTATTTTATTAATTAATTTATTATATCATTATTATTTTATTGGCCTTACAATGTAAACACTAAGTAGCATCAAAACAAAATGTGCAAATACATTAATATGGTAATATACTTTTAATTCCATGTCAGGCAATTTTGTATACATTTTGTATAATATGTAATGTGCCCCTGGTCTCAAAAGGTTGAAGACCCCTTGTTTAGGCCCTTTTCTTAACCTCCAAATGCCAAACAATACATAACAGCAATGTACATCTAATATACAGATAACTAACGTCACTAACCTCCAACAACGCCAACTCCAACACTGCTACGCCGCGTGTTCATGGGATTGATGTGGAACCACTCATTGGCCTTAGCGTTATACGCCTCTACTGTAGCTAAACCTGCAAACCAACATTTCCATCATCGTAATGGTCACAGATGTAGGAATACAGTTCATGCTCATCATCCCAATCATGGCCGTACCCACCTTTGAGGTCCAGACCTCTGTACTTTTTCTGAGGTGTATCAAAAGTTGTTAACTAATTTACTAATAACAACTGCACTATACCTAATAATAATTTGATGCTGCAAAGATATTGCCCAACACCTAGATAACAGACTCTCTCATCTGTGTTGATAGATTAGCGGTGTAACAGTGCTCAGTATAAAAAAGACTGAGATGGCCAATTAAATAAAAAAAGAGCGTTGCGATAAAAATGTTAAATGACTGACAGTAATATACAGTAATGGAAGCAACACAACCAGAGCTGCTTTCAGCATAGTCAATAAAAATTAATGAATAGAAAGAATAGAATGAATGTGTGCATATTGTGAATTAATTTTATGAATTTTGTTAGACTTTCTAAGGCTTGGATAGCCTTTCAGTAACTTCACTTATCATCCTTTGACCTACACTAAAACATGGAAAAATCTGAGTGTTTATAGGTTGTGGTTAGACAGTCATTTAAGCAACCAAAAAAAAAAAAGAACAAAAAAAAGGATTAATAATATTTGGAAATAGATGCATTACTTTTCAATAAATTCTATTTTTTTAACTATTCCTTTAATTTTCTCTTTTGACAAGAAATCCCCAATTGTCTGCAACCTTTCTATATTGATACTTCCATATTTAAAGGTATAGTTCACCTAAAAATGACAATTCTGTTATTATTCAGTAATCATTTACCCATTCAAACTTTTCATTCCAAATCCATTATTTTCCGTTCCGTTATTTTCATGAACTTTTTCCACTGACAAACAATTATGAAAAAGACCAGGATTTTTTTTTCTTGTGGGGTGCTAACTTTAAAATCCTGCATGTATTGCATTTTATTTTCCATTTTACCTTAAAACTATATTTACAAGGTCACATTGTAAAGTGTGCACAGTTTAACAGTGCTTCAGATTATCAGATTCAGCATGTTATCAATTTCGCTGAACATCTTTATTATTACCTTATCAGCTCTTTGAATCAATAACGGTTTATTGAAACCCTTCCGACTGACAGTCCCAACTACTGGCCGGAAAAGATATTGAGGGCTTTAAAACTGCAGTGAGCTAAATGAACGAGATATATCCAGCTGCAGAACCGCAGATCCAGCAGTTTTAGACCAGCAGCCCCAGGACCGAAGTGTGTCTTATTACTTAGTTTTGGCATGAAACTCTAGATGGCACAGGCTGATAGGTCCTTAACTCATTTGGTCATCTGCATAGCGCAGCTGATTGGTTGCTGTTGCATTAGCGGCCAAAGAGCTGCGGCCCAACATTCAAACAAATACCGGTAGTGTTGCTGTTAGCAGTCTGCAGCGCGCTTCAGAAACTGTCCACCTTCCCCAGCTCCACCTGTATAGATCTGCTACGGGGATTATTTCATGCATGTTGCATGTCTGTGAATGTTTTGGCTGTAGCAAGTCTCTGTACTTGATCTGCAGCTGCAGCAGTGTAGCAGATCTATATCTGCCAAGACCAAATACATTAACATTGCCAATATCCATTACCATGCCAATCTCTCAGAGAGTTGTCATGACAGAAATAGAGTTATGAAATGAGTTCTGCTGCCTATAAACTAAACGTGACCTATTTTCACATGGATTTTTATTGGATCAATATCTTTAATATTTAACAACAATACTTTTAAATAATTAGATATCATGATATAATAGCCTTTAATGAGCAATATATAAAAAATAATATTAATAATTATTAATACAACACAAAATTTTGTTGTAAGTTCATACTGCATAAACTAATTAAACTAATGAGAACACACTTTTAACTTTATAATCGACTTTTCTCCAGTGTTGTGATGTATTTCCAATTGAAACGGAATATTGAATAGAGGGAATGGTTTTACTTTTTAAAACTGACGTCATCAGAGAAAGAGCGCTGTTCCAGAGCGGAAGCACATTTTCAGAATTTAAATAAATATTACCACGACCAACATTTTTTTTCTGTGTATTAACTTGCACGGATTAATTGTTCACCGAAAGACTAGTAATGTGTGCTAACAAAGTAAACAGGGTCAATTTTTGATTTTGTGATGACATTGATTACTTTAAAATGTTTCACATTTGACTGTATTATGTAATAATTTTTTTTATATTAATATTAATTTAGAATTTTTGACATCCTGATTGCAAAAACAAAAATTAAATCTCACCATTAAAAGCCATGTCCTAAGTGCACAATTATAATGTACTCATTATAATTTATTGTAGCCTATATGACAGACTTGCATGCACAGGTTACACTTATTTTGCACCATATTTTCCTTTTTGAAGTGATTTCAATCATAATTCAACCAATTCAAAACCATCATGGCGAACAGTGCGCATCTAAAGTGTCTCAGGAAATAATCCACAATTTATCAGCTTTAATATATATCGGCCAAATTGTCTTATTGCATATAACAATAACATTAAAAATTAACATATATCGTCCGATACAGATATGGTGACCGATATATCGTGCATCCCTACTCATACGTTTTTTTTTGGAGAAATTCTGAACATTATTCATATTAATTTCATAATTAAAATCATAAAAAATACAGTCAAATAGGAAATTATATATTTATTTATATATTTTTTTAAATAAAAAGGTAAATAGTTGCATATCGTTGAATTAACAATGAAATATTGTGTTTGAATCCCATTAACTTTAAACATGATTAATAGGCAATGTTTAAAACAGTTCTCATTGTACAAAGTGACTATTTCAAATTATTGTAGTGAAATATTAAAATCCATGTGAAAATAGCTCATATCTATTAAAAGGAAATTATGCTCCACCCCTCACTTCTGTTCTGTGGCTGCTGGTCTGAAATTGCTGGCACTATGGTTCTGCAGCAGAATACTATTGAAATGGAAAAGAGTGGGGTGTCGAGAAATTTTTAAACGTTTTAAAATAACATTTATCTTGACATGACGTTTGCGCGAGAAACTGAAAAAGCAGATGAGCCACGCAAAGGTCAAAGACGTAATGTTTAACGCATTTACATCGAAAACAATTTTTCTCTTGTTCATCACCACTAGGCTAGGGCAAACAAAGTGCAATAATTTAGATTAAAATCTATATTATTTGACATTTATAACGTGAGTGAATCTTCAAAAAGATCAGGGGCTTTCGACAATAATCAGGAGCTTAAGCCACCAAGGTAGCTACTCACCAATAGCAGATTACAAGAGGACAATACGTCTGTTGTTATCTTCTGAGCCATTCTGAGACGTGTCTGAAGTCCGCGGTCTTTTGCTTCATATTTAATAGCGCTCCATTATGATCGCTGTTGATGAAGAGCTTAATATGATCCCTATTCGCTAATGCGCGCCGTACCTGAGCGTGGCTTAATTGACTCCTACCCCCATCAAGACCATTGTTTATACATATAAGCACACTAAACATTTATTAATTTAGGTTTTTAATGTGCTGGCGCTATACAAATTTCTGGCGGGGCTATAGGCAAGCCCCCCGGCAAGCCCCGCCCTAGCGCCGCCACTGGAAAAGACATGGTTTTGGTGTTAAAGCTGTTATCCAATTTTTGCCCTCCAGAAATCTTAAAATGCACATACATACAATAGACCTCAGTATTCCTAAAACCCTGCTCTTATGATCCCAATTATTATTAGTATCTTCATAGTAATAGGAGGAATATATTGCAAGATGAATATATTGCATGTGTTACCTGTGCTACCATCAAAGCCCCCAACAGCATACAGCAGTCCGTTGAGGACAGCGGACCCTAGTGTTGACCTCCGGTCCTGCATACTGCTGACACAACACCACTCATCTTTTACTGGGTCGTACGCGTCCACCGTCCTCACACGCAATGACCCGTTGAAACCCCCGACAGCATACACAACACCGCCCACGTACACCACACCTATAAATAAATAAAAAATAAACATTTTTGTGAATATATATATAACAGTTGGTGAGTGAAGAATCTTATTTGTTATATAAGACACTGGTTCATTAAATTATTTTGTATTCCATAATTTATTTTACATTTAGTTGAAAAGCCATAATAGGCTGTTGAATGGCAGGTTTCATTGTGACAACTTATCCCATATAGTCTCACAATATACCGCTACTGGGTTACACTACCATGCAAAAGTTTTTGGTTGTAATTTTTTTTTATTTGACCAAAAATACAGAAATATTGTGAAATATTATTACAATTTAAATTAATTTAAAATGTAGAATTTCTGTTCATATATATAAAAATGTAATTTATTTTTGTGATGGCAAAGATGATTTTTTAGCAGCGATAAATCAGTGATTAGTCTTCACTGTCACATTATACTTCAGAAATCATTCTAGGCTGATTTGGTGATCAAGAAACATGTCTTATTATTATTATTGTTGACAAACAGTTGCTGTTTAATATTTTAACATCACATTTTTGAATGGTAGTTTGTGTTGTCACAAAATGGTAGTGTATTTTTTCCTGGGAAAATAATGGTGGAAATGTTCTAAAATTTTATTATGTTAATGTTCTAGTGCATATATATATATATCCCACCTAAAATGGGCATCAATTCAGTAAATCAACACTTGAAATTTCATTTTAATTTTTCACCCTCATTAAATGTCCAAAACGCCAATAATCTTACCATCACTTACATATATACAGTAACTGAACATCATTTTCATAACCAGGGTCATTTCAACAGCACCACATTTTTAGCAGTATCCATGTCATGACATATTCCCCATCAAATTGCATTTTACTCACCCAAGAGTTTCTATCATTAATTTCAGTATATACAGTTAATTACCTTTAGAACCGAAGCAATTACAGTAAGCAACACAACGGTCAAGTCAGTACTGGGAATGCAGTGAAGTTTTAAAAAATACAGCTGTTGAATGTTAGACCAGGGTGAGTCATTTTTGTGGCTGCACAGTCATTGTCAATGATAAGAGCGTGGCTGCTCACCTGCTCGACATCGTCTGGAGGGCAATTCTGCCACTTGGAACCATCTCTCCTCCTCAAAATCATAGCACTCCACACTGCGGATGGCTTTAGGGGCCTGTCCCCCAACTACAACCATCACCTTTAACACACATGTGAGAAAACATTTAGATCCCTTAACTCAACTTTCTGTTCTCAACTTTTTCAGTTTAAATAATCTTATACCTGTATATAAAAGTTATTTTAGAATAAATTCTTAGAAACAAATTCTTTGCATTCATGATTGTTTAAAGGTTTTTAAATGATAAAATTTTCAATAAAAGTTTAAATATAATGCCTTTAAAAACATAATGCACTGTTAACCATCAAGTAAGTAAGGGATAATGTACGTTCAGCCGGTTGTTATCGCAGAATAACCCCGACAGGATGATCAGGACCCCAAAGCGAAGGGGTCTTGTATCAGCCTGATGGGGTTTATTCTGAGATAACAACTGGCTGAATGTACATTTTCCCGCTTATTACACAACTACTTGCCACAGAAGTAAATAATTAGGCATGAAATATTGATCTGAGATGAAAATTTTTATTAGCTCTTTAAACACAAAGCTTCCGCGGAGAAAGCAGTTGCTAGCAATCGGCAAGTTCAAACTAGACGGACATTTAAGGGATACGGTACAGTCATACCAACTTATTACACGGCATTTCATCACATAAATAATCATGGGGCTAAAAGATATTGATCTGAGATGTTTTAAAATCATACCTGTTTGATATCTTATAGTAACAGTTTACAAAACAATCGTCGCAAAATGGCAGCAGCTGCGTTTTTATGAATTAAGTGAGAGCGAGCCCCCGATACCGGATGACATAATTTAATAACTGTACACAAAATATTGATTTGACTGAGTTTTAATATTTTATTAGCTAACCAAACACAAAACTTCCACGAGGAAAAAACGTTCCTTGCTGCAAGCGTATATCGCTGCTGACTTCAGTAACCAGGATGAGCCTTTGTTATCTGTTTTTAGCGGCTGTTATCGAGGATTATTACACGGCTCTGTCGAATACTTGATTCTGATTGGTCAATCCTGCCATCCAGTGGTATGTTATTCCCCCATAACAACCGCTGAAAACATCTGACAGTAAAATAAAAATAGGATTTTTTGTAAACTTGAATCTAAAGTTTAGGTACATGTTTAATTGTCCACATGACAGTACAATTAGAATGTATGAGGACTCTGCAAATCCATTAAAATAATTGTGATTTAAACATGCTTGGTTCTTATCTACTGTCTTAAAATAAAATCTTAATGTGTTGGGTCTCTATTAATATCGAAGGCCATATGCTTAATATGTAGCTCTGTTGCACTCTGGCGGTCCGTGCTTCATGTCTTTATCGCCTAAAGGGTCCTTGCCATGAAAACGTTGAAGACCCCTGTTCTAAGATGCTAAGATGTGTGACAAGAGTTTAAATACAGCATTATGTGCAGATCATGTTCCCCCCTCTTCATCCAATATCTTCCTGCTCTTTACAGCTAATATCAAAATTACCATAATCAAGACTGTCCTGACAAACCTTTGGGTAGCTGATGGGTGTTCTCACTCTGGTCCGGATGGTCTTCATCATGGAGCGCTGCTCGGCAGGCAGCAGGTGGTACTTCATGGCTTCAATAAGGTAGTCTTTACAGGCGCTGCTGTTCTTTACTAGAGTTTCCTCTTCCACCCTCTACACACACACAAACAAGATTAAATTACATTCATCACTAAAGAATATCAAAGCACACATTTACTAATGCGTTTGCACAGACAGACAGACAGAGACACACACACACACACACACACACACACACACACACACCTGTACGAGGTATTCTCTGGAAAGAAGGGGCAAGCGAACATGTTCCATCAGATGAGACATGTGTTCCTGACGCACATCTTTATCATGCGTGACCCACGCTATGACCGCTTCAAACACCTATAAACACACAAAGAACGTTGATACCAGTTTATATTCGTCTCAGGTGATTCAATCACAAATGGTCAGGACAAATTACAGATGTAAACAAGGTCCAAAACATTTTGAGATCCTATCAATGCAATCACATATGCAGATATGCATGTGGTCACATCACATTTGAAAAGTGAACACTAATCGTTCAAAACGTTAAAGTTCAAATGTTTTAAACATCTAGCTTAAAACATGTGCCTGTGCCAAGTTCTTAGAAATATTTTCTTTGTATTCCTGTTTTTTTTTATGTGTTTTTAAACTAACATTTTCAATTTCAAGTTTAAATAAAATGACTCTAAAAATGTGAAATGTTGTAACCATGACATTAGAAGTAATAACACATTTCCTTACACCTTCAATGTATGTGAGTGCACACATCATAATCATAACAAATTCATACATTTTAGAACGTTTTTGGGGAGCAGTGTTATTTTAGTATTATTGATATGCTATTATAGTTTTTTATATTTTGAGTAAATTTTCCTTAACTTTTTTCAGGTGCTTTTGTCATTTTTTTATAATTTTTGCTTTTTAATATCACTATTTATGTGAGATTTATTTTTATTTCACTTTTAATTTCAGTTTGAGTTCAGTTTGAGTTTTTATTTATTGTCAGTTAGTTATTTTATTGCTTTAACTTGGCAACATTTCTAATATTCACTTAGTTGCTCCATCTAATATTTGTATTAGATAGATTGTATTAGGTATTTTATTTTATTTTAATATTTATTTAAATTAACAAAAAAAATTGTTGCAGTTTTCGGCTTAGTTAATAATAATAACCCTGTTGGGGAGTCACATCATATGATATTTTATAACCTGAACTAATCTTGTTTTGTGACAAGAAGGTTATTTATCAAACAAGCTAATATTTAAAAGGGCACCTATTATGCAAAATTCACTTTTACATGGCGTTTGAACATAAATGTGTGTTGGAAGTGTGTGTACACAACCACCCTATAATGATAAAAATTCACCCAGTGCTTTTTTTTTTTAAATCCCCATAAATCACAAGCACTGTCTCAGAATAAGCCGTTTTCAGACTCTGGGCAATGTGACGTACTTTTACACAATCCCCGCCCACAACTGTTGACTGACACTGCTGTATTAGTGTAGAACCGCCCAGAGTGAGCTAAACACAGTCTTCCATAGTTTCGACGCCAGAGTAGCTGTAGACAAGAATGTGATTGAGGAGTTTTGTTGTTGGATGTAAGAATGAACATAGCTATCTTCATTTACTCCTGTTGTTACTCGAGGATGGATCTGTACCAACTGTTCGTGATCCAGCTTACAGTCTGCGGAGTGATATAGGCCTAACGTTACTGATCACGGCAGAAATGAAAGTGAGAGCGCACACTTTATGACTGCTCATCGAGTCGTTTTATGGATATAAAGTTTACTAGTTTATTAAGCACCCACTGAAAAGGTGTGTATATATTTGTTTACTGTTAGTTATACCGATTGTTTTGTGTACTTCGCTGTGTATGTTGATGGTAATGAAAGGGAGAGAGAGTGAGTTTATGGATAAGACTTTAATTCGCACTTCTTATACAGTTTATTCAGCTCTTAAAGTGATTTTCTGGAGTAAAACTGATGCTTCATCATTTATGTGATGTACAATAAACTTCATTAAACTCATCAGTATATTTCTGGCCATCATTCGGATGGGGTCCGCTACAGCAGGCTTGTACTAATAGTGGATAAAAGCAAGATGAAAAATAAGTTATAACCCTAATTAAACTAGACTATGCCTGTTCTGTTTCTATACAGCATATATTATCTGGCTCTGTGGGCATTATTGTCTGACTCCGGGTCGAAATGAACACTGCTACTGAGAGTTTCTGTTTTGATATTATCAGATGAGTTCCCATGCAGTCGGTTAACTCGGTACAACACATGAATATGGGATATCGTGCTCTAGCGCCATCTGCTGAAGACAACTTTATTCACGCCTGAAAGGCCAATGAAGAATGACAACGTGGGCGGGGCCACATGCCCACGGCATATAAATGCAGTCGTATGCATCATTCCCTTTGTTCTTCAGCTCTTCACCGTGCTTTTGGAACACGCCACATTTTGCAAGAAGAAAAGCCAACGGTGGGGATTCTTGTCAAAACTAAGGCAGAAAGAGAAAGCTTTAACACAAGTTCAGCTTTGCTGGTGAATGGCTAATACGTTTTTTCTCAAACAAAAATGTTCAAACATGCCACATTCACAAGAAAACCCACAATGGTTACTCTTGTTGAAGGAAAAGGAATAAAAGAGATGTTTTTTAGCTCGAGTTTAGCACAACTAAAAATGGCTAATAAACTTTTTCATGAGAAATATCTAAACATAAGTTATGTGGGTGTTTATTAGGATATAACGTAACTCACACTGGTGTGTTTGGAATCTCTCCAACCCCAATGCATGTGTGCTGTGCACTACCGGTAGCTCTATCGTTCCGCACTCGAGCGGCGTGTAGCGCGTCCTCGGCGGGGCAGTTGCCAAACACGGTCCGCTCCTGTCTTGGGGTACAAATCCAGATGCGTTGATCGTCGTTTTTGGAGGCCACGGGGAGTGTTGGACGATCGTGTACAGGCTGAGGAGTGTCGGTGTAGTGTTCACGACAAGGTTCCTCTGGCTGCCCTGAATCTGAATTCTGTCTCACTGGATGCTGGCGAGGAAAGCTCTGAAGATATATACTGTATATATCTTTTTAAGTAGGACTGATCATGGCTCCCCCGAGGTGGGTGGAAGTGAAGTGATGGCCCTTGCATTGATCTTTATTGGAGAGCGACAACAAAGTTTGTCGGTCGAGTGACCTGGCCTGATACAGGGGCGCTCTTTGCACGAACTCCGTGGCTTCTTCGCACGATTCCAGTTGGGCTGTTGGCCTCTTTCACGCCCCCATCTGTTTTCGGCGGAACTTCGGTGTCTGCGAGGGCTTCCCCAGTATTGAGAGGGGAAATCAGTGCTGCTCCCTTTCTTAGATTTACAGCAGATGAACAAACACTTTAATGTGTTACAAGTTCAAAAATGCTTGCATTATGTCCTCTATTATGCCCTCTGCATCCTTGGGTATGGCTTACAACGGTAGATTTGCCGATGCATATTGCCACAATCCACCCGGAGCACAGAACATTTTCTCCGTCGAGGGGATTGCCTACAAGTTTTAGGTCCCTATAGCACCATGCAAATCTGCAAGATGTGCAGAAGCAGTGTTGGTCCTGCTGTGCCTTCAGAGCATAAAGAGCATTGTTCACCTAACTGCTCCTGGCTTAAGACAGCATGGAACAAGCAATGTTACAAACACATGCACTTGTTTTACATTTACAAACTCTGGGATTCCAGATAATCTCAAAAGAGACTATTATATCTCGGTCTGTTAAATCTCAGTCTAGAGATAGATGCAGATAGATTTTCTTCTCTGAAGGAAAATCACCCCCATTCCATGCTGGAACTTTATTGGATGGCCATTGCGGCTTGTCATGAGCATATTAATGTCATAAGCACAAAAATTGGGCTGCACACGGACGGCGTGCACAGACATCCGCAGACTCTCCTGATGATGATAATTACATCACACAGACATTGCGCGGACGGTCGTGGAACTCCAGATTTGCGTTCCGTCTCACGCACAGTTTTGAGCGCAAGACTTTCAGGGTATACTCCTTTGGCAAGAAGGACAAAAAGACGTGTTCTGCGCGTGCACTTGCGAGGGAACTTTGTTTCCATTGACCATATTCGCTACATCTTGTGCACAGTTGAGTGTGCAAGCCTTTCAAAGTATACTACTTTGGCGGCCGTGAGCGCGTGAACTTTGTTCCCAAGCAAGCAAATCACTCATACACGCTGTTCTGTTGTACGTGCACCGTAGACCCTCCTGACGTAAATTACGTCATGCAGGCGGTGTGCGTAATGCGGATAGCCGAAGTATACTTTGAGCTTTAAGGTCTGCATTTTTAGGCTCGTCACAAAATTTTATAGTATCATCATGACCTGATGGTAGATCTGGAGGCTATATGTTAACCTCCGTTTGAGCCTTTAGAATCCTTGAATATAAGGATGCTGCCCTGTCGTTGGTAATCTTCATGCGCTACTGGTGCATTCCTTTTGCACCCAATTTGCGTTTGGTGGTGTTGCGTCCGAACGCGACGTATATGCCTAAAGTCATGTCGGGAGTGCGCTCTCATTTGAGCTGCCTGCCCTGTAAAATCTCTGACTCAGAGGAAGACAAGAGACCTGCTTGTGTCCTGTGCGAGTTATACACATGTACATTGGGCAGATACAGGTCTGACCAGCCTTTTGTCATGTTTTCCAACTCAGCTAGTGAGAAGCCGCTATCTAAGCAATGTCTTTCACATGGAATTGTAGAAAGCGGCCTATTGCAGATAAGGAGTTGGCCTGGAGGGGCCTGGAGGGGTGTGTGCGCACTCTAGGGCATAGAAATGTCAGGTGCTTGGTTTAAGATTTTTGTGCGGCTGCCAGTTAGGCGCCACTGCGCACGTTTGTCCGGTGTACCGGCTAGATGTCACTGTGGTGATAACTCAGGTAATGCTCACCGCAGGGATTCTTTAACAAGGGGTCGTCGCTCTCTTGAAAAAGGGTTATGTGGTGGTGGTGGTCCCTTACATTTAGTTCAGCGACTTGGCGGGGTGTGAATATATGTCCCATAGTCATGTGTTGTACCGAGTTGACCGACTGAATGGGAACGTTGAGTTATGCAAATAACTACTGTTCCCAGAAAGAGGGAAACGAGGTACAACACCTCTGGGCCCCGCGCAGTCGGAGGCTCGGTAAAGAGCTGGTGAGAACAAAGGGAATGACGCATTTATATGCTGTAGGCATGTGGCCCCGGCCCACGTTGTCATGCGTCATTGGCCTTTCAGGCGTGAATAAGGGTGTCTTCAGCAGATGGCGCTAGAGCGCGATATCCCATAGTCATGTGTTGAACCTCGTTTCCCTCCTTCTAGGAAGAGTAGTTATATGCATAACTCAACGATTGTCCCGGCTCTGAGCGCGAGCTCGTGAGGCTCCGCCCTGTGTGCTAAAACAGTGTGTTTTTCTGAGCCCCAAAAAGTGACAATTTAAACATGCTATCTATTGGGTATAATACACACTCTGGGGACATCAGAGACTTATTTTATATCTTGTGAAAAGGGGCATATTAGATGCCCTTTAAAGTCCCCCTGAGGTGAAAATCAAGCTTTTAATGTTGTTTATATGTCTATAGCCCTATTCAGATGGGATTAACTTTACAAGGATAGATGGAGTAATGTAATTTTACTACAGGACGTCTGTAATATTAATGGCCAATTCGCACTGGATAAGATATCTCAGAAGTGGGAGGGGTAACTCGATTTGCGCATTGCCGTCACCCTCCTGTCGTCATGTGCGTAGTATTACATTGCTTCACACATATAACAGGGTACCCGCGGGTCTAAAAGCGTTGAAAAAGTCTTAATTTTAATAATTATTTCCTATTATGTTTATTTTCATGTGGAAATAAGCATTTGGTCAAATGTGAAAGTTTGTAGCCACTAAATTAGACAAGTTCTTCTCAAAATCTAATCATAGGAGAGATTTCAGAGATGTCAATGCCAGGTGTAAACAGCATTCTGTCATAGTTGACAACTTGTGATCGGATCACCAGAGATGAATGTTAATACAAGGTGGGAAAAGGCTATAATTAATAAAAACACAACTATGTCTTAAGAAGCTGGTGCTGCCATCTAAAAAACAAAACCAAAAAAAAAACAGCATGGTGCCCACGCCTTACATCTTCCAACTCTTGTTTCCATGACGACAAACAAGCTCTCACCACCAGCAGCTACAGCTATTCCCATAGTGTTATTGTACCAGCAGCACATTACCATGGCAACAGAGCTGCTAAAGTCTGCATGATACAATCACCTGTGTGCTGCTATAGTTACAGATCACTAGCAGGAATACAAGTCTCTCATCAAACGTGACGTTACCTTTTCTTCGGATGTAATGGTTAGTTTGTCGCTTGCAATGAGGCTGCAGACTTGCTCCATCCCCAGATTGAGAAACTCCTCACTCTGCACGACCTCTGAGAAGTGCTGCTCTGTGAATGTCAGTGAGTGGGAGAGAGATTGAGACAGTTTAACAAAGTTACTGACACTATTGCAACCATCGTGTACTTTTCTCTTGTATGGATGGACGGACACACACCTGCATACGTGCTGGCGAGATTGAGCAGTTCCGTGCAGGCGTGCAAATCGGCAAAGGCGCGGATACCGAGGCAGTTGGTTGGGTGAAGTTGAGTTATGAGAAACTCGCAGCAGGCCTTTTTAACTTCCTGCAACTGCAGCAGACCAGCGGCAGGCAAGAGCACCTAAAAAAAACATACATACATACATACACACACACACAAAATACCACACATATGACCTCATGAATGCTTCAAGAATTTGATCTGCTGTATTTTTATTTGCCCTGGCAATATCTTTACTTGCATTGAGGTACAACAAGTGTTTTTACTTAGAGTTTTTATTTTTTTATTTATTGTTGTATGAAAAATATATTTACAAAAGAATTAATAATAAACAATCAATATCAAATCAATACATATGTCACATTACATAAGAAAAATAGGTTGCAAATGTCAAGAAACAACGCTTGTATACACACAGGACGCACTCCTGCAAACCTATGTTGGGTGTGTGAAATGGGCATCTTTGCATTGTGTCTCGCTGTTTTTTAAGCATCTCACGCCATTAAAAGTAGGTTTTTAATGCAAGAATGTGTCCTGTATGTATACCCCTCACTCCTTTTCACCTCTATTTGCTCATAGAAGCGTTATGCATGTACAATGAACTGACAGGATAAATGCCAGACTGGGCAAGTTATGATACCGTTAACTGGCCCCGGGACATTCTTATTGTTAAGCCCTGCAGCAAAGTTTGCATTGGAGTCCCTCCCTTAAAAATTCAGCCTCATTTTAACACACTCGGTCTAGTCAAATGTGCAGTGCAGACGCAGACACATAAGCTACTGACACCCACCCACACAGCACACTTCCTGGGTGTGATTTTCTACCCTCTCAGAGTAATACCAAAGAACACAACATAAAAAGAACACAGATTCAGTCAACTATGTTTTTAGGTCATATTTTCATAGCATGCAAAAAAAAGTCACACACGCTTACCTGCACATTCTCCTCCGTTACTTGGATCTCAGCGGTGTAAACATAGTCTATCAGCATTCCCAGAGTCCAGCCGTCAATCTCTTTGATTCGAACCTTCTTCTGGCGGCTCTCGGTCATCTCTCCTACAAACACAAATATTCAAAAATGTAATTTTATATATATATATATATATATATATACACACACACACACACACACACACATGTATAAAATAACAACCAAGTTAAGTACCTTAAGTACCTTCTAAACTTAAAAGGTAAAAGTGATGGCTGGGGTGCTGGAGGCAGGAATGCGGTTCCCAGCATGCACCATGGCATGTAACTCCAAACGACTGTTTACTGCATTATTTGCACTGGTGTTGTTGTGCTAGTGGCTCCTGTACTTTATGCATATGGTGATCTCTAAATCAATCTCTGCCCTCAAATGTCACTGTCATAGTGGTTTGTATGTTTGATTTTTAAGGCACATATAATTGGTTAATAAAATGACTAGGTTTTTTTTATCTCTGGGTCATTATTTTCTAGACACTTTGCATCCTTAGGCGGCAGCAATTATTGTTAGATGAGCAAATATTGCATGAATTAACAGTGAAACATACACTGTAACAAACCAAACCGTGAACCATTTATTTGTGCATTTATTAGCACAAAACCTGAGTGAGTCATTTTGATTCCCCATCATGAGAGCAAAGATTTACTATTTGACTTTTTTTTTTATTATGTATCCAGCATAAGGTATGCATGTGTGTAAGGCATTTCTTAATTTTTTATTTATTTCCAGACTGTGATGACTATATTCCAGCAGCTCTGACTGCATGACCAGCTGGTCTAATGGACTACTGGCCCTAATGTGATGTTCCACTAGTGTGAATGTGTCATAATGTCTTGATAAATGTCTCCTTTATAATATATATATATATATATATATATATATATATATATACCTGACACTTAATGGTCCCAATGTGGCAGCATCCCAAAATTAAGACCTGGAGAATATTAGCAGGTGGGCAGATGCTTGGAAGGTCACGTTCGAACCAGCAAATGCAAGGCTATGGTTCTGTCGAGAAAGAGGCCTCCATCCTGCCTGGACCTGTTCTTTGGGGTAATCAGAATTGACCTCATTGAGCAGTTGAATATTCTGGGACTATGTATCGATAAGAAGTTGCTATGGACTAATCACCTGTCAAACATCGGCAAGCGTGCTGGACAGTGTCTTGGAGCTCTGCGCAGGTTGGCCAACAAGCTTGACGTCAAAGGTACGGCCAATGTCTACAAAGCACAAGTCAGGAGTACCATGGAGTACTCATGCCTTGCCTGGATGAACGCATCACAAACCACCCTTGGGCAGCTTGACAACATCCAAAAAAAGGCACTGAAAGTCATTGGGGAGGATGAGGACACTGCCCTAAGGAAATATGCAATCAGCCAGCTCAGCCATCGTAGAACTGTTGCAGCAACAACTATGCTTTTTAAAATGCACACTGAAAACTGTCCAGAAGATCTCAAAGCTCTGCTACCTCCACCTGATCTCTTTTGCCGAAACACTCGAAGAGCACGACCAAGTCACGCCCTAAAACTCCCCAAGTCTAACACCAAATGCTCGGGGAGGACTTTTCTTCATTCGGCTGTAACAATTTGGAACTGCTTCCCCTGTACTGTAGTAGGTGAAATCACCTCAAAGAATGTTCAGGCCTTCAAGAAGAGACTAAACAAACATCGTCTCAGCAAAAAAATAGCAATTTCTTGATGCTTAATGTCACTTATCCCATATTCCTAGTTCTGTGCAGCCGCAGATCACGATAGGCTCTCGGGTCAACTGTTAAAGCCTGTATCTGCTAAGCATTAATACAATTTTTTTTTTTTTTAAAGATATACTATTTTTTATTATTACATAGCACCTTTAATGCTACTTTATATTTGTTATTGTAAATGTATTTTTGTGGTCATTATTTTTGTATGATGATTTGGCAATATTAAGCACAATCATGCCAATAAAGTACTTGAAATTAAAATTGAAAAACAGTGCATGTTCTCACCTGTAAACATAGCATGGAAATAAGGACTCCCAGCAGCTAAGACGACTCGATGAGCAGCAATCTCCACATCCTCCGCAATAATAGTGACATCACACAGCACACTCTGACTGCAGAGAGGAAAGATAACATACACACAGACCAATTATTACAATTCTTCACACAGTGGCCCCAAAAAGTAATTGGATACTTTTGGACAACATTTCTGAATGATGTTGCATTTGACATTACAAACATCAAACCTTGTGGCATCTTCAAATAGAGGAAGTTTCTCAGAACTTCACTTTTTTTGAGGCATATTAAACAGACTTTTAAGCAGTGTCAAGGTGATTTTTAATGGTTATATGAATTAAAGGTGGGGTATGTGATTCTCTTTTTTGTCCATTTTTTCAAAATAACTTGAAATCCTATTCCTAACCCACTTACAGCCACTGAGTTAGAAGCACTGAAATGAAAAATGAAGCAATTTAATCATGTGTGGAACGGGCAGGACTCGAAAAACTCCAGCCAATCATTTCCAAGACCACCTGGAATCCTTGGACAGTAAGTTCGTCAATCAATTGGTCGTACCGCACACCCCTCCCCCCAGCGCGCGTGACCCCCTTTGTGTGCATACTCAAAGCTCGTGACGCATGCGCATCTCGTTAGTAAAGCCGGTTCCATGATTAGTAGTAAATCGTCATTAAAATCTCTCGCGCATCTGAGTTTTCGCTCGTGCATGATTGCGCGTCCATGTTCTTCGAGTGGGTGGAGTCAGAACCAGCGTTGGAGGAAAGAAGAAAGGACCATTTGAATTGTGTATTTTCAAAATCACATACCCCACCTTTAAGTTCCTTCAAATAAATTATTTTGAGGCCACACCCACACGTTTTTAAGAATTATTTTTTTTATATATATATTCAGCTTAAAATGTGTGCTTGTGCTAGGCTGCATATATATTGTAAAACAAATATTGTAAAACAGTTATTTTAACAATTAATGTTTCAAATTTGTAATATATTTTTTATTATATATATTTTGTATATATTTTTATTCCTGAATTTTCAGCAGACCTTACTCCAGTCATCAGTCACGTGATCCTTCAGAAATAATTTTACTGCACAAGAAACATTTCTTATTAATCAATGTTGAAAACAGTTGTGCTGTTTTTTTGTTTTTATTTGATATTTTGTTCAATTTAATGCATCACTAAATACAAGTATTTTTTTTTTTTTTTAATCTTACTGACCCCAAACATTTGTACAGTACTGTATATTGTAAATAAATGCCACTTGGTTTGATATTTTGGTACTATCTGATGCAATTGCATTAACTGTTTTAATGTTAACAACAATAACATTTTAATACACATACCTGAAAAACTCATTCAAAATTCTGTATTTGTTTACTCATCCTCATGTCATTCCAAATTTGTCTTACTTTCTTTTTTTCCGTTCAACAACAAATGAGGTGTTAGGCAGAATAGTTAACCTCAGTCACCACTCACTTTCATTGAATCTTAAAAAAGAGAGAAAGAAAAAAAAAACGAAAGTGACCTTTGACTAAGACTGTCATTCTGCCAACATCTCACTTTGTGTTCCACAGAAGAAAGTGATGAAAGAATTTTAATTTTTAGGTAAATTATCTATTAATAGCAGAAACATAAACATTGTGTATAATCAATGTTATGAAGAGGCACTGCATGATTTCTAACAGTATCACACACACACACAAACACACACACCTGCGGAGCTCGTTCATGATCCTGAAGGCTTTCTTCATGTGACGTGGATTGATGGTGACTGCATTCTGTTTCTCACACACATCATCCTTCACCTCAACAGCTTTATGATGGCAAAGCTTAGTGCATCTGAAAGAGACACACACACACACACTCTCTGAGTGGTTCATCACCTACCACAGTAACATTGTACAATCTTTAGAGGGGCCATTTATGGTAGCTTCAGCTACAGAATAAAAACATAAAAAAGGTCATTGGGACTTTTATCTCACAATTTTGTTTATTTTTCCTCTTAATTGCGGTTTAATATCCCTCAATTGACATATTTCCCATACAAAAGTGTGACTTGTAAGGAAAAAGCCAAAATTGTGAGATAAAAAGTTACCTTCTTTAAATTTTTTACTCCGCAGCGGAGACAAGCTTCCAATTTTCAAATGTGACACATGTCAGTTCCTAAACATGTGAGAGAAAAAGTGTTCTAGGTGTGTGGACAAAGATAGAGCGATGTCATGTGATCTTATGGCTGAACTGATTTACTCTATATTGACTACAGTAGTGTGAACACTCTCACTCTCTCTCCTCCTTCTCCTTCTCCCTTCTCCCTCTCTCCCTCACACAGCACTTACAGTGGATGTATCTCCATAGCGCTGGTTCTGTTCACATCAGTCTGCTTCTCTCCATCTCTGTCCGGGCTCTGTCGTTTAAACCCCCGCCGTGTCCCGTTCACAGAACCGAGCCGAACCGGGCTGGACTGAGTCCTGGTGTGCGGGTCCAGCTCCGCGAACGCAAATGAAAATCGGCCTCAGAAACGGTGTCAGTGCGACTGACGTGTCCGGATACTGAGAGACAGGCAGGTCCGTTGTGTGGGTGAAGACAGGACACATCCAGAGACTGAGACGCTATATCTCACATACAAAAACAAGAGTGAAGGAAAGAATGACACTCTCCTTCGGCGAAACACAAAAAGCACGAGCGGCCCTACAGCGGCGCCTACTGCTGGAAGACCTCAATGTGCGTCTGGTAATATCTCTGAGACCATTTGTTGACTCCGACTAAGTCTTAAAGGGATTACGTTAGTTCACCCAAAAATGAAAATTCTGTCAGTGTTTACTCAACCTCATTTTGTTTCAACCCCGTAAGACCTTCGTTCATCTTCGGAACACGAATTAAGATATTTTTGATGAAATCTGAGAACTGGATCACCATACTAGTCCATAGGGTTCTTCAGGGATTGAAACTTGCCAGCCCCGAAAAGTTATTAAAGACATAGTTAAAATAGTCCAAGTGACTACAGTGGCTCGATCTTAAGTTTATCAAAGGACGAGAATACTTTTTATGCACAAAAAACGACTTTATTTCAACTATTAATTTCCTTCTCTGTGGGCCTGGAGTCAGTTCACTAGTGTAATAAGGTACGCTTCTGTTGTTGTACGTCACACGCATCACACATGACCAGCGTCGGCCAATAGTGAGCCTATGTGTGACATAGCTTTATGCAATCACACTATGTTAACTGACTAGAAGCGAGAAGGAAATGAATAGTTGAAATAAAGTCGTTATTTTTTTTGTTTTTGCGAACAAAAAGTATAATCGTCGATTGATAAATTCAAGATTGAGCCACTGTAGTGACTTGGACTATTTTAAAAATGTCTTTAATAACTTTCCGGGGCTGGCAAGTTTCAATCCCTGAAGAAGCCTATGGACTAGTATGGAGGAGTGATCCAGCTCTCAGATTTCATCAAAAATATCTTAATTCGTGTTCCGAAGATGAACGAAGGTCTTACGGGGTTGGAACAACATGAGGGTGAGTAAATACTGACAGAATTTTCATTTTTGGGTTAACTAACCCTTTAAAATGACATTGTGTTTCTAATTATTTTATGTGGTTAAAATTCATATACAATGTCTTAACAAAAATATACGTACACCAATGTTCCAAAATTCAAGATTTTTTATGTTGTGAAAGAAACCATTATGCTCAGCAAGGCCACGCACAAAAAATACAGTAAAACTGTACTATTGTAAAATATTATGACATTATAAAATAACAATTTTCTAATTTTAATATATTTGAAAGTGCAATTCCTGTGATGGTAAAGCTGAATTTTCAGCATGTCTTCAAGAATCAATATCACATGATCCTTCAGAAATCATAATAATGCTGATTTGGTGCTTACAAACATTTCTTATTAGCAATGCTGAAAACTGTTGTGCTGCTTAATATTTTTGTGGAAACTGTGATATTTTTTCAGGATTCTTTGATGAATAGAAAGTTCAAAAGAACATAATTTATTTGGAATAGAAAACTTTTGTAATATTATGAATCTCACTACTGTCACATGTGATCAATTTAATGTCCTTGCTGAATAAAAGTATTAGTTTATTATATAAAAACCAGTGTGACCACAAACCTTTGAACAGTATTGTGCTCTTCTGCTGTTATCTCGGGATGCTAGTCCCGAGGTAAATGGCGTTCGTCAGCTCCAGTTTGTATCCAGCCTCTCATGGAGACTTCAGATCCCCTAACACCTGCGATGAGAGGACTAAACGCCTGTGAAGAGACGACTCAACGCCGGCGATATGTTATGCCTTAAATTACTACATGATTAACTAACTGTATTTTATCTATGTACATTTCTGAAATGCACTTTCTGTAAAGCTGCTTTGAAACAATATGTATTGTGAAAAGCGCTATACAAATAAATTTGCATTGAATTTAATTATTGTAAAAAAACAAATATACTAATCTAAGATATATAACGTCAAAATAGAGACATGTTTTCATAATAAAAACATTTACTTGTCTTTGTCAATATCAGTGTCCCACCCTTTAACATCATACTTTCATAAAATTATTTGAAAGATTTTTATAATGATGGAAGTCTAGTGTAACTAGTTAACACTTTACCCCAGTCAGTATTTCTCAGTATTTTTGAACATTAATTTTAGTATAGGGACATATAAAGTCTTGAAGTCTTGAGAATTAAACATTCCACTTTTGCACAGGGGCAAGATAATACTCGGGCCAATCAGTAAACACGAGTCGACTCTCTGCCAATGGCACGAGTCTTGGGCGGGGCTACTTGTTTGTCAAAATAGTGTCAAACTTTTGCCATTTCTTCTTCTCCAAGATGCTTTGTACACAACATTAAAATGATTAAAGTAGAGAAACGAAACATGAGATTTCATTGCTACATTGTTTATTTTCCTTCAGTCATTTGTAGCTGAATTGTGTCCAATAAACAGAATAGGTCTCTAAAATCTTTAACAAAATATAACCAATATTTACAATAGTTGTATTAAAAATACAAAAGTAGTTACAGACTTTGCCAGTTGTCTTTGTAAAAGACGTAGAAATACATGTGTTTTTATAGATTTGGCTGGGTAGAAACACAAGGAGCTAAAAGCGATACATTTGAACTCATGACATTCTATATAAAATATATTGTAACTATTTACTGACAATATCATGACCACCTAACATCTATGCAACAACTATAATTTATATTTTCTTGACTACTATGTCTTGCTTCTGAAAATTTGTGCAACAATTCATGATTTGTGCCATACACTTTGACAGCCAGAAACAATGATACTGACAGATAAAATTAAATAAAAATACAAAACATTAAAATCTTTTCAAACAGAATCTTTTGGGCACATTTGGAAAGTTTTTAGGGTCACGATCAAATGAGAAAAGGCATGTTTAAAATGATCATAAACTCATGAGTAACATTAAACACTGATATTGAGGTCTGTGAGAGGCAGCTGCTCAGTCTTTTCTTTGTCTTCAAGTGTCCGAAGAGAGCTACATCTCTTGTGATTGACTTTAACACTCTCTCTCACACACAGACACACACACACAGACACACACAGACACACACACACACACACACACACACACACACACACACACACACACACACACACACACACACACACACACACACACACACACACACACACACACACACACACACACACACACACACACTTTCTGTAACACGTTACAATCTAAACTAACATGGCAGATTAAAACTTCAAATGAAATGGCATAATACTGGTTTCCATGGTTTTGTAACACTGAGATTGCATTATGTGCAACACCTCTCATCATTCTGTACTTAAAACAAGACTACGTTCTTCATTTTATTACACAATCATCTGTTTGTTCCTTCTTGTCTTTGTTTTGCAGAACTTATGTTAAAAGTGCCAACATTTTCTCTGCTCCTTTCCTCTTTCACAGTGATCTCCATTAAGATCCTAAATGCTTTGCTATATTTCAATCCAGGGCCAAGGTTGTGAAAACACTGGGGGTAGAGATATTATAAGGGGGGCCCTTATTACACTGCAGATATTTGCTCATTTTCTGTAGAGAGAAAATACAAAAAAGAGAGATTGAGTTATAATATACAAATATTTAAAAATAGGAAAAAAACAACATGCAATTTTTATTAGATGGACATATGGTGCTTCATGACCAATACATGATTTTCATATTTAGATGTACAATTACCAATATGCAGAACTGATTTTTAATAGTTTTTTAGTTTGTGTGCTGTGTATCAAACAACAACAATAAAATCATATTATGAATGAGAACATTTTATTTATTTTCTAAGCCAAATTTTGGGCTGTGTAACTGTTAACCATTAAAGTCCTAGAACATTTTTGATTCTAACCATTCTAGTAGTCAGCATCAAGTGTCTTCTAAGGTTAAGCCACAATTTTACATTTATTTTGTCTGAGAATGGATGAATTTACCAGAATTAAGGGGGAAAAAAAGGCAGCACAATGATGGACAATGATCTTAAGAAAGTTTACAGTATATATCCGGGCTATTCAATTGGCGGCCCGCAGGCCAGGTCCGGCCCGCCAATCATCTCCATCCGGCCCGAGGGCACCCCGACCTCCCTCCTCCTCTTTTCCTGGCAGTGCTGCTAAATTTGGTTAGATATGCGCGTGGCCACAGTGGCGCCTGCAGCTGTAGCTATACGCACTGTGTGTGTACCATGACTGACCTGAGAAACGTTTTCAGTCCGAATGTTTAAGCAATTATGTGTGTGTCCCATATTTCTGTCGACTGAAGCAGCGATATCAATCATTCGTGAATTAATCATTGGTTCGATTATTTCCTGTCCATGAATTGGCCAAACGCGCTTGCAAAACGCTCTGAAACGGTTCGGATTCGTTCGGACTGTTCTGTCACTGAATCATCTGAAGCGGTTTCTCGGTCAGTAAGAACAAATAGCGCTGTTTTCAGTTGTTTCACTAGTTTACTTCGAACTACTCAGCACGGCCCAGTGGATAACGGAACGCAAGCTTAAAGGAGTTGCGTTTACTCCCAGTCCCGGACACTATTATTAAACAGTGTTGCGACATCCAGTGAGAAGCGTTTCAATCTGACACAATTCTCTGTTACAAACCACAAATCACTCAATGATTTTAAATAGTTTTAAATCGGATGAAACAGCCTCAACATTCCTAACACGACTGATGAGGTAAATAGCAGAAACATTGTGCCATGAACGAAGTTAGAAGACTATAAATCCCTAATCACCAGCCTTACAAACATTTACCATGAATGTAGCCTACTGTAGTAATTTACCATAGTTTAGGCAGAAATGTGGAATATTTATATTGAATACAATGTTATAGTCATTTATATTGAATTAGATTTATTAGGGGGCTAGATAAATAATTAATTTTGTGTATAGTTTTTACCTGTTTAGGCATTTATTATACAGTGGGAGTGAGTGAGTAGCCATGCATGGTTTTATATGGTTACAAAGTCTCACTGTCAGAATGTTTTAATTTAAGCCCTATAATAATTATTAATTAAATAATTCTTACCAATAGCTACGATCTTGTATAATTCATATATTTGTACATAGCAGTAAATAAGTTATTTATGGTCTGTTAAATCTGCATACTGTTGGGTACCACATTTCCAAGTAAATACAATACTTTTATGTTTACTTTAGCTTACTTATTGATACTGTTATGTTTAAATAAATAAGCTAAACCCACCGGCCCACCTCAACTTTTCGATTTAATAATCCGGCCCTCTAATGAAGCTAATTGAATAGACCTGGTATATATACACACACACACACATACGCTCTATATAAAATTCAATCTGAACATGAACAAATGCAAATACTGCAGCAAGTAGTCAAAACGTCTCGGTTACATATGGTAACCCTCGTTCCCTGAAGGAGGGAACGGAGACGCCACGTCGAGACCAACGAATAGGAATCTCGCTAGAGAGGCCAATCTACTTTGAGTGAAACTAAACAAGCCAATGCACATTGGCGTGCAATCATTTGCATCAGCCGTTCAGACTCGCAGCGCGGGTATATAATGAGCAGAAGGTGCGATTGCACTTCAGTTTTTTGCTGAGGAGCCAAGCCAGACCAGGCCAGGATAAGCTGGCTGCCCCAGCAGCAGATGTGGCGACGGGACGTGGCGTCTCCCTCCCTCCTTCAGGGAACGAGGGTTACCATATGTAACCGAGACGTTCCTCTTCAGTCGGTCAGTCGACGCCTTCTTGCCTGGAAGGTCGATAGGAGAGGGCTTACTCAGAGTGTACCTGTCACTGTTGTTTTATGATAACCTAGAGTGAGAAATTGGATAACACTGGGAAAAGCATGCCCTTTCTGTTAGGAAGGAGAACGCTGCGGAAGTCACTTTCTTCAAGGAGTTATGTGAGAAATGCATATGGACTAGCCCGAAGGCTGTACTACATATGAATACTGGGTGACTTAGCCCACGGGAAAGAAACAGGGTTTTGTTAGGAGCAGCCGTGGAGAAAATATACACATATGGGATCCCCGTAGGGTCAAACATATGGGACCCTGCTTAGACCCGGTTCTCAATGATTCAGCGGATAAAGGCCTGGCGCCGGACGCTCAGCTATGTCCGGGCCGAGGGTGTTGGAGGACTCAACAGGTTTTTCACACTGGAGTAATAAGGTTGCACAGTAGGGTGCAGCAAGCACCTCTCTGTGCTTCTACCCATTTAGGCTGAGAACATGGGAGGAGACCGGCTCTACACGTAGGCTATAATATCTAGCGAACGTGTAAGGTGCGCCCAGCCCGCAGCTCTACAGATATCTGTTAGTGAGGAGCCACGTGTCAGCGCCCAGGAGGATGCAACGCCTCTCGTGGAGTGAGCATGTAACCTGAGCGGGCAGGGCGTCCTTGTGCTTGGTAAGCAAAGGCGATGGCATCCACAATCCAGTGGGCCATCCTCTGCTTGCTGGCCTCCGTAGCAGACAAAGAGCTGGTCTGAGGTCCTGAGACTTTGAGTTCTGTCCACGTACAAATGCAGAGCGCGAACGGGACAGAGCAAAGCCAGGGCTGGGTCTGCCTCCTCCAGGGGCAGTGCTTGCAGGTTCACTACCTGGTCCCTGAAGGGAGTGGTAGGAACCTTGGGAACATAGTCAGGCCGGGTCTCAATAAAATGTGGTTATCACCCGTCCCGAACTCTAGGCACGATTCATCAGCTGAAATTGCCTGCAGGTTCCCTACCCTCTTGACAGAGGCCAATACAACCAGCAGCAAATTCTTCTTGGAGAGACACTTTAAGTCTGCTGATTGCAGAGGCTCAAAGGGAGCATTCTGACGTGCTCGAAGCACCAGGGAAAGGTCCCAAGAGGGTATGGAGGGGGTTGAGGAGGATTTAATCGTCTCGCCCCCTAAGGAACCTGACGACCAGGTCGTAGAACTGTAGGTTGATGTATGCAACGGCCGCAGTGTTGTCCATACGGATCAGCACGTCCCTGCCTTATAGCGGCCTTTTCAAGTGGCTCAGTGCGAGACGTACTGCTAGCAACTCGAGGCAGTTGATGTGCCAATGCAGTTGGGGGTCCGTCCACACCCCTGACACTGCATGCCTGTTGTACGTAGCACCCCGGCCGGTGGCAGAGGCATCTGTGAATACCACAGCATGCCTGAACACCTGTTCCAAGGGGACTCCAGGTGATTGCCACCCGGTGAGGGCCGTGATGCCAAGCCCATCCTGGGACTCGGGCGTGAAGCCAGTGCTGAAGCGGTCTCATATGGAGCAGGCCGAGCGGGGTTACCGCTGCTGCCGCTGCCATATGCCCCAGGAGCCTCTGAAAGAATTTCAGTGGGACCGTCGTCCTGCCTTTGAACGTGTTCAAGCAGTTCAGCACCGACTGAGCGCGTTTCTCCGACTGCTGTCTGTGCGACCAAATCCAACTCCATACCGAGAAAAGAGATCCTCTGCACAGGAGAGAGTTTGCTCTTTATCCAGTTGACCTGAAGACCCAACTGGCTGAGGTGCCTGAGCACAAGGTCCCTGTGTTTGCATAGCAGATCTCGAGAGTATGCTAGTATGAGCCAGTTGTCGAGATAGTTGAGGATGCGAACGCCCTGTTCTCTCATGGGAACAAGGGCACCTCCGTGACTTTCGTACCAGGCTCGCAGAGACCGTACAAGCAGGATCGAAGGGACCGTAGGCGTACATGGAATGGAGCAGTGAGGTGGAACACAGGGACGCGGCTCGGGAGGTGGCCTGTAGTGGGGTCTGAGTGTGCTGTGCAACACTTACCTGGTCCCATGGGGCAGGAGGTGCAGGAGGCGCCTTGGTTGCGTTCTCGAACTTCACACTGCTGCCCGCTGGCGATAGAAGAGGCAGATGAGAGTGGAAAGGATTCTCTCCCCCCACTGCTCTCTGGGCCCTGTTCGGACCCGGAGATGAAAGAAACTGCTCTTGTATTGAAAATTTGGGGCCCAGACACATGAGGCAGCGATCGTGACCATCCTGTGGCCCCAGGTAACGACCACATCCAGAAACACACAGATAGAAAGTTATCTTGAAAAAGACGCGATCTATCTGTCTAAGCTCTTTTAGGGACTGCTCTCACTGGTGATGAAGCACGCAGGGTAACGGTCACTGCAAACACAGACAGGAATGTGTACCTGTCTGTGCGCTATTTCTCTCTCGCTGGTCTTACCGGCCTTGAAAACGGCTGTTGAGCGCTCTCACTGCACACCTTACCAGCTGTGACAAAAGTTTTTTTTGTTTTGCTCAGTAAAAAACAAAAAAGAGAGAGAAGACCGCTCACGCTGCTGTGCTGTCACGCCCGCACCAGGGTGGAAAGGTCAGAGAAAAAGGCTGGTTTGAAGTTCCACAATCTCCTGGGAGTTTGTAGAGAGCATCGAAGTGCTTGGCTCCAAAGCAAAAAGCTGAAGTGCAATCATACCTGCTGCTCAATATATACCCGCGCTGCGAGGCTGAACAGCTGATGCAAATGATTGCATGCCAATGTGTATTGGCTTGTTTAGTTTCACTCGAAGTAGATTGGCCTCTCTAGCGAGATTCCAATTTTCTGTCTCGACGTGGCGTCGACTGAACGACTGAAGAGGAACAATTGAGAATTGTCTTGTAAAATACAAAATAAAAAAATACAAACAGTGCAAAGGATTTTCACATACTCTATAAGTAGTATTTACATAAGATGGTTCTCTTGGCTGAGGCAGTTATCTCCGTCGGAATCGAATCCACCGGGACACTGTGTAGCGACTCATTTGAAAACATAAATTTCAATGCCTCATCCGATGTGTACTGCTTGTTTTATACGTGTTACTGGTTTGTGTTATGCCAAATGTATGCTTTGTCAGAGAGTACTCAAGCAAATCTGTTATTTTGTGTTTGTTTTCATGCATGCATATAACTACTTTCACTTTGTGTTCCTTTAAATTTCCAAATAAACATGCTAACTGGTGGTTCAAAATACCAAAACCTGTTTATTGGTCGAGTAGATAACCATTTGAACCAATCTGGGGAAGGGGGTGGGACTAAGCATCAACAATAGTTCATGTTTGGCTCAGAGGAAAAAAACGCATGGGTTTCTTTGACGAACCAATGCTGTTTAAAACTTGATGTTTTTAATCACGGAGCCTCAGAATGTCCAACTGAGACTGAGAATCTTTATAAGACTTTTTAAAGCATACAGATTGGATTAGAGCTTCAAAAGTTGTTAAACATTTAAGAACAATAGTTATTTTTAGCCGAGGACGGCTGTCTCTGTCTTTAAGGGTTAAGCTACACGTTTCTTTTTTGGCTGTTATTTAATAAGTTAAAAAATTATCCAAAAAATAAATTAAATAGGTAATAAATATTGGTCAAAATATCAATGTCTATGGTCCAGCAGTTTTTAACAGTTAGTTCTGGTCTTCCCATTTAATTTTTTTGAAAGTCAGAGCAATGATTTGCTGATATTTTTGTAGTGATTACTGCATAATTAAATACTCACCATCCGTTTGTGGCCGTCGTGGTGACTGACAGTATGCTGGTAATCTACTCGATGGGTGCACTGGAGGAGGATCACATGACCTTTTAAGGAATCGAGACCTCTGCAGAGCGGCTGTGTAGTCTGGTGGGCGTCGCCCATGAGCATGACTGTGGCTGTCTGCCTCAGCCAATGACAGAGCAGTATAACCAGGTGGTGTGGGTGGCGGCTCTCTAAAACGTCCCTCCCTCCGACTCGCAATATTCTTGTTTGCATTTGGAGTCTCATCTTTTCCACCTCTTCTTTTTATCGTTCCTGTGTCGCCTTCCAATTCATCACCCCAGTAACCGGTAGGTGTGGTCACGTGACTACGTCCCATCCCTTCTGACAGAGTCTCCCAGCTGCGGTTTTCATAATAGCCAACACGCTGTGGAATGCTCTGGATGTTGTCATGGGAACCACTGGAGCAGGACGTCCAGCTGCCACGGCCACTGTCTGCTGCGTCCAACGATGCTCGGTCACACTGATCCTGAGTCAAGGAATAGGACCTGAGAGACAGAAATATAGAAAGACTTTAAAAAGTTACTAGACCAATTGACATCCAGAAAAAAATACATATATTTTTTAACTTTTTGGGTAATTGTGTGCAAACCTCTTACCCGAGGCTTATTTGGTCAGGCTCTGCTCTACGCGAGCTGAGTGGGTTTGCAAGTGTATGGGGTTGAGCATGTGTGTGGTCATCAACCATGATGAGATCAGAGGAGGAAGAGCTTAACAGACTCAACTGATCTGATGCTTCACTCACCACTAACTGTGGGGCTATGAGAAAAACACATGCATAAATAAAGCAAACAACAATTAAATAAATCAGAGAATATCTTACGCTTTAGAGGTGTGAATCTTTGGGTTGGGTTGATCTTGAACTGTTTCGATTTATATATATTTTTTTTAAATCACCTTTTGGTTTGAAAAATCAATTAATCTATTCAACATATGAACAACGATTAATTTCTTGGATTAATAAAAAAAATATATTAATTTCTTAAGTTGCTCATCACTTCTCAACTATATTATTTATCTTTATCTAAATAATGACATGATATAATTACAATTTACTAATGATTTCTGAAGGATCGTGTGACTGAAGACAGGAGTAATGGCTGGTGAAAATTGAGCTTTGCATCAAATTGTTGCATTAAAATTGTTGCATTAAATTGTAATAATATTTCACAATACTTCGGTTTTATTCCTGTATTTTTGATCAAATAAAAGGCAGGGTTCAAGAGCATAAGAGACATCTTTCAAAAACATTTAAAATAGTTATGTTTCCAAACTTTTGGCCAATAACACTCTCACCGGGCACTTTATTAGGTACACCCGTTCAACTGCTCGTTAATACAAATATCTAATCAGCCAATCACATGGCAAAAAGTCAAGACGATCTGAGCATCAGAATGGGTTAGAAAGGTGATTTAAGTAACTTTGATTGTGGCATGGTTGCTGGTGCCAGACAGGCTGTTCTGAGTATTTCAGAAACTGCTGATCTACTGGGATCTTCATGCACAACCCTCCCTAGGGTTTACAGAGAACGGTGCGAGAAAGAGAAAATATCCAGTGAGCGGCAGTTCTGTGGGCGAAAATGCCTTGATGATGCCAGAGGAGAAATGGCCATACTGGTACAAGCTGACAGTAACTCAAATAACTACCCGTTACAACTGAGGTATGCAGAAGAGCAACATTGGGATGTGGTGAAACGGGAGATTCACATCATGGATGTGCAGCCAAAAAATCTGCAGCAACTGCCTGATGCCATCATGTCAATATACCAGCATTGCTACCAAGTTTTATTGAACTGAATCAATACACACAACTACATACCTTTTCTAGGTGTACTGTGAGGTGAGGTACGTGGAGAGGAGAGTAGAGAGGAAGCATTTGATTGGCTGTCCTCAGGTGGTTTTCGTTGTCTGTCCCTCCCCTTCTCTGACAGAGACAAAATCTTATGGAGAGACTGAGGAGACTGGGCACCTACAGGCACAATAACGCCATCTCAATACAAACAAGTCACCAGCAGAGGGCGCTCCAATAATTCCAGAACTACACTTCAGTTGTATAGGTACAACAGAGAAGGTCTTACCAAATGGTGGTAACTCTTTGTCAAGTGATTTCTTGGGACCATGACTTCCATTTGTTTGCTGCGTAGTGGTGGTTCTCTGACCAACATGAGAGGCATCCAATCGCATCCTCTCACCCGAGTTCTTCAGTACTGAAACCACAAGTACACAGAAACAAGTTTAGCTGGCCCATTATATAAAAACTAAATGTATAAATGTTAATATTTTTTTTTATCAAACAGAACAAAATTAAGTCTCATATATGAATTTATTATGCAAAAAAAAAAAAAGCTTTATGTGGTTTTTCAGCTTTATGTGGTTTTTCAATTGCAGGTCAATCAATATTTTCTCTAAGAATAGTCCATTTCATTACTGTTATTATGTCACATTATGGTATTCAAGGACATTTGAAAACATAAAAAAAAATATTCATGCATGACTTAAGCTGAGCTGATCAATGCAAAAATACATGCATGAGAGATAGGCACTATAAAGCAATCTACTGATCTAACGCACAACTAGCAATAATCAATTATTTTTTTAATTTTTAGGTTTTTTGCAATTATTTATAACCCTTCATAATACTCAATGAAAACAGGAAGTCAGTGTTATCGTGTTCTTTAAAAGGAGCATTCCAACTCACTCGAGCTGTTGGCGGGCTCACATTGCATGGAGAGTTCCTGGAGCGTGTCTTCATTACTCTCGTGTGATTGCGTGTCCAGATACTGCCGCACACGTCTGCTCATCATCTCCACCTCGTAGAGTTTCTTAGCACTGAGAAAAGAGCTGCGCCTCCCTTTCCTCTTACCGCCCATCGTTCCGATGTCAGAGAGAGAAGAGCTGCTCACCTGGCTTAGAGACCTAAACACATAAGAACAAAAGACACAATGTATGTTAACGGCAACAGGTAGACAAACTAACAGAGGAAGTTAGCAAGACAACTAGATCAATCAGCCAGAGAATCATGCTGGGAATTTAATATGGCCCTTTTTAACATGCACAAAGAAGAGGATTTAGATGCTACAGGTTCATAAAATATTTACATGTCTAGGAAGTAGGGATGAGCATAAGTAATCAATTAGTCAGGTACTCATACTTTTAACTAACCAGTCAACTAGCAAAATACAAATATAATTACTCAAAAATGTACGTTCTTTCGCACTTACTTGCCTTAGATAAATTAAAATTAACACACAAAAAAAACTTTTAATGACTGAAAAAGCTGAAATAAAATCAAATCTAATATTAGATGAAAACTTGGAATTGGCATCTAAATGAAATTTGTTGAAGCACTAAAATTGGTAATAAACTGGAAATAATTAAAAACTAAAACAAATAAATACAACCTAAACTGTAATAGACAAAAGCACATAAAACAACCTAAAAAAGTAACTAAAATTAAAAAGAAAACTGAAAATAAAAAAGCTAATTCCAAATGTGAATAAAACTGTGATAGTCTATAAATACTAGTAAAATAACACAGGTAGGCACCAATGACATTTTTTTCCCACTGAATACAACTCTTCTAACGGTTAATACCTCCTTTAGTAGTCTTTTAATATAAACAGAGCATCTTCTATACAAGCCACAGGCGAGTGCAAATATGTTTTTATTATTGTTTTAATATCTTGATGTCTTCATTAATGCATATTGGTTTGAAAAGTAAAGCATTTAATCTAGTATTGATTGTACAACATTACTGAACAAAACAAAAAACATTTTAGTGCTCGACTACAGTATTACTTAATGCCCACTCCTACTCAAGTATCAGACATACTTTTATACAACCATATAAATTTTGGAAGGAAAACCTTGATAAGAAAAAATCCATGCCCTTCCAGAGAATGAAAATTAGCATATGGAAGGAAGTCAAAGATGAGATTTTACAAACGCAGTGCAACTAAAGCTAGGCTATTCAAAGAAATGTTAGTGTGGTTTAGTACACAACACAGCAAAAACAATGGCAGTTAACAGAGAAAGTGAAGGAAACAAAGAGAAAGACGGTACCAGTACCACTTACCCAAGACTCCTCCACTTTTTCTTCCTAAAACACAGACCAGTGAAGAGCCCGAAGAACAAGAAAATTAAGAGATCAAGAAAAAGGAGACAAAAAGACACTAGTGCTTAGACAATGAAGCCCATAGAGCAAAGGCCCAAAAACAAGAAGTCCAGTAAGACACCAAGCACACAAATGACTGCCAGCACAAACTATTAGCAATGGATATATGCCCCACTGTGTTCAATATCTAGTGATCTGCCTATGTACTACTTGGGAAATATTTTATGTAGGGATGCTCCGATCAGGATTTTTGCAGCCGATACGACTACCGATTTCTTGTCATCAATGATCGGCCGATACCAATCAATCAAGCTTTACATAAGTGAAATATAAGCTCTCAGTTGAGCGTCAGTGTTAACCCCTTACACCATGTAAGTGGCATATTTAAAAGTAATGGCTTATAACTCTACAAAAAAACAAGGTATCATCCTGTACATGGTCTCATTTGATTAAAAAAAAAAAAACTTTAGAATTTTGGCACAAATAGATTTTGATCTTGTTTGGACATTTTGACCGTATGCTGGGAAAACCCCAGAAAAAGCATGCAATTTATAGACTTATTTTTTTACTTATTCATGCTTGAGATGATGACTTTTAGAAAGTATATATGGCAGGGCATAAAATCAAGTTTGGGCTTATTTACAATGATGTCAACTGCATCTGGGTCAAATTTTGTGTCGATCTCAAAGCAATCAAAAGTTATGGCATTTGGAACCATGGTCGCCTTTTTATCAAAAGTTCAACTAACCTCTCCAAACAAGTGATCTGAGTGTTTTACTAATCATAAGAACTACTAACACGTGCAAAAACGCAACAAAGCATAAAAATATTGATAATTACATCGAATAATCAACAAGTGATTAGATCCTGGTTAATGATTGATGATCTTCCAGTGCTGTCCTATTTTATGGAGCAAAATAAATCAAAACCTGTCAATCTGAGCGGTCGATCCAGGCACGCATCAGCTGTAAAACAGTGATTGGTCTCTGCACATTGTTCCTAACTACCATACCAGAGATCCAGTTTTCATTGGTTGAACTTTCAAATGAAGTTGGAAAACACTGCATCATGAACGCGATATGATTGTATCCTGGAATCCTATAGCTTTAGATTTACTAATGTTTCTCAAAGTTACAAAGCAGAACGTGACGCAAAAGCCTCATCTGTATCCCGTTTACATGCACGATGGCGAACTTTTTCAAATTGCGTTCTGTTTATGGGCCAAATTTAGTGATTACCGATAGAGTCATAGAATGTGGTTATCAGCCGATACCGATCTTAGGCTGATCGATTGGAGCATCCATAATTTTGAGGCATCTTAATTACACTGCCCTAATGCTGACAGGAACTCGTATTAAAATACTGAACAATAATATTTCAGTTTAATAAAAAAACAGATTATTTTTAAATCGGCCACTGATGAGGTTCCCTTTCCTGTGCAGGTAGCGATGCAGCTCAATAAGTTTTGAAAAAGAGCTAGTGTGTCTGTGTAATTATGCTTTTATCTTAAGGTTTAATTGATGTCATGTGTTTGTGTGTATGAAATATCATTGCAAAAATATAATATGAAATAATTAAACACTTTGTGAGTGAGTGTACCTTGTCTTAAAAAGCAATGCAGGGTCCATAGTGATGGAAGCCATTCGAACAACGTGTCGGATCTCTCGTGCAATCATCCTCAACTTCTCAAAATTCACCAGACCATCCACCTTAGAGTTGTTGCCTATAAGCACATGTTTGAAACGGGATCAAACATTTTTCATTTACATTTAAAAAAAAATAAACTAAAAGCAACAGAAACAGAGAAAAACGCAAGTTACCCTCATGGAGGAAAGTGAGGTCTTTCTTAATGACAGGAAACAGAGGGATGACTGGCGGCTGCAGGTTGTGTTTGTTGAGGAGGTTGCGGTATTTGGCCATGTTGCGAGAAGGGTCGAAAACATCCTGTAATTCTGCCAAAAGCTTCTCGTATTTTCCAGGCAATCGTTCCCATGTAGATCGCAACCGAGAGACAGGTGCTAGATTGAACCCACTGCAAAATACACATATAGATACAATTTAGAGATTGTATAATGGGGAGGAGACAGACTATTCCCAGCATTAACATGAACAAACTTGACACATTTTTGCAAAAACACAAGCACATTGACATGTTTATATATGTTAAAAGAAGCATGGAACGACAAATTTAAAAAGATGGCGTTCTACGTTGAATCAGTTATATTTTATTGCAGAAAATGTAATGGATTAAATTAAAAGTTTTGGTGGTGCTGGTTTTCCTTTCATTTTTTCAGAAAATTATAGATTATAAGATTAAGTAATGGTATATAATAATAATGTAGTATAATAAATATAATATTTTATAGCAACAAATATTTACAATAATAATTTATATTTATATAACTTAATTTATATAATAATCATAATATTTTAATTTTACAATATTATTTATTATTATTAATAATAATATAATGTAAACGGTAACACTCTACAATAAGGTTTCATTAGTTAAAATTATCTATAATGAACAATACTTCTATAGCATTTATTAATGTAAATTTCAACATTTACAAATACATTATCAAAATCAAAAGTTGTATTTATTATCATTAGTTAATGCACTGTGAACAAACATGAACAAAAAATGAACAGTTCTATTTTTATTAATTAACGTCAACGAATTAATAAATACTGTAACAAATGTATTGCTCATTGTTAGTTATGTTACATTAACTAATGTTAACAAATGAGACCTTGTTGTAAAGTGTTACCATGTAAACTAACCTGGGAATGTAAACTACAGCCCCAGAAATGCGATGCATCCAAACACGACTGCATAATGATGATACTACTTGGTATCATATCATGAAACATAATCACGGTATCATGACAACACTAATAGACACAAACTAAAGTGCTCATTTGATAATGATCATTTCCTAGAAATTAAGTCTACCTGATAATGGCAAACATGGAGTTGAAGTTCTTGCAGTCACGGCAGTGAAGAGCAATCTTTATAAAGTGCTTGATGATCTTCACTCTTTTCGCTTGGTTGGTTTCCTGTACAATCTCTGTGGCAACCCAGAAAGTCTCCTGGTTCACAAGATACTCAAAGTTGCGCAGGTTGGTGGGAGGATCTTGTGGGTGCAGCTTGAAGAGGTCACTTATGTAATCCGTCGGTTCAATGCTGGAGAAGAGCAGATAGTTGCGTGCTGACAGCTGATTGGCTATCTCCATGGAGCTTAAGGACAGCAGAGGGACCACAGATTCTCTCTGCATCTCCTGTGCTTCCACATCTGAACACAGTGTCTCTGTCTCAGTGTTGTTCTTCAGATAGTACCTGACAAGGAAGCAGCAAAAAACAGCCATCACGTTTTAAAATAAATCACTAAATAGTCCATTTGAATTCTCAAATTCAGCTTAAGACCAAACCTAGCACTCAGCTGTATCCTGTCAGCCAGTTTAGAGAGTTGATCAGGAAGTCGCCTCTGTTTGATAACGCCCTCCTGTGTGACTGACACCTCACAAAGTGAATAGGCCTCGGGACTTGTGGTCAAGCCAAACTCTCGCATTGCCTGATTGGCTGCTTCTCTCGCTGTGGTGTCCCTATTGATCAGCAAGAAACGACTTTGTTGGTCTGCCTTGAAAACACGCAGCACCTGGTCTTGCAATTCTGCGAATGAAAAAGTTTAACAAAGCATAAAATAAATGTATATAGGTTTATAAAATGAATGTAAACCTCAACCAGCACGAAGTTCCAAACATTCCTGCATAGCACAGATTACATGCAACTTCTAGAACTATATTAGCTAAATGGACGAGGTAGATATAACATTCAAGTGAAAAGAGATGATAGGAACCCTAACAACAAAGACAGAAAGGTTAACTGGAGATCCAGATCAAGCAGAAGTCAGATGAGGCATCCTGGCACTAATGAAAATAGAAGATGTACAAACATAAGCTGTACAGCATCTTGTCGAGCAAAGTAGAGGCGACATTGAGACATAAACAATTTCTGCACGAACAGGCAGAGCTTCATTCTAAAGTAGAGCTGTCAAAAATACATGTTCTTCAGTAACGTCTATTTTAAAATAGAAAAGGTAATACCAATCCTTTAGCGTATTCGTTTTTGCAGGATATTTTAGGTTTATGTCATTTGCAACTGTGCATGTCTGTAAACAAGGTGTCTGAAATGCTACATGCATGCTTAAACAACATTTTTTTTCTGAGATGCTTCTTGTAGGACCTTACGTTTACAATCAGTGGTTTTGATGACTTAGTGATCTAGTAAGATCTACTGTGGTGTGGTGATCACAGACAACCATTGGTATACGTCAAACCACTACTCAACCAGATAGAGATATGTAGTGTACCTTTGTTAACGTAAGTTGGTAAAATGTAAGTAATAAAAAATGGATGTGTGTAAAAATACATCTAAATGCCGCTAATTAGATCTACCGATTAAAAAAAATCTGTATCATTGTATTTTTTAATTTTTTTTTTACAGTTTTCTTGAATTACTTCAGAACTTGCAGTCCTTAATTGAAAATGTAAGCTATGCTTACTTTATTCAGAAATACTTCAAGACAACAGAAACAGACATGGACATAAAAAAAACCTAATTTGTAAGATTGGTATATCAATTAAAGTTTTAAAAAAAGAAAATAAATGGTAACTTTACTGGAATTGGCCCAGTGGCAAGTTTTTCATATGGTACAAAGTGTACGTGTCTACACAGACAGGACACTGAAATAAACCAGAGACAATGTAATAAAGTGTGGACATAGTTCCACAGCCATAAGGCACATTTAATTTATCCTAGAGCGTGAGTCAGGCTTGCCAGATGACCGGAAAAACACAGTATATTAGCAAAAACGTAGCAACAGTGCTGCTACACATCTTTTTTACTTTCAAGATAATTAACTTCCTAAAAGTCTGTTTCATCCACAAGTGACAGATTACCCATGGTGATGCCATCACCGTGAAAAACTTGCCACCGACTCAAGTTTGCAAAAATGAATCATATCTGTAAAAGAACGATTACTATAAAGGGCTAAAAAGATAAGCATAGCAGAGAGAAGAAAAGACAGCCAACTAGAGAAAACTGTACAACAGATTTTGAGAGAGAGAGATAGACAGGCAATTACGTGAGACAGGTTTCTATGAAGAAGTAGTTATCTAGAGGAGACGAGTGGAACCATACACGTCAGATGTCTAAAAGGACGAGCAGATCCGCAGTAGTGCACAAATACTCACGAGTGAATCCAGATGCTGTGAGCAAGAAGAATGTAGCGGGATCATTAGTAAATCGCACGGATATAACAAAAGTAAAGCAGGAACACAAAAAGAATTTTTGAAATTGAAATAAAAAGGTGTCCATGTAAATATAGACATTGAGACAACTGGCGGGATCAAAAACAGGCAGCGGGGCTTGAAACGTGAAAGCGTCCTGTGGGTCTCCACAAAGAGAAGCCCACGGAGGTGAGCGTGGCTGATCATAGGATAGGCCTACATGTGGATCATCATCCCATCCTTAATGCATTATTTTTGACAGACCAAATAAATTATATATTTAATTTATGATCTAATAATAATAGAATTATAATGAACAATTATAATAAGATATAATTCTATTTACTACAATTACATTTTATAATTTTATTACATTATCATCTTGTGCACACTAATTTTTAATTATTCATATGAGTATTATGTATCCGTTTACCTGGTGGCTGTGTGCTGTAGTCGATGATGCGTTGTTGGCCTTGGGCCAAGTCAGGGTTACTGGATGAGAGATTTCCGCTGACTGGCATAGTGGTCGGAGTCTGTTTGTTCTGCCGTAATCCCACAATGCTGTCATCCTGAGTCTGCCCTAACCCGAGGTCACTACACAACAAGGCATAATGACTCAGCATGACTTAGTAAAAAGATTAACATTCATCTATCAGAATTTAGCACATAAACCACAAGGGGTTGAGGTGAAATATTGCTTAAAATCCCATTAATGAAATATGACTAAGATGGCAAGATTTGTACTATTTGACTTTTCTCTTTGAGGACTTTAAAGTCAGCAATAGTGTGAGAAGAGTGGATGCGCTTGTATACCTGTAAGGTTTCTGAGGTAGGATGCTCATACGCGTCTTGTCTAGAATCTTCATCAGTTTATTTCGACCGCCCACAGTATGTGCTTTGACCTTCTTGCTGACCTTTTCTTGACCCATTACATCAGATCCAGCCCCAAGTTCAGCTACAGAATAACGGCTACTTTTCTTTCCGTCACCAATCTTTGGAAGATGAGGAACGCCGTTTTTCCTTTCCTCTGCCACCCTGGCCACCAACTCCTTAAAGACTGAGAAGAGTGAAAATGAGTAAAGATAAGAAAAAAAACAGAGATGTTGAATTCAGTCTGTGTGTGTTGATGTATCCTGGAGGGAATCTCACCCAGGAGGTTGGTTTTGACACTCATACAGAGCTGTATGTTGTTCTTGAGAATTTCAATTGCTTTGGATAACTGCACATTCTCAAACGTCTGCCCGTTCACCTCCAATATCTGCACATGGGTATGAAAAAAAAATTTGTTAAAGAAAATGCTTCAGTGTCTTGTTGCATTACGCTGAGGTTTGAAAGATGTTACCTGGTCTCCACGTTTAAGCCCCGCCTCCTCTGCTTTGCTGCCGACTTCTACACTACTGATAAAGAGGCGTGTCCCACGTTCAGCTCCACCAATAAGTGTGAAGGGGAGGGGCATCTCTCGAGCAGTTCTTGTAATAGTAATCACTCTGGGTTTGGCTTTAGCAGCACAGGCTATGTTGAGCAGCCGCAACTGTCCTGTCATTTTCTGCTCAGATAAATACAGTTAATAAGGATGCTTGTCTGATACTGTGATAATGTTTAATTCAAATATAGACTATTGAGATACTTAAGAGCAATGCTTGCATGCTGTACACACCTCTTTTTCCAGATTGCTCTGGAACTCCTCCAAAAAACTGGTCATATCAGGGTCTCCTTCAAAGTCACTAAAGTGATTGTTAACCCATAACAATACAACTCGGGTTACCTGAGTAGAAGAGAGAGTGAAGGACTGTGAGTTCAGTCCCACCGAAGCATAATGTGTGCGTGTTTCTTTAGAAAAGGTTGATTTAGTCACGCTACCTTGTCCCGTAAACTGGGGTCATTAAACCAGTCCAGAAGTCTCTGTCCCAAAATCAGAGGACTGGGCAAGAAGGTACGATAGGTCAACAGGAAGTCTTCAATATATGTGGGGTCCACGACTGAATGATCCTCCACTAAGTGCTGCATTAGCCTCTCAGCAGTACCCTAAAAAGCGTACATTAGAATTTTTTCTTTTAAATTACCATGTTTAAAATACCTTTTTTTAAATCTTTTCTGGTAAAACTAAATACAAACACAACACATTTTAAATCTGATATTAATAGGTTAAATGGCCTGACAAAATAAATAAACCCTATACACCATTGATCAAATGTCTGGGGTCAGTGAAAATGTATGTTTTTGAAAGTCTCTTATGCTCACCGAGGCTGCATTTATTTGATAAAAACTATATTAAAACTGTTTGTGAAATATTTTTACAAATTAACACTGTTTTATAATGTAATATATTTTAAAATGTAGGCAACACTTTAGTTTATGGTCCAATTCTCACTATTAACTAGTTGCTTATTAGCATGCATATTACTAGGATTTTGGCTGTTTATTAGTTCTTATAAAGCACATATTAATGACTTATTCTGCCTGACCATATTCTACATCCTTTAATCCTACCCAATACCTACACTTAACTACCTTACTAACTATTAATAAGCAGTAATTAGGAGTTTGAGGCAAACGTTGTAGTTAATAGCTAGTTAAAGGTGAGAATTTAATCTAAAGCGTGAACAAAATGTATTTCTGTGATGGCAAAGTTGAATTTTCAGTCTCACATGATCCTGCTGATTTCAAGCTCAAGATTTGGTGATTACAGATTTCAGTTGAAAATGGTTGTGCGGTTTAATTTTCTTGGATACCGGTATATTTTTTTTAAGGATTATTTGATAAATAGAAGTAAAAAAGAACAGCATTTATTTTAAATATAAAAGTCTTTACTGTCACTTTTTATCAGTTTAATGCATCCTTGCTGAATAAAACTATACATTTTATACATCTTTAAATTCTCAAAGCTATGTTGTACTACTTCCATTCACATAACACAAAAGCTCAGAGATTAAAGCTGCAGTCCATAACTTTGGCGCTCTAGTGGTTAATAAACAGAACTGCATGTGTCTTGTGGAAGAACATTGTAGCAGGAGCTACTTCTCTCCGTTTAGGTCTATGACGAGTCATGCAGTTACTGGGCTACTCCGCAGTGGTAGGACCCAAACCAGTCTAAAATAGTCGAATATAACTTTTTTTTTTTTTAAGTCATTCAGATTTTTCCAAAAAACACTTACCTTGACAACAATGTGTCCCTTGCGGGTGCCCGTCCGGTCAAGTTCTCTGTGTTCTTTCACCATGACGATTTCTCCTTCCTCCTCGACTCGCTGTGTGTTCTGCTCAACCTGATTCAGAATGCAGCAGTAGTCCTGTTGGGCAATACACACAAACTACACACGCACAGAGAAATAATAATGTTAACTGGTGATTTTTGGGCGTCACCATTTTATGGTGAAAATTTGCATTCAAAATAAAGCTTGAATAGGAACTTTTACTTAATAGACGATAATCATCTTGAATAGGAAATATTATATTTAAAAAAATGCATTTCTACACTAAATTTATTGACATTAATGAGCTGCTGGATATTAAACTTTAGTACACTTTTACCTGACAGTCGTCCACTTTGGTCCTCATGACTCCTGTCATCAGTTGTTTCTCCAAAGAAGGGGAGACGCCAAAACTTCCACCCATACACACACTCTCAGTGCGGCCATCTGGATAGATCACCTCTACTGCTCCATTCAGAATGACTGACCATGAGTCCAGCTAAAACACACACTTGCCTGTTATCAACTGGACAAAAATGAGGAGATGAAATGCTGCAATGGGTCCAGCCCTCACCTCTTCACAGTGGTTGAGCACGATGGTTCCAGCCCGTTCCACAACCGCAAACACCATGACAGCACAGAGTTCCCTTCGCACTGAAACACTCAGACTGGCAAATGCAGGGAGCTGCTGTACAAACTCCAGCAACTGCTCTGTTTACAGAAAGAAGAAGAAAATGAAATCGAAAGTGAAAATGAAAGTGAAAATGAAGCATAGTGGATTTCCATCATATACAATTCAACAAAGGTTTACCAATGTCATCATCTGTACGGTCCATCGGATCTTTCTCCAGACAGTCTCTAACAATATCTCGACTCATAAGAGGGTCCGTTCCCCTCCCTACGTCTTCATCATCATCATCTTCGTCTGAGTCCACCGCTGTTTCAGGAAGCCCACTCAGATCCATGTCCCCACACTCACTCTCAGTGGCCTGTAAAAGAAACAGTGAGCTCAAATTGTTTTGATTCTTCACAAATTTTCAGCTAGCGATGTTCACAAACATTTGATTTGTGGTTTAACAGCTTTCTGCCCTTTGTGACCCGCATTGCCAAATAAACAAAACAACACTTTGAGGTGACTGTTTGCGCATGCCGTGGATGTTTGTGTGTGCATGTGTAATGCTGATCTGTAGATCAAAAGGTGAGTGTGCTTGAGGACCGACATGAATAGGTTATGGAGAAGTGACAGATGGATCCGGGGGGTGGGGGGGGTTGCGGGGAGAGTACTCTACAGAACAGGATTTAAACGCGTGTGAGTGTGTGTCCCAGATGTTCACAATAAATCTGTCAGGATGTGCTTCGGTTGTAGAGTGTGTAAGGAGATTGCTTTCTAGAGGGATAGAAACTGAGTCTTTTATCACCTGGTAAATATCTGATAGGCTGCTACTTCCCGAATCACTAGCGATGCTGGAACGTGATTGGCTGGAAGTCATATGGGAGTGGCAACTGTCAGAGGGGTGAAGCTTTGAGAAGTCGGCAGGAAGCTAAAAGAGAAACATATAGTTACAAAATAAAAAACAAAAATGATAAAAACTGATAAAAAATTTTTAAAAAATTGTTTTAAAACATAATTATTATATAAAATAAATTATATAAAATGTATATAAGTGACATTTCATATTTCAGGTCCTGTGACTAGTCAGCATTTCTTTTTCAACACCTTTTATCTTTTTTAAGTTTGTGTAACTGGTCCTGCAGTGACAAATACATTTTTAAAAGTACACATTTTCCATGTAGATCTCAAATAATATGATTAAAACTGCATGTATAATAATTAGGGGGAAAAAATGTATATATGCATATATATATATATATATATATATATATATATATATATATATGTATATATATATGTGTGTGTGTGTGGTGTGTGTGTGTGTGTGTGTGTGTGTGTGTGTGTGTGTGTGTGTGTGTGTGTGTGTGTGTGTTTAAAATATTTTGCATGCAGGACATTGTTCCAAATGTTATGTTAACCATGTATAAGCATAAAGACAACACAGCAATTTTTTTTCTGCAAATATAGTGTTTTTCCCCCCAAGGATTAATTTTAAGCCCCTGTGTGATTGTCAGCACAATTACTCTTTAGTGGAATTGATGATGTGTTCTCACACGCAAACAAGTTCAGCTGAATGGTAGCGTTTTAAACATCTAATAATTCATCTACTGTGACTCATTTTAGTCATTGGTTGATAAAAAATAAAAACTCACTGAAGTATTATTGCTAGCAGTGAGGCACAAACCAATCATGAACACCCCAGTCATTTATGATAACTGGATATGTTATTTTATAAAGTTATTTTTATTGAGATTGCGCTCACAAAGAGCAAGCATGTTTTTCATGACTTTTTAGTGTTTTGCACATGGGTCTTTAAATAATTTAATTGACTTATTCCAGGCCTTTCAATCTCAACAAAAACAAACACACCTACAGCAAAAAAGCTCCAATTATTCTAAATTCAGGGCATTTGTAGTGGACTAATGTATGGAGTAATGACTGAAGCTTTCATCAATTAATGAATCAAAATAATGATTATATTTGCTAATGCACAGACACCCCCCTCCCCAACACCCTACTGTAAAACAACCTGAGGCTTTCTACAGTAAAGTTGATGGGTTCATGTACTGATGCCCTAGATCAGATGGCCTACATACAGTGACCCTATAACAAATATCCCATGTAGAATACATACACGCAACTGAAAAACTCAATAGTGTGACCTCTCAAACTAATCACTTGTATACAACATATACAATTATATGTATTAAAATATAATGGGAGGGAAACAACTGCTAAAACATATCTAAAGAAGTATGTAAAAATACACATGCAAATTAAATCACACAACAAAACCAGAAAAAGAAAATTAGATTTAAATTTAATTATTATTTCAAAATAAATGTCAACACCTAAAACAGACCAACTCATTCAATGCAATACTCATAATTCTGTTCAATTCATAAAATATTTGGTCACTATTTGTTTATTCAAATAAAATGTTCTGCTTGTATACCGATAATGACAAAAATCTATCAAAATCAATAAATAATGCTAAATATTATATCATAAAATGTAGCATGGCTAAACAAAGAATTCATGCATATGTATTTTTTATTTAAAGAATTAACTAATACACGCTTGAGTTTAGCATGTGTGTGCAAAAAAATTTTGTCCACAGGCTTTTTGTGAGGCTTTTGAGAGCGTGTTTGTGTGTGAGAGAGATACTCACAGTCCTGGTCTCCTGTCCCCTGACTCCATAGCCATGAGACAGAACTATCTGTCTCATAGCCTTCAATACTGAATGTCCAACCATCCTCTGAGGACTTAAACTAACCTCTAAAACATTATCTGTCTAAAACATTATCTGACTAACTGTCCTAACTGCACCTACTTGATGTTTTTCTCCCCCGTGCGCACTCTCAAAGAGAGCATCCCTCTCTCTACTGAAATCTGCCCATCGCCACAGTAACAGACAGCACTCTGGCAGAGAGGGATCCTTCTGCAGACAATTTCCATCAGACCCTGCCCCTCTGTCCCATTCACACACACACCAACGCAAGATCATGGGATTATCGAGAGGCTGGTATTGTTTAGGCGGAGAGGGAGGGGGTGGGGGATGGTTGACACCCACTGCCCCACTAAACCAGTCACCAGGGTCAACCCTGCAATGACTGGCAGCTCACTGAACAATCAGGATGGCACATATATCTGTCATGAGCCCACCCCCTGTTGTCAATCATTACCAGTTCCATTACAAGACAGAGGATAGTAAAAAAAAAAAAAAAACTAATGCAGAGAGAGAGACTAAATGCTCAAAGTGCCACAGGGGAAAAACTGTGAGTGATTGAAAAGAAGATAGGGATGCTTTTACCCGATTAAACTTGCTAAGAATCTAGCCAAGACTATGGCTCTGTTCCAAAACCTAGTGATCTGTCTTGTTGTTTACATAGGAAGCTGTCATCTAGGGTAGCACTCTATATAGTAGGGCTGCACAATATTGGGAAAATATGCGATATTGTTGTTGAGTATTGCGATAACGATATTTCTTGCGATATAACATTTCCTTTTTTACTTTAACATTTTACTTTTTTTATAATTTATATGTAATGATCATACAAAATAAACGGGTAGGCTAATAGATATTCTTCTGATCTTCTGTTTTTCAGAAGGAGTTACACTTGCAACGTCTGTGAGACTCTGTTATTGTTACTTGGCATTTCGTTAGCAGTTTTGGTAGATTTGGGCTTACACTTTTTGAAGTCTTCATATAGCTCCCTGAGGTTGCGTTCTAGATGACTGTGGAGATTAGTTTCCCCTCTCCTCTGACAATTTTTCGGCACGACTCAGTGACACCGTCACCAATGTTCACATATCGTATTTTTTCCGCGTGCAAATTTGTTCTTTCAAATGCAAGCACGCTAAAAATCAAAGCACATTTTGCCAGGCCCTTCTCCGCAACGAGATAAGATCTCAACTTGTCAGAGTGCCGCAAGCTCATCGCAAGTAATGTGACAAAAAACAATCAGCTTCGCCCTTTCCGTAACAACATGGGAAGCTCGGCCGAACAGCTGATCATAGCTGTACAGGGCGGGTTTTTATTTCTCATCTCCATAAATATATCTAGTAGTAAATCTAATGCAAGGGCTAGAAATCAATTAATCCTTTGCTGATACTTCCTCGTCATCATGGAAAGCGCTCAGCGCAGTTCATGGTTGCATAGCAACGACAAGCGCAAGCGCTTGTTGAAAGGAGAAGCGGCCGCGTTTTTCAGGCGTTTTAGACGTGATATGTGAATGGCCCCTTACACAGTACCTGCATTTGTGACACGTCTTCTCTATGGAAGCCAAAATATTGCCATATTTCAGACGTACAGGTCTTTTTAGGCAAAGGTTCTTCGCTGTTGTCATTTTCCTCGCTTGTCTCTACTCCCGCCAATAGTTTTTATTTTCCACTCTCGTCTCACTAGGTTTCCCTTGGGCCCGATCTATCCAATAGCATAATAGCACCTACTGGGGAGGCGGGTATAAAGATAGAAAGGCCCCATCTGATTGGTCAAATTTGGATAAGCAACCTATGCATGCATGCAACACACAAATGCTTGGCACATAAAATAAATGTAATTTATCGCACCTGTCTGCGATACGGATATCGCATATACTATTATCGCGATGACGATAATTTTTCAATATATTGTGCAGCCCTACTATATAGGCAGTAACTCTGTCTGACAAAGGCTCTGTTTCCACCTGGTTTTCAGAGATCCGATCACAGGTGTAAAACGGGGTCAAAGCGCGCTCCTCGCGTAAGGTGCGTGGAAGACACCACTCATTGATTCCAATAGTTTGCTGCTTGTATGCTGCTAATAGCATAGCACGCATAAATATTGGGTAAATACTGAATTTTTTGCAAGCCTTTTAGGGGAACTTGGCAACTATTTCGACTTAATAAAACCATTTAGAAATCATTTGGATGGTTAAATAACCTGTTCTGGTGAGAATGGTGACTTTCCCCGCTCCCCCTAGCGTCCCCAGGCGGAAAACCAACCTTGCAAAATGGGGACTAACGTCCCGGTAAGTTGGAAATAGGAAGCCTCGTGAGAAGCGAGAATGAGCGAGAAACACAAACTGCTTTACGGCAATTCGACATTAACACACACGCCATATGATACTATGTATGATGTATTACCCACCTCGGTAGACATAGCTCCACATGATAAAGTTGGCCGGCTCCGATAATAATAAATGCACATGAGCAGCGGTAGAAAGGGGGAGGAGGGTGACGGAAGTCTTACGACAGTGTTGTGAAATAGTCAGCCCCACAGCTGTAGGGGGAGCGCGTTGAGACAATATGCAACAACAAAAGTGAAAATCAGCGAAGGAATGGCTAGAGTTGCCTTATTCCCCTTTAAGTATTCTCCATTGACCGTGAGCACGGATTAGCGGATGTGCAATACCTAATGGACCTTTGTTTTTGATTCCTCAAATAACTCACACATGCCCTATAGTCTACGCAAAAGTTTGCACACCAAAGGCATGGCCGGATATCAGCGGACTGTGCTAATAACAATTGCAAAAATTGGGTAGCACATCAAAAGTGGTCGCAGATATAAGCGGACTGTGCTGATTATGAAAATACTGCAAGCCAAAGTTGCATGCAGACACAGGAAGTAAACTTTCAGCTTAACTAGACAAGTCTCTAAACATGTATGTATGCATGTGAAAGCTGCAGAGTACTTTGTGCTACTATCAAAATAATGAGAATATGGTTTTCAAATTTGAGAACTTGCACCAATTTAACTATGTTGGAATAACATTAAAAGTGCCACAGTGTCAAAGTGTTTACACCTTTTGAGGGTATCAACCTATCAATGGTTTACTTAGTTGTTTCTGCATATAAAGCTCACAGGATAAAGTACTTAGTAAAAATGTGAAAGATCATTATTTGTTAGTACTAAAAAGGTAAGTTACCTGGGATTTTGAGCATTCCTGCAGGAAGACAAAATGAAAAACACATTAATACACATTCCACATGTTAATTTAATACAAAGTACAGTGAGTTCACATATTTAAATGTTAAAGAATAACACAAGATGGGTGATATAAGTAAGCTCCACACCCACACCGACTTAAAACCAAATAATGTGAAATAAAGAGTTAAGTGTGAACGAACCGAGTGGTATCCTGGTGGCAGAGGGGGCTTGCTGACTGGATAATGATCAACCGTATCAATTATAGTCTGTCGTTCTCCACGCTGGTTTATCTTGCGGAATCTTCTCCTGGACTGTCGATGAGATACTTGTCTTTGGAAATACTCGTCGTTGTCGTCCATGTAGTCCACCTGAGAGAGACAGAGAGTGGATACCTGTATCCCAATCTAACTGATACATGGTTATAGCGCCTATACATATACTGTATAACTCACCACAATCATTTCTGAAGCCTCAAGGACGATACACTCACAACCACGACGTAAACTACCTGCAGAACGCTTACCAAAACTGAAATGAAACCGCACACATCACACAAAACACTGAATAAGACACAGTGAGGAACCAATGGGGCAAACCAAACTCAAACAAACACTCATACCTGCTGCGGGGAAGAAACATAGATTCCTTTATAAAGACAGAGCCAGACAGGAGGATATACCAGCAGGTCCCAATGTCATCAGGACTATAACACACAAACAAATATGACAACATTACACACACACATGCGCACAAAAACTCAACACCTATTTTAGTCCATTCTTACTATTATATTCCGGGTGGAGCAGTGTTGTTAGGTACAACACGCATGCCACGTTGGGCAGGAAAACAAATGTGATGAATCATGCAAATGTGGGTGAATGTTTTTTGGTCAATTACGTGGTTGTTCTCAGAGCAAAGAGGCACCAGTGGTTTGCAAGTCTCACATAGCCAGACTTTATCCGCATGAGGTCTTGTCCACTTTTAACAAACTCATCTTGCACTGTCTCCAACAGTGAATAGTGAACATTATAAAATAAAAACTGTTTTTACAGTACAAACAACACAAAGGACATTAGCTTAAATATGCAAGGACTGTGATCCGAATATATATTATCGTTCAAAAGTTTGAGGTCAGTAAGAGTTTGTTTTCAAAGCAACTATTTTATGATTATCAGGGCTGCATTTAATTGTTCAAGAACATAGTAAAAAATGTAAAAAAAAAAAAAAATTTGTGAAATTTTATAACAATTGAAAATAACACTTTCCAATCTAATATACATTCCTGTAAAAGCTACATTTTTAGCAGCAATTTCTCCAGTTTTCAGTGTCACATGATCCTTCAGATATCATTCTATTATGATTATTTGGTGCTCAAGATCAACAAATATCTTATAACGACATTTATTAAAAAAAAAATTTATATATATATACACACTTTGATTGGCTGTGCGTTCAGATGTATGCATACACAAAGTGTTCGCGTCTGAAACTGAAGTATACTTTGGGCTAAAGTCGATTAAGTTGATGCACTGACTGTAGGTGGTCCTTGGGCATGCCAGGCTGGTGGTTTTCAAACTGTGCTGAGGGAAACAGTATGAGCCTACACATTTGCACAACACAATTCCCTAGTGAAAAGCAGCAAACGACTGATTTTGTATGTTTTGAAAAGCACAGACTTTGACAGCTTGCTTAATTCAGGCTATAACAGTTAGAAAAACAGGGGGTAAAAGGAGGGGGAAGTACATAATGGGGAATGTTCCAGTTTTTGTTGAGCTGACATGACTTCACTTTATATACTTTTTATATACACTTGAACAGTCAATATAATCAGGTAATGTTTATTAACACATGAACATGAAGCTTGTATTTTTGTTAAATCACAAATTATTCAAAAGACCCTGTTTATTACAGAGCTCTAAAGGTCAAAATCATCCTTAGTCAGCTGGATGAATTTCTGGTTACGCGTTACTGATATAATGCCAAAAAAGTGCATGTAAACAGTCCCTTTTTGACACATCAACATGAAAATAGATATTTCGCCATGCCAATGAAGTCGAAAGTTTAAATATAACAAACTTAAACCCAAGATCCGCTAACTATTTTATCACACTAGTCTCATGGCAACATGTATACTGTTTAAGTCTGTGGTTTTACTTTCCAAAGTGTGTATTGTAATGTTTACTGCCTGGCCCCATGTGCTTCCAGTCACAAGTTCCGTAGTGTAATGTTTTGTTTTTTTTACTCAAAAATATATTCTGTGGTAACTGATATTGTGTCTAATAGTCTTGATTAGCTTAACTTGTAATGTACCCGAACATTGCTTTAACTACATTAGCGTTAACCCAAGCAAACAGGGGCTCCTGAACAGAATGTTTGATTTCAACAGGCAGAGTGTGTCTCTATATCAAAAAGCCTTTAGAAGCTTAATCCCGTCTGTAGATGGACGTTGCAGATTTAAATGAAGTGAGCACTAGACAGATGTCGGTGTGTGTTTGTGTCTGAGACAGAGGGAGAGTGAGCAGATGTGTGCGTGGACAAAATCATCCTCGTGACTTCAATGTAAACCTCTGATAAACTGACCTAGATAGAAATACATTTTCTGACAGCCTTTGTGAGAGTGTGTGTGTGTGTGTGTGTTTGGATACTCACTAGTATAAAACCTCATTAGCTTCATGCTGTTCATATCGAACTGTCTCACACATCAACCTGCAAATGAAATAAACAGTGTTAAGTACACTTACTCTGATAGTAATGAAAGTACCCTCACACACACATAGACACAAACAGTGGTCTCGTACCGGAGCTGGTGTTCTCTCAAGTTGGACAGTGCTTCCATGCCATGGAGGTACGAATACACGATCTGCAGATCCTGCAAAAACACATAGCAGGTTACAATCACACTGCTTTACATGACTCCACTTTCCATTAAAACAGTACAAATTGGTTCTTTATTACAAAAATATAACATTTAGCTCCATTCCACCTTTTGCACGCAACCCTATTAGCTATTACATGCTGGATTCCTTAAAACTTTGACACCAAAGTCATTTGGACCCTTTATACAGCACACTGTGAGGACAAGTAAATAAAAATGTTCTTGATTTTCCAACTTTTTACACAAATTTGTATCATTGACTGCATTTGTCGAGCTCAATAATTCAACCATTATTTCAGTTATATTAATAAAATAATAATAAATAATAATAATAAATAAATAAATTTTTAAATCCCATAACATTGAACATTTAATTACTTTATTTTATGTTCATTACTTAGTAACAGGGCAGTAAAAATGGCAAACTTGGACAAAAATAAAAAAAGTTTAGGTATGAGAAGACAATTGTGGCATTCCAGCAACGAACAAACAAACACAACACATACATGTAGTCATGTACACAAACATATTCATGTACCCTGATTAAACCCCTTACAAGTCATTTAAAACCTGCCTGCATGTACACCAAAGCACCAGTAGGAGGTGCCCTGTATATGGGAATATACACACAAATAATAAATACACACCACCTTACACCAAACACACAACCTTATTTAAGAACTATTTAGCTCCACCCATCCTGACTTACACAATCAGTGTTTAACAAGAATGGAATGTTTGCAGATACTCTATTCATTTTTCACTTTCAGGCATTTTCCCTCACTTCTGTTTTTTCACTATACTTGTCATTATCCTGTTCCTCTTTTGATAAGATGAAAGACAATCTGGATGTCTCTCACATTCTAAAAAAACGCAAGTGCCTTCGTAAGAATCCTTCTGGAAATCCCATACAGATATGTTTGACATCCCTGATTCCCCATAATGCCATCATGTCAGCAAATCATAATAACATTTATAGTAGAGCTGCATGATTCATGCATGATTAATTGGGAATCAATCAAATTTCTTTTTAAATAGAGATCATGATTATCCCGCGATTCTGACAACTAAAATAACATACATAAACAACCACATTGAGCTGAACTATAAACTTAAACTTCTGTTACAATTTGAATTATGGGTATTGTAACAGAAATAATGATAATGTGGGTTGAAAAGACTGTTTGTGAAGCCGTTTCATACTGACTGAAACACGTCAACGCAGGTCTGAATGCTCACTGTGATCATACTTAACTTGTCAAAGATTTAATAGACATAGTCGAATAGCAGTCATTTAGCAATAAGATTGCGTGGATGTTTGAATCGAGATTGTGATCTTTTAACTCTAATTTATAGCTAGCTACCTGAACAACGCAACTTTTGGTTTAATGGCAAATACATTTAAGACTTGTACCACAATACATTGGTCAAGAATTTACATCTTTGTTTAGTGTTTCTAGTCTAATAGATCCGCTTCCTCAAACGTGTTACTGTAAATAAATTACTGATAAAGGAAAATCTGTGAAAGAAATAATTTCCTGTTCAGAGATTGTCCTGTTGATACAGCTGAATGCAGCATCAGACATACAATGAGATTGTATGAACGTATTATGCAAGAGCATATAGAATATCTGAAAGAGGAAAGAGCTACACAGCAGATATAACCACATGAATGCTAATATAGAAACCCTTTAAGTCACTTCTGCAAAGCGAGAAAACAATGAGATCCAAAAACCTCAAGCAAATTACAAGAAACTTTAAATTCACTACTTCCTACAGCAACTAAAAAGTGACTCAAAACATTTTTGTTGAGATTTTTAGCTTGATTTATCTACACCTCAAGTTCCTTAACACATTCTTAAAGGGCAGATCACATGGTCCTGTTGACAAGGGTCACCCATTATGCATTCCCTGCGATTTGGGATGATGAGATTTCAAAACTTCACTTATGTGATGAAGACATTGGCTGCATATTGAGGTTATGAAGGCTTGATATACATTCTGACAAAAAAACAACAACATAATAAAATTGGGTCCAAATAATATAATACAATATAATATAAAACATTTAGCAGGGCTCGCAAAATTGCTTGCATAACCGGTAAAAATGCATTACCGGCCTGCCCGACGGGCTATCTGGAATATAGTGTAATCAAATTGCTCCCTTTAATCACATTATTGACTAGTTATTTTAAGGAAAAATATGGCCACGCAAGTTTTTGATCACAATTTCTCATGAATCTCTGTGCCTGTTCTAAGAGAAACACGTGATCAGTTGCGTAAGTTTGTTTTAAAAAGTGGGTGGGACAAGTGTGTGTGTGTGGGGGGGACGTTGCTAATACAATGCAAAAAATTCAATTTTAGAAAAAAATAACATTACAATGTCTAGAAATCAATTTCAATAACGTTACATTTGGTTTGATTCGTCTTTTAATGAGATCTACTAATATTGTTAGTGCCGAGAATTTTCACGTGAATAAATGCATAGATCAGTGATATTACTTGTGTATCTTAATGTAGCCTACCTTAAAGATGAACTGAACTGAAAAAAATCAACGTTGATAACATGTTATGACAATTAAGAGTAATTTACATAAAAAAAAATTACTAAAAATATCAATATAGCTTTTTTTAAGCAGCACAAAAATTGCGTTTGTTACGCTGGCATGGTAGGACCTGCGAAGGTGTATAGGCAACAGCTGCAGGTCCTATATACACACACGAAAATGAGTGATTTTAATGGCATGAGTTACGCATTTGAGCATGTGAGGGACAGGCCAGTAGTATGGGCGCGGGCGCTGCCGAAGCATGGACACTGCACCGGAGTCGATCTGTTGCAGAGAGGTCAACCTGGAACATTTATTGATCGACGAAAATGCATCTCCATGCACCGTTCATTTCGGATGCTGTGCGGTGAGAGAGACTTGTTGGTGGTGGCTATGCTATCTCTAAGGGATGTCCGAGCTGAGACGCTGAAGCGTCTACCCCTATAAGTAGCTGGTATGTAACAGTGTATTTTACGAATTGGCGACTGGTCTAGGCTAGGCTAACTTATATCCTTTTCTCAGACTGTTAAGGTTAACAGCGTACTGGCAGTTCACTCTTTGGGCGAGGGGGCATTTGGGAAGGATGAATAAGATTCCGTTCCCATCCTGTGCAGTGAACTAACGTTAACGTTACATCTTTTCCCCTCAGCCGAATATCAAGGATTCTAGTATGCGTTGGACTTGTAGCTAAATAAAACACTTGATGTCAGACGCTTCATGTACTCATTGACGTTTTCAACACATCTGTCTCTCGTACCTAGGATTAAACACTAGAAATCACGACTAGAATAATTTTGTTGACAAGGCAGGGGGTAGAGAGAAGCTAGCTCTGCTAGTGTTGGTTGGTAACGGAGTAGCCTACCCACTGATCTATATAGCCTACCATGCCAGTGACGTAGTCGAATGTTGAAATCCAACATGGCGGCGCCCGTGTAACAACAACAACAACAACAACATTTTCAACGTACCATTTTATCCCTTTTAACAAATTCTGCCATTTTAATAACTGTACCAATGAGAATAAATAAAATACATCTGTTATATCATTTTTTTTTCAAATTTCAGTTCATCTTTAAAACATTTGCCAAGTGTTGTCAGAGGTTCTGGGTTCTAATCCGCACACGTATAGATTTTTTTTTTCTCATCAAAACCGGATATGTTCATCAGTGGTTACAGTATATATCAAGCAGGGACACATTTGTGTGCATTTTGTTTTGTGATTTCACCGGAACGAATAGTCTCCGCAACGGCGATAGATTGAAGCGTGCGTCCGAGTGAAGACTGCGCGAGCCACAAGAGAACACTGTATCCATGCAACTGATAGCCGCGGCAACAAGCACGCAGCTTGAGTTCAAAAACAACACATTTTAGCGCTAGATTGTCTCTTATTTAATAACGAACTAAATGACTGCTCTGCTAGTTAACTGGATATGTTTTATTTAGAGATGCTCCGATCAGCATTTTTGGGGCCGATCACCAAAATCATGATCTGCCGATTGCCGATCACTGCCAATCACAGAATGGCAGGGGAATGGGAATCTTTTATCTATAATCTAGCAGAGTTTGCACCATTTGTAGAAATGTGTTTATTTAATTGTATTTAGAAAATGAGATGTCTTAAGGCGACTGTAGGCCAGCTTTCCCAAATAAGGCAGAGTAACATTAAATTATTCCAAACAAAGAGGGGTCAGGCAGACCAACACACATCAGATCAGCCTAATGGGAGGGGATCAAGTTACACTTAGGCATATTTGGAAATTGTAGCCTCTTAATACACCGACTACATTTACTAATTGGCAACAAAATGTACAACTTGTTACACCAAAACTGGCCACTGATAAAAGGACAAAACTATGGCAAGTTTTTTCTGTTATTATTATGAACGTCTGATGTAGTTGAGCAGAATGCTCTTTTATGAAGTTACTTCATTAAAGGACATATTTAATGAGATTATGCCTGAAAAGGTTTTGGATTTTGTATCATATGTTCATTTAAAAATATATATTGTATAAAATGACTTCTTGTTTTGTTTTATTGTATTTATATGATATTTGTATTTTTATAATTGAATTTTTGCCATGAAAATAGCTTTGAATGCTGACATGGCATTATATAAAATAATCTGAATCTGATGTAGTTGAGGAACCTACTACGTCAGATCAAAAAAAAAAAAAATACCACCACCACTTTTGAAACATCTCGCGGCACAAATGTACCAATACAAATAAATAAAAACTTATTCAGTTAACTCAGAGCATACATTTTGTTCATTTGTTAAATAAGAGGCGATATAGCACTGAAATGTTTTTTTTTTATCAAGTGATCAAAGTGCTCGTTGCCGCAGCGATCAGTGGTGCGGATACTGCGTTCTGTTGTGGCTCACGCGGTGCACGGTCTTCACTCGGACTCGCGCTTCAATCCGTTGGGAGACTCCCTATTCGTTCCGGTGAAGGAGAACTCATGTTGCCACGGCCAAGCTCCACTCTGCTGTTGTGTGCCCGTGCATGCATGTGGGAAAAAGTCGCGCGAGTAATTTACGTCGCGTGATCGGCTTTTTTGATCGGCGCTTTTGGGATTCGCCGATCAATCTATTTTTAGCCAATATCGGCCGATCATGATCGGCGTCCGATCAATCGGTGCATCCCTAGTTTTATTTATTTGTAATGGGTACATCCGTGCCCCGAAATGTTTCACAAAGTGGTGGGAGACAATATCGACCCTGAGAAAAAGTGGTGGGGACATGTCCCACCCATAAATTACGCCTGTGCACAATAAAAATGAAAGCTCTACTTTCACATGAATGCTTTACTTTGTGTGTCAGAATGTTTGAGTCCATGTGCTAACACACTATCACTGTAAAGTTGAAAAAAGCACTACAAAGGTGACTTGACCAACATATATTCTGCTATAAACATCATAAAATAATTAGAGCACCATTTACTTGCCTCAAAAAAGTATGGTTTTGTTATTATGATAAATTATTGCTACACTTCAATATGTGAATTATTCCATTAGAAAATTAACACTTTTAGCGTTGTCAGACTTTAAAACAACGGATCTGCGCACTTGTTGATATTTGTGTTATGAAAAAGTTTTTGATTGATGTTTTGACTCCTAACCAATTTTTTATACATTAAAAATTGTCTTTTTATTTGGGCTAATAAAATTTATTTCGGCCTACCAAAATCTGAAGAGTGCCTGCCCGAAGGGCCACCAGTGATTTTGAAATTTTGCGAGCCCTGTTTAGATTAATTTCTGATACTTCTTTTTAACAATTTTACATCATAATGTTACATTTAGTTTGTCAATTCTAAAACTGCTAATTTCCAGGTTTAAATCTGACTTCGATTCCCAGATTTTCAATGTGGTCTCACTATATGTGTGAAGTAAAGTGCACAGACCATTTAAGGCCAGAACAATTACACATATACCATCAGCTCTCCACAGTGAATTCACTAGAACAGGACATTAGAGGCGTCACTCTTTCTTCCTCTCCTCCCTGACATTCCAACGTCCTTTCTCATCGTCTTTGACTTCCCTCCAACCCATCCATCGCTCTCATCTGCTCTCACTACAGTCAAATGTAAGAAAATTCAAACTGCCCAATAGGTTCCAGTCAGGGGCGGTGTGCTGTGGTCTGCAATTGGTTGATCTGAGTAGAAGGGCAGGAATGTTTATTCTTGGACAATGGCATTTCCTCTTTAAGAGTCAGACACGTACATAGAGTTCTGATTATGGAAATGGACTGAGTCCTTTGAGTCAGGAGACCAAGGTCGGTCACATTTCAGTTGGTTGAAGAAGTCCTGACCACTGGATCAAGTAGATCAAATCTAGAAACTACTTTCTTGCACACATGCTGGCATGTCCCAAATAAAAATACGACATTCACTTTCATTTTCACTTATAAAAGTACAACTTAAAAAATAAAATAAAACGTCAGGCTAGATGTGTTGGTGTAATTAAGTTGAAATGAAATGATCAGGGAAAGAACATTATTGCATGTAATTACAATTTATTTCCATGCTCTCACAGCCTGGCATCAGAAGTTTCAAATCCTTAAACTTACTCTACACAGGCTTCTCAGATGCTTTCTGACTAAATCTGAAAAAGCACCCATTACAAACAGCTTCAGCTAGCCCTGAAGAGACATGAATAAAGTACACAATCATATAAATCATTTATGATTTTAGTGCTGGGTGGTATACCGGTTCATACCGAATTGGATTATCATACCGTTTGAATTTTAGCGATTCTGATTCTCCTTATCGATTCAAACTCTTATTTATTTTTCGATTCCAGTATGGTAAAACAATAAAATAATAAAATCAAACATTTAGATATTACACTAGGGATGCTAACGATCAATTGAATGACGATCGATTAATTGTTTATAATAAAAACAGAGAGTGAGTGCCAAATTGACTGAACGCTGACCACAGAATGATTGATTGCCTTCAAAAATGAATACATTTTTCCTCATGTAGCCTATGCATCTCTTTTGGATTCCACCTCGTCTCCTGTACAACAGTAAATTAAAATAAATAAAGTTCGGTACTACACGAAACAATCATTGAGTGTGATCTAAAGTGGATTTTCATTAAATAATGGGCACACTACCATTATTTGTGGTTTTATAAAACGCTACACCTGCTTAGCATTTTTCTGTTTAGCATTTGTAAGCATTTCTTATTCTAAATTGTTATAAAAAGACACAGAGCCGCATTGAAAAACACATACAGAACATATATCGTCGTAATTATATATTTATTAGGCTTCATGTTTCATATGTAGAAACGTTTCTCTCAGCGGTTTATGTGCGGAACTCAGGCAGGGGTTATGATCACATAATATGATTGATAACTCCAGAGCGAATGAGCTCATAACAGACACGCACAGAAAAGAAAACACTCTGTACGCTGTTTCTAGCTCTTCAGGTGGCGTAATTTGTTGGAAAATGAATAAAAATTATAATCTGTAAAAAGATCTGAATATACGAATAAATCGGTTCTCGGACACCAATGATAACAAGAACTCAACATTCCCTTCTCTCTACCAGAATACTTTTCTTCAGTGTTTACATAGGTTATCAAACCTTTTGTGCACCAGCAGGGTAACTTCAAATATAAAAAAACGAACAAAATTCAACTAAAAAAATTATCGCTTTGTCACGCTGCGCTTGATCGCACCATCGCTTTGTACATTCGCGGCGTTTAATCACGCCCAGTATTAAGCTCAGGCCTAAAGTATCCGATTCCAGAATTAGAATCAATTTTCGATTCTCAACCCTACTCCTCAAAACCCCAGTTGGCCCACTTTGCAGCAAGGTATTTGGTGGGCCAAAACACCCCCCACCGTTGGCCCAGAGGATGCCCGATCAAGCCCCGGAAGTGACCGTGGAAACGCGACTGGCACTGCCATGCACTAGCACGCTCGCTTTTGGTCTGACAGTGGAAATGTGGTTAATGATTCCTCTGGGAAACTCAGCTTCTGTTTTCTGATTGCACCATGCACATACCACTGACAGGTTTTTCAAAAACTTACTTTTCATACTAACACATTTAAAATCTGACCAATTTTATTTGATATTCTAATGAATCCCCATAGCATGCTTTCTCTTTAGAGCTCTTAAATCTGTTAACATATTTTAAATAAAAAGTAAAAATTAAAAAGTACCATTTTGTAACAAGCACTCCTCCTCCATCTGAAAACTAATATAGCCAAATTACTTGAACTACACAAGATTAACAACTATTTCCTTGTAGAAAAAAACTGTTTTGTTTTGTAGTTGAGAGCACCATCACTATCCTTTTTCAGCCGATACCTTTTTTTTAAAGTTCTCAGTATCGACTGTTTCGTTATGCCAAGTATGTTTCTCTACATGAATCAGTGTACAAGTTCTTCTTTACCCTCATTCCTCCTTGCTTTCCTGTACGAATAACACTGTTATTCACACAGCCACCTCAAAACCAAATCCAACACATGCTGCAGAGAAAGAAACTTTACACCCACTTTCCTTTCAGTTCTCTCACAGTTTGTATGCACAGGTGTAGTAAAGCAGTGTAATACTGAACACCAATTATAGAACTAACAATGAGTCACTAACCACACAAATTAGCCATGAATATTACTAAATAAGTGTAACTCAGATGCAGCCATTATTACAATACACAATGATGAACAAACTAATAATATCTGAAACCGTAACATTATTACTGCTATACCAAAAGCACAAAAAAGCACCAAACACATTTTTTGGGCATGAACACTGAGGTAACCGAGTCTTAAACAAGTAATGACTTTTTTTATAGCCCAAAACAAATGGCTATTTATTTAGCCATGAGAGAGCTTTGATGACACAACATGAGGAAAAGTGTCTGTGTATTAGTGCTGGGCGGTAAACCGGTTCAAACCGAAAACCGGTTTATATTTTCTTCACGATATTGATTTTGAATAAACCGCCATACCGGTGTATTTAATTACACAACGTTCAGAACAAACATTACGCTGCACGACACTGTTTCAGACGGACCCTTTACAATGTTGCACTTCTAAACAGCGACGAGTGAGGGTAAACAAACAGCAGTGCTCTGTTACGTTACATGGACGATGGATGCTGAAGAATTAGTACAACATGACACAGAGGAACAACTTGTGCCAAAAAGAGGAGCCGGGTCTGTTGTTTGGAGGTTTTTTGGTTTCCAAAAATCCGACGTCGACTAAACAACCATTTTATGTAAGTGCTGTCGGGCTAAAATTCTGCGCCAAGTTGCACTTTATATTTATTTTATGTTTGTTCTGGTTTCGAAGCAATACTTTTGAAGGAATAACTAATGCAAGTTACATAATTTTGTTTTACTATTTTCTTTTATAGACCTCAAAAGCAATGCAAGACAAGTTTAAGTTTTCTTTTTATATTTACTTGAATGCACGTAATGTTCCTGGACTTGTACTTGAACTAGCAAAAGCATTCCAAGTTGTTCTAATAGTGTTGTTTAAAATAAAAGTTCTGTATTTTGACTGCAATTGTCTTTGCATTCTGATTCCTCACTTCATTAGAATCATGATGAATGGCTCTTATTTGTAAACAACAGCATTATTTTCTGGGGCCCTGCAAACCTGTATTACTAGTAGGCATGTGCCGGTATCAAATTTTCATGCTGCGATTAATTGATTGAGCTTTTATCACGGTATACGGTATTATCACGATATTTTAATTGCACAAGAGAAACAGACGGATTGGGGGTATCTAAAAAAAAACTTGCATCACAATGTGTAATTGTGATGGTCAAAACATTAATTTTATTTTTTAGTGACAACATGTTATAATGTTTACATGGTTACTGAGGCTACTGTTTGTATTATTGCTTAACACAATTTTCATGATTTCAATTAAATTCTTGGATTTAATTTCAATCTTGATTCAATATTGACTCATTTGGATAAATATTAGGTAGGCTACAGTAGATAGCCTGCATTTAAATGTTTCTCAAGAAAAAATATATCTCACATAATGCTGTAAACATACAGAGAGAAATTAAATATAATGCATACAATATAAATATAATAATAATATAAATATAAAAATGTAATATGCCGTAATTTTCATTATAATAACAATTATATAATGACAAGTAAACATATATTAAAATAATATAGTGCACATATTTAGCAAAATACTCCTCTCTATAGCTATTTTCTTATAGTCAACTAACATTAAATGGCTTTCCTGAGGTAAATGTAACGTTCTGTGACATAATTGTTCTCCTGCAGTGTTATTGACCTCTTTCCGTGGTTGAAAAACACTGATTGATCGAAAGTACGTACCTTTCGGTGGGTTGTACTGTATCTTTAATAAAAAGTAACAGATGATCTGTTTACTTGAACTGAGGCGCGCGATCTGTCACGTCATTTACAAGCACCAAAAAAGTATTTATTGTCTGAATTTCGTTATAAAACCTGAGAGCTGATATTTTTTTCATATCAAAAGTAACCTGCTCTGTCTAGTCTGTCGGTGTCAGTGTCCTCTTTGCTCCGCGATTTTTCTCTGCGTGAGAAAATGGATGTGTGGCGCGAGACCGTGTGAAAGTGTCAATTGCGTGAGTCTCAAGCTGAATGCGTGAGAGTTGGCAGCCATGCGGGGGATAAATAGTCGGCAGCGTTCCTCCTTCCGCCGTGCTTCTTCTCCATGTGAGGATTGTTTACATTAGACTAGAGTGCGCACTGCATGCACACAGTGCTTATACATGTGATGTGGGGATTGTTTACATCAAAGTGCACGTGTTTTGCGCAGCATATACGCATTGTTTTTTAAGCGGTTGATGGAAAATAAGCTGATGCGCGTTCTAAAAATCTAAATTCGGATCTATTATTTTTCACGGTATTTCGAAGTCCCCGCGATAACAATATCGTGCATATTCATTACCGCGATTTATCGCATTACCGAATACCGGCACATGTCTAATTACTAGTCTGGAATTATTCTACAATATTCACTAATGACAGTAAAATAGACCATCCTAAGCCAATTTACTGCAGTAATTCCTCTCTCAACCAGTAGAAACTGCATTGAACACCTAACTATGTATGAAAAAAAAAAAACGTCATAAACCGGAAACCGGCATAATTTTGAAAAAACGTGATATAAATTTTTGGTCAAACTGCCCAGCACTACTGCGTATATTACTTGTTTAGAACATTATTCAGTACTACTGCTTTCCCTATTAAGGGAACCGACCCAGCATTACCGTTTTGCAAGTTGTTTTCCTAAGAAAGTCCCTTTGAAAATGCACACTGAAAATGTACAAATGAAAACTAAAAAGCCAACGGTTGCCCAGCATCTGTGTTTGTGTGGTTACAAAGTTTCACAACGCATTGTGTGTAAAGCGTGAAATTCCCTCCACCCCGGTGTCTCGATGGCAGGGTTAGCACTAAGCAGGTGGGAGAAACCATTATAGCCAGCTGGGTGAACAAGAGGGGGAAGGATTTAACAGCAATGCCACAAACGAGAAATGAGTGCAGCTAAATTGAGTAAAACATTGTCTGAGCAACAGTTCAGATGGTGAATAGGCCATTGTATTGCATCAAATATCCATATGCATCCTGTACACGTCACATACATGTTGAATAAGACCAGCATCTGTCTAGAAGGACTACATCAATTCAGATTCTGACCTCTGACCCTGAATTACTCACATTCCTGTCAGCCCATGAAAGGCACACTAACATGGAGGAACTAGATCGGTTAAGATGTGGATCTGCGTTACAAGGATGGTTGTTCATTCAAAACAGAACAGACAATATTTGTTCTTTTCTTTAGGCATGTTTGTAATATTTAAAGATAATATGTAGGCCTACATTTTTGCTACACACTCTCTTATATCAGCTTTACTTGCAAAGCAAACTACAAGTCAGTCATAAATTGATTCTCCAATAAGAGCAAACATTCGATTTGTTGAGCATTCCAACCAGCCCGAATGCAACATAAATTACTCTCAATGACCCTGGTGTAACTTTGATTCTGTGACTGTGTAAACATCCACCAGCAGGCAATATATGAAGCAATTCTGCTCTGGTTCATGTCTTTCCATAACATCCACAAACTCCTTAAGTCTATCAGAGAGGCCATTCACTCACTCAAAAAACAATCAGGCAGACATTAGACCACAAAGTAGGTAATGTTTTGAGTAGCCATTTCTCTGAAACATCTAGATCCCACACTTAAAGTGAGTCATACTTAATTAAGTAATGAAAACAACCGCCTTCACACTCCTGCTATTAGCCCACTTTTAATTTGACTAAACATGCATTATTAAAAAGACTACAGTAGACTAAGCAGTCATTCTGCTTAAACGTGTAATGTGTCTGTGCCCACATTTTGACAAGTAAGGAGTTGGTTTATCAGTGCTGATTAATGCACAGGATTGAGAATAACATGCAAGGAGAAGAGGAAAAGCTGATAAGACATTATTATTAATACAGTAATGTGTACTAAAGCACTTATCAGCTCTGACACATCACTTCCATAAAGGGGAGAGGAACAGAAAAACATGTTAGGATCAGAGAAATGACTCTCACTCCCCCTCACATGCTCAATGGGCCTAGCTTGGGTAAAAACGGAAACATCCTTGACTAAAAATAATCCAATTCAGCTTCACCCCTGACCTTAATGATGTCACCAAAGTTCTGGAAAAAGAATAAATGGATCACAGCTGAGAATTTGGCCCCAGTCTCAAATATAAACATTTCCAACCCATCTAGCAATGCTTTTTTTCTATTAAGTTTATGTGAGGTGTCCTTCAGAACTGGATATTCATAAGCTCTGAGCCAATACAGGGCATATTGCTCAGCACGCAACATTTGCTATGTTTCCATCCAAAGTTGCGAACTTAACTTGTGCGCAAAATTGTAATATTGTATAAAACATTTGTGAATAAAGCATTGTTTCAATCCAGCGAGTCGAAGAAAACAAAATCGTCATTCCCTGATAAACTGGGGACAAATATCACTAAGAAAAATGCAATTTGCTGCAGTAGGAGAAGCCATTGTGGGTCTTTTTTCGTATAAAAAGTTTTTCAAGTACAGTAGCCAAGGTTTATTTAACATGTAGTAAGAAATAATACACAAATATGGAATACACTAGTCTTCACTGTATGAATTAAATATAAACTGATTCACATTAAAAATACAAAACTGATTCGGTCAAAAGAGTTTTTTTTATTTTAATTAACATTAATGAAACAGACAGCAACAGTTTATGAGGCTGCTGTCCCTTAAAAGTCATCATGAAATCAAAATGTACCCCATTTACTTTGTTAGCAGAAATTACTAGTCTTGTGGTGAACAATTAACCCGGGCAAGTTAATAAACAGAAAAAAATGAGTTTGTCGTGGTAAACTTTAATCAAAATCTGAACATTTGCTTCCGCTCTGACGTCAGTTTGATGGCTTGGGTTGAATATCCTTAACTACTCCCCTCCAACCGTCAGTCTGCTATGAGCGAGGGATGGTAAGGAGGTGCGCTAAAGAAAAACTCTTCCCTCAATTCAATATTCTGTTTCACTTGGAAACGCATCACAACACTGGAGAAAAGTTGTTTGCAACTTCCGGTTCACGGGGACTTTAAGAATGAACGTATTTGGTGGGATTACAGATCTAATTTGCTCCCGACTTTTTACATTCGTGCAGGACATAACAGACTGCGTTTATGTGAATACTCAACATGATGTGCATTTTGAAAATAAATGTGTGTATTTAGCTGCAATAAGCTGTGAAAGAGAACTGAATTTGCCATCGCATGCATCTGAGAGGCGGCATCTGTGCTCGAGCTTCATCTCTGTCCGTCAGCGGGAACACCGCATTGAGTCCTTTTCGCGGCTTATTGTGATTACTAACACTCTAACGTGTCAATAGTTTACTACTTTTTTTTCTCAAAAGTAGTACTGCAAAGTTAAAGAAGTGTAACACTTTAGAAAATCGATATTTGAAATTTGTGAATAGAATCGAATCGGTTGAAGACAATTGCAATTCATATGAATCCATTTCCCCCCCCAGCCCTACTGTATATAAGGATGCAAAAAAGGTTAGACACAGGTAAAACTAATAATTAGCCATTATTTTCAGTAGCAATTACAATAGCCATTTACATCATTTATATTTAGTGGCCAATCAAGAGGTTTTAAATTCAATCTTGTGATATGTGCAAAAGATAAAAGAAGAAGTGTTTTTTTTTTCTATTTAAAACTCAAACAACATGTGATTCTGCGTTTCTCAAAAAGGCATTTCAGAAGGTCTCACTCGCTAATGGCTGATTTGCTACAACACAAAAACAGGCAGTAGGGAGGAAATGAACCCATTGTTATGAAACTGCAAGGCTAATGCATTTCGGAAGCATGCAAATCCGTTCCAAAGTCCATTTTTTTCACACAATGCCAAAGTAAAATTAGATAGTATAAACATTGTTCTTTCCCTATCACCTCACAATATCAAACATATTCACTACAAAATTTTACATTTTGTGATACAAACAAATCAGCGTTTTAACAACTGTAGGTGAAACACAAAAATCAGTATATTCAGAACAGACATTGGATCATTGGAGAGCTCAAATTCTTCAAAACCTTCCTGCTGTCTGTTCTCAACATTCACCGAGCCTCATAACAAAGCCTAAAATGACCATAATGGACCAAAAGTGATCCGTGCAGAAAAAATTTTCTTTCCTTTTTTTAGATTTGATGCGTTTCCAAAACATCAGCAAGCTCAAATGATTTAGCAAACCCAGACAAACAGATGTCTCGCATTTAATCATCATGCAGATGAAACATGGCACTTTTATGGTTCAGAGGAAAATAATTATGAGATCTGTGTGGGTAGCATTTGTGCGTGGCACAATTTTTGGTAAATGGAAGAAATGTACCGGTAGTCATAATTATGGCACAATGGTAACAGCTGGTAAGCTCTCAAGCAGGTGTATCAAAATCATTTTTGGACAGGTTTTATTTGTTCAACATTGACGTACATATACAACATGTTTTTCTTGAGCATATAAACAGAAACAACTTTATTTACAACAAAAAAGAAAATATGGAATAGATTAATTTAATTTAGGAAGAACCTTTACGAAACTGGCAATTTGGCAATATTAAATTAGACAATATAAGAAAACGTATGGACAGGATAAAGCTTTTACAAGCTGAACCAACAACATCAACACACAATTAGACTATGCCTCTCAGTCCAACTACTACAGCATCAAATAAGTAAATATGATATTTATTATATAAATAAATAATTCAGTGGCGGTTTAGAAAGCATTTTTTATTTTACACTTAATATTTTAAATTGTATTAAAAATTGTAAGTGAGAAAATGAACTGGGTTGCACTGTGACAAGTGATGATGTGAAATGTTCTTTTAAATCAATTTATTTATTTTTTATTCTTCCTCCACAGGCCATATTTAATATGTATTTAAATAACATCTAAATGAATGCGCAAAATTTTTTTTATCGGAATACGCAAAAAAAGTTGGCGAGGCCTGGTTGAGCTGTCCTAGAGAAGATGAATCGTGTTATTCCACCCCGGAAAAAGTTTGTCCTAAGGCTGACGAACTTAGTGGTGTTAAAATTTATTTTAAAATTTATTTTAAATATGTTTGTCTGTGTCATATTTTCGCACATTTTACGGATAACGGCAGACAGAGAGTACAATGCACAAAAGCTTCTCATGAAAGATGTAGCCGTTCCAATTTTGTCGGGACTAGGCTATCTGTTGTTTATGGATCACAACTTGACTGATTGATTGATTTATTAGACAATATTGAAAAAGAAAATTTTTACAAAGACAGATCATACATAATTTCAAAAACTGTTGAGGATAAGATACACAAAAAAAACAAAGGCTTATTTCCATTGCGGTCCTCTAATCAACTTGTAAGTAGCCTATGTCTTATTTTTTGTAGTTGTTTTCTATGAAAAGTTCCAATTATAAGTTTTATGTAGTTGCTATGATGTAAATGAAGGGCAAAGCCTGTTAAAAAACATTACAGTATTGTTGATGTAGTGTTTACTTTAGCTTTAAGCACTTGCTTTGTTCACCGCCCCTTAGGAAAATGATCCATGATTTTGTGATGCCAATCACAACACACTGGGCCAGCTAACCAATCCCAGCACATTTTGTATTTCAGAAGGAGGGGCTTCATCGAAAACTATGTATTTGACCCAGACTGGGGAGTAATAATGGGACTGGGGATGTAGTGTAAAATATATGAAAAATAAATGCATTTTTGAATAATCAAGAATGGTAACATATACCCCCAAAAAAACAAAATCAAGAATTCATAAAAGGGCATAAAAGGACCCCTTTAAAGACTTAGTTTAGTGTCTAGAACTTGCAACCACAATTAAGTTGTTTTCTCTTTTCTGTTGGTCTCTCTTGTTCCCTCTTCCTCTCATTCTTCTACTCCTCTCCTATCTCAGTACATCTCATTCTTCTGTTCTTTTCCTGTTGCTCTCTCAGCAGCAAGCATACAAAGGCAAGGGTCAATACAGGGGAAAGTAACACCTTAAAACTCCAAAGAACCCGTTGTGTACACAGATTCTCTAGTATGTGTGTGCTCATGGACGTAACAGGCTTATAAAATTAATAACTGGCCAGGGAACGAAGACAATTGGTTGCACAACAGAGGAGAGAATGGTCTCTGGTGAGACCAAAGCTTTAATATCCTGAAATGTTCACAAATGGATACAATCTTGAGCTAAACGGCACACAAACACATTTTACACATGTGCCCACACACACACCACATACATGAGAATTTTGTGCAGAAACACAATCAGAAGTAAGGTTCAGTGTGGCTTTCCGGTCTCATTGTGGGGAACTGGCAACCATATACGAGACTGAAAAAAAAAAAAATTTATATATATATATATATATATATATATATATATATATATATATATATATGAGCAAGTGAAAAAGTGCAGACTGAGAGAGAAAAAAACATGAGATTGAGAAGATGTAAAAGCCAGACAATTGATTATAATGTGATCTAAGATCTTGTTATAGTCAGTTATTTTTTATACTTGTACAAAATTATACAAAGCTGTATTTAATACTATCATTATGTATTAGTATTAAGTATTGAATAAAACTTTCACCTGTGCCACACTTGAGGCCATGACTACTATACACCAACTACAACATGGCATCTGTGCAAATGCTTATAGTAAACAAACAATAAAAAAGAAATTGGGAAATTGCTAAAAATAAAATAAGCCAATGTTGCAAGCTTGTTCTCAATGGAGAACTACTAGGCCTACATTAAATACGTATGGCAGCTTATGTAATTATTGTATAATCTGTGCTGTCCTTCCTCCCACTTCTGCTGTGCTACACCACTACTCTGAGGATATACTAAAACTTTATAAGAACTATACTACCTCATATTTGAGGTATTTGATATATTACACACGGATGTACGTCACAAGATATGTTGCTACATCCATTTCATCACAACTTTAACTGTATGACATGGTATCAAGTAGGGCTGGACCCGAATATCCGAATATTGGAATATTCGTTCGGTGGGTTGGTATTCGATTTGAAAATGTGAAATTCCAATATTCATCTTTTTTTTTTTTGCACACCTGGCATCCCCCTCGAAACGGTTCTCATTCGCGATTGAAAATATTTTACACTATAAAATCTGGTGAAATATAATACTCAACATATAACTTCGTTATAGCTACTTAATAAATATATTTGCTGCTTCTTGGACTACTAAAAGTGTTCCTGCAACGGGAGTATTCTCTGGCTAGAGCGCAGAACAGCGGAGTTTGTATGGACAGAAGTGCATTGGGTTAAACTGCGTTGCTTTGACATTGTGGAAAATAGAAAAATACAAACAAAATGTATTATCCTTTTTACCCGTTATTATCAATCTAAATTAATCTACTGCGAAATATAGGAGACTTTGAGATTTTACTGGGACGTCACATAACAATTTTGTTTTTCTTTATTTAAATTTCGTTTTTCTATATTTAAATTTTGTTATTATTTATTTAAATTTCGTTTTTATTTATTTAAATTGTTTTTTATTTTTTTATTTATTTAAATTTTGTTTTTATTTATTTAAATTTCGTTTTTATTTATTTAAATCTACCCTAGGCTACTTTGTCAGTGAGAAAAATATTATAAGACTATATGTCATTAGAAATATCGCTTTAGTTAAAAGACCTGTGTGCGTGTGTTTTGTATAGTGCAGTGTCCGTTCTCGGAGCATATGAGGCGCGCGCGCCGCTTCTTTATTTAAATCTACACTACTTTGTCAGTGAGAAAAATATTATAAGACTATACCAGGGGTAGGCAAGTTTGGTCCTAGAGAGCCGCTGTCCTGCAGAATTTAGCTCCAACCCTAATTAAACACACCTGAACAAGCTAATCAATGTCTTCAGGATTACTAAGGCTATAGGCAGGTGAGGATTTTTTTCAGTGTTGGAGCCAAACTCTGCAGGACAGCGGCTCTCTAGGACCGAACTTGCCTACCCCCGGACTAATACCTTATTAAAAATATTGCTTAAGTTAAAAGACCTGTGTGTGTGTGTGTGTGTGTGTGTGTGTGTGTGTGTGTGTGTGTGTGTGTGTGTGTGTGTGTGTGTGTGTGTGTGTGTGTGTGTGTGTGTGTGTGTGTGTGTGTGTGTGTGTGTGTGTGTGTGTGTGTGTGTGTGTGATATCACTAGTGCAGTGTCCGTTCACGGAGCATAATCCCTGCTCGCGTGAGGCGCGTGCGCCGCTTCTTTATTTAAATCCATAGATATAAACACTAGATGTCGCCTTGGGGTTCTAAGCATGCGTCAAACCCGCCACCATTTTGGAACAGGGGTCTTGTCATAGGAAGTAGCTAGGTAACGCTGAATTCATGGATGATGCCAGACTTTTGTGCTGTGTATGGATGTTCACACGAACGAAATCTAAAAACCAGACAGCAAGGGATTACATTCCACAAGATTGTGAATTTAAAAAAAATTCTCTGGACTCTATAATAAATACATGTCTGACCGTTGGAACAAACCAAAACAACTAGAAAATCGCATTCATGACGATTTATGGTGATTTTATTTCCGTTAGACCTTTTCCTACATTGACGCTGATAAGGAGCTCCCCTGTTTCAAGATGGCGGCTCTATTGACGCATTCATTCCAATGAACTGCCGTAGCCAAGGTGACATCTAGTATTTATATCTATGATTTAAATCTACCCTACTTTGTCAGTTATTTGTTAGTGAGAAAAATATTAGACTACCTTATTAAAAAATATTGCTTAAGTTAACAGACCTGTGTGTGTGTGTTTTGCAGTGTCCGTTCTCGGAGCATATAAGCTCTGCTCGCGTGAGGCGCACCGCTTCCCGCTTGGGCTGTACTGTAGTTTATTAAAAGTTTATTATTATTTATTATGAACGTGTCACGTCTCGCCTGTCCATCTATATTGCAACAATCTCGCCTGTCTATCTATATTGCACCAAATACGTGCACTCCCTTGTAAAGTCGTTTGGATGAACGGTACTCGAAATAATCAAAATGCAAACGGACAGACAGACATAGGCTATAGAGATTCCGAAGCTTCGAATATTCGATGTTCATTACTACCGAAGCTTCGAAGCTCAAAAAATGGTATTCGGACCAGCCCTAGGTATCAAGATGCGTTTTGTTCAATCGGATCACAAGTAGGCTAGATGAGGGAGACATATTCGTTTACACCTGGTGTTTTAATCCATCAATTTTGTCCACTTTCAACCACTTCTGTCGTGGCTTAGAGGGGAGTGTCTATGTGTGAGAAAATATATGGGCTTTTTCTAATCTTTCGATCTAATGGACAAAATAATCTTGCACAATTTATATGAAAGCGGCTGGAGATGACAGATAAAAACATACAGAGCAGCAGCTTTCGTTTCTGCTCTGATAGCCACAAGACCATGCCAATCGCTGTGAGTGCATTTTAGAAATCAGGAATGGTTAGAGAGTGCTTAGTACGTTTTTCTTCTTAAAACCAAATTTGGCCTTCAGCCAACAAAGTTTAAATCCTGTCTGGTTAGTGCGCTTCCCATGATGTTTACACATTAGGTCAGTAGGCGGAGAGTCTTTTGTGGCTGTTTGAACACATTCGACCACATGAGCCAAAGCAATCCGGTCAATGCATTTCCGACTACTGCTGGAAGTGGTTGGAAGTCGACAAGCTCAAAATATTTTAGACCCCGTTGACACCTCCATTTAGCACAGTCCACTTGTGATCCAATCAACCAAAATGCATAATACCAGGTGTAAACAGGGCCTCAGAAATGAGCTATGTTGGGAAACCACCATACATCCTTTGAAGTAAAATTATAAGCCAAAAGACTATGTAAAAATATAATTTTATTAATTGAACTGCCAAAATAAAGAAGAAAGTTTTTTAATTATTATTATTATTATTGCTACTTTATTATCATTCAAATAATAATATTGTTATTATTTTATTATTATCAGGACCCAGCATTTTAGAGCACACGGAAGTGTTTGATGTCCCAATTGTTGCCACCTATTTGCATTAGTTTATTGTTGCTTTTATGCATTCGTTATGCAGCAAAGTAGCATACAGCTAGTGACACGAGAAAGCAAACTGATATGTTCATGCAGACAACAGAAGAATAAATCATGTTGATTTTGCACACCACTCAAGCATTTGAACGTCCGTGTTTACTACAGTATCAGACCTGCCAACCTTGTAAAAAAAATTTGAGTAGCATCACCTTGGCAATGCAAGACACACACAAACACATTCCTATCTTCATAATTCTAGTTTTAACTTCTAAAGTTGTAAAATTTAGCTAGCAATTATTGCAGTGAAAGTCCAAAAATTCAATACTGCTCAAAACCATTTTTTATTCATGATTAATATTGCATTGCTTTACAAAAAAGCATGTAATATGTGCTGGTCAACAACTAGTCTAAAATAAAAAAAACAAGAAAACAGCTGATAAAAAAAAAATAATAATAATAAATAAAAAATAGATGTGTACATTTAAGATAGGCTACTTAATTTACAGGGTTCACGCATTGGCCGTGAGACACACGCAATTCAACCAGTTCACACGCTACACCGTGTATTTCTCACGCTGAAAAGCCAATGCCAACCAAGTTGTCCTGCAAGCTTTATATATAACGTTGTATACGAGGCGCATGCACACAAAGTGAAGTTTCCTGCCGCCAGCACGCATCTCGGCCAGATTGCGTTCGTAACTAGGAATAATAGATACGTGAACACACAGAAGTTGACGGAACATTCTCGGCCACCGTACGTTCGTTACTAGGTAACAAACAACATTGTGCGAACACACGCCGTGATGGAGAAGGTAAATTGTAAGAAAGCTCGTCTAACATTTTTAGGCTAGAACTTTTAATATATAGCCCATAGTATGTTATTATTGATGCAGTCAAAAACTCTAGCTTTGGCTAGCTTACGTTATCTGAAACTAAGGGAAATGTTAGTGGGTATGGGAAGGAATGAAGATGTATTTCTTCATTTTATTTTAAATGATATATTATACTGTATTAATAGTCTTTATAGTTACATTAAGGCTACATGTATTAAAGCAGAGTGCTCTGGGTAATATTTTTTATCCTGTCAAAACATACATTAATATCATTGCCATTGCATTTGTATTTTTCAAAGATGTCAGGGAAAAAGCAAAAATATATTTTATCATTCTGGGCACCAAAGGGTAAGCCCCCTAAAAAGGTTGCAAGACATCAAAATGTGCAACAATGACTTACAACACAAAACACATTTCATAAGCTGGATTGTGTACTCTTGTGTACACACACACACACACCTTAATACTCTAATATGTCCATTTGTTCACAATGTCCCACCACACAATAAATCATTATACCATTTCGACTAGACACATTCAAAATGCAAAAAAGATTTGTTTTTCCAAACTGTTTGGAGCAATTTGTTATATCTTTGTAATTTTTGTATATTTGAAATTTTGAAATATAACATTAAAGAGTATTTTTGATGTGATGAATTGCTCTGTCATTTATCAGATTTACCAATTGTTATAATTTCAATTTGTGCTGGTTAATTATGAACAATGGGTAAAATTGGGGGGCGGGGCTTCATTAGGGCTCCTCCCCTAACCGTATGTGATCTCACTCCGAGGTTTTGATAAAACTTGAGAACCCTGAATGATTTATTATTCCAATATCCAAATATGATACTAAATCACACAGAAAAAAGGACTTTTATTTGTGACGTGCAGTCTTTGCATTTGAACATTGCACATTTTAAACAGGACACGCATTAGCTGAATAAACGTTAGCCAATACAAACATATTTCTAGAAAATAGTTGACAATGAATAGACAGGAGTCCTGTCACATGACCAATAATAGCAAAACGAATCACTTGTTCTAAAAAGAATATCAAGTATAAGTTTAGATGAATCCGAAATATGGGGCTGTGTTAACAGTAAAACGTCTGTCTTTTAACGAATTTTAAAAACACGGATGGATAATACAAAATGCTTTCTGACATTTTGACAGAAAAAAACAACCAAAACAAAATTTAAACTTAGCCCGTCAATTTACAATTATCTTCTCTCTCTCTGTGCGCACGGTCTGTGTTTGTGAGAGAGAGCTCGCGCAGCACTGATACAACGGTAGGCTACTTTTTAATCCATAAGTAACTAATGCGCTAGTTTTCATACAAAATAATTATGTAACATAATTAGGCCTACTTCAGTTATTATTAACACAATAATGTAACACATGCAGGCTACGTTTCTGAACACTGACAATGAATAAATAAACGCCTGTTTCTCCAGACTCACTTTTATCAGTAATCCACAGAACTTTCACAATCACTAAGCCACAGCGATTTTAATTTTATCTGAGTGACCATGAATGACGGTGTATTTTAAAATAATCCATGCGATCACTCCCGTGTGATCATCAAATCCAGATTAAGTTAACTAAAAACAATATTTCAAATTTCCACATCCAACCCAGCCTGACGGCGGGCCGCGGGAGTGGAAGAAGATCGAGCGGGATTCTCTATTGCTGTCGATTCTCAGTCTCTTTTTAATGATAGTAGGCCGCATCTGTCAATCATCCCCGCCTGATATTTGGGGAATGAACCCAGCGCTATAATTGGTCGAACTCCGCTTCTTTTGCTGTTGCTTGATTAGAGGACTGCGCGTGCACAGAAGCGTCACCAGGTTTTTGCGTATTTAGAGTGACAAATCGTACCCCCGTACTTGGATTAGACCACTCGTTTGATTATTTTTATGATGCCTTTATTACATTTTTGGATCTTTTAAGTTTTAGAGGAACAGACTTTAAATCAAGGGACCAAAATCTCTCATACAAAATCTTCATAAAAAATATCTTCATATGTTTGGAAGTAAAATCGTATAGGTTTGAAACAACACGAGGGTGAGAATTTATATTTTTGCGTGAATGAGGCCTAATAAATACAGTAAGCTGAGCCTTGGATAAAACTAACTATATATCACAAATCTTATCATTTACCCAAACGTTTCTTTATCTTTGCAATTTTATATTGCGATATCTTGATATTGCCTAACGATCTCGTTACAACCCTAGTTTATAGGCATACACTAACCCATCCTGGTCCTTGACCAAAACACTACTTTAACATGGTAATCAGATTAACATTAATAACCATCTGAAAAACCTACCAGCTTGTGGACTACCCTAATTTATCATTCAGCTGACACTAATCCAAGGTGACTTACAAAACACTATTTAATGAAAAAGCCCACTGGATACTGGGAGTTACTTGCTAAAGCACACAGTGGTAATAGCTCATGGATCAATTCCTGCCATATTTAAACACAACTTTTTGGTTGCTTGCCCACATTTTTAACTAATAGGTTGCAGCGAGAGGCACAATGTAATTATTTAATTATGCAAAAGTTAGTATACAACATCAAAGCTGCAATAATGTGTTAAGAAGGTGCTTATCTCTTCATTTATTTCACACTGGGCCAACTGTCACTAGCACATATTCAAACAGTGGCTTTTGGGTTTCTCTCAGCTTGAGACCTCTGGGAGTCAGAGGTCCCAGGGTCTGATCCGTAAACCTTCCTTAGTTACAGAGGTTTCATATTGGAGCTTAGAACTAGGGCTGGGCGGTATATTGAGTTTGTACAATATATCGATATTTTTGCCCCCACGATATAGAATGAGGCAATACCGTTTATATCGATACAGCAGTTTGATACGATCTGAAAAATAGTGTGAGCTCCTGCAGTGAAAGAACAGTACAATTTGTCCTAAGCACGACACAAGCAAGCTTATTAAGCGCTTCAAAATAACTGGTAAGATAGTTAACAAGTTTAAAGCAGCTTGCCCTGTCAGATGCTCGGACAGATAGACTACTGTTAGTGACTGAAAAATAAATACTGGCGCTGTTTAATGCGTTTGAGACGTGGTGCTTTCCTCAGTGCTTAACTTACATTTCACAGGTATATTCTCCATCTGTAAATGTTCAAACAAATCAAACAAATATGTCCATTTCACTGTCAGGAGAGGACGAGCTTCTGCAAATGAATCTCCGCTAAAATTCAAGCTTCCGTGAGCGGGCGCCGCCGCCGCGCTCATGCGCGCTAAACAGACGAGCACAGTAGCGCAATAATTCTGACTAAAATACATATTACTAAAATATTTGTTGTTGTAGACAATAAATGTGCCATATGTGGAATTTTAAACCTACAAGTATATTTTTATGAAAGTGACCATTATAATGGGGTAATAAAATGCAGGCTAATATAATTAGTTTGTGCTTTTGTTTTTATTTTCATTTTTAGTTTAGCCTTTAGTCATTTTTAAAAACAAAAGCATTATTTAGTTTGTAATTTTACAAAGTTAGAATGTAATGTGATTTTAACCACCTTTTTGCACATAATATATTGCATAGCCTACATTACATTCCCTATTTGTTTCCATATCCTTCAATATCAACATTGTTTGGATATCATTGAGCAGGATGTGAAATTTTTTTTTTTTAATAAATAGGCCTATATTTTCTTTATCCAAATAGAAAAACGTAGAAAGTACCGAGATATATATCGCCATTTAACCAAAAAATACAGAGATATGATTTTTTGGCCATATCGCCCAGCCCTACTTAGAACATATCACACTAATTATGAGCAAAATATGAAATCCTTAAGGAACTGCTTTATGTCTTTAAAGCAGCACACAGGGGCCTGGAATTGAAGAGCCAATACTATAAAATACATTCCTCACATTCTTTTGATTCATTAAATTCCAGGGCTGAAAACTCACAAGCCAAATGTCCCACACACAGAACACAAATGTAGTTTTACGTGGCCACAGATAGGAGGTTCAGTGTGCTCAGATATTCAAACAATGCTGGTAGTTTACAGAGCTGAAACTCTAATGAGCTTGTGGTCCGGGGCTAAATGGTGCTGTGACATTTAATTTTTGCAGCTGGTTAAAATGAGGATGATCTAGTTAGGACTTCAGGTCATGGTGAGGAAATACTCCCTTCCGACGGATGAGTAATATGCTTCTAAAATACCACAGCAACAAGCCTGAAGAGTGTGACTATATTAAGAAATGCTTTAAAAAAAAACTGGGCTCTAATTACAAAACTGAGCATAGATGTGGAACAAAACAGTAAGTCGCTTGACGTCGTTTTGGTTACATACTACAGGGACACCGCAATCCCCCCCAAAAAAGGTAGAACTGGAGCTCTTGGCGCCTTTAAACTAGCAGGTCTAAATTAAACAATGTATCCACTTCTGAGCCCACTATGTGATGGAGACACTGTTTCATTAAGACATTTTAAGTCAACTGTGTTTAAAAATGTCTACAACTGCTTATACAACTCAAGCTGATTTACAATGTATAAATGCAACAATTAAGTCACCTTGACTATTGAGTTGTATAAAATGTTTCCTCGACGTTTAAGCGATTTTAGGCAGCTTTTGTATAAATCTTTACAGAAACAATTTCCAAGCCGTTTAACCCCCCCCCTTCACAAAAAAGGCTTAAACTAGTCCCAGACTAAAATGAATGTTTGAGCCGTTTTAACTCAAAGCAAGTTGCACTGACATATCTTAAAATGTCAGTGCCATTATTTTGTCTAAAGATGCACATCAGTAATGTTTTTTAAAGGCATGTTTATAAAAACTACTTAGATGTCCTAATTAAACTAACAACTAATCCTGGCTTAATCTAAACCTTATCAGTGAAACCAGGCCATTAAGTCAGTTTGAGCCTGCTTTCACAGATAGTGCAAGACTAAGTCAGTATTAGGCACTGGTTCAATTAGGGCATTTAAGTAGCTTTTACAAGCTTCTTAGAAAAAAAAACATTACTGGTGTGCATCTTGATTCAAAACAATGGCACTGACATGTTTTGAAATATGTCATGCAAGTAGCTTTAAGTTAAAATAGCTCAAACATGCATACTCTAGGACTAGACTTAATCCTTGTCTGTAAAATCAGGGAAAACTCTTTCTTAAATCAGCTGGGATTTTGTAAACAGTTTTTGTAGTATGAAACAGACTACTAAAATGCTGTAATTCAGCTTGAGTTGTAAAAACGGTTTTCTAGTAGTATAAACCGTTGTCTTGAATTGATACGTTTTAAGTCAGTTTGAGTTGTGTAACGTTAAACTCTCCTAGAAAAAAGGTTTACAACTCAAGCTGACTTAAAACGTCCCAATTAATAAATCGGTTTATACAACTAGAAAAGGTTTATCTTTCTCTAGTTGTATAAACCGAATTACGGATACTTGTAAGTCAGTTTAAGCAGTATAACCCTTTAAACGTTACCCGCTTGGGTTATACCTAACGTTATACCCTCTTGTCTTGAGACCTAAGTCAGTTTGAGTTGTATGCAATGCTTTATTTGGAAATTCAACAGTTTCCCAAAACAAGGATGGACATTATGGCTGTTGTGTAGCAGCAAACTAAGTAAATAGTCACATACAGGCTATGTCTAGGCAGCATTGGTACAGTTGTTGTCTCTTACCTGTTGCGTCCTGTCGGCAGGATTCTTCATGATCGCGTGCCGAAAACTATTGTCCACATATGACGCCATTCTGTCCGCGTGCATTCACATGTAACAAAAGATCTCCGTTGTCAAACCTCGTACATTTCCCCTAACGCTTCCGACTCATTTTAAGCAGAGCCGTCATTTGTAAAACCCCATACGTTCTCTAAAAGACAAAAATATCTCAAAGTGGGCCAGTTTCCGAGCCCCGGGCTGGAGTTGTAACGTTATTCGAACCAGGGGTAACAGTAGGTCCTCGCAGCAGCGGCGTACATGGGGGCAAATATTTAGCAGCTGCACCTTTAAAAGTTTACGGCGTTCGATAATATCTTTCCAATGAGAGCTTAAAGACGACAGGGTAACAGAATCCCGTTTTTGCCGAGTAACTTGAAACAACTATACAGCAACTAAACACTGCCACAAACGTCTGAGCATTGTCTTGTGTCCGGATAGAGGTTCACGGATATACAGGGGTAAACTCTGTTGTTTCGGGGTTGCTGTTCATCACTCCGCGTCTGGCAAAAGCCGATACTAAACGTCCTATAATCCAAGTTGGAGAAGTTTAACAAATTGACGTGCGTCCATACATAGCGACTGTGTGACGGACACCGGACCGGACAGACTGGCAGGCGGGGTGAAACTGGACCGGTGACAACGCAGTGATTCACAAGAGTTGAAGCAAGACATTAAATGGCCGACCTCTAGCGCACCCAGTGGACAAACAAGTTCAGACAAACTTTTAGGTAGGTCTGTGTCTGTGGTAATGCTGCACTGCGGCGACCAGTGGAAAACAACGAGCGTTACAAAACCCGAAAACGTCTCCTATTTCCGACATAGAGAAAAACACAACTGATCCAATACTATAACTATTTGGAGCAATAATAACAATCAGATGTAGGCTGCATTACATTTACCTAAAAACATGGGAGCACAATGAAATATGCGGCATAGCAAGCAAAAAAAAAAAAATGCTTGTTTGATCTATTAGCCTATTAGCGTTATTCATTTAGGCTAATATTATTATGGTTCTTATTAAGTAGTAGGCCTGTGCTGAGCACTGATATTAATATACAATTTTAGCCAGATGTGAACATTTTAAGCAACATGCTTAAACTTTTACTGAAGCTATACTTTGGTAGGCCTAAGTGTTTAGGTATAGTTCATATCGAATTTACTGTTATGGTATTTTACTAAGAATGTAAGAGAGTTCTATAGAAGTGAAAATGTCCCAGCTGACAGATTTGCACAAGCTTCTGATTGACCAATACCAAAAACGACCGGCAGGTCGAGCTAGATAACTGTAGGCTACATTAGTTTAACGGTTTAATTGAGGGTGTCTACAGCATAGATATCATATAGAGACATGATGTCTATGGTCTACAGTCCCCAACAGCCGCTCGCAACACACTAGACTAGAGGTCCATGGGGGAACTGCAGAAGGTTTTTATCACCGTACAATCTATCACGCTCAGTTTAGGGTCACAAAATTCTGGACTTTTAGCAGTACCTAGGATATCTAAGTCCACTAAACTGGAGGAAGAACATGTTCGCATTTGGCTCTTATAAACTCTGGAATACCCTTCCTGATGATGTTTGGGGCTCAGACACACTCTAGAGAATGACACATCTCTTTAGCCAAACATTCACTTTGCATAATGCACCTCATAACCTTGTACTCCATTTATATCAGATGAAATGCATATGATTATCTTTTACTTCAAATGTTATGAACAGCAGCAGCTATGCCGCAAATTATTTTCAAATTGCTTTTCTGTCACACCTTGGGAGGCACGTTTCATAAGAGACTAGCCTACTTCAGCTCCAGTTTGATCCAACCTCTTACAAAGGCCCCAACACCTGTCAAGAGACGACACAAACTCCTGCGAGGACTTAAGATTAATCAAACCCCGAATCAACACGCACCAATGCTCAGTTTTCTATAATAGGCTATTGTAATCATTATGATCACAAATTGTAATAATTGCTTTAATGAGATAATTTTTCTGCTCAATGAATGATATATAGCCTAGCTAAATGCATGAATTGTTACTTTGACACAGTCACGTCTGATAACAGGCTACACTAAATTGTAATGTAGAAACATGCATTTTTCTGTAAAGCTGGTTTTTTGAGAAAGCTTTTTTGTTTTGTAAAAATCGTCATACAAATAAATTTGGATTCAGTTCAAGAGCTTGTTATAGAAATGGCAATACCGAATGAATGAAAAACATATTTACTCATATTATTATTGTAATTCATATATTATATTATATATATTTAAACAATATTATATCATTTTTAAAATGTGTAAAACAAAATAGAAATGTATTCAGAATTTATATACAGAAATGAACCAAACATTATTATTTATTATTAAAGTTTATTCATTTTAAAAAAAATCACAGGAGACACTCAAATTAAATCATTTACATTTGAATGAATATACATATTTTAAAATGGGGTTCAGCTGATAAAGATGGGAACCCCTGTGCAATCTCTCATGTACATTATCATATTTACAATGTTTGTACAGTATTTATTTAACTGTGGTAGTACAAATATCTTCCCAGAAGTGAACTAAATTCAAAACCCTTCAAAATCTCCCTCAATTAGAAAAACAAACAAACAAAAACAGTACACAATAAAAGCATAAATAAAGTTATCTTTTAATATTCTAAAAGTGAAACGTGGTTTTTTTAGGGGTAAAGTTATAGGGACCGTTAGTCCATAGCCATTTTACAGTAATTAGTTATAAAACAATATAAATACATATGTCCCCTTATATAAGTATAAGTAAAATAAATATGTGTGTTTATAGGATTGGCTATTATTAGAGCCAAATTATGGAAAATATCGACACAAATAGGCCTATGGCAAAAATATGGAGAAAAAAAACCCAACTTGTCAAGAAATTAGAAGTGACACAAAATTTTTTAAAGACTCATTAAATAAAATGTAATGTTAATGTTTTAAATAAAATTTAATGCGATGTTGTAGCCTGATAATTTCCAAGAAAACAACAATTCCCTATCCCCGTCTTATTAAAGTGATACAGAAATCAGAATCCAGTGATGCGCCCAGACAAAAACAAATCACACATCACGTACACCTCCACAGATGTGATGCAATGCATCAATTTAAGTGTTCATAAACAGGGTATTTTAAAGCACTCACACTGCAGGTACATAGATGGAAAAAGAGGATTCATGTAAATTATGAGGTCATGAAGAGTAATCTACAACAAAAGAGAAGCATCAGAAACACACACACACACACACACACACACACACACACACACACACACACACACACACACACACACACACACACACACACACACACACACACACACACACACACACACACATACACACACACACACGCACACATACAAGAGCAAGAGGATGATGAAAGGAGTGGGGGGTGAGAAAAAAACAGGGCAGACAGAAATTCTTCGGTATGTGTATCAGTCCTAATCAAGTGTCACCAACATGTGTGTACAAAGATCTATACAGGGCATTAATTACCGCCATGACGATGGGTTTTATATGTCTGTGACTAACATTAAGTGTTCTAGGGTTCTGTTCCCTTAGCAACATAGAAGTCCTGAAAATATTGCTGTTTTATCTATCTAATCTATATGGCCAGATGGTTAAAGCTACGTTATGAAAACATGGGTGTGGGTATATAAGGTATCGGTGTGAAAGTATATAGGTGCCTGTTTGTGCTATGATTTATTGCTGCCTTAATGTTCATGTGTTATTTCAAACCTTTATTCATCCTGTAACTTACATCCACAATCAAAACCAAACATACAAAATCTAATTGCGTCATTCTGTAAATGCCAGCAGCACTACACCCACCTTTATGTGTTCTTTCTCTATATCCTTCTCTCCATCCTGGTACAATTATGCAAATATTGACAGTGAATGTATAAAAGTGGTTTGGTTCCTTCATCATTATTCTGAACTGCTCTCTGATTTTATTGCAGTAATGATGGTAGAATGCACACACACACACACACACACACACACACACACACACACACACACACACACACACACACACACACACACACACACACACACACACACACACACACACACACACACACACACACACACACACACACACACACACACACACACACACAGAGTTAATGATTGAAGGACGCAGAATTAATGTTGGTAAGGCATTAATTACTGTTTGGCGTGTGTGTGTTTGTGTGTGTGTGTGTATGTCTAATTCTGTTGTTCAACAGCTGTTGTCACTCTTCTGTTTAATTGTATTGGTCTCTGAAGATGAGCACATAGCAGCACTGCTTGATGTATCACACACGAACAGACACAAACACCTGCAAAATCTTCAAATAGCACATGGACTGATCACACACCTCCAACAATCATAATGTCATCGGACTCATATTATACACAACATGACCAAAAGTATTTGGAAACCATGGCACACAATATGTGTGTGGTCCAATTCCAAACGTGCCTGACTTTGTTTTTTCAGTGAAACAAAAAATCTTTTTTTTTTCCAGCCACACAATGAATGTCAGTGGTGTCCAAAACAACATTGCACCCCAATGACTTTCATTGTATATGGAGGGGAAAATATATAGCTGCAAGCAGCAATTATCGGTGTTCAAGTGCTTTAAGGCCTTTAAGCCCATGTATAAAAAGGTATTGTTTTATTTAGCAAGCCTATAACCACCTAGATCATAGATGTAAAAGCCAATTTACAGCCAAAACAGGCAATTTACTCAGGAAATATGTTTTTAAAGCTTTTTAACAGTTATCGAGGTTGAGCCAAAAACCTTGGAATAGTTTGCAAAAGTAGGTTTTTGAAATAATCTCCATTATTTAACGAACGATTCGATTGACAGCGGCAACAAAGTTGCTAAGAATGAGGAGTTCTATGCGGTATGAATGTGGTATGATACAATCCTTTAAGCATATTGAATAACGGGAAGTCACCCCCAGTGACCAAATTCTTTCTAATTTCTCATTGGCCTCTAAGGCCGTGAGTCAAAAAGGCCCAGCTATATTCATCCTCTGTTAACCTTGTCTGACAGCCACTCGAACTTCATTGGCCATGGCGGTGTTTTTTGAGAAAGTTTTCCTCTTAGACAATCGCAGCACCTTGGACAATGACACCGCATACCAGTTTTCAAGTCAATAGTACTGACTGTTGAGTTCAGTTGTTGTCAGAATTATTGGCACCCCGGGTAAATATGATCAAAGATGGCAGTAAAAATAAATCTGCATTGTTTACCCTTTTAATATTTCATCAAAAGAATTCACAAAAATCTAACCTTTCATTGAAGTAAAAGAATTGAAAGTGCATGGGGGGTAAATAACATTATGAAATACATGTCTTTAAAAAAAAAGTTGGCCATTTGCCTTTTATTAAATTATTTTGCAAAGTCCTTTCGACAAGATAACAGCTCTAAGTTATCTCCTATAATGCCTGATGAGTTTGGACAACACCTGACAAGAGATCAAAGACCATTCCTCCATACAGATTCTCTCCAGATCCTTCAGATGTTGGTGCTTCTTCTCTTCAGTTCACCCCACTAATTATCTAGGGTTCAGGTCAGGGAACTGGGGTGATCATAGCAGAAGCTTCATTTTGTCCTCAGTGACACATTTTTGTGTTGATTTTGATGTTTGTTTTGGATCGTTGTCCTGATGGAAGATCCAACCATGGCCCATTATAAGATTTCAAAGCAGAGGCCGTAAGATTTAGATTTTTTATCTGTTGGTATTTGCTAGAATCAATGATGCCATGTATCTAAACAACATGTCCAGGACCTCCAGCAAAAAAATAAACAGGCCCACAACATATAAGATCCAGTATTTAACAGTATGCATGAGGTACTTTTTATTGGGGTGGGGTTATTTATCTGGTGGGTTTACTGCCAAAAAGCTCTATTTTAGTTTCATCTGACCATAGAATCCACTCCCTTTTGAAGTCTCAGTAATGTCTGACAAATGAATTTGCTGGATTTGTTTTTGGATTTTACTTGAAACCCTCCCAAACAACATGTGGTGATGTAGGTGCTGTTTGTTATTTTTAGGCTTCCTGACCCAAAGACTCAACTAACCTCTGCAATGCTCCATCTGTGATCCTTGGAGAGTCTTAGGCCACTCAAGTGACAAACACACGTCTTCTTCCAGGCAGATTCGTAACATCTTTATTTGATTTAAACTTAATTATTGCCCTTAAAGGGGTAGTTCACCCCAAAATGAAAATTCTGTCAGTATTTACTAACCCTCATGTTGTTCCAACCCCGTAAGACCTTCGTTCATCTTTGGAACACGAATTAAGATATTTCTGATGAAATCTGAGAGCTGGATCATTCCTCCATAGGCTTCTTCGGGGATTGAACTTGCCGGCCTCGAAAAGTTATTCTAGGGGGTTGCCAATAATTGTGGCCAACATGCATTGGAGAAAAAAAAAATCATAATGTAATTTTCCCCCCACTTTCAATTCTTTCTTTTACTTCAATGAAAGGTTAGATTTTTGCACATTTTTTTGATTGAATGATCACAAGGATATACAATGCAGATTCATTTTTAGAGCCATCTTTGATCATATTTACCAGGGGTACCAGTAATTCTGACAACTGTAGCTATAGCTGTTTTTGTGTTGTTGTTTTTTTAGTGCCACCAAGTGGCCAGTCACCGCATTGTACTGAGTTTAGTGAAATTCTCTCATTCCATTCAAGAAGAATAGTCGTTTTAGTAAAAGTGGTCACGCCCACTTCAAAAGTTTTGGCACCCCATCACAGACGTGAATCAAAATTTCAACTTTGCACTGGTTTGGTTCGGATCGGGAGAAAAACCTAGGACTAGTTCAGATCCAAACAAAACAGAAAATTTCATCAAATCAAATCAAATCCGAGAATGCTGATCCTTGGAAATTCTAACAATTACAACAGGATTTCAGCACTACCTGCTTGAACCACTAAAAACGTCTCGGTTAGCCTACATATGTAACCCTTGTTACGTCGACGTGACGTCGAATGTGACCGACAGAAAGGGAACACAGACATTCTTCAAAATATTAATTTTCTGCTGTATATATCAAGTGTAACGTTATGTAAAATGTCACCACTGTGACAACAGAGCACTGTCTGTAAACCCTAAAACAACTAGAGAATTTAAACAGTTTTACAGCTCAATAAAACAAGTTTTAACATAAGAATTAGAGAATTAAAGTGGTTTTATAAAATGATGCGATTTACATTTCTGCTTTGAAATCCTCCAAAAAATGCACTGTAAAAAAATCTGTAGAAATTACAGTATTACTGGCAGCTGCTTGCCAGTAACTTACTGTAGATTTAAATTGATGTATATTTACTGGCAACAGTTTGTTCAAAGTTAAATGAACTTAAACATTAACAAGTCTTTATCTTTACAGAATAAAACTAAAATAACAGCCTCATGCAAAGCATTCTGGGAACCAAAATCTGAAGGGAAAAAAAACAGAAAAAGGTTGATGAAAAATTCTGGTTCCCAGAATGCTTTGCATTAGATTGTTATTTTTTTTTATTCTGTAAAGACAAAGACTTGTTAATGTTTAATGTTCATTTAACTTTGAACAAACTGTTGCCAGTAAATATACATCAATTTAAATCTACAGTAAGTTACTGGCAAACAGCTGCATAACTACAGCAATTTTTTTTACAGTGTGGCCCTATTCATTGCACGTGCCTTACTGTAACACTGATATACTGTAATAAATATATTTCTTTTTAAGAATCAACATTTTACCACAAATGCTGTCGATTGAGAATAGCTTGTATTAAATCCTTTCAAATTTGTCTCCACTAGAATTTCTGTAAAAGCCAAAACTGTCCATTTAAAATGGTGTGTTCACTTATATATAAATGCACACATTTTAGAACATAAATTAATTTTTCTCAATAAATGTAAGGACTTTTAAACCTTATAAAAGGACTTTGCAAACCTGACTTCCCCTTTGAAGGATTTGAATCATACCGTGTTTGATCCTCAAGAGCAGCTGAGCTGGTTGTATATGAAAATAATGAGCTGGGTCTGTGATTTGGGCACCACTTCAAAGACGTGTGGAAAAACCATCTCCTCATTTGTGTCTTCCTCAGAGAACCTTATTAAACATGCAACATGCTCACTACTTTCTGCTGCTGCTCCAGACATTTACTTTACTTTACTGTTTATTGTTTATTTTTACACGGATAATGCACAATTAAGAGTAGTTGCACCAGAGTTAGCTAATAGCTCATCTGCTGTCCCTGGGCAGGTAAACAAATAAAATAACATACAATATTACTTATAGCCTAGACCACATAAAACATCAAAATACATATGTCCAGGAATGTAAGATTTACAAAATCAGTATATAAAAACAAATAGTTTACAACACAGTCATTAGTGGTTGCAGATTTGTTCTGATAGCAGCCAGTACTTAAGATTTGGTTTGTGAACCTTTTAAAATTCACAATTTAAAATTGTGAAGCTATCAATGCTTGTTTATGGAAAGGAATTCCATATCCCCATTACTAACCCGAAAAAGCTTTTTGACCAAAGGCTGTTTTTCTATACTGCGGTACCAAATCTACCCTAGCAGATGCACTTCTGTTATGGGCCAGGCAACCCTTAGGAGCAAGATTATGGATAATTTTTACATCAGTGTAAAATACAAAATTATTAAAATTTTAAAAATTTAACCTTTTCAAGATAGTACAATGATGATAGTCCCATGGCTTTTTGTCTAAAACTTTCATAATTTGTTTATGTTATATTTCATAATTTGTTTATGTTATATATATTTGTTTAAGTGTAGTTGTACCTGCCTGGGACCAACTTGTTATACAATACGACAAGTGAGGGAGAATCAAAGTATGTACAAAAAGTAGTGCAGCCGATTGAAAAAACTGCCTGATGTTTTTTAAATTATTCAAATTAAATGTAACATTATTTAGAACTTTTTAAAAGACGGGTGTTGGTTTATATTCCTAAATATTTGACAAATATTGCTTCACCATTGAATACAATGTCTGGATTCACCGAGTTTTGTTTTTGTATAGTGAAATACATGCAAACTGTTTTGCTTACATTAAGAGAAAAACAAGACTTATTTAACCAATCCGAGACTTTCGCCATTGCAGATGACAATTTGCTTGCAGCTAGTTCTTTAGTTCTTGCATGAGTAAAAAGCACAGTATCATCTGCGTACATTATAACATTAACACCTGGTCATGCTTGAGGGAGATAATTAATATAAATACTAAATAAAATAGGTCCTAAAATAGACCCTTGAGGAACCCCTATAGGACAGCTAGCAAAGGAAGAACACTTATCAACCACTCTTGTACATTGTTTCTTATTAGTCGGGTATGATTTCATCCACATCAAGGCAGTAGCAGATAAATTAAAATTCTGAAGTTTGGAAATTAAACAGTTATGATTCACTGTGTCAAATGCCTTTGCAAGATCTAAAAACACAGCTCCAACAACACCACCATTGTCAAGTTGACTTCTAATTTGTTCGACAAAAAACAATTAGCCGTTTCTATAGAATAGTTCTTTCGAAACCCAAATTGCATTGGGTGTAAATTCACTTCACTTTCATTTAAATGAGAAACTAATTGGTCACAAACGACCCTTTTTGCAATTTAGATCCTTTTAAATCATCAATTATTTTCAATACAGTAGATTCTGAGATATATAGATTTTGAGAACCTTATTAAACATGCAACATGCTCACTACTTTTTGCTGCTGCTCCAGACATTTCATTGTAAATTATAATCACATTTGGCATCTTCTGAAAACAATATCCGTTTATAACCTCATGTTCAGTCATAGGGGCAAATTCATACAGTTTCAAAAAGAACTAACAGATATAATAGCTATAAAATAAAGAATAATTTTATAAATAATAAATAATATAAATAATGAATAATAAATAAATAAAAATGAATTAGTTGATTGTATTGTGTAGATCAATGAATGATACCATAAATATTCCAACTTCCAGTAAATATAATTTGCTTGTTCTTGTTCTTTTGTTATTGACATAAATATGACTAAATACTACTAATTTGATTTTGTCTCAGACTTTGACAGAAAAAACATAAAGTTGGGTGTTACACAGTATAGAATTTCTGCTATTTTTACACAATAAAAACAGTATAGTACACAGTAAAGGGCCTGGGGATGATAACAAGATTAGCTGATATCTGCTTCTAACCCCTGATAAAGCCCTACTACACTGCAAGGTCACAGCAAAAACATGTAAGGCCACATTTTTTTATGTGAGACAATATAGCTGACATTGATCTTGTTGTCAGCAGTAAAATAATTAGTATATAAACATTATTTATTTTTCAGCCATATACATCCATCTTTGTGCAGCAGCATGAAACATATTTTAATCCAAGAATTGTCCTTAATGTTAAGATTGTGCCAGGAACAACACACTTTATCATAACTCCTAACATGCACAGTCCCTCTAAAAACCAAAATACCCACATTTACACACATAGACGCCTAGATGAGACGTATTAATCACTTCCTGTTCATAGCCTTAGAACAACAAATCAGATGCTCAAAAATGTAGTAATTCTTTCCAGACGTTACAGACTCATTAAAGTATAGTAATTAACCCTCTGGGGTACTTCGGTCATTTATGACCGGAATTTTTTAAATCATTTTTTTTTAAAATCGTAGCTTCATCGGAATGGTACGAAACTTGGTATACTTGGTATATGAACACACAAAAAAATTGGGGACATGATTTGAAAAGTCTAAGTGGTCGTAAAAAAAATAGTCACACTCGGGACCTGACCGCCCATAGGAAATGAATGGGAAATTGGCAAAAATATGAAAATTCAGAGTTTTTTTGTGCGTACAATCTACAAATCAGCCACGATGCAGAAAAAAAGCACACAACAGTGAAGGGGTGAATCTCTAAAACATCAAGAGTGCAAAACAGACACATACACTCTCACACACACATACTTATACACACAAAAACACACGCACACACAAATGAACGGGTGTCATTGCAAAAGCTAATTTTGGGAAATGTGTGAAATAAAAGCAATTATTCATCAATGTAAGGAATAAAAAGCACACAGCAATGAAAGCATGAGACTGTAAGCCATCAAGGTTGCAAAATAAACACACACACACACACACACACACACACACACACACACACACACACACACACACACACACACACACACACACACACACACACACACACACACACACACACACACACACACACACACACATATGAGACTGGTGAAACTAACTATATTTACATATGTGTATATTATTTGCATATTCAATGAACAGTAACTCTTATTCAAAAGGCAACAGGAATTATGAACAAAAAACTAAAATAACAGCAAAAGTATAATAATTGTCATAAAAAAGAGAAATAAAAAAGTGTTTTAAATATCATCCTATTTTCCATTTACTGTTTGATAATTATTATACTTTTGCTGTTATTTTAGCTTTTTGTTCATAATTGCTGTTGCCAATTTTGAATAAGAGTTACTGTTCATTGAATTGTACAAAAAATTATTTTAAACCAACCAAATAAACCAAAAACTTGACAAAAATAGTCTTTGAGAATCTCTTATTATATATTAAAATCCACAACCTGAAAAAATAGGCAAATATGTGCAAAACAACTAGAATTCACAAGCCTTTCTACAGAGAGCTGTAAATCCTTCAGATGGCACCAATCTGATTTAAAAAAAAAACTATAGGCCTAGTCTCTAATTCAACCTGAAATACAGCATTTATTAGAACAGTTTCTGTCATTTTAGTGTGTATGCGTGAGGTAATCGCAGCTGCTAACACACAAGAGCTCTTGAAACCCCGCCCTCTGAGGCAGCTCGTTTGCATTTAAAGGGCCAGGCACAAAACGGTGCATTTTTGCTAACCCTCAAAAAGTGACTTTTTGTCACTTTTACAAGCTATATAAAAATATCTGTGGGGTATTTTGTGCTAAAACTTCACACACACACTCCGGGGACATAAGAGATTTATTTTACATCTTGTAAAAAGGGCATTTTACAGGTTAAAGAAATGCATCTCAAACATCTTATTACTCCCCTTCTTTCGTTTCTGAGCGCTAAAAGATGTTAATCAGTGACTGCTAGTCTGACTGTATGTGACTTTATATGTTCTTTTAGGAGCAAAAACTTAACAACCAACAACAAAGCTTTAACGCTACAAGCCATTCTTTTCCACTTTGAAAAATATATATGAATTAACCATTCTTTTGAGCATTTGGAAGCAGCCTTTTTCTCTCTTTCGCTGCCAGACAAAGAAACAGAAACATAGGAGCCAATGAGCCATCATTGAGTAAGTGCTTCAACACAACAGACGCAACACACAAAATGAGAATGTCTGCATTGCTGCGAGTTCTCTGCTCTCTTCCTTTTGTACAGTTGAAGAAAATTCCACATTTTACATCCAGGATTTTTAATGATGTTGTGTGAAAGTGGATGAATAAAGGTTCTTTAGACTGCGGCTGCTGTGAGAGCTAGTCATTTCCAACATTATTAACCAGAGAGATTCGAAACAATCTTAATGAAGTGAGCTCATAATGGAGAGGACAGAGAGGGGAAATGATTGAGGAAAGGATATTCAGATGGGCTACTTAGTATCCCAAGAGACAGTCCTTTCATTGTACCAGCACACACTTTTTGTTTGGTGTGTTCAGTCTGATCACTGTGCCTGTTTTGTGTGTGGCCCTACTTAATTTAAGGAAGTGTCATTGTGTGCTGGATATGTTCATGTCTGTTCATCTGGCATATGTGCAAAGCTGCACATAACTTTTTTGGTCTGGTTCTCAAGGGAGCACCTGGAGATGTTGCTTGGTACTCACACCTTATGAAGCACACTTATCCTATAAGCCAAATCATCACAAATTAAATAAGTAGTGCTTTATATTTTTGTATTCAGATACAGACATTGAATAATCAAATGTAAAGTAAGACTACAGTCTTCAATGTATAAATTAAATTAATGTAATTAATACAATTTATCTGTGTTAAAGCTATAAAGGTGATTTTTTTCTCTTTTGTTGTTTGATTAACATTGGATTAAAAAACAGCTGCCGGTATATTAGGCTGCTATCAATTTAAGACAAATGCACAGATCCGTTTTCTTTCTCAATTGTTTACAGCACATAACTGATTGTGTTTATGAGGATACTTGCCAACAGTGGCGTCATGCCCATTCAAAGTGGGGGGGCACGTGCCCCCTCAGATTTTTCCTCCCTGATAATTTTTTTGTCACAACTTTATTCCTATTATGCTCCATAATTACCAGAGCCTATAAAGACTCAAATGTATTCTCAGAGAAGTGATTTTTCCGGATTAATTGGATTAAAATACATGAATTGGTTATGTCTAAACTGAAAGCAAACCGAGAAAATTGAGAGAAATCTGCTTGTCAAATGCGTGTATATTAGACGCGTCGCGTACAGGTCTTAAAGAGACAGTAGCCCTAATAATAAACATGCAGCCGCTTGTCCTTAAAGGGATAGTTCACCCAAAAATAAAAATTCTGTCATTATTTATTCACTGTAATGTTGTTCCAAACCTATATTAATGTATTTCTTGTGCTGAACACAAAAGAAGATATTTTGAAGAATTTGAGTAACCAGACAGTTGCTGGTCCCATTGACTTCCATAGCGAAAAATATACTATGGAAATCACTGGGGTACATAAACTGTTTGGTTACCCACATTCTTCCAAATAACTTCAACAGAAGAAAGAAACTTATTCAGGTTTAAAACAACTTTAGAGAGTAAATGATGACAATTAAAATTTTTGGGAGATCTATTTAATGTTAATAAAACAACAAAATCGGTATATTTTCCTGCTTTTTTGTCCTTAGCCAATCACATGGCTGATTCTTCTGGATGTGTAATAAATCGGTCAGCATCAGCCCGCCCCTTTTTCCTAATATGGTGTCTGTGTATATCAAATCAGCGCTCTTGAATCTTTGCTGTGTATGTTCAAACAACTCACTCGTCTCGCACGTTGAGCTGGCAATGTTTTACAGATGGTCTTGAAGTGGTAAGTGGGCAAAGCAACAAATCGGCATTGAATTAGTTATCGGATGATATTAAAAAGTAGTGGGATTATTTGTGGTTGACCTGGAAATTTGAACTTGATCAAAAAATTATGGATTTGATATTAGCTGCGAATTCAGAGCATTAACTTAAGTTGTGTCAGTGTAACGTTATCGATAGCTAGCCTAGTGTAACCGTCAGAAAACAATTGCCTCAGATTGTGCCCCCTCAGAATTTTGGCTTGCATGACGCCCCTGCTTGCCAATACAGGCATTTTGACTTAATTTTACGTCCACGTGTCTCTGAGCCATGGATGGTTCAGAGGAGAGGAGAGGAGAGAAAGGCCTGAATTCAGCGTTTACATGCTGTCTGCGTGGACAAAACAGCGCGTGAGTTCCAGTCTTGTTGTTGCGCTTGATCTTTCCACTGACAGTACTTAAAAACACATGCAAATGATAAAATTTCACTCTATGATGGGTAAACTTTGCAATTAATCAGCGAATCACATGCGTTTCGACTTCCGAACCGAAACCAGTCAACTGGGATACCTATAACGCTATGTGCATGACATCGCACATCATGCGGTGTGACTCTTTTGCGATACCCACATCGTGGATGCTAAAATGTTTTATCGTGGTGCCCTAATCATGACTGCTATCTTACCAGAGATAAAGAAAAACTCCAGTAAGTAAATGAGTCCGTGTCCCCCAAAATGTTGGTACGCAAAAGCGCTTCCCTGCACGTTTTCTGGTGCGCAGCGTTCATTTTTACCACGCATGCGCAGTTATGTGCACTACTGCATATGTGGGTAATTTCTACTGCGACAAAACCGCCAATTTATTAAGAAATAATCCAGATTTTTTTATATACCTTGTTCTAATTTATATATAAAAAAAAAAATGTTTTCTGAGAATGATTGCATCCTCCAGGACGCCACATTTTTTTTGGAAGCAAAACACAAATTATCAATGTATTTTATGAATTCAGTGATGTTTTGTGGTATTTGTTCCATCCTCAAGATTATTGTATATAAAAATATCTTTATACTTCAAAAATAAAATAAAAATGAACTTCAAGTAACCATCTAAATCTCATATGAGCTGACTTAAAACTAGCTCTTTATTTCCCTCCTGTTCCTATTTGACTTGATTGGTAACATTTTATTGCCATTATAAAGATTGTATTGCCATTATGAGTCATTTTAACAATCAGTTAATTCAATAGCAAACAGTTCAAGATACATGTTTCAATTCTCTCATCGTTGTGATGAATCAAAAATGTTACAGTCTAGATTACTGTCTATAATGTCCACCCAATATCTCTCATGTCTGTATACTATAGCATCACAGATAGTTTGTTTACACACCTCTTATATGGGAATGTCAGTGTATATAGAATCAGCATGTACTCATGTAGCACTAGGGATAAACAGCCCCCGCCACAGCAATATTATAAATCAGTCAGTATGATTGATGTTCAGGCAATTGACTGCAAAACACTGGAAGAAACAGTGTTGCATTTTAAAAACACACACCTGCTGTCTTGACACACTGCCAGCATCCTCTTTAAAAAGAGATTAAATGTCTAGAAAGAGAACTATGCAGAAAATGACTCTGTCATTTCAGGCATTTTTCCAAAGACCCTTCTAAGAAACAATTTAGATAATTGCACACTACATCTACAGATCAATCTTATATCTTCCCTTCTGTCACAATCCTGGTTGCAGCAGAGATGAAACTGTATCTTAATGCAGCAGTCTTTATTAATGAGAAACTCAAACTAACAGAAATACTCAAGATTCTCAGGATTCAAAAACAAGGGACAGAACAACCAGGAACTTTAAGGTAAACACAGACAACAAAAGACACTGAACAGGATTAAACATGGAGCTTAAATACGAAGGAAACAAGAGAGGGTAAATTTCTTAGACAAACCTGAACAGAACTAACTCAATTAGTAACCATGGAAACAAACTGACAGGGGGCAGAGGAGAACTGAGCCAATTAACAGAAGATTAACAAAGAAATACAAACATGAACAGAACAGGAAAAGAGATCAAAAGATGGCGGCCATCTTGGTGGAAGACCCAGGCATAGCGGCCATCTTGGCGGAAGATACAGGCGTTTTAATAATAATAATAATTTGTTACATTTATATAGCGCTTTTCTGGGTACTCAAAGCGCTTTACATAGAAGGAGGAATCTCCTCAACCACCACCAATGTGCAGCATCCACCTGGATGATGCAACGGCAGCCATATTGCGCCTGAACGTCCACCACACACCAGCTTACTGGTGGGTAGGAGACAGTCATGAAGCCAATCAGTATATAGGGATGACTAAGAGGCCATGATGGACAGAGGCCAAGGGGCAAATTTGGCCAGGATGCCGGGGTTATACCCCTTCTCTTTTTTGAAGGACATTCTGGAATTTTTAATGACCACAGAGAGTCAGGACCTTGGTTTAACGTTTCATCCGAAGGACGGTTTTACTCTCTGAAGCAGATTCGGGGATATCACACTCAAGAATGGACCATTTTGACGGTCGTTGTAGAATTCACACTGAAGGACTGTGAGTCAAATCTTCTGACACTAGCAGAATTTTGTCTGAGCGCTCATTAATCGGCTGTCAGTGAACATTTCAAACTAACGATCAGAGACTTCAGATTTTAGCCTAGGATCAGAGGAATCTTTAAGGATTTGCAAAATGTGTCTCAGAGTGCTTAAACGTGGCAAAATCGTATAGTGTGAACCCGGCTTTTGATAGTCAACCACAATATACTCCAAGACTGGAAAACTGGACAGCATTTGGTCCTCAGGTGGTTTAGATAATATTTAGAAAACAGGGATTACTATGTTAATAACTGTAAATCTGAGAGGACCTCTATTAACAGTGTTGTTACAAACTGTCTGAGACTTGGGTTGAAGATCCAAATGCAGCTTTATTGGGACAATCGAGAATCGTAACCCATTTAACAAGCAAAGGGTCAAACACACGGGCAAACAATCCAAATAAGCAACAGAGCAGAAAACACAGGCAAATGTTGTGATACAGACAAAGAATCAAAAAACCAAGGCACAGAAAACCAGGGTAACATTCAGAAATGCAGAGAACAACATAAAAGACTCCGCAAAGAATGACAGAACACACAAGGCTTATATATGCAGTTAACAAGGTATTGAGACACAGCTTAATGTAATCAAGCCTAATTAGTCCAGGCAGTGGATTATGGGAAATTCAGTCCATGATATGATAGCACAAGAGTCGGGAGGAGTACACTCTAGTGGAGATCATGGGCACTCCAGCTGGTGGATGTGACACGTGCAGTCCCCCGGGCTCAATCCTTGGACCTTTCCTGTGTAACGGTCTAAACGTTACCTGGGTTTTATCGTTGTGTTTTTTCTGGCTATTGCCCAAAAAGAGGTCTGGGTCACGTGCAATACCTTTTGGAGCCTCTTAAGCGCGCAGTGGCTACGAGATATAAGCCTGATATCCCATGAACAAGACAGTTCAGTTTGGTAGAGGGAAACCGCATGGTGCTACCTGCTTTACTCATTTAAAGTCCTGTTTGAGAACTCGTAGAGTTTATGCTCAGATAAAGAACCTGTGGTTGAGCTATTTAACTCTGGTCATTATATGAGCATTGTTGGGATGATCCTCTACACCACTCTAGGAAGCTAGAAGTAGGGATCTGGGTGTTACCACGCTGTGGCGAGGCAACAAACACCTTTGGCTATTTCACTTCACAATCATACTGGATTACGGGATTAAATCATTGCTTCGCTCTCAAATAACCTTGTGGATTTATACTCATCATCATCTCATCACCATCATTAGTGAACGCACCTAAAGACTGGACATTGACGATAAGTTTGACGACAAGACAAAGACTGCTTGTTTTGGTATATTGGTTTTTGTTGGGGCAATCATATAAATGCACGTAGAATAAAATAGAGGAAACGAGTATTTGTTGAGTGAAGTGTATTTTTCAGTACCAGTCGAATTTCTGTTGAACCCCCTCAGGGTAACACCTAAAAAAAAGGGGTGTTGCACCTGTTCCATCTGTATGCTCCTATAAGCCAGTGTTACGTCCAAGGACGTATTCATTGTGTGTCTGTTACATACCAGGAGTGTTGTGTGCATATGTATTTTTCTCTCTCTCTTCCTCTCTTGTGTGTCCTTCCCTTATAGGATTAAGGGCTACCACCTGTGCTCATTTAGTTGTGAGTGCTGTCCACGCACTGATTGGTGCGTGTCCTGAGGAGTCTAATATAAAGCAGCAGAGAGAGCGCTGAGGAAGGAGAGAGACATTGCGGCATTTGAGGTTTTTCCTCTCTCCAAGCCCAGACAAGTGAGCGCTGGTCGCGCTCTTTGGTGTGTGTGGTCACAATGTGTGTCCTAATGTGATTATTGAATTTATCATTTCTTTTCAGTTATGATCAGTTAAGAGTTTATGGGTATCGTAGGGTGGAGGATACCCATAACCTTTATCCCGTTTAATGGTTAGTTAGGGAGTGAGGGAAGTTATATGTTGTTTTGTTTTCTGTTTTGTATAGGTAAGTTAATGGTATTCCCCTTTTAGGTAGAGGTATTTTTGTTTTTCTTTTGAGTTGCGCCCTACTCACGAGGTAATACTTTTGTTTTGGATTTATTTGTAATGTGTTTATACTACTTTTATACTACTATACTACCTTTACTTTATACTACTATTTTCTTTAATAACTCCTGCTAAGGTTGAAAATAAAAAGCAGACATGCCATTTCAAACCGAAATTTGTTTGGTTATTTTGTGAATCTGGGAGAGCTGGAAATCCTCAGACTCTCCACTGTTTGTTCGTCACTCCCTATTTTACCCCTAGAATAAGGGAAGACGTAACACTAGATTATATATATATATATAAAAAAACGAAATTGCTTATATCTATGCAGAATACACCCATATCTACCTATAGCTCTACCATTAAGCCGTTAGTTACACCTTAATAGACTGTAGCTTGTGCATTAATATGAAAAAAATATATAGTAAGAATTACTTTCTGAGTATCCAAACCAGACCTACAAAAGACATTCAGAAGATCCTGCCTTTGACATTATCCTTTAAGTTGAAGTCTGTTTTTCCTGCATTTTTCTTATAGTGTACCATGTATGGATGTTTTTGCATGTGTGCCTGTTTGAGAGAAACAATATATATTTGTTAAATCTGCTTTTATCTGATTTGATTTACAGTATGAATCTGCCAGTAAGTCAGTATCTGTCCAGCAGTTGTGAAAAAAAGACCGAGAGAGAGAAAGAGGGGAGTGTGTCTAATGTCATGTGATTTTGTTTTGACAACGTAAATGCAAACTACAAAACTGCCATTAGAATATTAACGGTTCCTAAAACCATATTATTATGTAGTTGACATATAATACTTTCATTCTCACGTGTACCCTCACACATAAATAAACACATCCTCATTATGCCAAGATCCTCATTTTCATCAGAGGTTGTTTTTTTACTCATTAAAAAAAAAAAACATTTAAACTAAGAAATCCATTGTACTGAAAAAAAAATGCTTTTATCACTGCTTACAAAAAAATGTGAGAAAACACAAACCACATTTCAAAATGTCAAAATATTTAATGCTTCAGGGTTTTGTTTTTTCTTTAGGATGAAAGCCAGCTGGTTCGTGCTTGCAGACAGAAGAGGAAAAAGTTGCCTAAGAACCACAACTCTTTGAAATGTCTACCTCTTGTTGCTAGGCAACAGATTTTGCCCGAGTGCGGCTTTATTACCCCCAGTGTTTTAGAACTTATTGGAAACCTGAGTTTGTAAACTTATAATATAGTACTTAGAGGCTTCGTTTTATGATGCAAAACTTACTATGTGTCTTTTGTCATGGTATCTGTTCGTTCGTTCCCAGTGACTTTCGTCACTGCTCCTTGTTGTCATTGTAGCTCATGGCGGCTGTCAGGAGAGTTTAAGTACATGAGGCTCAAAAGTGAAGAAGAGGTGACCATCTTCCCTCTGGTCAGACTCATCCTCACATTCATCACATCCTCTCCTATTTCTATTACCCTTCACTCCATTATCCTTCACACTTTCTGTCCAACTGTCCAACATTTCTGTTCGATTAGTAGCCAGCTTGTGATGAATGACTAAAAATGTATCAACTTTTATGTTCAGCAAATTTTTCCTGTCACTAAGATTTATTCGGTCATTAGCATTTTCCATATATACACATACTGTATTTGTATAATAATTTTTTTTTTTGCTAAAATAGATTTTTCACGAGTTCACATCAATTAAACAGAGTAAAGATTATGCGTATTTGGCGTGCTGTCCGGAGGGAGGGCTCCGAGCTCGGAATTTTTGCCCGAACCCAGAGTACCTTTTCACGCACAACCATTTCTAGGGTTTACAAAGAATGGTGTGAAAAGGGAAAAACATCCAGTATGCGGCTGTCCTGTGGGTGAAAATGCCTTGTTGATGCTAGAGGTCAGAGGTGTAAGACTGGAAAAACTGGAAGGACTTTGAGAGAGGCCCACTCTCTGAGAAAACAAAGGAAATTAACATTTGAACTCCCCCTCATGCACTATTGAAACGAAGGTCTCACCTCCCTCATCCTGATCTACATTTCTCTCCCCCATTCTTCATCCTGGCAGAGGTCTCCCAAACTCACACAAGAATCTAAATGGTTTAATGTGAAGGATTATCATCGAGTTTTATACATGTTTGGTATTATTTGAAATGTCTCGGTGCGACTGGTACAAATGTCTCATTCCCAAAGAAGTAAACCAAAAAAAAAAAAAAGGTAATAAAGTTCTTAAGAAGTTTAGAAATATCTTCCAGGCTGGAGGGTGTGTCTTTGAGTTAACACCTTATGACCATTTCACTAAATGCTAATTTTCCACTGCTAGCAAATGGTGACATACAGGTAAATTTCCACTGTGGATTATGTTTAGATTTGAAATGAGGTCTGGGTATATAAATGAAACGCAACGAGAGCTCGGGGCTCCTTTCTGTATCTCAGATCAGCCCGTGAATGCTGAGGGACCCCGAGACTAAGCATTCATGTATGTCTTTGTCGGGTAAACATTTTTCCTCTTTGTTCTAGAACATTTGATGTTTTGCATTGACTATGAAATTGTAATGATACATTTACCTGACATATTAAATTGTGATATTCTAATTGGCTTCGACATTATTTCCATTCAAGAGTTTAAAAGAATAGTAAAACATTCGGTCACATGTAATGATACACGGATATCATTAAAACCCTTTTCATTTATGGAGTCAGATGAAATAACGAGTCAATACATATGAGAAATGTATTGCATTTAACCAAAAATCCCTTTGCCTTGAGAAAAGACGGAACACGCGTGCGTGAGACCTTCACCGCTAATTCGAATACCGCCATTGGATCGAATTAGATGGCCTTACAAAAAGGAGAATGGGCCGACTGATTCAAGCTGATAGAAGAGCAACTTTGACTGAAATAACCACTCGTTACAACCGAGGTATGCAGCAAAGCATTTGTGAAGCCACGACACGCACAACCTTGAGGCGGATGGGCTACAACAGCAGAAGACCCCACCGGGTACCACTCATCTCCACTACAAATAGGAAAAAGAGGCTACAATTTGCAAGAGCTCAACAAAATTGGACAGTTGAAGACTGGAAAAATTTTACCTGGTCTGATGAGTCTCGATTTCTGTTGAGACATTCAGATGATAGAGTCAGAATTTGGCGTAAACATAATGAGAACATGGATCCATCATGCCTTGTTACCACTGTGCAGGCTGGTGGTGGTGGTGTAATGGTGTAGGGGATGTTTTCTTGGCACACTTTAGGCCCCTTAGTACCAATTGGGCATCGTTTAAATGCCACAGCCTACCTGAGCATTGTTTCTGACCATGTCCATCCCTTTATGGCCACCATTTACCCATCATCTGATGGCTACTTCCAGCAGAATAATGCACCATGTCACAAAGTTCGAATCATTTCAAATTGGTTTCTTGAACATGACAATGAGTTCACTGTACTAAAATGGCCCCCACAGTCACCATATCTCAACCCAATAGAGCATCTTTGGGATGTGGTGGAACGGGAGCTTCGTGCCCTGGATGTGCATCCCAAATCTCCATCAACTGCAAGATGCTATCCTATCAATATGGGCCAACATTTCTAAAGAATGCTTTCAGCACCTTGTTGAATCAATGCCACGTAGAATTAAGGCAATTCTGAAGGCGAAAGGGAGTCAAACACAGTATTAGTATGGTGTTCCTAATAATCCTTTAGGTGAGTGTATATACACCGCTTGTATACTTGTATATACACCGCAACTCGTTGATTGGGTTGATTAACAGAGTGTGCTCCACTCGTCTCTAATTAGGTTTGATTATCTGAATGTGCTCCACATGTGTTTAATTAGGTTTAATTATCTGAACGTGCTCCTCCCGAACTTTGTTAATAAAACATCATTTCACGAGTTCACACTTAAATCAATTAAACAGAGTAAAGATTATGCGTATTTGGAGTTTTGAGAATATGCCTGGTCGCTTGACCAGGAGGGCCTGCCTGCTCACAAACAGGGAGCATTCGTAATTTGGAACAAACAGTCGGTAGGGCTCGCACCGTTTCTTGACAGGAGCAGCTCAAAGTCTCAGACAGGCAAGCTCTACTGGCCGATGAAGGAGGAACAGCGTGATTAATTCCACCTGACCAGGAGGGCCCTATTGGCTGACGAATGAGGAGCAGCAAGATTTGGGAATGAAGGGTGAGCTCTGCCGACCGATGGGCGGGGAGCAGCGAGATCTAAGATGGCCGACCGAGAGGGCCCATGTAGCTTCCGACGGGAGCAGCTCACAGCGTCGGGCTGGTGGGCCCTACCGGCCGATGGCGGAGTGACAAATTTTGGAAGCCCGGCCGGGAGATTTCTTGCTGTGTCCGCTGGGAAATCAATACCTGCTGGATGGGAAAGAGGAAACATAGATGAATGCTACGTCCGCTGAGAGACCAAAGCTCCCTGGACGGAGAAGGAAAAAACAGATGCATGCTATGTCCGCTGGGAGACCAATGCTCGCTGGACAGAGAAAGAGGAAACATAGATGCATGCAGCGTCCGCTGGGAGACCGATGCTCGCTGGACAGAGAAAGAGGAAATCAATGCATGCTACGTCCGCTAGGAGACCAATGCTCGCTGGTCAGAGAAAGAGGCATCAAGTAGGAGTTTTAACAGGAATATTAATTCTGAATAGTGAGGTACTGGAGAGGAGACATCACTGCTGCGGCAGTGGAGAAAATTAGCCAGAGAAACAGAGCTCCTGCGGGAGAAGAGGAGACATATCTGCTGCGGCAGTGAAGAAAATTAGCCAGAGAAACCGAGCTCCTGCGGGAGCAGAGGAGTCATCACTGCTGCGGCACTGGAGAAAATAGCCAGAGAAACAGAGCTTCTGCGGGAGCAGAGGAGACATCACTGCTACGGCAGTGGAGAAAATTAGCCAGAGAAACAGAGCTTCTGCGGGAGCAGAGGAGACATCACTGCTATGGCAGTGGAGAAAATTAGCCAGAGAAACAGAGCTCCTGCGGGAGCAGAGGAGACATCACTGCTATGGCAGTGGAGAAAATTAGCCAGAGAAACAGAGCTCCTGCGGGAGCAGAGGAGACATCACTGCTGTAGCAGTGGAGAAACTTACCTGGAGAAAAATGAGCTCCTGTGGAAGCAGAAGAGACATCACTGCTGCGGCAGTGGAGAAACTTACCTGGACAAATTGAGTTGCTGTGGTGTGAGGCTGAGCGAAGGGAGGAGTAGATTGGGGCCTGGCGGGCCAATGCTCGTCTTCTTGCGCGTTAATCAAAGATGCAAGGAAGAGGAGGTGAGAGATTAAATCCTTGCAGGATTATGCGCATCTGAAGTTTAAGTGGCCGAGCAAAGATAGCAGTTTGCGTTTAGAACAGTTTAGACTGTCTGGGAAGGTGGACGAGATGAGAAATATCCTATCGATTTTTTTCTTGTAAAGTGCAAATGGACGAGGCTGAACCCATGGTTTTAACCAGTGCAATTGGAATCCCGAGCTCAGCAGAAACTGTGCAGGGCTGAGAGATCGATTATTAAACGTTTGAAAATGTTCTTATTTTCTCAGTTTATTTAGTTTATTTTCATCATTTCTATTTTCTCAATTTATTTAGTTTATTTTCATCATTTCTATGGGTCACATTCCCTGCCGATTTGTTCGTTCTGAATCAGAAAAAACAATAGTGAAGCTGTGGGTTTAAATGATCTAATTCAAAAATAAAAATACATTTATGCTATAACTTTAAATTTCAAAGCGATTTTTGTAAATAAATTGCAGGACAGTGTTAACGAAAGGTTCTTAATGATTCTGTGTGCAATCTGCACGTAATGTGCGACCAGGACCGGCGCGTCCATATAGGCGAACTAGGCAATAGCTGGTTTTCACATGACGTCACGTCACTGCGTTGCCATGGTGATACATACAGATGGAATATATTTAGGAATCACTATAACAAACTCAAAATGCCTATGTTTTGCGTCGTTTATGGTTGCTCAAATCGATCAAACCACGAGGAGTTTTTATCGTGTGCCAAAATTTGTTGTTCATAAGGGGGGAAAATACAAGAAATTGACAGAAAAACATCGTAGAAATTGCCTTGCAAACCTACGTCTGCGGTCGGGAGGAGCCGAATGGGAAAATGCCCGTGTGTGTCAGTGATCACTTCGTCAAAGCTGAGTTAATACAGCTTATGTGTCTGTTTGTGCAACGTACCAGTCTTTGAACTTTGTAAAGTCAAAGTATGTCTGTGAGACGAGGTAGTTGCTGATATCTACCGCCTCAATGGCAGGCAAATCTTTCAATTCAGTTGAAAATCGGTCCTCTTCATAACGTAAGGATCACGTCCAACATATGTTTAGATTTTTTGTTTATATATTTAGCATGTAATAGCGTCTAAAGTAGTACAGTACGGACTTTCCTCCATCTCGTCCATTGCGTTCTTCACTTCCTGCCCTCCATCTGAATTTCACGCGTCAACACAGTCACGTGACTGCAAACAACCTATTGCCTAGAGCGGCACTTTTGTAAGGGCGGCAAAATGTGTGCCAACCGGGAATGAACAATTTACAAAATAGGTTATTTATATGATTTACTGAGCTGCCGCCGCCCACGCAGCGCCGGCACGCCCCTGCTCTCACGAGTCATGACTGGGTGATGGGAAGTTCGGATCATTTTACTGACTCTCTTGAGTCATTCGAGTCATTTCGTTTATTTAAGTGGCTTTAAATGTTATACTTTTTAACAGCCAAATTCCCCGATCACATCCACCTACGCAATGTTGATCATATTCTGAATTAAGAAATCATAATGCAGTAAAAAATTATTTATAGGGAACATAAATAATTACTTTACCTTCCGAGTCTTACGTTCATTTGGGTGATCCGTTCAGTGCGTCACGTGACATACGATCGTTCATTAATCACCGATCAGGGACTAATGCAGGATGTCGAAACAAACTAAATTATCTGTTTATATAATTTTATTATCATTTTAGTATAAAAAGAGACGACTTATAAAGGAGAAAGCACACCAACAACAGAATCGAAAGAGAGGATGCAGTTAAGACCTTTGCTGCGATGAAGGCCTGCCGTGCGCGCTTCTGAACCTGCTGATGATATATTAGAGTGTTGAAGTCATGATGTCACTTTGTAGGACAACTCGGAAGTTAGCGGCGCATGGGTTCCCTCGATCGAAAAGCTATGCATTTTCCCCATAGACTTTTGGAAAATTGCAAAAAATAAGATCTGTGTTCAACAAAGAGTTGACCCTTACACGTTTTGTCTATCAAGATAATCTTTACAAGTTAATCCAAAATTTATACAATTTGAAGCCTATATAAAGTTTTAAAAACCACAAGCAGACACAATAAAGTTTAAAAAACCACAAGCAGGTTATAACTGGTGTGTTTTATGTCATAGATCAAAACGTGAAAATATTTAGAGGCTTTGTTAACCACAGACCTTATTTCAGGCGATTTAGCAAAAACCCATTCAAAAAACCCATAGACTTTAGGGCGAGGGAGCCGGAAGTTCTAAAATGCTAACTCACTTCCGCGTTTTGGCCTACAAAGTGACGTCATAACTTAGGCAATCTATGTGCTTGCGGACATTTCATTTGTGTGTGTTTTACGCACATAAGAAAGTGGTGTAAAGAGATTCGCAACAGTAATTTGAGGAGGTGAAATGTCATTATATGGAAAAGTCATGTCATGACTGCTTAAAGAAAAATGCCAGCAGGCATTTGCCTCCTGCATGAACTTTAATATTGTTGACATTTTGGGCACACTCGCGTTGCGCACTATTTGCGTTATATGTAGGCCTATGGCTTATTGGTCTTTGTGTGTTGTTGCTGGTTTTGCATTATATGTAGGCATATGGCATATTGGTCTTTGTGTGTTGTTGCTGGTTTTGTGTTACATGTATATGGCATATTGGTCTTTGTGTGTTGTTGCTGGTATACGTTGCACGTTGGGGCGGCACAAATTTTTTTTTCACCTAGAGCGGCAGAAGTGCACTCGCCGGTCCTGTGTGCGACCTACTCTTTACGTGTGAGTTTACGCCACAAGGAAGCATCGTGTTGATGAACGGCAAATCATTTATACAGAAACTATTTAAAACGCGTGTTCCCCCGATCAAAAATTAGTATCCAGATAGCATAACTTGCTCGCGATTCAACAACTGAAGCCATGCGAAGTTCAATCAGGGACAGAAAACGAAAAGGTTTTGAGCGGAGCACTCACGGAGTTGACCCGGCAGACGGTGGCAAGGGCCCGTTTGTTTGGCCTGACGCCCATGAGATAATACCAGAGGATTGCGGCAAAGATTCCCAATTCTGAAGGACGAAAGATTCTTCATCGAATGGGAAGAGCTCGATTCGGACATGTTAGGAAAGGTACTGCGGGGCCAGTGTTGCCAGATTGGAAATATTCCAATTATCATACCAGTAGTTCAAAATTACCGTATTTGGAAGAAAATTATCGTACACGGTTTTGTTGGGGGGTGTGGGGGGATGGTGGGGGTGTTGACGTGCGGGCCGGGCGACACCGTGTGGTGCCTGTGTGTGTGTGTGCATGTGTGTGTGTATACGAGCTTGCGTGCAGGCAGGCGAGCCTGCGAAATGATTCTGGGTCAGAGAGAGAAGCGATAGGATGTGTGTTTGGACAAACGACTGAAAACTGAAATTATCGTACATTATGGGATTTTTTTCATTATTGATCGTACATCGTACAGAGGTCAAAATGATCGTACTCCCTACTATATCTTGAATTATCGTACATCTGGCAACACGGCCAAATGTTGTTAAACTGTCAATGAACGGAGGTAAGTTTCTTCTTCCTCGGTTTTTTAGGGCAGCTGGCATCCAAAATGTTGCATTACTGCCATCTGCAGTTTATTATCTTGACACTTCATACTTATATTCGTCTTTCCAGTCCAGTCCACTTTAGAAAATACAATACATATTTCTTTTCTTGTTCACTCTTCCCATATTCTAATATATTTTTAACATTATATTTTCCTATACCAATTTCTTGTAAATGATGTTTCAACTCTTGCCTTTCTTGTGTAAATTTCCTGCATTACATAAAAATGTGACTGACTGTTTCCTCTTCTTGACATTCATCACATTGACCTGTGGGGTGTTTTCCTAAAATACAAAGAGTTCCATTTAACTTACTATGCCCAATCCTAAGTCTTGTTAATACAACTTGCTATTTCCTTCTATTTGAAATCTCTCTTATAATACCTACTTTATTTTGAATCATGTATAGATGTCTTCCTTTGCTTTCATGATCCCATTGATATTGCCATATTTCCATTACCTTTTTCCACATAAGACTCTTACCTTCTGATTTTGACAATTTAATTTCAATGTCAACATGCTCTTTTTTTGTTGCCTTTTTTTGGCAATCTATCAACATATATATATATATATATATAATATTTTCCCCTTGTCTATACCCTTGAATTTATCAACAAGATTTCATATAATATTTCTTGATGACTAGTAGCTTTTCCAGTCTTCATTCTCATAAGAGCTGATACAGAGTCACTACATATTAAAATGTTGCTATCCCTGGATTGCTCAACCCATTCTAATGCAATACCTATAGCACATCATACAACAGCATAAACATTTAGATTGTCAGAAGTTCTTTTACTAATGCTCATCTCATACTTAGGGATGTATACCGCAGACCCTGTTGCATCTGATTGTAGGTCCTTTGACCCATCTGTAAAAATCTAAATACTGTCTTTATACTTGTTGTTCTTATATTTATAATATGCATTGGTTATATCTATATTTCTGTTACATCCTTTAATTGATAAAAGCTCTAGATCAACGTTCGGAATTTCCAAAGTCCATACTGGTTTAATAGGCCATACATAACACAGTATTAGCAAATCTTTTACTATACACTTCCATTTCTTTTGCAATTAAATCACCTGTCCAGCCAGAACTTTCTTTCTGTTTTCTCTCCTTTTCCCAGCACTTCTGTAACACCTTTTTTTTTCACCCTCTAAGATTTATCCAATAATTTGCTGACAGTTGTTTCCGTCGAAGCCACAGTGGCATTTCACCTCCCTCAACCTGAAGTGCACATACTGGAGAAGTTTTGATTGCGCCCAAGCATATTCTTAAAGCACACAATTGCACGATGTCCAATTCAGCTAATGTTGTCTTTGCTGCTGACCCATATGCAACACTCCCATAATCTAACTTAGACCGTAAGCAATATAGATATATTTTAAAGCTGAAACACTTGCTCCCCATTCCAACCCTGCAAGACACCTCATCACATTTAGCACTTTTTTACATTTATTAACTGTGTACTTTATATTTTCTCTCCATGTTAGTTTTGTGTCAAAATATAATCCCAAGAAACGAAAAAATTCTACTTTCTCTAATATACTTCCATACATTTTCAACTTAATTTCCTTATCCTTCTTTTTATTTGAAAAAGAGAATTTAAATCCCCATTTTATTCCCCAATTTTTAACTTGATCAATTCCTTCCTGCATCTTCTTCAAAATATACACAACATTTCTACCTTTCTTCCATACAGCACCATCATCTGTGAATAAAGACCTCCCTATATCCCCTGGAAGTTTTAAATAAATATCATTAATCATAATGGAAAATAAAGTTGGACAACATATATTGATATATACAACATATTGCTTTGATAAATCTACCCCAATTTTCACCTGTATATTCCTTTTATTTAAGAAATCCATAATCCAATTAAACATTTTCCCTACAACTCCCATTAAATGTAATTTGACTAAGAGACCCTCTTTCCACAGCATATCGTATGCTTTCTCCACATCAAAAAAACTGGTACCACAATTTCTTTATTTACTTGTGCTTTCCTTATTTCCTCCTCCAAGCTTATCGGATCCATTGTATTTCTTCCTTTTCAAAAACCACTTTGACATAAAGCCATTTTATTTCTACTCTCTAAAAAATATATTAGTCTTTCATTTATCATGCGTTCCATTATCTTGCATATATGCGATGTTAATGCAATTGGTCTGTAATTACCAGGATTACTTGGATCTTTTCCAGGCTTCCTTATTGGAATAATTACTGCCTCCTTCCAGCTTTGTGGAAGCCTTCCTTTCTCTCACACCTTGTTATATAAATTCAATAATTTCCCCAGCCCCTCTATACTTAGATGTTTTAACATACTGTAACAAACTTCATCTTTTCCTGGAGCCGTTTTCCCTGACCTATCCAGTGCTCTCTGCAACTCTCCCATGTTAAAAGAAGCATCTTGTTCCTCATCCCCATAATGTTTCCTGCATATCACATCCTTATACTGTGTTTTTGTTATTTCTATTGCTATTCTTCCCTCCTCTGTCAAGTTACTAGAACTGTTTATACTAACAAATCCTTTTGCCATCATCTCTACCTTTTCCTTATTCGTTATCGCATTCTCGTTTCCAGTCAAAACTGGATAATCCCCCCCCCCCCCCCACACCTACATTTTTTAATCATTCACCATATTTCATCTATTTCAGTTGTATTTCCTATTGTGTCACAATAAGACTTCCAGAATGTTCTTTTTGTCTGTCTGATTGTCCTCCTTACTATTGCTTGAGCTTGTTTATACTGAATCAAATGATGATAATTGTGTGTTCTTTTAACTAGCCTAAACGCTTTGTTTCTATTTTTCACTGCTTCTTTACATTTTTTATCCCACCATGGCACTGCTTTCTTTTTACGTCTTCCTTTACTCCTGGGAATGGATTCTGCTGCTGCTGATATTATGCCTTGCTTAATTTGATTGTCTAATACTTCAACACTCAATTTATTACTTTCCTCCTGGAATTTTCCCCAATCCGCTTTCTCAAAAATCCATTTTCCACTTGCTTCCCCAATACTCAATACTACCTCTATATTTATTTTACACCACACTGGATAATGATCCATTACCTACCTATTGTGCCATCTTTATACACTGTCCAATCACATCTTGCTGCAATTCTATTTGAAACTAATGTGAGATCTAATACTGATTCTTTTCCAGTGTTAACATCAATTCTTGTACATACACCATTGTTTAAGCACACGAAATTCTTCTCATCTAGCATTTCTTCTATTATTTGACCATTATAATCAGTTTTGTTCACTCCCCCACAATGTGTTATGCCCATTAAAAACCCCACACCATATAATATTATTACAATTTTGTCCCTCTAACTCTTCTAGCTTATTTTTCTCTAGTCTTTTACAAGGATTATAATAATTAAAAATCACCAACTCTCTCTTTCCAGCCCAAACTTTCACTACTACATACTCTTGTTCATTTCCCAATCCTAGATTTTATACGGTATTCCTTGCTTTATAAATGTGGCACAACCTCCTCCTCCCCCCTCCCTTCTATCATAACTTACCGCCACATAGTCATATAAAACAAAATCAAATTTAGGTTTTAACCAAGTTTCTTGAATGCACACTATCTGTGGTTTTTCTACCCTACTACCAACAAATTGCTTAAAATCCTGCCCATTAGCTAAGAGACTTCTCGCATCTAAGAGACTTCTCGACTTCTTTCCATCCATGCTTTCCTCTTCCCTTGCTGAACATTCATTTCCTCTTGTCCTTTATTCACTCTTACCTCTATATTCTGGTTCCCTTTCAGTCGATAACGTCAGACGTAGTCGACGGTCGACTGAATGGGGATCTCGCTAGAGAGCCTATCCTCTTCGATTACTATTGAACGAGCCAATGTAATTGGTGTGCGTGATTTGCATCACACACTCCGCCCCATCAGCGCGGGTATAAATACGTAAGTGGATGCACGCACTAGTTGCCTTTCGCTTCGGAGCCGATCGTTTGATGTCTCTGAGAGTGCTGTTGTCTACAACGAGCGAGTGTGTCGGTGTTCTTCAGGAAGACTCTCCCAGTGCTGGTGTTCTACAGCGCGAGTGCAGCGGTGATCGCGAGCTTTGAGCTCTCAACTGCTGTTTTAACAGCAACAAATTTCTGAATGTTTGTGTGTGTTGATGGCTGGTTAGAGGGCGGAAAAGTGAGTGCTTCACTGTTTCAGTTCTCTGTTCAGTGTTGCCGCGGTCATTCCCCTGTGTGCTCCGGCACTGGTGACGGTCCTATTTTCTGAAAGAGCAACATGGGTGCGTTTGCGTCTTTTTCAAGATGTCATTCCGCCTGTGCGTTTCTGGGTGTGGTCGTTCCCTGTCTCTCTCTGATGGTCACAACTGTTGTGTCACGTGTTTGGGCTTACAGCACGCTGAGACAGCTTTTGTGGACAGCTCCTGTTTTCACTGTGGGAACATGACTGTCGCAATGTTGAGGGCGAGACTCGAATTCGTTAAACACGGAGAGCGAGTCCCCATTACCATGCCCCACCCTGCACGGGTGCTGTGTGGGATGGGTGACCGGAGGATAGTGTTGGATGTCCCACCCGGTAACCCTTCCCTGTGGGCTCCTCACTCCTCCCTTCCACTGCAACCACTGGAGCCTCCTGTGTTGTCTGCTGGTCCATCTGTAATGGCTGGGCCAGCGGTTTCACTCAGGGCTCCCCTGGAGGACAGGACGTTGATTGCAGCATCGGAGGGTGAGCTGACTTCTAGAGATGATGACTCGGCTGCATTGTCTCCCTCCGGGAGTTCAATGTTGCCCGAGCCGGATCCAGAATTATCAGCTATGCTGAAACAGGCCGCCGAGGCTGCCGGGCTCGAGTGGAACCTCCACCTTGTCCCGTTCAGTCTCGGTTGGAATCTGGAGTTTGGTGTATTGGGGCGGGCCGCGCTGGTTCTCAACTCGCCGCCCCAGTGCCTTTCTTTCCCGAAATGCATGGAGAGCTTATCAGGTGGTGAACAGCATCTTTCTCTGCCAGAAACTGCCTGAATAGCTTTTCCCCCTCATTACCCTTGATGGAGGAACGGTGAAGGGTTGCGAAGGGTCCCTCCATTGGAGCGGTGTGTCGACACAGGTGCACCTGTGTCCGGCGGCCACTGCCTTTTGGGGGGATCCTCGTCTCCCCCCTAAGGCCTGTGAGTTTCGTCCGTTCCAACGGGCAGAGCTTACAAAGCCTGTGGGCAAGCCGCTTCCTCTTGCATGCCATGGCGTTGCTGCAGGCTAGGACACCCATGGCATGCACGAGGGTAATCCAGACCGTGTGCTCATAGGTGAGCACCGCACTGCATCCGACCTCACCCTCCGGGGCACAAGTGTCGTAGCGTGCGTGATCGGTCTGGCGATGTCCAACGTGGTGGTCCAGTCAAGTCAAGTCAAGTCAAGTCACCTTTATTTATATAGCGCTTTTTACAATACAGATTGTATCAAAGCAGCTTCACAGTGATAACATGAAAATAATATAACAGAGTTTGTTTCTAAAAGAAAATTGAGTCAACGTCCACCTTAAGCAAGGCAGATCAATAATATTATTGAATATTAAATGTCCCCAACTAAGCAAGCCAAAAGCCAAGGCAACAGTGGCAAGGAACCAAAACTCCATCAGGTGACAGAATGGAGAAAAAAACCTTGGGAGAAACCAGACTCAGTCGGAGGGCCAGTTCTCCTCTGGCCAACGAAGGAACAGTGCATGATTTATGATTCGGGCAGCATTACAAGGCAGATTGGATCGGAACATTTAGAATATTTATCCATTTCCATCTTTTGGAAGTCCAAGTAATCACGCCGGTGTTGAGACGAGTTGTTGAGGATCAGTGCCGTCCACCATAGAGGGTCCATATCGCCGGTGTTGAGTCGTCTTTTCACAGGCTTTGTGATTGGGGTATCTGAAGACTCCGTGAAAGGCTGGATACAAACTGGAGCTGACGAACGCCGTTTTTCTCGGGACTCGCGTCCCGAGATAACAGCAGAAAAGCAAAAAGGGAAAATAATTAGCGTAGCTGCTGTTCATAATGATTTCCATAACACGGGCGTAAATAATAAAAAACATGAAGACAGTGATTCTTGCGTCCCACAGTCACCCCCCTCCGTCCCCCACTCAACTCAGCCCTGCTTACTGACCTCTACATCCCTCCTGCTGCTGAGACCCAACCACAATCTCACAATCTCTCCGCAGCCCAACCATACGCGCCGACCCGTTTGACTAAGGCTGTCGAGCCCCACTGTCGTTAAAGCAGGTTCAGTGGCAACGGTTCCGTATGGCATACCACCTACCGCAAAACACAATATCTACCCAACCACCCGTCATTCACGCAATATACACAGGAACGTAATGACTGTAAATACTATGCAACCTATATTAATAACCTACAGACTCTTCAAGTTTTATAATATTAAATGCATTTGATCTGATTCAGCAGTGGTATAAAAGGTAAGCATTATGTAAATGCTTGGCTAAAGAGATGCATCTTTAATCTAGTTTTAAACTGGGACAGCGAGTCAGAGCCTCGAACAATATCAGGAAGGCTATTCCAGAGTTTTGGAGCTAAATGTGAAAACGCCCTTCCTCCTTTAGTGGACTTAGATATCCTAGGAATGACCAGAAGCCTCGAATTTAGTGATCTTAAAGAACGCGATGGATTGTAGGGCGATAGAAGGTCCATTAAATACACAGGAGCTAAACCATTTAGGGCTTTATAGGTCAGTAATAGTACTTTGTAATTGATACGGAATTTGATAGGTAACCAGTGTAGAGATGATAAAATTGGTGTTATATGATAATATTTTCCTGACCTAGTTAGAACTCTAGCAGCTGCATTTTGCACTAACTGTAGCTTGTTTATTGAGGTTGCAGGACAGCCAGCTAATATAGCATTACAATAATCTAGTCTCGAGGTCATGAATGCATGAACTAACTTTTCTGCATCAGAAACAGACAGCATGTTACGTAGCTTTGTAATGTTTCTAAGGTGGAAAAAGGCTGTTCTTGTAACATATGAAATATGATTTTCGAAAGACAAGTTGCGGTCTAGTATAACACCCAGGTCTTTTACTGTAGTGGATAAAGTAACAGGACATCCTTCTATATTAAAGTTGTATTGTAAGTGAGTTTGTGGGTAGTTTTTTTTGGACCAATAAGTAATACCTCCGTTTTATCTGAATTTTGTAGCAGGAAATTACGCGTCATCCAGCATTTTATATCTTTGAGACACTCTGTCAAATTTGATAAGTTAGTGTTTTTATCTGGCCGTGATGAAATATATAATTGAGTGTCATCAGCATAACAGTGGAAATTAATTCCATGTTTTCTTATAATATTACCAAGTGGGAGCATATATATTGAGAATAGCAGAGGGCATAAAACCGATCCTTGCGGCACTCCATAGTCTACTGACGTTATCTTTGATTTTTCCCCATTTAAACAGACAAAATGATAACGGTCTGATAAGTACGATCTAAACCAGCTTAATGCCTGTCCCTGAACACCAGTGTAGTTTTGTAGTCGATCCAGGAGTATTTTATGATCGATAGTGTCGAACGCAGCGCTAAGATCGAGTAGAACTAGTATTGAGATACAGCCTTGGTGTTGTAATGTCTGTCTGTGTTCCCCCTGTCTTTGTGCTTTTGGTTCAGTCCTGTTCAGTTTTCCCGCTCCTCGTTTGTGTTCATGTATACCACGCCCCCTTGTTATCTTGTTTAGCTTGTTTGGCCTTGTATTTAAGCCCTGTGTTTCAGTCCAGTCTTTGTGAGTTCTTGTTGTTGTACCTTGATGTTGGTGGTTCTGTTCCTGAGTCTTGTGCCCTAGCCAGAGTCTTTATGTAGTTTGAGTTTATTAAATAAAGTGTGCTGCAATTGGATCCTGCTTCCTCCTTGCTTCCACCTCATCGTGACAGAAGAACTCACCGCCAATGGATCCAGCAGTTGTTAGCAACCAGGCCTTAAGGAAATTCCTATCATCTCTGTCTCAAGATGGCCAGCCCTTGGAGAGGTATGTGAGGGACTTTTTGGCGTGTTGTCATCTGGGAGCGCTAAATGACACCCAGCTCGTGGACCTGTTTTGTAGCGGGCTGGATTGGCACATCGCTCAAGTGATGCCGGAGGATCATACTGGCTGGACCCTGAAAGGGTTTGTTGATCTGGCCCTTTCCTTGGGCGGTTCGGCACTTGCAGAGCCTGAGTTTCCCCGCGTCACGCCAGTCAGCGGGTCTGACACCGGATCGGTCTATGGGCGTTCAGGGCTGATGTCCAGCTTGGCAGATTCCCCGCTAAGGTCCGTACGGTCTGCAAGGATCACCGTCCTGCCTGAATCTCGTCCCGTCAAACCAGTTCCAGAGCCCGTCCAGCCAGAGCCCGTCCAGCCAGAGCCCGTCCAGCCAGAGCCCGTCCAGCCAGAGCCCGTCCAGCCAGAGCCCGTCCAGCCAGAGCCCGTCCAGCCAGAGACCGTCCAGCCAGGGACCGTCCAGCCAGGGACCGTCCAGCCAGGGACCGTCCAGCCAGAGACCGTCCAGCCAGAGACCGTCCAGCCAGAGACCGTCCAGCCAGAGACCGTCCAGCCAGAGACCGTCCAGCCAGAGACTGTTCTCGTCACGTCTTCCCAGTCAGAGACTGATCACGCCACGCATGCGCCGCCTGAGCCCTCAGTGACCGCAACACTAGCCATTATGGCCACAGCCATGTGGTGTGTGTGGGCTACGCACACACTTGAGCCGGTGTCCGCTGATCCTGCGCCAGAGCCCGCTGATCCTGCGCCAGAGCCCGCTGATCCTGCGCCAGAGCCCGCTGATCCTGCGCCAGAGCCCGCTGATCCTGCGCCAGAGCCCGCTGATCCTGCGCCAGAGCCCGCTGATCCTGCACCAGAGCCCGCTGATCCTGCGCCAGTCCTGTTCAGCCCAGAGTTTCCTTCACCGCTGGTCCTGCCCAGCCTAAAGCCCTCTTCACCGCTGGTTCTGCCTCTTTCTCCTGAGCCGGTGCCTTCTCCAGGCTACGACCCCGTAGCTACCCCCAAGAATTTTTTGGGGGGGGGCAGTAGGCCACCACCATGGCCACCCGAAGGGTCCTCTCCAGCATGGCCGCCCGAAGGGTCTTCACCGCCGTGGCCGCCCGAAGGGTCTTCACAGCCGTGGCCGCCCGAAGGGTCTTCACAGCCGTGGCCGCCCGAAGGGTCTTCACAGCCGTGGCCGCCCGAAGGGTCTTCACCGCCGTGGCCGCCCGAAGGGTCTTCACCGCCGTGGCCGCCCGAAGGGTCTTCACCGCCGTGGCCACCCGAGGGGTCTTCACCGCCGTGGCCGCCCGAGGGGTCTTCACCGCCGTGGCCGCCCGAGGGGTCTTCACCGCCGTGGCCGCCCGAGGGGTCTTCACCGCCGTGGCCGCCCGAGGGGTCTTCACCGCCGTGGCCGCCCGAGGGGTCATCACCGCCCTGGACGCCCGAGGGTCCGACAGCTCCGCCCTGGACGCCCGAAGGGTCTGCTCCGCCCTGGCAGTCTGTTCGTCCAGCTCCGCCCATGTTCCATGGCCCAGGTCCGCCATCGCAAGACCCCGGTCCCATTCCCTGCACGGACCTGGCCCGCCATCCCTCCCCCGGGACCGCCTCCGCTCCACCACCCTCCCGAACTATGTCTCTAGTTTTGATGGGCGTCGGGAGCCGCCCATAGAGGGGGGGCTATGTTGTAATGTCTGTCTGTGTTCCCCCTGTCTTTGTGCTTTTGGTTCAGTCCTGTTCAGTTTTCCCGCTCCTCGTTTGTGTTCATGTATACCACGCCCCCTTGTTATCTTGTTTAGCTTGTTTGGCCTTGTATTTAAGCCCTGTGTTTCAGTCCAGTCTTTGTGAGTTCTTGTTGTTGTACCTTGATGTTGGTGGTTCTGTTCCTGAGTCTTGTGCCCTAGCCAGAGTCTTTATGTAGTTTGAGTTTATTAAATAAAGTGTGCTGCAATTGGATCCTGCTTCCTCCTTGCTTCCACCTCATCGTGACACTTGGTCAGAAGCTAAGAGCAAATCATTTGTAATTTTAACTAGCGCAGTTTCTGTGCTATGATGCGGTCTGAATCCTGACTGGAATTTTTCATATATTTCATTTTCTTGCAAGAAAGAGCATAATTGAGCGGACACAATTTTTTCTAGTATTTTAGACATAAATGGAAGATTTGAAATGGGTCTTTAATTTGCTAAGTTATTTGGGTCTAATTGCGGTTTCTTAATGAGAGGTTGTATTACTGCCAGCTTGAATATTCTTGGAACATGACCTAAAAATAAAGACGAGTTAATAATATTGAGAAGAGGCTCTTCCACTACAGGTAACACTTCTTTCAGTAGTTTAGTGGGTATTGGATCTAATAAACATGTTGTTGGTTTCGATGCAATGATAAGTTTATTTAGCTCTTCCTGTCCTATAGTTGTAAAGCGGTGTAGTTGTTCCAGAGGGGCGATAATTGAGGCTGAATCATAAGACACCATAAAAGAGTGTACATTTACAATTGTGTTACGGATGCGTTCTATTTTCTCATTAAAGTAGTTCATACAATCATTACTACTATACTGTAACGGAATATTTTGCTCTGGTGATGTCTGTATATTTGTTAGTCTAGCCACGGTGTTAAATAAAAACCTTGGATTATTTTGGTTATTTTCTATTAATTTGTGGAGATGCTCAGCCCTGGCTGCTTTTAGAGCCTTTTTATAACGTGACATACTGTCTGTCAGCGCGATTCTAAAGACCTCTAAATTAGTTTGTTTCCATTTACGCTCTAAGTTACGAGTTTCTCTCTTGATAACATGCGTAGCACTGTTGTACCAAGGTGCTTTAGTTTTCTCTCTAACCTTTTTTTATCTAATTGGTGCAACAATATCTAATGTACTAGAGAAAATGGTGCTCAAACTGCTAGTCATTTCCTCTAGTTCATCTGTTTGTTTGGGTTCACTGAGCAGCTGAGATAGATCAGGAAAGCTTTTTGAGAATCTATCTATAGTGGTTGGAACGATTGTTCTGCCTGGTCTATAACGTGGCGCAACATGACAAATTTCAGCAGTACGTATTATACATGTTACCATGTGATGATCAGTGAGATCGTCACTTTGCGGTATAATATCTATATCAGTTGGATTGGTTCCATATGATATAATTAAGTCTAGTGTATGATTTAGACGATGAGTGGGACCACTGACGTTTTGCTTGACCCCAAAAGAGTAGTGCCTTCGTTGGCTCAGCCTGGTTGGTATGGCGGATGCGGACAAGGTTCGGTTCATCCAACAGTTCTCTGCCGCTCAAGCGCAGACGGAGGTCATCCGGCACATCCTGCCCCGGTGGCCAGCTGCTGCCTCCACCCGCTGCCGGTGGCAGCTCCTCTGCCTGCTCGTCGCCGTGGGCGTTCCCCGGCCGCCGCTCCTGCTGGGCCTCCGCAGCAGCCTCCACCCAGGCCTCAGCATGGAGCCGGCCGCAGTAGAGACGCCCAGCCCGCTCCAGGCGCTGCCAAGCCAGGTGGCAAGCGACAGCGAAAGCATTCCGGAGCGGGCCGCCCAGGAATGGATGAGATGCTCTTGGAGTGGCACGATCACTCCCTCCCCCCGGGTGAGGGCCGGGTGGAGCCTTTTGTTTGTGTGTGTGTCTGTTCCGCCGGTGGCTCCCTAAAAAAAAAAAAAAAAAAAAGCGGAGCAAGCGGTACCCACATTTCAAAGAGAGAGCAATTTCATCTGTTCCTGGGTCCCAAGAGGACCAGTCTGGCGGGTGTGACCCTGTATAGCCTTACACCCCTCAGCTCCCCCTTGGTCGCCAGCAGGCAGCTTGGTGCGTTCGAGTACCCGGTTATCCGCCTTCTCACGCGGCCCCTGCCGCTAGTGGAGACTAGTAAGTGTTGCACAGCACACTAACACCACTCTCTCTACTTTGCTGCCCCACCTCAGGCTCGGCTATCCCGCTCAAGTCAGTGATAATCATCACATTAGGTGTTGAGCAGACGTGCTCCTGAAAATTCAGTGATATTCATCACACCGAGTGTTGAGCAGTGCTCCTGACTTGTGCGTGCTTATCTTATCCTGCTGGCGAAGGATTTGATATAGCCGCTCCTCCAGCCGGTACGAAGGCCAGTTGTAAACTCGTTCTTCGTGCTACTAGGTGGTGGGTCGTGACCATCTTGACACACGATCGGTCTGCAGCTCCGACCTGAAAGACATGTGCTTCAGATCTCTACCTTCCGCACCGCAGGCCATCCTGTGTGTTGCGTGTAAGGGTGGAGTATCAGTACAGTGTCATTCCCCTCGAGAGCTTCAGAGCCCTTTGGTCTTCAGGTCAACTGGAAGAGAGTAATCTCACCCACGGGCTGAGTATCTCTTTTTCAGTTTTGGAGATGGACTCGGTCTAACACGTCTCTCCAATGAGAATGTGTTCAGCTGGTGTTTGAAGTGAGAAAGGGTCCCACTGAAAGAACTTATATGGGGTATATTGTAGTTGCAGCCTTTGGCTTCCTCCATATGTGACCGCTTCAGCGCTAGCTTCATGATCGAGTCCCGAGGTGATCGTGGCAGAGCAGCTCACCCTGTGTGACTATAGTTCATCCCGGTCTGCTGCCAAACCCTCTTCAACAGAGGGGCCATGTACAAAGGGCGTGTTTTAACGGGGGCCGGGGCGACCTTCGACCAGGGGCCCACAGAAATGCGTTTAACCCCAGTGAGCCTTCTAAAAGCGACGGCGACTCATGGTCGCCTTGCGCCTGCTCAAGTCAGTGAATTCATCACACTTCATGTTGAGCAGAAATGCTCCTGAAACTCAGTGAAGTTCATCGCACTCAGGTGTTGAGCAGAAATGCTCCTGTAGCTCAGTGAGTTCATCACACTCAGGTGTTGAGCAGAAATGCTCCTGTAGCTTTGTGAATTCATCACATGCAGTGCTGAGCAGAAATGCTCCTGTTGCTCAGTGAAGTTCTTCGCACTCAAGTGTTGAGCAGAAATGCTCCTGAAGCTCAGTGAGTTTATCACACTCAGGTGTTGAGCAGGAATGCTCCTGAAGCTCAGTGAACTTATCACACTCAAGTGCTGAGCAGAAAATGCTCCTGAAGCCCAGTGATCTTTACATGTTGTGTTGAGCAATGCTCCTGTCTTTTTGCGCCCGTCGCTTGCACCTACGTGCCAAGTCAGGAGAGGAACAGGTCTTCATAGTTGCCCCTTATTGGAACCCAACTAGACCTGGTTCCCATCGACAGCCTTCCTGACTTCCCCTGAAAACTCTTTCAGGGACGGGGCACGATGGCACGCGCGTTCTTCCCCCGGAGATTCCGGGCGGTCTTACATCTGAACGCGGAGGTTCAGGTGGCTATCACAGGCATGTGATAGTTACCATCACTTCTGCGAGCACCCCCTAGAAATGGGTAGCGTGCTTACGCCTTTAGAAGTGGAACCTAGTCGTTGAGTGCGTCTTCTCTCCAGAGGAGATCCTGAAAGCTTTTCGATCACTTCAGTGCTCTCTTTCCTGCAAAATGGCTTGGAGTAGGCTGTTTTCCTTCACCCTCAAAATGATGTTGCCTCGGTGTTTAAACGACGCTCATCGTGTTGCAGAAGTGTGCAGAAGCACGTTCTGATGGTCAGGTTCCTGAGGAGCAAGGTCTTGTAAATCCTTGCGTCCCTCTTTATCCTCTTGGGCCTTGTCCCTGGTGCGATGCACTGCAGAGACCACCCCTGAGCCACTGCAGGCAGTGAGTTAAAAATTCTGTTATATCAGTTCTCCTGCTCGCGTGGTCTCTACTAGAGGGTAGGGACTTGCTCGCTTTCAGTCAACGTATTGTGCCTGGAGTCTGGGCCGGCTAACTCTCACAAGCTGAGACCCCGGCTCGGATTGTGCCCAGGGTTCCTACCTCTCCCGTAATAGGAGCAGGTGGTGAGCCTGCAAGCGCTGCCCTGGAGGAGGCAGATCCAGCCCTGGCTTCTCTGTCCGTTCGCTTGGAAGTGTACGAAACGCAAGCCATAGACCTCAGACCAGCTCTACAAATATCTGTTGGAATTCAGCCGAGAGGGAAGGCTGTTTCCATGCAAAGTCGCACTAGTGCTTGCCTTCATTTCGGTAAAAATCCGAGATGCAACATGTCCACTTAGGTGTTGAGCTCCTCTATGATGAGTGTAAAGTGCTCCGCCTGGGCGTTGACGATATGCTTTGCTAAAACAGATTCTAGAGTTGGGGGCTGGACGACACCTAGTTGAACCGCTGCTTCCCATGGGCTCCCTTCTCATGAAGCCAGTTTCACCCGTGAGCCCCGTTCAAGAGTCGGCTTGCTGCGCCATTCCCCTCCTATGGACTGGATACGTGCGCCTTTCTACTCCAGTTGAGTTCCCTTAAAATTGAACCCTGTTGAGTTCCTCCACACCCCTCCGACGTCGGACGTGTGGAACGTCTGGTGTTAGGCCTACCACTCGTAAGCAGTGTGGAACCTGTGATAGGCTGGGTCCATATGTGGCGGTCCCTACGGCGACCCCATATGTGTATTCTTCCACGATACGGCTCCCTGCGGTGAGCCCGTGTCTTCCCTCGGCAGAGTCTCTCTGCCGTCACTGTCCAATGTGTCTCCCCCCGTCTTAGGCTGGAGCCACCCTAGTGACATTCCATATGTTAAACTGCCTGCTTTCCGCCCAGTTCATATGTGTATTTTCCACGTTACCTCCCTCTGGGTTGGATATGGCTTCCGCAGCGTCCCTTCCTTCCAATATACGGGGAACGCTTTCCCAGTGGTCCTGTAGGAACAGCAGTGACTTCCCTGGCCTAAGTCCTGTCCTTCCCCGCCTTAAATTTGCGGGGGCATGAGGAGGCTTTGGTTTAGGCACTGGAAGGTGGCAGCGTTAGTGGCGTTTTCAAAGGTTATCCCCATTTAGTCGACCATCGACTACATCTGACTTTATCGACTGAAAGGGAACGTCCTGGTTGCGTATGCAACCCACCGTTCCCTGAAGGAGGGAACGGAGGACGTAGTCCCCTTGCCACTACCGCTGGACCACCGCTGACCCTGGGTTACTCTCGGCTCCTCAGCGAAAAGCAACTAGTGCGTGCATCCACTTCAGTATTTAGTATTCAGTATTCGAAGAGGATAGGCTCTCTAGAGATCCCCATTCAGTCGACCGTCGACTACGTCCTCCGTTCCCTCCTTCAGGGAACGGTGGGTTGCATACGCAACCAGGACGTTCCTCTGTCCACTCATCTTAACTGCTTCAGTATATGACACCTTCTCTTTTAGTCGTATCTTCTGTAGTACTTCTACCTCTTTTTTAAGTGCTTCACATCCCCAGTATGCTACACTATGGTTTCCTCCACAGTTACAACACTTAGGTTGGGTTCCCTCACCACACATCCCATAATCAAGTTCACCTCCGCATCTAGCACATCTTCTTTTCCCTTTGCACATTTTAGCTGTATGCCCAAACTCCTGACAGTTGTAGCATCTCATTGATTTCGGTACATATTCTCTCACGTTGTATTTTACATATCCAAAATATATCCTCTTTAGGTAATTCTTTCTCCTCAAATTCAATCAGTTTTGACTCTGTCTCCTTTTTCTCTATTCCTCTGGTAAGTCTTTTTAAAATTTTACTGTGAAATTAACCACTCTCATGTTTTCCATTATCTCTTTATTATTGACATTAATGGGAATCCCATAAATCACTCCTTTGCATCCATTAAATCTCTTTTCTCCAATTTTTGCAACTTTCCAACATATGTCATCTTTTTAGCTTTGTCTAACTGTATGTCATTTTCACACCCAATAAGCAAATTTCCATCTCCTAGAATCCTTGCATATTTCACTTCCCCAATCTGATTCTTGATGATTTTTGTTAATTTAATCGGGTCAATTTTCTTAACTCCGCCTTCTCCCTCAAATCTAACAACTACATTCAATATTCCTTCCTTTACTGTTTTTCCCACCTTTCCGCTTCCATCACTTTCCGAATCTCCAATGCTAGATGCATGTTTTTTCTTTCTTTTCCGACACTTTCCCTTCTGTTCGTTTCCATCACTTTCCCATTCATTTAACCTACTCTAATTTCCCTCACTACAAGCCATGCTAATACTCTCACTGTCAGAGTCATTCGCTGCCATCTACTACGGATTGCAAGGAACTCCGTGAGACCACCGTTCCGGACCTATACAGGCCGTCAGTCGATAATCCTACTGCAAGTTCCTCACACAACCCCTTCTTTAATTATTATTTTAAACTGTATTTACAGTACCTTAACTTCTCAATCCTTAGTCTTTCCTCCTAGTAACTTGTCGCTATGTTTGTCACTGTGTCAGTCAAAAACCCTCTCATGCAGCATTCCACGGAGGTAAGTTTGCTGTATAGGCTATATATACACCGCTTAACTCGTTGATTGGGTTGATTAACAGAGTGTGCTCCCCTCGTGTCTAATTAGGTTTGATTATTTGAATGTGCTCCAAATGTGTTTAATTAGGTTTAATTATCTGAACGTGCTCCGTCCGAACTTTGTTAATAAAACATCATTTAAATATATACAACATGTTTGCATGTCTTCAACCCAAGCACATGCTCAACACTTAACACTTATGGACAGATGAAACAAACAAAAAAGAGCTTCTTGGCAGCAAACACTTAATATTGGTTTGGTTCATACAGTACAGGGATAAAAAAAGTACCCCATGTGTAAAATGAAATACTCTTTTGTAATTTTCTGCCAGAGGTCCTGGACATCTTGTTCAGATACATGGAATCATGGATTCGATCATATACCAACAGATAAAAAATCAAAACCTGACAGCCTGTGCTAGAAATCGTATAATCGGCCATGTTTGGATCTTCCAACAGGACAGTGACCCAAAAACAATCAAAATCAAAACAAAAATGGGTCACTGAGCAAAAAAAAACAAAGCATCTGCAATGGCCATCCCAGTCCCTGACCTGAACCATATGGAAAAGGAGTGGGCTGAATTGAAGAGAAGAATTGCCAACATGGATCTGGGAATCTGAAGGATCTGGAGAGATTCTGTATGGAGGAATGGTCTTTGATCTCTTGTCAGTTGCTCTCCAAACTCATCAGGCATTTTAGGAGAAGACTCAGAGTTGTTATCTTGGGAAATAATTGTTCCCAATGTGTTTTGGAGAAAAACATTTATTTCATAATGTGATTCCCCCCCCACACTTTCGATTCTTTTACTTCACTAAAAGGTTAGATTTTTGCATAAAAAAAAATAAAAAAAATAATATATATATATATATATATATATATATATATATATATATATATATATATATATATATATATATATATATATCAAAAGGATAAACAATGCAGATTACATTTTTTACAGCAATCTTTGATCATATTTATCAAGGGGGCAAATAATTCTGACCAGCACTGTATGGGATAACCTTGTTTCTCTTGAGAGCCCCCTGCTTCACAGCGTAGTATATGCTAAAGCTTGCCCGCACTTTGATGGGATTGGTTACAACATGTTTGTGACGTAGAGAACAGGGGCGATTTTAAACTGCATCTTTGGTAAACTGCAGTTTTAAGGAGAAAATACTCCAGTGTTGACAAATACCAAGTTGACTGATGAATTTGCACATGGTTTGTGTTAAAACATTAAAAACACCACATAGACATATAAACAACATTAAACACTTGATTTTTTACAATAGAGGGCCTTTAAAAAACACACACATGGGCCTATGTAAACTTTTATTTATTTTTATTTTTATTTGAAGGCTTAATAAACTGTTCAATTTCTGACTATTAGTTTCACATGTCAGCCTTTACGGTCCAAACGTAAATGTAAAGTGTGCATAGCTAAACACATTAGAAATGGTCTAAAAGCCCCAAACTCTAAAGTTCATGGGGTCTTCAGTTTGCTAAAAGGATTTTTTTTTTTTCAAATGAAACAGCTCAGAGATCCAGATAAGATACAGAGCAAAAACAACCATAACATGCATTTTTACATTTCAGATGTCATACTACAAAGAAATGTTGTGTCAGAGGTCATGTACTACTATGCCTATCAGAGAGAAAAGATCAATGCACTCAGTGAAGCAAATATGGATGATTTTGATAAAGTGCACTGCAGAACATCTTTGATGTGTCTGAATGTAACAAAGAGACACAATGACAAAAATCATGAAAAAAATGCCTTATAGAGTAAGCCTAAATATGAGCAATATAAAAACTAGAACATCACTTCAGAATTCACAGGATATCCACACTTTCAGTAAAATATTTCATTAAAGTAAAAAACATATTCCTTTCGAATATCACAAGTTTACGGATAACAGACAGTTGGAATATTCAGAATGAAAACAGCACTTTCTGGAATATATTACTTTGCTTGTTATTTTCCCAGAACAGGATTCCCCCTTGATTCCCTATAATGGCAAGAGCATCAGGGCTCACTTACACATCAGAATAAATAAATAAATATATAAATCTGTCAAATGTGTTTACTTGGGATTGTGATATTTTTGTTGCTCCATTTATGGCCGTGTCGCTAAGCTCTTGTGGGAAGTTAAAGAGCTTTCTCTCATGCTGAAAGAAAAAATGAAAGGCTTCTTCCTTTCTAAGAAATGCATTTTTGCTCACTTGTTTGCACCAGCAACTGTGTCATTTTGATGGCATCTTTCGAACAATCTAAATCTAAATAAAAATTTCTTCTTAGCAATTTTCAAGGTGGACACAAAATTAAACTGAATGAAAGAATTAAGATTATATAGAGTATAGTTCGGAATGTGTTTTTAATATTGCAATGTCTAAAAAGTCTAACATAAACAAAGATGGAGAAATAGACATCCAATGAAATAGTCATATATATATATATATATATATATATATATATATATATATATATATATATATATATATATATATATATATATATATATATATGGTACATTCTGTACACAAAAAGTACAGTGCCTTCCCCGCATGAACATACACATGACATAGCAAAGGTCTATAATTGCGTTGCTTTATAATCTGGTACTGTTTTACACTGGGTTGCTCATTTTGTGATTATACTGTTGTAGTAATTTAGAACGAATTAATCACCAATGTTGGAAAAATCCCAACAATAGCAAATGACAGTCTGCACAGCAATGGAGGAGCTTGATAACCACTTCAATGGCCCTCTATTTATCATTCTGAGGGTAAAGTATTGTAACATATATATATATGGAATACTCAATGTTTTTATCAAACCCTGTATTTTACTGTACAATTACTGTATCATAAAATATTTTTGCTCTCACAAATTCAAATGTTAATCTAAAAAAAAAAAACTTCATTGACCACATTGACCATAAAACAAATGAAGGCAATACATTGGCAAAACATTTTTTTCTAATATTGAAGCAATAAATCTAAAAAATATTTGAAAAATCTGTCAGTAAGCACAGTACCTCAATAATAACATGTTATATTCAAGTAGAGGAAATTAATATCATTATCAAGTTAGAAATAGCAAAGAATACTTTACAAAACAATCATTATGCATCAGTGCAGAACTACAGTACATTGATAAAACACTCTAAAAAATGCTGGGTTGTTTCATGTTTGGGTCAAATATGGACAAACACAACTGCTGCTTTTAAGATTTTAATTTAAAAATTTGAATCAATGATTGGGTATGTCCATATTTGATCTAAACATGGGTTGAAACAACCCAGCATTTAGAGTGTACTGATACATTCATATGTTTGTTTGTATATAATGTGGATTAGGTGAGAGTGGCAAAAAAACAAAGCAAAGCAAAAAACTAAACAAAACAAAAATCAAAGCAAAACAAAACAAATCAAAACAAAGCAAATAAAACAGCAAAAAAAAAGAGTTTAAATCAGGGGTAACCAATCCTTCTGGAAAGTTTCTAGCACCCCTAAAGACCTTGAATACCTCGGTCAGGTGTGTTTAATTATGGTTGGAAACAGGACAATGGCCTCCAAAGAGCAGGACTGGGCACCCCTGCCTTAAAATAAACAAACAAAAGCCTTGTTTACACTGACAGCAAGGTTGCCGGGCCACTCTGCTCAACTTTGTCTCATCACCAACAATCGCTGTTACTCGTGTTGTCAGAAATGGCCAATTCCCATTGAAATAGAACCATGTCGGGTCACTTTATTGCTGCAAATTGCTGTCAATTGCTGAAATTCATTATACATTTAAATCCATTGCTGAATTTGTGACCTCTTGGGCTTTGCATTAATTTTCATTTATTCTTTCTTCACAAAAATTCAAACACACAGCAGGAAGAATTCATTTGAGTGATCATAGCTCAGTCTGAACCTCGTACGATTTCTTTTATGTCTTCTGACTCTTACAGTACTTGGTCCCAATGAGCCCTCACTAAAGCAGGACATTGGATGTTTCCAAGTAATGTATCCAGCATCCTTGCTTGAATTTGTATATACAATTTTACAATTATACTGTAAAACAGATCTTGGAAAGTAGTTGCTTTCTTATAGCATAAGTCATGATATCAAACGTTATGTTTACTAACAATCACTCTATTTTTCTTTTAAATGCACACTTTTTTTTAACTAAATCTGAACAGACGTTTTATCAAGACAGTGCATTTTACAGAACACAGACACGAGTGTCACTTAGAAAACTGTACTAGAGATTAAGGCTACTAATTTTCAGTGACATCTTAGACACATCCGTTTGAATAGTCGACATGGCAACCATGTCATATTCATTCTCCCGTGCTGACACAATCTTGCAGAGTCGGAAAGCCCGAAGATCACGCTGGAAGTTACGGTTCAAGAACCCGTAGAACACCGGGTTTATGCAGACTGAGCACATGGCAGTTAGGTGACACAGTGAGAACAGGAGATTGTGGGTACAGTGCATAGCCACTTCATGGTTCCAGTCGATGACAGCATTAAAGACGTTCAACGGGAGCCAGCAAACCGCAAATGCCACCACGATGGAAAAGAGCATGATGTTAATCCGTTTTGTCTCACTGCTACGGTATTTGTTTTCACGTATTCTGTCCATCATGTTATTACGCCGCTGCAGACGAGTGTAGATCTGAGTGGAAGAGAAGATAAAAAATCGTACATTTTTATCTCATATTAGGATGTTAACACTTTTAGCTCTGTGGACAGTTAGTAAATTATTTAATTTATCCAACAGCAATATTTTTCCACCACAGTGTCCTTTCCACCACATATTAAACAATGTATAGTGTTAAACACCATAAAGGCATTGGAAATTATACCTTACATTTTTTTTGCGGGGGAATAAAATGACTCCTTTGTCTTGCTAAAGCTAAAATCAGTTTAGTTAATATATGGCTAAAGCTAGTATTTTATACATTATTTTATTATTATTTAAAAAAATATATATTTTATGCATCCTATAAAAACATAATGTTTGAGTTTCGTAATTTAAAAAAAATGAAGCAAAAAATGTTGCATGAAATATTAAAATGGTTTATGTTAATTTGACTCATTGTTTAAATTATCATAATTTTCACAATTTTTTGACGAATCGTCTCGGTTACTATTGTAACCCTCGTTCCCTGACTGAGGGAACGGGAGACGTAACTTAACGTCGACCTGACAACGTAATCGGGATCCCATGGAAAACGCCACGGTTGCTGCCACATCCAGCGCCCTATGCAAGACTCTCAGACCCCCAACTGGCTGGGGCGGAAGGCCTGCGTAGAGGGAGTTCGAACTGCTGTTACGTTATAACCCACACAGTGGAACTCTTTGGATAACACTGGGAAAGCGTAGCTTTCCAGGGGAGAGGGACGCTGCGGAAGCCACATCCTGCCCGAAGGCAGGTAACATGTGGAGAATACACATATGGACTGGCCGGAGGGGCAGTGCAACATATGGAATGTCACTGGGGTGGCTCCAGCCTGAGAAGGGGGAGGCTACAAAGACAGTGACGGCAGAGCGGACTCTGCCAAGGGAAAGACACGGGCTCACCGCAGGGAGCCGATCAGCCAGCCCGAAGGGTATAAGCATATTCTGGTATGGGTATTCTGCATAAGCATCTTGAACGCAGCCTGTGAAGGGACCGGTTCAGGACACGCAGGTCCAAGATTGGCCGCAACCCACCGCCTTTCTTGGGTACAATGAAGTACGGGGTGTAGAAGCCGGTCTTCATATCGTTTGGAGGGACCGGCTCGATCGCGTCGTTCGCCTTGAGAAGGACCAGCGCTTTCCTTTGAAAGCTCCAATGGCGGCTGTGCTTGTGAGGCGTGAGGGACCCACGGAGATTGCCTTGGCGGGGAAGCCCTCACGGTAATCCTCAGATCACCCTGACCATGCACAGAAGTAGGTCTATTCTGAGGTCCAGAATAGACACTAGATCGGAGCATAGGCGAGGGGACTGCATCTCCCTTGAGGTAAGCAGGATCTCAGTGCTGTCATAGTCATATTCCCGCAATGGGAACATGAACTATTCACAAAAGCTTCCTCAGCGTGCTGAATGCCCAAACTCGAGAGGCAACAATTGTGGCCATCTGCTAGCGCCAGGGAACGACCGCACCCAGAAACGCACTTGCTCTTTTAGTTGAGACAAAAAATATAGAAAAGAAAAAAATAACTCTCAGTGCTGAAGCACCCAGGGATAGCTGCGGTGTAATCGGGGTACACACTAAAAAAGGAAATGCCCACTGAGACCGACACATACAGACACACACACACACACACAACCAATGCTGTGGAAACAGCAGTTGTGAGCTGTAATGCTCGCAGCCACCGCTGATCGCGCCTTCACACCAGCACTGGATACAGAGTTCTTCTTTCCTTTGAAGTCTCAACGTTGCAGCAGTCGGCAGAACTCAGAGTCAAAACGAAAGCTCGGCTCGGAAGCGAAAGACAATGAGTGCGTGCGCCCGCTTCCTGTTTATACCCGCGCTGCGGGGCGTGTGATGCTTTTCACGCACGCCAACGTTCATTGGCTCGTTCTGTAGACACTCCAAGTTGATAGGGCTCCCTGAAGTGATCCCAATTACGTCGTCACGTTGACGTTATGTCGAACGTGAGCGACTGAAAGGGAATCTCAATTTCTGACTGAAATCTGGATCTTGGAAAAGGGTAAAACATTAGTTTATACATCAAAGGCATTTGACAAGAGACAGTACAGATATTGAAAGAAGTGTGTTCACAGAAAATTCCAAAAATAAAAAGTGCACTTTAAATACCCAGATGATACACTTAATAAACTGAAAAAATTAAGCGGGGAAGGTTAGACATTACATGCACTCAAATGTTTCAGCTTTACATATTACGTAGCAGATGGGGAGGGGCTATCAGACTCTGATATTGAATGACAAAATAACCATATAAAATTCATAAACTACACGATTGAGTACATAGTGCATTCGTACATAGTGTATATTTGGGAGAAAACTGTCTCCAAAACGAAAGAACTGATTCCTAACTGCCTGAAACGAGTCGTCAATATTTCCAGTCTTACTTCCTGCACAAACCTATGAAGGTTTGTAACAAATTTGCATAATACCCGCATGTCGTCTTCTAAAACATTCACTTTGAACTCCCAGTCACAACCAATTAAAACAGACTAAATCATTTGATTTTGACCAATCAAAGCAGAGTAGGTTCTCTGAAAGGAAGGAATACTTTAAGCCTCATTCAGGCTGTGTTCAGACTGTTACTCCAAATCCGATTTTTGTGCATATCAGATTGAAATCCGATCAGATTTAGCAAGTGTTTACGGCAAAAAATCACATGAAATGCAATTTTTTCAAATCCGTTTCAAGCTACATCCATTTGTGGTTTGAAATCCTATTCAAATCACATTTCTGGAAATCTGTTTCAGTCTGACTGCTCTGATCGTAGTTCTACGTCTGATCGTAGACTTTCTCACGCCACGTAAAACGTAAACGTCACACGTTGTTATAGGAATCGCTGCTGAAACAAGGCTGCGTTGTTCCAAAGTGCCGGACCAGCAGAAAAAGACAATATAAAGGAGAGATGTTTGTAAACCAAAAGAGACGACAGCACGGAATAAAGCCACGCATACCAGCCTCCTCCGGTTCTGCCATTGCCACAGAAGATGCAGTAGACCAGTGAGGCGGCTACACATTGTAATGTTAACAAATTTAAACAAGACAACTCTATTGCAAACCCCTTCATGTTGCATTGCCGTAGAAACCAATGCAGGTATTCCTGAAAATGAAAGAGCTGCATGGACACACAAATCGGTTCTGAACAGTTGCGGTACACAGTGTGGACGTCAATAATTTTAGATTAGATTCCAATCAGATACACAAATAATCGGATTTGGACTGACAGTGTGAACGTAGCCTCGGACTGTCCGTCCAAGTCCGATTCTTTTGCATATCCAATTGGAACCCCATTGGAATCTGATTATATTCAGATGTCACTTCCTCGTGCCATGTAAAAAGTAAACATGTCCGACATTGTTATAGGAAACTTGCTAAGTCGCTGCAGTGCTGGTCGAGCAGAAAATTACATTATAATGGAGACATGTTGAAGTTCGAGACCGGTGGAGACGACAGCACAGAATAAAGCTGCGCATACCAGCCTCATACATTTCTGCCACTGCCTCATAAGACACAGAAGTCCAGGGGGCAGCTATACATTGTCATGTTGTATATAAAACAGCATCAGTATTGCAAACCCCTCCATGTTGCAGTTGTTGTTGTTTTTGGCGTATACCTACCAACGCAATGTCATTGCCATAGAAACCAATGCAGATATTCCAGAAAACTAAAGAGTGCCATGGGACACACATATCGGATCTGAACAGTTGCGATACGCAGTGTGGACAGTTAATAATTTAGATCAGATTTAAATTGGACAGACAATGTGTACATAGCCTTTATTAACCATTTCAGACACTGTGAGAAGAGAGCATACTGCAATGTATATATTGAGAAAATGAAAGTGCTTTTTGATCTTGGTTGCATGTGGCCTATTGTAGGAGACCTCCAGAACAAAATTAGGAACCTTTAAATAGCATCATAGGGGCACTTTAATGTGATCTTTATCAAAAAGTTTGTACACATCCACATTTAGTATATATTTTAATTAGATTTGCAGTCTAAAATCAACACCCTCCACCAACAACCATGGTACACAACCCTATGACATGTTTGCCAGAGCTCAAAAACTATAGCTGACCTGAGGGCAAACCATCATTAAGAACACAGTGGGGGAAAAAGCTGCTCTGACATTTCAGATGATGATCTCGGTGTGTGTGTGTGTTTTCAGGCTCTATGTCTTTTATATTAGTGAATCAACACAAACTGACGGGCAGAATACCAACAGGACCCTCTTTAAGGGCTGCAAACATGACGTTGCAAGCTAAATAGTGGTGTTGTCAGAGATTAATGTGCCTTTGGAAGCACACTCAATATGCCAAAAACAAATCAAAGCAAATGTTTGGCAATTTCTCTTATTCCAATCTAACAACAAACAGAAGACAGGTAAAAGGAAAAGGAGGAATTGTCATAGTTTTAAAAACCTCTAAAAAATATTTTTGAAAACCTGTTTCCCACAAAATGTTAATCAGGGGCCCTGTGCTAGAAATGCAAGTTGCTTGTTTATAGTGTTGTTTTTGGCGGCCTGTTTTAATTTTAGTTTTAGTCCAGTCTTTGTGGCAAGCTGTCATTTTAATTTTTATTAGTTTTAGTCACATTCGTACTCTTTTTAGTCTAGTCAAGTTTCAGTCGACTAAAAGTCTAAACATAGTCTTATTTTAGTCAGAATTATCCATGACTATTTTTGTCTAGTTTTAGTCTACGAAAACTGATGACGCTTTAGTCAAGTTTTAGTCTACGAAAACTGATGACATTTAGTCTAGTTTAGTCAATGAAAATTGTATTTTAGTCTCTTTTTACTAATGCAATTATGTTTAACCCAGTCAATATAGCATAAGTACCTAGTAGTATAGGCGAAACCAAAATTTACTTTTAGCTAAACCCATTTCAAACAAGGTTATCTTATTATATTATTATTACCTTATAGACTCATGAATACATCCATTCCAGACACGGAAGATGCTCTGATTTGAATTTACAACATATTTATTATTTTAAAGTTTGTGGTGTTTTTTCCTGTGATTTTGTGGCCGCATTTCTCCCCATCTTTTTCCACAACACATTCCGTTCCCTTATCGAGTCGGTCTCTCGACATTACGTATGGGGGAAATCCATTTTCCTCGAATCATGAAGTCTGATAGAATAACTCTTTTGCTTGCAAATAGCCAATGGCAGTCCCGCCATCACCTGATTGGCTGACACTGCTCAATATAGGTGACGGCGGGCGCCAAAAACCTCAGAATCTTTTTTCTTCACTCGAGTCTGTTTCACCGTTTGATTTACGCATTCAGAGCGGAGTAAAATTAGGAGTTTTTATCCCCTCTCGCGTTCCGGTGGATTCTACTATGTCTCTTTGTCGCACGTGTGGTGGACCCATCGAATTCCCGGATGCACACAAACATTGTGTGCTGTGCCTGGGTCGGGACCACGCTGAGGCGGCACTTGAGGGATCGGGATGTCCCGCCTGTGAGGAGCTTCCCATCAAGATCCTTCGTGCAAGGCTGGCCGTTACACGTAACGACGACCTTGTGTCTCCTTCCTCTCCCCAGTCTGCCGCCGTCGAGCCGCGGACCGGGAGACAGCAGAGACCTCCATCCGCGGGTTCTGTTGAGGCGCTGTCGTCGACCCAAGGCCCACGCCATCCTCACGTGGCAGAGCCCGTGACTTACTCTGAGGCCTCTTACCGCCCTCCTCAGGAAGCGCGGGAAATGGTCTCGTTTGGATACGACGATGACGACGCCATGTCCACCAATGCCTCCGACCCCGGAGCATGGTCCGAGTCTCCGCCTGAAGGCGCCCCCGCCTCTTTGGATGCGGAGCTAATGGCCATTCTCTCAGAGGCGGTGGCAGATATGGAGCTGGAGTGGACGGCTCCCAAGGAGCTGCCGTCGAAAAGATGGATGGACGGTTCCTTCCTCGGCGCGGGCCGTCAAGCTGAAGCCCCGCGGAGACCCGCCCCCTTTTTCTCTGAGGTCCACGAGGAGCTCACCAGATCATGGCGCTCCCCTTACTCAGCCCGAGCCCATGCACAAGGTACCCAGCTGCTGACTACAGTGGAAGGAGCTGAGAAATTAGGGTACGCACGGTTGCCTCCCGTCGAGGATGCCATCGCGGCTCATCTGGCGTCTTCTCCTGGCTGGAAGACCGCCCAACTGCCTTCCAGACCATGTCGCGCTACTGCCCACATGGCTGAGAAGGCTTACACTTCTGCGGGACATGCAGCATCTGCCCTCCATACGATGGCAATCCTGCAGGTTTTACAGACGCGACTCCTAGGGTCCCTGGATGAGGGAAGCCCGGACCCTGAGTTGCTCAGGAAACTGCGCACGGCGGCAGATCTCGCTCTGGCGGCGTCTAAGAAGGTCGCTCAGGGAATCGGACGCAATATGGGCAGTCTTGTGGCCCTGCATCGCCATCTGTGGCTAACGCTGTCGGGGATGCGCGATACTGACAAAAGGCAGTTCCTGGACGCTCCGGTAAGCCCCACGGGCCTTTTCGGTGTTGCGGTGGAGTCGTTATCCGACAAGTACGCAGAGACCGTCAAGCAGTCTAGAATGATGCCGCATCTGCTGCCGAAACGGTCTCAAGCCCCCCCGGCGGCGAGATCCAGATCTTCCTCTGCACAGCGCCCAGCGGGACCTACCAGACGCGCGCCCCCGAGCGCGGCAGAACGTCACGAGCCAGAGCCCCCCTTCCGCCAGAGGCAGTTCAGGAAGCAGCCCCGCTTCGGTGCGAAGCCGGCCTCTAGTAGCCAAGGACGCCCGGCGGGCAAAAAGGAGCGGCATTCCTGATGCGTGTGTCGGGGAGGAGGGAGCGCGGGACGTGTTCGTCGGACCCGCTGCAAAGAGGGCGTGTTCCCGCCCAGAGTTCGACGAGAATGTGTTGATTTTGAAACCGCTGTGTTCTGTTTCAATAAACAAAGTGCATTACATGTCTCAGCAAAAGAGCTTTCCTCCTCCCAACACTATTACCCGCGCCATAAGCAAAACCTCTCCCCCGGGAGACGTTTCGCAGAGCGGAAGCTCGGGGAAACCCGAGAAGGTGGTTATTTATGTCCCCGCGCTAAGAGCCGCGGACGAGCCATCTGCCCTCAATATAGCGGCCAATGCTTCCCCGGTGGCTGGCGCCCAGCCCCCGCCGCAGCATTCATTAAAGCCCCCCCTATCGAGTCACCTGAGTGCGTGGTCAACATTACCGACGGCTTCAGTGTGGGTGTTAAACACGATAAAACGCGGCTATACGCTCCAATTCGCTCGCAGACCACCCCGCTTCGGCGGTGTGATTTTGACAGAGGTGTCAGAACAGAGCGCCCCGTTACTTCGGGAAGAAATCTCCTCTCTCCTGGCCAAACAAGCAGTAGAGATAGTTCCCAAAGAGCGAAAAAACTCCGGTTTCTACAGCCGTTATTTTCTTGTACCAAAGAAGGACGGAGGTATGCGCCCTATTTTGGATCTGAGATTACTGAACAAAGCGCTCGCGAAACGCGCGTTCAAAATGTTAACAGTGAAGCAGATCCTCGCGCACATTCAGCCCGACGATTACTTCCTTGCAGTGGATCTAAAGGATGCATACTTCCATATTCAGATAGCCCCGCATCACAGGCGCTTCCTTCGGTTTGCTTTCGAGGGTGTGGCATACCAGTTCAAAGTGCTGCCTTTCGGGCTGGCCCTGGCACCCCGTGTGTTTACAATGTGCATGAATGCAGCGCTTGCTCCCCTGAAGCTCAGTGGAATGCGCATTCTGAACTATCTCGACGACTGGTTAGTCATCGCGCGTTCGAAGAGTGTCCTTGTGGAACACAGACACAGACTCCTCGTTCACCTGACGGATTTGGGACTGTCTGTGAACATGCAGAAGAGCGCGCTTCAACCGTGCCAGTCCATCACATTCCTCGGTATGGTGCTGGACTCGCGCACTATGATCGCGAAGCTATCAGAGGCGAGAATCCAGTCGATTCAGAGAGTGTTAGCCCTATTCGTTCAAGGCAGAGCCATCCCCTTAAAAACGTTTCAGAGGCTACTCGGTCTAATGGCAGCTGCAGCTTCCGTCTGCAGACTGGGCTTTTTACACATGAGACCGCTTCAGCACTGGTTACAGGGGCGCGTACAGCCGCGGGCATGGAGAGCGGGAACGGAACGCCTTGTTATAACGCGTTCATGTCTGGAGACTCTAGCACCGTGGTTCGGCACGACCATGTTCGAGCAGGGAGCTGCTTTGGGCAGAGTGGTCAGACACGTAGTGGTCACTACGGATGCGTCGCTGTCAGGCTGGGGAGCCCTTTGCGATGGCAGACCGGCATTCGGTACGTGGACAGGAGATCGGACGCGCTGGCATATAAACTGCTTGGAGATGGAAGCGGTTCATCTAGCGCTGCGTGGGTTCCTCCCATTTGTGAAAGACCGTCATGTTCTCATCAGAACGGACAACACGGCAGTGGTGGCGTACATAAATCGCCAGGGAGGTTTACGTTCGCGATCCCTGCAGGGGCTAGCGAGGCGGCTATTATTATGGACGGACAAAGTACTACTGTCGATTCGAGCAGTACATGTGCCGGGCAGTTTGAATTGCGGCGCGGACATGCTGTCCAGGGACGGCATTGTGCACGGGGAGTGGAGGCTTCATCCGCAGACGGTAAACATGATCTGGAATCTGTTTGGCAAAGCGGAGATCGATCTCTTCGCATCGCAGGAGAACGCCCACTGCCCGCTGTTCTTTGCATTGACGGCGGCCCCTCTAAAGGGAGACGCACTGTCGAGCCGCTGGCCGAAGGGGCGGAAGTATGCTTTTCCTCCGATCAAGTTAATGCCGCTGGTGCTGCAAAAGATCAGGGAGGAGAGATGTGCGTTGGTTCTGGTAGCGCCGAGATGGCCCAACCAGCCGTGGTTCCCGGAGCTAGTGAACATGGCGCTTTTTCCCCCGTGGCGGATACCGCCGAGAAGAGACCTCCTATCTCAGGCGAGGGGGACCATATGGCACCCCAACCCGGAGCTGTGGGACCTGCACGTGTGGCAGATCAGCACGGAGTATCACAGCGGGTACTACAGACAATAGCAGAGGCTAGAGCCCCTTCAACGAGGCGCTTATACGCTCTAAAGTGGAGGGTGTTTGCTAACTGGTGTGTTGACAAAAAGGAGGACCCCAGGAATTGCGATATCGCCATTATTTTGACCTTCCTACAGGAGCGTCTGGATGCTGGCAGTTCGCCATCTACACTGAAAGTTTACGTGGCCGCTATTGCTGCTTGTCGTGATGTAGATGGCCATTCAGTGGGGAAACACATTTTGATAACGGGTTTCCTCCGGGGAGCGAGGCGGCTTTTCCCCCCCCGCCCTCGTCAGGTGCCGGTGTGGGACCTGTCGTTAGTGCTTAGTGCGCTGTCTGACCCGCCTTTCGAACCAGCTGAGTCTAGTGACATCAAAGTTCTCTCATTCAAGACGGCGTTTTTGCTCGCGCTAGCCTGCGGTAAGCGAGTGGGGGACTTACAGGCTCTGTCAGTGAACAGTGCATGTATGCAGTTTGGACCGGAAGATTGCATGGTCAGACTTTTACCCAAGCGCGGATACTCGCCTAAAGTGCTCTCAACTCCATTCAGAGCCCAGGTGATTACAATTCCAGCATTTTGCCCCGATGTGGCCAGTATTTCAGAGTCTCAGAAGGATGCTTTGTGCCCCGTGCGTGCCCTGCGTGCTTATGTGAACAGAACTAGCCATTTTCGAACTTCAGAGCAGCTCTTCGTCTGCTTCGCGGGTGCCAAGAAAGGCGGCGCGCTGTCGAAACAGAGGCTATCGCACTGGATAGTGGAGGCTGTGCGACTGGCTTATACTTCTCGGGGAGCTGTTTGCCCTATAGGAGTGCACGCCCACTCCACTAGGAGTTTGGCGTCATCATGGGCGTGGGCGAGAGGTATGTCTATCCAGGACATTTGCTTCGCGGCAGGCTGGTCGTCGCGTAATACGTTTGCGAGATTCTATAACTTGAATATTCCTTCATTCACACCGCATGTACTGTCAGTACAGGGAGAGAAAGCTGAGCTGTCATTGGACTAGGCTAGACATGCCCCTAGTGGCGCACACTCTAGCCGCGGTTCCGACTAAGCGTGAGTTATTAGCAATATAAAGCTATCTATTCTCTATGTTGTGTCCTTATTATTATGCCCGCATTCATAAGCCGGCAGTGTATTCCTAAGCACCAATCACATTGCTGCAATTCCCCACTCATTCAGTTCAGTGTTGCTTAACTGTGTGGGAGGGGCCACGTTGGTGCGGTTGCCGACTTGGCTCTGTGCCAAGAGGTGGTTTCGACCAGGTCCGGTGGCGGTTCCTGAGCTGTATAGGGATTAGCGCTTGTGCTATCTTCAGCTTGTTCTAGCTGGGCGGGGTTTTTCCCACGCGGCGGGGGTTTTATTGTTCCCCATACGTAATGTCGAGAGACCGACTCGATAAGGGAACGTCTCTGGTTACTCACGTAACCGTAGTTCCCTGAGAGGAGGGAACGAGACATTACGTAACCTGCCGTGTGGGAAGGGGCTCACAGTTCTTACTCTCGTTCAGCTAAGATTCTGAGGTTTTTGGCGCCCGCCGTCACCTATATTGAGCAGTGTCAGCCAATCAGGTGATGGCGGGACTGCCATTGGCTATTTGCAAGCAAAAGAGTTATTCTATCAGACTTCATGATTCGAGGAAAATGGATTTCCCCCATACGTAATGTCTCGTTCCCTCCTCTCAGGGAACTACGGTTACGTGAGTAACCAGAGACGTTTTCTTCTAAATGTCGTTTCTTCTTTTTCTCCCAAAGACGAACCCCTGCTGGCCGGCCATTGGTCCCTTTCTCTGTGTCAGACTTAACTTTGTTTGTTGTCGTTTATGCTAACTCACCGCAACTGCATCTTCTAAATAATACTGAGAGTGGGGTTTGAGGAAGTGAAGTCGCCCGCGTCTGCGCAGTACGACCTGAAGTAAGACACAGGAAACAGAAATACTGCAAAATAATAATAATAACGCGACTAAATGAGACGAAATAACGTTATAACATTTCATCTCGTCTCGTTTTGGTCAACGAAAATGAAGAGACATTTTAGCATAGTTTTTATTTTTTAAACCACATTTAGTCTTGTTTTTATTCGTCAATAATATTTCATTATTCATTTAAGTATAGACATCGTCACATGACCAGCATTTACGTTGCGTCTTGTCTCGTTTTCGTCACGTGATAAAGGTTCCTTGATGACGATATTAAGTCATATTTTTCGTTGACGAAAGCAACACTACTTGTTTAAACACAAACTAATTGAACTTAAATACATACAATGCAAAATTGAATACAAAAATGCAGTTGGACGAGTATAAGAAAATTTAGTTTGACAAATGTAATACATTTCAGTTAAACATACTAGAGTAAATTAATTTGACCTAAACCAAATAAATTGTGTTGACCCAACTAAACTGATTTATTTTAAATTAACTGAATTAAAAACTTTCCATATATTAAATTAGTTCACCAAAAAAATTAAGAAAAAAGTCATTAATTACCAAAGGCTAAAAAAAGCTGTAACTTGCCAGTTTAGGAGAAACTTTTTTAAATAATGGCTGTGTCAGTCCTAATTTTAGGATTTTAATACTTTAAATACTTAATACTTAAAAATGTTAATACTCTATGAGTATTTCACAAAGCACAGGATCGGGAAAGGTCCACGAGTAGGAACTCGAACTCGGGACACCCAAGCTAGCAACAAGGCTATCAGCGCAGATGATGGGACATTATTTCTGTCCATTACGTTGTATGGTTATGTTTAAGGATCTAAAAAAAATTGTCTATAAAATGGTATAAGGGCAATTATACAAATATCTTTGATATAAAGGATTCATAATATTTTAAGTTTTTTATCTTTAAAAACGTAATGATGTTTACGTTGAAATGTTGCCAAAATGTCCATATTGTATGTTTCAGCATCAATCCAAACATACAAAAAAGTATGTTTTATACCTGCTAATGTTACGTATTAATGCCTATGTATTAACAATGAGATCAGGTTGGAATAAAATCTGTTTATTATATAAAGCAATCATCCCTCTTCAGAAAATTTGGACTAAACCACTGAATTCATAGGGATAAATTTTACAATTTCTTTATGCACTTTGTGAAGTGTCAAAGTGGTAGTTGCGTGGACTGTCAATGGAGGGACAGAAATCTCTCAAATTTCATTTAAAATATCTTCATTTGTGTTTCAAAGATGAACAAAAGTCTTCCAGGTTTGGAACGATATGAAAGTGAGGAAATGATGACAATTTCATAATTTAAAAAATTTTCATTTTTGGTTGAACTAATCCTTTAATCAAGGATAATGAAAAGGGACTATTTATGAGAGCAGATTTTATTTTTATTTTTGTCTAACCCTGTAATGCAGCAGTTCTCAACCTTTTTTTGGTCAAGCCCCCCTTTAAACCTGGTCCCCATCCATCCAAAAAGTTGTGTGATTTTGTGAAAATATGGGACGGAGCCGTTCTCAAAAGCCTCATCTTTCTTTCCTAATGATGTAAAAGAATTCTGTCCATTAAGAACAGAACATCTGTACAAGCTCCACTCACTGTGTGTGCACATGCATATGCATGCATTACCGAAACAAGATGAATGAATTAAACATTAGTTCATAACATGCCAACAGATCAGAGTCTTGCAAACACAACTGACTCTAGACTTTTCCCTCCTTCTTATTTCTAGCTCTACTTTCCTCCGTTTTCATTCTCTCTCTTTATTTGATGAATGGCAACACTGGCACAGAGTCCTGTGACCTGAAATAACTGCATGACACAAAACCCAGAGGCAGAGAGAGAGAGAGAGAGGGAGAGAGAGAGAGAGAGAGAGAGAGAGAGAGAGGAGAGAGAGAGGATGAACACACAGATTGAGATGCAAGTGTTTATCTGTAACTTATTATTTACTTCAGCTCACATTTGAAAGCCAGCATTAGCCAGATTGGAATAGTGAATTTGTATACAGTTTGGTATTAAATTTGTAGGTTTGTCTCTATATCCAAATAATTTTCGATGGAGCTGGTTTTGTTTAGTGCGCTGATTAAATGTGGTCCTAGGTCAATTTTACTGACAGCTGAACATAAAAAAGTTCCTCAGTCATTAGGACGCATAAAGTTGTTGTCTCATACAGAAAGAGACTGATCTGATGCAATCAGACAGTTGCTGCCCTGACCGGACAGCCAGAATCTTTGTTGGCTTCACATTCTGAAGTACCGTGGGATGGTTGGATGACAGTAGCACCTAAGGATCCATCTGAATATAAGCCAATTTTCTCAGAATTAAGTAGTAGGAAATTACTAGTCATCCAGTTTTTTATATTAGCTATGCATTCCGTTAATTTTGTGAATTCGTAAGTTTCGTCAGGGTGTGAAGAAATATAGAGCTGAGTATCATCAGCATAACAGTGAAAACTAATGCCATGCTTCCTAATGATATCTCCTAAGGGTACATGTACAGAGTGAACAGCAATGGTCCTAGTTCTGAGCCTTGTGGTACGCCATAATGAACTTTTGATCAATAAGACATCTCTTCATTTACTACAAACTGAAAACGGTCAGATAAGTGTGAGTTAAACAATTCTAATGCAATTTCACTAATGCCAGCATAATTTTCAAGTCTATTTAAAAGAATGTTGAGCTCAATGGTATCAAATGCAATACTAAGATAGAGTAACACTAATAGAGAGATACACCCATGATCGGAAAAATCATTTGTGACTCTGATGAGAGCTGTTTCAGTACTATGGTACGGTCTAAATCCTGACTGAAAATCCTTGCAGATACCATTTCTTTCTAAAAATAAACATTGTTGTGAGGATTTTGCCAGAAAAGGTAGATTCGAGATCGGCCTGTAATTGACTATTCTGTAGGATCAAGATGCGTTTTTTTAACAAACGGTTTAATCATAGCCAGCTTAAAAGTTTTTGGTATGTATCCTAATGACAAAAAGGAAATAATGATATTAAGAAGAGGATCTATGACCTCTGGAAGCATCTCATTTAATAGCTTAGTCGGGTCTAACATACATGTTGTCGATTTAGATGATTTAACGAGTTTAGAAAATGATTCCTCTCCTATAGCAATGAATGAATCAAATTTTTCCTCAGGGAGAATACAATGCACAGTCTGTTGCATAGTTATAATTTTCACCCTGATATTATCAATCTTGTAAGTAAAGAAGTTCATAAAGTCAATACTGCTGTGCTGCTTGGAAACATCTGGGGTTGAAACTTTATTTTTGTTAATGTAGCCACTGTTTCAAATAAATACCTAGGGTTTTGTTTATTTTCTTCTAATAGGGTTGAAAAATAAGCAGATCTAGGCCTCTCTGTACGCAATCGTGCTCTCTTTCCATGAAATGTGAAAAAAACGTCTCAGTTACGTATGTAACCCTAGTTCCCTGATAGGGAACGAGACGCTGCGTCAAGCTGTGGGAACGCCTCTGCGTGTGTGCGTCATGAAGCACGTATGGAATCAGTCCAATGGAGAGACAGAACGTCATAGGCGGGTGACGTCATCGACCAGGAAACTATAAAGCACCCCCAAAACACAAGCGCGACAGCTTCTGATAGGCCTGAAGGAAGCGCTAACGGGCATGCTGGGAGTATGGCAGAACGACGCAGCGTCTCGTTCCCTATCAGGGAACTAGGGTTACATACGTAACCGAGACGTTCCCTTTCAAGGGAACTCGAGCTGCGTCAAGCTGTGGGAACGCCAATACCCACGTCGCCATAGGAGCAAATGACCGTCATGTGGGAACTAGCGCACAGAGGACGAGAGCACCTGCGCCCCAGGAGTGGAACTTAAGTCCAATTCATAGAACTTAACAAATGTATGCAGTGAGGACCACCCAGCCGCATCACAAACATCACTTAGCGATACTCCTGACAACAATGCTTTAGAAGCAGCCATACTCCTAGAAGAGTGGGCTCGTACAGCCAAAGGTGAAGGCTGACCAGCCGACTCATAAGCAAGTGAGATGGCCTCAACCACCCACTTGCTCATTCTCTGTTTAGACGCGGGACACCCTTTCCTGGGTGGACCAAAGCACACAAATAACTGTTCTGATTTCCTCCACAGGGCAGCTCTGTGGACGTAAGCGTCTAACGCCCTAACCGGGCAGAGAAGGTTAAGTTTCTCCTGATCTGATGACACAAAAGGAGGAGGATAGAAAGCCTGCAGCACTGCAGGTCTAACAGCATTAGTAGGGACCTTAGGGACATAACCTGGTCTAGGGTATAGAAAAACCTTAACCGTACCAGGCGAAAACTCCAGGCACGAGGTTGCAACCGACAGGGCCTGCAAATCTCCGATTCTCTTAAGTGAGGAGATTGCAAGCAGAAAAAGAGTTTTATACGTGAGAAATTTCTCAGAAACTTCCTCAATAGGTTCAAAGGGGGCAAAAGAAAGGCCCTCTAGTACAATGGCCAAATCCCAAGTCGGCACCCTCGTACGAACTGCAGGCCTCAGCCTCAAAGTGCCACGAAGGAAGCCAGTTATAAGTGGGTGTCTCCCAAGAGAAACTCCACTGAAAGGGACATGGTAAGCAGCTAGTGCCGCCACATACACCTTTAGTGTGGAGGGGGATAACCCTGCAGAGAAACGCTCCTGCAGAAACTCCAGCACTGCACCCACTGGGCCGTTAACTGGGTCCTGCCGGTGTTCTGCACACCAAGAAGTGAAAAGTTTCCACTTCAGGGCATATAACTTCCTCGTGGACGGAGCTCTGGAGTGAAGGATGGTCTCAACAACCTCAGTTGAGAGACCAGATTCTATGAGCTGGGCCCCCTCAGAGGCCAAGCCCACAGTTTCCACAACTCTGGGCGGGGGTGAAATATCGTACCGCCCTCCTGAGAGAGTAGATCCCTCCTGATCGGAATCTCCAAGGGAGAGCCGTCCAGAAGAGATATTAGGTCCGCGAACCATACTCGGGCCGGCCAGAACGGGGCTACTAGAAGTAGGCTGACCCCGTCCCGGCGAACCCTCTCCAGAACTCCTGGTAGCAGAGCAACCGGGGGAAAAGCATACAGACGTGACCTCGGCCACGGCTGTACCAGAGCGTCCAACCCCAGAGGGGCTGGCTGACTGATGGAGAACCACAGATGACAGTGTGTTGTCTCCTTGGAAGCGAATAGGTCCACCTCGGTGCGACCGAAACTCAACCAAAGGAGCTCCACTACCTCGGGGTGGAGCCTCCATTCCCCTGGCCTCGGCCCCTGCCTCGACAGGGAGTCTGCTACCACATTCAAATAACCAGGAAGATACATAGCTCTCAGAGACCGTAACTTCCCCTGGGACCACAGGAGGATCACTTGTAAAGTGGACGCGACCGCAGGCCCCCTGATGACTTATATACGAGACCACCGACATGTTGTCTGACTGAACTAGCACATGATGACCTCTGAGGTCTGCTAGGAAGTGTTTCAAAGCTTGGAACACCGCCAACATCTCCAGACAATTTATATGCCATGATAGATGATGGTCCTGCCACAGACCTTGGGCTGGATGACCACTCATGACCGCCCCCCACCCTGTGAGGGAAGCATCCGTCGTTAGCGTTACGCGACGGCAAAAACAGCCCCCAACACCATGACCAGAGCCCGAAGGCAGCGCCGCGTGACTTTGATCGTGCGGAGGGGTTTTCCCCTCGGGGAGAATCCCTTGGTCCGGAGCCACCACTGCAGTGGTCTCATGTACAACAGGTCGCAAGGTATAACGTTGGACGCTGCTGCCATCAGACCCAACAGTCTCTGAAACTGTTTTACAGTGAGTAGCTGGCCTAGCTTTACTTGTTTCATAGGTGAAAGAATCGAAGCGATGCAGGTCGGAGAAAGTCACGCCCGCATCGAGACCGAATCCCAAACGACACCCAGAAAAGTGGTCTTCTGAGAAGGAGATAATACACTTTTCTTTGCGTTCAGCCTCAACCCCAACTTTCTTATATGAGCGAGAACGACATCTCGATGCTGAACCGTAATCTGCTCTGTCTGAGCTAAAATCAACAAATCGTCGATGTAATTGAGGATACGAATGCCCTGAAACCTCAGGGGCGCCAAAGCTGCATCCATGCATTTCGTGAAAGTTCGGGGAGATAAAGCTAGGCCAAATGGAAGAACCTTGTACTGGTACGCCTCGCCCCCGAAGGCGAACCTCAGGAACTTCCTGTGTTGTGGAAGGATGGAAATATGGAAGTATGCGTCTTTCAGATCTATCGTGACTAACCAGTCCTCGGATCTGATTTGTGACACAATCTGCTTGATAGTGAGCATCTTGAATTTTAGCTTCCCTACCGAGCGATTCAACAGGCGCAGATCTAAAATTGGACGCAACCCCCCATCCTTCTTTGGAACGATGAAATATCGGCTGTAAAAACTTGACTCCAACCTGGGAGGAGGAACCCGTTCTATAGCCTCCTTTTGAAGGAGCGCTTTCACCTCTTGTTCCATTACCAGAGCCTGCTCGGGGCCCACCACTGTGGGCAGAACCCCTCTGAATCTTGGTGGACGACACCTGAATTGGATAGCATAACCCTTTTTTACTGTGTGCAGAACCCACTGAGATATTTTTGGAAGGCTTTTCCACTCTGCCAGAAATACTACTAAGGGTACCAGTCTCTCGAGACTGGCCTCTGGTGTAACTTGAGCAGCAAACAGAGCGCCCTGTAACGGCGCACCGGCAGGGAACGACTGGCTTAACTGCTCTGAGACCCTCCTCAGAGGGGGCGAGCGTCCCTCGGGAAAGCGCTCGCTGGGACCGTCTGTGCCCCGGCATGAAGGCGGGTTGGCAGAACGGGCCCCTGAGGGCACAGAAGAAGAGCGGGCACCGTGTAATGCGGTGAACACCTCTCTCCCATGGCAGGGACCACCCTCAGCATCTTGACTTCCTCTTTGCCGAAGCCTTCTTGGCCATAATAACTGTCCTCAGATCAGTTTTGCCAGAAGACTTCGGCTGAGAGTGCCGCGTCTGGTCCCACTGTTTGGAAGGGGGAGCGCGAGACGCGACACTCTGCTTCTGTTGCGCCCTATGTGAGGAGCTGACTGACGGCCTGGACTGCTCCCGCCCAGCAGTACCGGGGACATGAATTTTAAGAAGCATAAATTTCTGAAACGCTGCCGACTGTTTCTTCTCTTCCTGAAATCTATCTATGACAGTATTGACAGAATCACCAAAAAGACCATGAGGAGAGAGAGGAGCGTCCAAAAGAAAAGCTTTGTCTTTTTCTTTCATGCCAGAGAGATTTAACCATAGATGCCTCTCTGCGGCCACCAGGGCTGCCATAGTACGGCCCATTAGCTTGGCCGACTCCTTGGTGGGGCGCAGAGATAAATCTGCAGCCTGACGCAGTTCGCGAACTACGTCAGTGCTGACCTCTTGAGTGTCACTCACATCCTTTAATAAGTCAGCCTGGTATGCCTGCAAGATGGACATCGTGTGCAGGCACGCCGAGGCTTGACCGGCCGCCAAGTACGCCTTACCCACTAAAGCTGATGTATTTCTAAGAGGCTTAGAGGGTAAAAGTGGTGCTTTAAAAGAAGATGCAGCTTCAGCAGAAAGATGACTAGCAAGCGCCTCTTCTGCTTTGGGCATTGCCCCATAACCATGAGATTTAGCCCCCACAATGTTTGAATAAGTGGACGTTTGAGGGCTAAAAACATGATAAGGCTTTTTCCACGATCTCGAAACCTCTGTGTGGAGATCAGGGAAGAAGGGCAAGCACCGGCGTGGAGGTTGAGAACGGGAAGGCAAAAATCTTTCATCTAATTTAGATTTTTCTCTAGACTCCTGCCTAACAGCTGGCCACTCGATGCTTAATTTAGAAACAGCACGAGTGAGCACCTCCATAAGCTCCTCACTTTCGGTGGAGCGCGAGATGGCGAATCATCGACATCTCCCGCATCCAGACTAACAACATCCAGATCCTCAGAACTGGATAGTTGCAGTACTGAGGCCTCAGTTCGGGGGGAAGAAACCGCAGAGCGTGCTTCCGAACCCGAGACTGAGGCACTGGATCTAACAGGTAAGGGCTGAGATAGGGCAAAGCCCGTCTCAAGCCCCGCTGTTAGATCCATCTGCGATCCCCACGAATGACGTCGCTGCTCAGCCTCGGCATAAGCGGGACCCGGTCCGCGGGGATTGCAAACCGAACCACTCTCCTCAAAGAGTGATCGGCGGGAGCGGAGGGTCTTAAGAGGCAAACGCTCGCAATGCTCACAATCAGCCCCCTCGAGAGCTGACTGGGCATGCTGCACTCCCAAACAAACAACACATAAGCTGTGTGTATCCCCGCCCGTTAAATAGCGCGAGCAGGGAGGAACACACTTCTTAAATTGTTGTTCGCTCGCCATTGTCTCTCAATATAATATATTTATATATATAGTTTTTTGAAATAGTGAAACTCCTGCTTAGTGACAGACAAAAACACTTGAGACAGATCCACATATAGCGCCTACTGAAGGCATAGAAGCTGTCGCGCTTGTGTTTTGGGGGTGCTTTATAGTTTCCTGGTCGATGACGTCACCCGCCTATGACGTTCCGTCTCTCCATTGGACTGATTCCATACGTGCTTCATGACGCACACACGCAGAGGCGTTCCCACAGCTTGACGCAGCTCGAGTTCCCTTGAAAGGGAACTCTTTTTTTTTCTTCCAGTTGCGCTCCATTTTTCTGAATGCTCTCTTAAGAGCCCGAGTGTCCTCGTTGTACCACGGCGTTGGACTATTTTCTTTAATCTTCTTTAAGCGCAAAGGAGCAACTGTGTCTAAAGTGCTGGAAAAGAGAGAGTCAAAAGTTTCTGTGGCAATATCGAATTCTTCTAAGCTATCTGGGATGCTGAGGAGATGAAACTGATCAGGAATATTATTAATAAAGTGATCTTTAATAAAGTTTAATCAAAGGAATTCGTTAAAGATTAATAAAGTGATTTATCATTTACACTAGGTAGTGTTACATTAAGCACCAACACTTCAAAATAATTATATCAGAATCTAGACTTCTCAGTAATTCTGAAGATATTACTATAAATAACAGCAACACCTTTGCATTTTAGATGAGGCTCATGTTCATAACAGTAATCTTGTGGGGTTCACTCATTTAAAGTAATGTAATCGTCTTGTTTTAGCCAGGTTTCTATCAAACACAGCACATCTAGGTTATAATCTGTAATCATATCACTAACAATAAGTGCTTTTGAAGTAAGGGATCGAATTACAGCAACCTGAGCTTTATCATTTGTTCATCCGTATTATATCTGCTTTTTATTTGTTGAACATCAATTAAATTTTTACCCTTAAATGGGTTTAGGGGTTTTTTGTATGTCCTAATCCGGGGAACAGACACAGTCTCTAAGTGATGGTATTTATCTGACCTCAGTGACTTGAGACAGCTAGCAAATGGTCGGTTTAGCCGGTCTCTCTGCTTCCTGACCTGAGCCCCAATTCATGTTTTAGCTCTAAGATTATGTGCCATATTACTAGAGATAAGAGCAGCACCATCCCAGGAGGGATGAATGCCATCTCTTTTCAACAGGTCAGGTCTGCCCCAAAAACTTTTCCAATTGTCTATGTATTTTATATTATTTTGGGGACACCACTTAGACAGTCAGCCATTGAGTGAGTACAGTCTACTAAGTATCTCATCACTCCGGCAAACAGGAAGAGGGCCAGAGCAAATTACAGTGCCTGACATCGTACTTGCGAGTTCACACACCTCTTTAACGTTAATTTTGGTGATCTCCGACTGGCGAAGTCGAACATCATTAGAGCCGACGTGAATAATAATCTTAGAGAATTTAAGATTAGCATTAGCCAGCACTTTTAAATTTGCCATGATGTCAGGCGCTCTGGCTCCCGGCAAACATGTGACAATGGTGGCTGGTGGCTGATGTGTGTCTCTAGTTCTGAAATCTTCTCCGCCAGCCTGACTGTCTCCTTGCATTTATCCCATGCATATCCTATATTGCTGACAGAAAAGGCTATACTATACATGTGACATGAAGTGCAAGTGACAATAACAGGAGAAGATATTACTCACCGTGTTTGTTGACTGATCCTATACACCACAGTTATTTGTGGATTCGTAAAAGGCGCAAGAGAAAAAATAAATAAAGCCAGCAGGCACGGATGGCATGAGCGCATGAGAGAAAAAATAAATAAATAAGTAAAGACGACAGGCACAGATGGCGCGTTAACAGGCTAGAGAGTTACTAGTGTGTTGTGCAGGCTAGCGAAATTACTAGCATGTTGTGCTAGTGATAACGATTTAGATAGAAGCTAGCGATGTCAGATTAATGTGTGGTGATGAGTAAAATATAATTAGCAATATAAACAACACGGAATGATAGTAAATAAAGATTCAAAACCGAAAGCAATACGGAGCTTACAGACGCAAACCACTCTGCAGCAAGGCAGACAGGAATAAATGCTTTAGTCATTCTCTGTGGTAGTGATAGACCAAAATATTGGCCAGAGCGATTAATTGGCTGGTATGTGGCCATTTTAAGATTGCCAGTTACAAAAGACAGTGAATAGTGCACTTTTTCATTTTTTTAATGAATTTTGAATTTGAATATTTTTAATTGGTGGTGGTGGCGCAATGGATAAGACACATGCCTTTGGTGTGAGAGACCCGGGTTCGAATCCACTGTGAGAGACCAATGTGTCCCTGAGCAAGACACTTAACCCCTAGTTGCTCCAGAGGCGTGCGACCTCTGACATATATAGCATTTGTAAGTGGCTTTGGATAAAAGCGTCAGCTAAATGAATAAACGTAAACGTAATGAATTTTCAGTGAATTTTCAGTAAATATGATTTAAAATGAATGCTAATATAACGCTTATTTTCTTGTTTTAGTTGCACATCTTATTTTCATTATTAAACTGTACTATTTGTAACTGTTTCTTCAACTTACAGTGTATAGAATTCTTGAAAATCATTTACAAAACCTTCATCATTTATATTTGCTACTTTTTCATAGAGTATACTTTTTTATCCTTGTCCCTGTAATTGTAATGTTCCGTTTTGTCCTGTTAAAGTTCCATTTTCACTCTGTTTGATCTGTTCCTTTTAGCCTGATTTCCTAGTTTCCTCATTTGTTAATTAGTCCCACACACCTGTTCTGTTTCATCCTGATTAAGTTTCCTCATGTTTATAAGCCCTGTGTTTCATCAGTACTTCGTCCAGTATTGTTCATGTTAAGTGTAGTTGTTATTATTTCTACCAATTACCAAAAAAATAAAAATAAAATAAAAGTAGAGCTGCCCAAAGTTTGTGGCATCATTTTATCACATCATAAGAGATTAAAGTTATTGAGATCAAAGTTAGAAAACAATAAAAAAAATGTAAAGTAAATATCACATGAATATAATCCAATTAATCTTAAGCAAATTTACCAAAATGTGTGAAAACATTATATTTACATTATATTTAATTATGCATATTTTAGGATACACAAGAAAAGCTAGATTTAAAATTAGCCTTTAAATGAGACAAATGACAAAAACATAGCAACAACAAACAACAAATAAAAATCAAAAGATTTCAATCACCATTAATTGCATTATATATATATATATATATATATATATATATATATATATATATATATATAAAACGTCTCTGGTTACTTGCGTAACCTATGTTCTCTGAATAGGGAACGAGACGCTGCGGAAAGCGCAGTGGGATATTCTCTGAATGTGCCGATTGTCTGAAGCCTTATAGAATCACGCCAATTCATTGGCTGATGGCGTCCGCGCGATATGGCTCCGCCCCGACGCTCTTACGTCGCATCATTACATATTCGCGCGCGCGCCATCTGCTCCTCAGATTTCTCTGCCGAAAAGAAACTGTCAGCAGCGCGAGGAGCTTGGCCGCTAACGCAGCGTCTCGTTCCCTATTCAGAGAACATAGGTTACGCAAGTAACCAGAGACGTTCTCTTTCATAGGTTCACTCAACGCTGCGGAAAGCGCAGTGGGAACGGACTACCAAACTCGCCAAGCCAGAGCGCTTTTATAACTGGTAGATAAAAGAAACAACGACCGAAATGAGTTCAAACAGAAAGAACCTGGGAACCCGGGGTCATGTCAAGATCCAAGCTATAGAACCTTACAAAAGTGTGCGGAGAGGACCAGCCTGCCGCAACACAAATATCCCCCAAAAGTGCTCCTCTGAAAAGAGCTTGAGAAGATGCTACACTTCTGGTGGAATGTGCTTTAATGCTAAGAGGTGAAGGCAAGCCACGCACCTCGTAAGCCAACGAGATAGCCTCTGTGACCCAGTGAGAAATCCTCTGCTTTGATGCAGCAAGCCCACGGCGGCTAGCACCGAAGCAAACCAGAAGCTGGTTAGATTTCCTCCAACCGCCTGAGCGGTCTACATATATCTTAAGAGAACGAACTGGGCAGAGCAAGTTAAGCTTCCTATCTTCCTCAGACGAAAATGGAGGAGGGTGGAAAGCGTTAAGGTTAACTACCTGTGAGCGGAAAGTTGAGGAAAGAACCTTGGGGACATACCCTGGTCTCGGCCTCAAGGAAACTTTGACCAGGCCAGGGGCAAAGTCCAAGCAAGACTCGCTAACAGAAAGAGCTTGTAAATCTCCCACCCGCTTTAATGAGGACAAAGCTAACAAAAGAGAAACCTTGAGAGTCAGAATCCTCTCCGGAGCTGACTCCAAGGGCTCAAAGGGGGCTTTCGTCAAACCCTCTAAGACAACAGAAAGATCCCATGGGGGAACTCTAGGGGAGCGAGCCGGTTTCAGGCGCTTCACCCCACGCATGAAGGCAGAAACTAACCTTAATTTGCCCAGGGGAATCTCATCCGATTCCCTATGCGCTGCAATAGCCGCGACATAAACTCTGAGAGTGGTAGCGGCTGCTCCAGCAGCAAACTTCTCCTGCAGGAATTCCAGTACTGAACCAGCAGGGCAGTTAACTGGGCTCCTATCATGTGCTAAGCACCAAGTCTCAAACACCCTCCATTTGGAAGAATATAATCTCCTTGTAGAAGGGGCTCTAGCACTCGCAATGGTCTCCTGAACGTCAGTTGGGAGACCAGAGCTTAATGCCGACGGCCTCTGATCGGCCAAACGAACAGCTTCCACATGTCTGGGCGAGGATGCCATATCCTGCCCTGTAGCTGGGACAGAAGATCTTCCCTGACCGGGATCCTCCAGGGGGAAGATTCCAGTAGAGGAATTAGCTCCGAAAACCATGGCTGAGATGGCCAGAACGGAGCTACCAGGAGGAGGCGGACTCCGCTCTCTCTCACTCTGGCCAAGACCGCCTGGATCAGTTTGATGGGCGGGAAGGCATAGAGTTTCTGCGTTGGCCAAGGGTGAGCGAACGCATCTATCCCCAATGGGGCCGGGGGACTCAGGGAGAACCAAAGCGGGCATTGGGACGACTCTTGAGATGCAAAGAGGTCCACCTCCGCCTCTCCAAAAACCTCCCAGATCAGGGCCATCGTCTGGCGGTTCAACATCCATTCCCCCGATCTGAGTTTCTGTCTCGACAGAAAATCTGCCGCGAGGTTCAGAACCCCTGGGACATGAACCGCTCTTAGAGATAGGAATCTGCTCTGAGACCACAGGAGAAGGTGACGCGCATGCCTGTCTAGGGTGCGCGACCGAGAACCTCCCTGCCGGTTCACATGAGACACCACTGCCATGTTGTCTGTTCTGACAATGACATGGTGACCCTCCAGAAGAGGGAGGAAATGATGCAGAGCCAGAAAAACGGCTCTTAACTCCAGGCAATTTATGTGCCAAGAGAGAGCCTCTCCGGTCCAGACCCCACACGCTGGTCTGCCCTCGAAAACTGCTCCCCAGCCGGTGAGAGAGGCATCCGTCGTAATCATCTGGCGACGAGATACCGCACCCATGCTGATCCCTTTCCGAAGAAAAAGAGGGTCCCGCCAAACTGACAGGGCTCGAAAGCAACTGCGCGATACCTTCAGTAGGCGAAGGGTTGACCCGGAGGGTCGAACCCCTGAGAGTTTCACCCACCACATGAAGGGTCTCATGTGGAGTAGGCCCAGCGGTAGCACGGAGGAGGCCGCGGCCATAAGGCCCAGCATCCTGCGGCAGGTGCCCACAGACACATGATGGCCTAGCAAAAAACGAGCCAAGCATGTCATCAGGCTGGAAATCCGTGCAGGGGCCAAGCGGGCCTGCATGAGAACGGAATCCATGTGCACCCCCAAGAAAACGGTGCTTTGAGCCGGAGCAAGAACACTCTTCTCCGAGTTCAACCTCAAACCGAGAGACTGGATATGACTCAGAACGATGTCTCTGTGGTGGGCCACTAGGTTCCTGGACTGGGCTAAAATGAGCCAATCGTCTAGGTAATTTAGAACACGGATGCCCTGGAGCCGCAATGGGGCCAGAGCTGCATCCATGCACTTTGTAAATGTCCTCGGGGCCAGAGATAGGCCGAAGGGAAGGACCCTGTACTGGAACGCCCTTCCTCCAACGGCGAACCTGAGGAACTGCCTGTGTCGCTGAACAACCTGGATGTGAAAATAAGCATCCTTTAGGTCTATCGTCACGAACCAATCCCCTGGCCGAATCTGAGATATGATAGCTTTCAGCGTCAACATTTTGAATTTCCCTTTGTAAAGGGCGAAGTTCAGTCGGCGGAGGTCCAGTATGGGACGCAAACCGCCGCCCTTCCTCGGGACCAGGAAGTAACGGCTGTAAAAGCCCCGCTCGGTTTCCCCTGGAGTAATCTCCTCTATTGCTCCTTTGAGAAGGAGGGAAGAGATTTCCTGCTGAAGTACAGAAGCCTGAGTGGCGCTGTCTACTACAGTAGGAAACACCCCGTTGAAACAGGGGGGATTGCGGCAAAACTGAAGAGTGTAGCCGAACCGAATTGTGCGAAGAACCCAAGACGATACCCCTGGTAAGCGCTCCCACTCTGGAAGGAAATGTGATAGAGGAGGAGGGATGTTGTAATGCAGACGACATACCTGAGTGAGGGTGCCGTGCTGACGCTCCTGGAGTAAAGAGGTTGACTGTGCAGGAGGGCCATCTGCGTCCTGGCACGTGATGGGAGGCATCGATGCTGGGGTCATGGTGACCAGATCCGCCTGCTCCGGAGGAAAACGGAAAGTGCCTCCGAGGATGCGGCCGGTAGTTATAGAGAGTGTGGGGGGTGAGGGGAGAAAGCAGAAAGCGTCTCCTTCCTCCCGCACCAGACTGAGTAGAGAAGGTGAAATATGACCTGCACTTCGAGACACTCTGAGTGGCGAAGGTGACAGGGCAAGGAAAGGAGAGCTGGGAGGTGGGCAGAAACGCTTGTGCGGTCTGACCCAACCTTGAGGAAGCAGAGGAGCTCTCCTTTTTCTGACCGGAAGGTCAGGAACGGCTCTGGGCCGCCGGAGCAGTCGGTTTGTCGGACCGCCTCAACTGGAGGCGCTTGTGAGGCCGTTGACGGGGAAACGGGCGACCGCGGGCTCCCCAAACCGTGGTAGGTGGGAGATGCCCTGGTTCGCTTCTTCTGGAAGAGAAATCCGGTCTATGAGAGGGACGTTCTCTGGGTCGCACCGGGGCGGGAGCAGAAGGTTCCCTAGCCCTCCTGGGCATGAACTGTCTGAACGCGGCCGATTGGGATTTGGAGGAGCGGAATTTCTCAACCACTGTGTTGACCGCCTCACCAAACAACCCCGTTTGAGAAATGGGGGCGTCCAAGAGGAAAACCTTCTCTTTGTCACGGATCTCCGTGAGATTAAGCCACAAGTGGCGCTCCACCGCAACAGAACCAGCCATAGAGCGACCTATAGCGCGTGCGGTATGCTTGGTGGCTCTTAAGGCTAAATCCGTAGCCTTACGAAGCTCCTTGACCGCTTCAGGAGTCACGCCGTCGCCCTCGTCCATTTCCTTCAGGACGTCCGCCTGGTAAGCCTGGAGAATGGCCATAGTGTGCAGGGTCATGCCTGCCTGCCCAGCCGCCATGTAGGATTTCCCAATGAGAGAGGAAGTAGTCCTACATGCTTTAGAAGGGAGGAGGGGGCGCGATTTCCAGGACGGCGCAGACGACGGAGCAAGATGGTCGGCTAAAGTTTCCTCAATCGCCGGAATGGCTGAATAGCCCTGTTCCACAGAGCCTACCAGGTTGGTGAAATCAGCAGCAGCCGCATTAGTGAGGCGCGAAGAAAAAGGCTGCTTCCAGGATCTGGAAATCTCATGATGCAGATCACTGAAAAATGGCAGCTTCCTCCGTTGAGGCCTAGAATTAGGGCCACTGAGAAGCCTTTCGTCGAGTTTCGACGACTGAGACTCACGTGGCTCGTCGGGCCAATCAATAGTGAGCTTCTCCGTAGCGCGCGAAAGCACGTCAACGAGCTCCGCATAGGCCGCAGTAGGCCGCGCTTCCTGGCCGCTCGGCGGGATAACCTCGTCGGCGAGAGTAGGCCCGAAATCCTCGGAGTCGGAAGCCTCGGTAAAAAGTATATCCTCCAGCCCGAAAGAAACCGCGTCGCGTGCTCCCGGGCTGGGGCGCAAATAATCGTGTGAAAATTCGACTGGCATGCCTCGCGCGTGCCGAGGGGAGGGAGGGAGAGAAAGAGCGGGGCTCGTCTGCTCGAACTCCACATCCTCAAGGTCTACATCCGAACCCCATGTCGCAGATCCTCGAGAGGCCTCGGGAGCGCGACAGGGGGAGACGAATGATTCCCTCTCAAAGACCGCGAGCCGCGATTTAAGGGTTTTGAGCAACAAATTTTCACAGAATTTGCATTTAGACGATCCTATAACTGCCTCACGTGCATGTGAAAAACCCAAACACTTAACGCACTTACTGTGTGGGTCGTCGTTAGCGATGTAACGAGCACATGGCGGAGTACAGCGTCTGAAATCCATGGCAACTTCACCGTAAGGAGAAACAGAGTTCCGCTTGAACAGTCGCAGAAGCGCCGAGAATAATCCAGATGTATTTGTAGCTCAGAAAAATCACGAGCGAAGGGCAACGTGACCGCTTCGCTCTGAAGGTAGAGAAATCTGAGGAGCAGATGGCGCGCACGCGAATATGTAATGATGCGACGTAAGAGCGTCGGGGCGGAGCCATATCGCGCGGACGCCATCAGCCAATGAATTGGCGTGATTCTATAAGGCTTCAGACAATCGGCACATTCAGAGAATATCCCACTGCGCTTTCCGCAGCGTTGAGTGAACCTATGAAAGAGAACACACTATATAATTTGTGGTGGGAATTTTCATACCTTTCTTTAAAAAAATGACAAAAAATGCACATATGTCCACTGTTGGACATAGTGACTAAACAAATGAAATAAACTAGCAAGAGTGTGAAAAGTGGCTTTGTTTTTCTGTGGCGCAGTTTGGTCTAAACCACAAAAAAGCTAAATTTTTAAATGAGGATGGCAGATATGGAAAAAACACAAGCAATGAAGAGGGAAAGAGAGAAAGAATGAGACAAATATGGATGTGTTTGTATGTGGGTGTATGTGCTGTTCCATTTTTGAACTAACCACCCGTGGTTAATTGGGTGTAAAAGTGACAAGCATCTTTGACAAAATTTGGTCATTTCACTTGAACACCAACAAACGCTCAACAGCACTTGACAATCTGAACAGCGAACACTCATCACATTGACGGCAGAATGCTCATTCTGTCACCCCACACACGCATTTTAATTTTTACAACTCTATTAGCATAATAATCTCCATATTAAACCCATTACTGGGAAGCTGGAGCTTGTCACATGAATCTTCCGTTTCATTTATGCCATTCTTTTATACATTATGTTTTGAATCCTTTGTATTGTCGCATTTCTCCCTATTATTACTACTATTTTTGTACCCTTGGCAGGGGAGCGATTATGACTCATTCTTGTGATCTTGGAGGTCTTTTTGCACAGACCCTTTCTTCTCATCTTCTTTCTCGCTCTCTCTTACTCATTTATTCTGCCATTCTCTGACAAATCCCACCCTCTCTCCCTTCTCTTTCAAAACCTGAAGTACTGGGTTTGTGTTGGCAATGAGCTGATGTGTCACATCATGTTGGCTGTTGTTCATGTTCAGTCAGAACATACACTCTGCTTCACTATGTCCAAAGCCACTGGATAGGATAAAAAAAACCTCAGCAAAAATCTTTCGACAATACAGAAGACCAGAAGAGACATGCCTTCTTTGTGTGTGTGTGTGTGTGTGTGTGTGTGTGTGTGTGTTTGTTTGATTGCATTTCTAAGAATGCTATTCTATTGAACTAGTTTGTGTCTGCACTTGTATCTGGTTTTAAAAAGTCTACATGAATTTTCATTTTACTTCTGTAATGAGCAGTGTTGGGGAAAGTTAGTTTTAAAAGTAATGCATTACTGTATTGTGTTACGTCCTTAAAAGTAACTAATTGTTTTAATTAGTTACTGTTTATGGAAAGTAATGCATTACGCTACTTTTGTGTTACTTTTTCACACCTGGGCTGGGCTTTCTTGTTTGTTTTTAATTTTAACAAAATTAAGAAAATATCTATTTTTGGCAAATGTTAAGGCCCTTTCACACCAAAAGTAAAATGACAAAGGACAAGAAAGTTCTACACTCTTACTTCAGCAATACATTTTTTTTTTTTAAATGAAACGCAAATTTGATGTTTATCTAAAGTCATTTTTGCTCATTCGTAAGGTTGAATTGGATCATCGGCAGTATCAAATCAGTGGAGAAGGCAGTAAAAAATCCGTGGCAAATCAGCAGTAAAGACACTGTTTAATAATAAAGTGAGATTAAATACATAAAGTATATTTGTATTATTTAGCATATTTAATTATTGCAGGCATGCATTTCACTGTTTTTATTCATTTTGAGGAATACTGAATCTGTTTTTGTGCAAGTGAGATGAGTAAACCCAGCAAGCAATTTTGCGTTTAAAAGACCTCTCCAAACACAGTCCTGACGTCTTAAACAAGGCAAAATTTGGGCTGTCAGTGAAAATTTAATAGACGTCTAACCATAGCCCAAGAATAGACTAGTCATCTAGATCATGAAAATGTCAAAGAAACTAAACCAAACACCTTTTTTTCTAACTGTTGACTTTGCATAGAAGATGGAAGATCATACTATTGATGCAAGCTATTTAGGCTATTTAGGCTTCAAGCTATTTAGGCAAATACGACATGTGACCAAATTCAAGGTTATTTTGGCTAGAACTGGGCTACTCTTAGCCGGACTACAGTATATTGGGTCTAGTTAACCTAGATGGTGAAATGATGGCTATTGCTTGCTGGGAATGTTCACATTTAGCCTAGAACAACAATAACCATCATGTTTACACACACCTCTGCACCTCACTCCAGATTTCTCTCAACATGGGGACAGGAGAGGTTTCAGTCAATAAATGGGAAAACTTGCATTACTTATTTGAAAAAATAACTCAGATATTTTGTTGTAAATTTAAAAGTAATGCATTACTTTACGTTTTACCTGAAAAAAGGGTAATCTGATGACTCAACATTGGTAATGACCAGTATTTAGCCCCTTTCACACAGAGATTCCGGAAAATACACGGATAAAGCGACCCGGGATTTGACCCGGATTCGTTTGATTTTGGTTCATACACACTGCCAGTGATTTTCCGGAATCAGAGAGTGCGTTCACACACAACCCGTAAAAATCCCGTGACATCGATGTGACATGTAATGTCTCAGCAGCGTCTATAGTTTGCTTATGAGCTGCGATTTCTCTCTGGAGAAACCACGCTTGTGCATTTTTTCTCTGATTCGATCATAAACTAGTGCATTACGTTTCACTAGCCTGCTTTCACTTCACTTCAGCGTCATCATTACGACACGGCACTGATTACGGCTTTTGTTTACACAGCGAGCGTTCCGGGACTGACCCCGGCAATGTTACTAGGTCCCCAACCCGGGACCAATCCCGGCATCAATCCCGGGTCGTGTTTGCGTTCACACAGAAGGTGTTCTGGCAATTTCCCGGCAATTTCCCGGGATCAGCGCGCTGTGTGAAAGGGGCTAGAGTTAAACATTGTTCATTTTATTTTTGGGGGATTTGACTGGATGATGAAAAGAGGTGGGATTACAGAATAGTCAGACTGAACGTGAATTTGCTTAAATGTACTTAAGTGACATCAGTGAGAAAGATATTTAATTTTGATTAAATATTGATTGAATTTACGACAACCACATTTGTCTTTGGAATGATACACACTAAAGAATAGTTTACAACAAGACCATGAACGTGTATAGAGCATAGGTAAATTTTGATTTCTAGTTGACTTTTAAGACCGTCCTCAACTCTGTGTTAAGTCTCACAAAGCAGATAATTAGTTTAGATTGACTAAAATAGCTTTAAAATCTGATCAAACAATGGAGCTTCAACTGAAATTATTCACAGCAAGGTGCTTAGTTTATCACAGCTTTGCTTAGTTTATCACCTTACCTTTATTGCCTCTTATAATTGATAACGACTATTAAATTGAAATCTATGAAGTATGCCAGCTTAACATTACAAATAAGTACTTAGATAAGCCTGAATAAATGTCATACTGTGAAGCTCTCAGTGACATCTCACTGACCCCTAACCTCACTGGTCAGACAAAATTCCCCAGTAACAAGAAAAAAGCAACATGTACAGTACATCTGCTTTAATATCCTCGTTTTACCACAGGAGATGTGTACTAGGCTGTGAGACACCAGTCAGGATGTAGTAAGAGGGATTTGTTCTGTTCTGACTAATATGGGAATATACTGTAGAATAAATTGGGCTTTCCAGAGCCCAGAGAGTCCTGACAGAGAATTAAACATTCCAGCAGCAGCCCTAAAATTATCATTTAGTGTTACATTATGTTTTGACATTCTAACCCTGTATATTTATTTTAGAGGAAGATAAAGTTTTTAAAGAAATGTAACATCAATCTTTTCCATAAAACAACCTTTCAAAGTGACCACAGAATTTAAGCTCCAAAAGCACAAAAAAGCACTTTTAAAGTGGTCTATGTGAATCATGCACTATATATTCTAGTCTAAGTCTTCTGATAGCTTTTTGTGAGAAACGGGCCGAAATGTCTGTAAATTATTCCCTGATAATCTTGATCTCAAAAGCACCTCTCAAATAAAATAATTTGTCTATGATGACGTCTAGAGTTTTACATCACTGGAGACACATGGCGTCTTATGCTACTGACGGCCAACATGCTTGGTGTGGCATATCCAAATAGTGAATTCGATCAGTGTATAATTACGTCAGCACAAGGCCAATATAAAATTGTATTAAAATCACTGTATGGAAAAGATACTATTATGTTCTGTAAAAAAAAAAACAATATCAAATGAGTTTGTAACAGCCAGAATTTTTCTAAAATTTCATTATATCTGAAATATTCTCTGTTTAACTCAAATATCTTGTATTGTACTCAAATTTTTAAAAATATTTTGGTTACCAACATTCTTCAAAATATTTTCTTTTGTGTTCCGTAGAAGAAAGAAATGCATACAGGTTTGCAACAACATAAGAGGAATATCCATATTCACCTCCTAAGTGTTAGATGTGAACTTAAATAAACAGTGAAACTTAATTAGGAATACAGACATAAGGTTGGTCTCTTTTTAAAGAAGACACTCAGCAGACTATTGCAGAAGTGAAAGCACTTCAAAAAATGAAAGTGTAAAAATTTATAGAAGTTTACATTTAACGTAAAGAAAAAACAACCAAACTTTTTAGATTTTATACAAAATAAATCATTTACAAAATGATTTGGACTCTAAAAATTGCTTATTTTAAATTGATATTACAAAATTTGAGCCTGCTAAAAGGTTTTAAAGTACCATTTCCATGGTAAATATGTGATGGGGGAAAAAAGGCAATAGAAAGTTCAAAGACAGCTTTTATTTTTTGAAACAATGTAAAAGTCTTTATTGTCACTTTTGATCAATTGAATGCATCCTTGTAATTTCATTATATAAGTCTATATCATCTAGACCAGTGTTTCTCAAAAGTGGGTCGCAATACGTTTTGAGTGGGTCTCGTCAAAGTGTGCAGTCAAAGAAACGCCGATTCTGTGTTTCTGATGCAAGACTTTTATTGTGCCGACCAAATAAAAAGTCTCTCACCTAATAAAAACACCTGTAAGCCATTATACTGTGCTCGTAGCGCACACACGGCAAGCTGTATATCACTTCATTATACATAAAGTGCAAAAGAAATTATGAGCATGCAACGTCAATTATTTATGTTATCAATTAGTGAGTCATGAAATTACCAAAAAGTACCAATACATTTTGTAACTGGTCCTTTGTGTGTTAGTTGGGAAGGACTTGCATGCAGGTATGACATTCATTTTATTCATCAGGAGCAGTATTTATATATATATATATATATTAGGAAGGTTCTTTTAAAAAAAAAAAAAGGGTCGCAGCCAGGTAATGACCATGGGAAAATGTGGGGCCGATGGCCAAACCAGTTGAGAACCACTAATCTAGACCATGTTGTACATGAAGATTTATACTCTTACAGTATGTCAACAATAAAAACACACACACACACACACACACACACACACACACACACACACACACACACACACACACACACACACAAACACACACACACACACACACACACACACACACACACACACACACACACACACACACACACACACACACACACACACACACACGCACACAATCAAATGTATGACCTTTTCTTACTCTTATCATTCTGTTCTTACCTTCAGGTAACAGATGAAGATGAAGGTGAGAGGAGTGATATACTGCAGCACCAGCATGCCAGTGGTGTAGGTGAGCTTGATTTCTCTGGAGGGCCACTCTTCCACACACACCACCTTTCCCCTGTACTGCTCCTGAAACACTGAGGGCAGCTGCTTCAGCGGGGCGTCTGTCACCCTGGAAAACAACAGAAATGGTGTGGCAGTGAGGACGGCCAGGGCCCAGGTGAGGCTGATGCCCAGACAGGCATGGTTCAGGCTGGGCCTCCATCCGCGAGGGTGCAGGATGAGTTGGTGCCTCTCAATGGCAATCAGAACCAAGGAGAAGATGGACACCGAAACGGAGCAGCACTGGACCAGGCTGTTGAGTTTACACATGACCGCTCCAAACACCCAGTGGTCCATGTAGGTGTAGATGAAGGTAAACGGCAGACACACTAGGGACATCAGCAGGTCCGAAACAGAGAGGTTTGCGATTAAGACGTTTGTGACGTTGTGAAGTTCCCGTTGCCGTGCAATAACGAGGATGAGAGCCAGGTTGCCCACAACACCCAACAGTACCACAGCACTGTAGGCAATAGCCATGATAACAAACAAAGAGTGGCTGCCGTAGCACTCATCATCGCCATATGAAATTGTGGAGAGGTTAGCGAAAGAGCAATTGGATAGGCCCAAGGAACAGTTCAGAGCAGTGACTGGTGGAATTGGTGGAGACAGGGCGGAGTCTGGCATTGTTCCGGCTCCTCTGCAGTTATTTGGTGTTGGTTTAAATCAGGTGATTTTAGACTCGTTCCCTCCACGTAACAACCTTTCCAGGACCATGTTTTCGTAATTCTGACAACATTCTGTGGGGACATAAAAAAACAACAAAATCAATACTTACAAAAGACAAGACGTCTCTACTGTCATGTTTGATTACCGACCAATCCGGTTATAAAAATCAATACATTTTCTCTTCAGTTTTATTTAATAAAGAGTTATTTTAATCTTCTTGCATCACCTTTGTGATTGACCTCATTTCTAAGAATTATATTACACTTTTAAAGGGCAAGTCCCTCTAATGCACATTTAATCGGGCAATAATTATGAATCATCCAAAAGCATTTCTCAGGCGATGTATTAATATTAAAATATAATAATAATGCTTCCCATTTCTAAAAACTATAATTAAGCCCGAGTTGGTGTGCATGGAATTGACAAGTTAATTAAGATTTTGGCATTTGATTCATTTTATTTGTATATTTAAAATTAAGCCATCAAATACTCCTGGCTGAGCTACTGGTAATAATGTGAATAAAGCAATTTGATTTTGGCGCATTGCCTAAAGACAAGTACACACACACACACACCCACACACACACACACACACACACACTCGGCATTTTCCATGAACTTCTATTGTTTTCATAGTAAGCTAATGATATATTCTACCCCCTAAATCCTTTCTGCATGTTTATATATTCGTTAAGACATTATTTAGTGTGTTGATTAAGCCATCTACAATCTGACCCACATATTTCTGTTTTCTTCTTTAATATACAATATGAACGCATGTAGACATCATAAAAATGTCATAATTATTATTAATTTTACTTCCAGACATAAGCACAGACAAAAGTCCAGACATAAACTCTATTAAGGACTCGCATTGGTCTATATATCAGAGTCTGAAGCAGGTTGTCAAGGTAACAGAGGTGACAAAGCCTCCTGTTTTTAGGTCTCTGGTTCTTTCATCTTTAGCTCCCTCTTCTTCTGTCTCTATCAGCAGCCAATTTCAGCGCTCTAATTTCAGCATGTTCAGTTATTGTTAATAAATTGAATATGTATTTGAACAACAGAAACATTACAGGAAGCCCAGCCGTGAATCTCTGTCTAACCTTATTTATTTAGCAGGCCAATTCGCTTACAGTACAATAGTCTCTTGCACATGAACTGCAAAGGGACTCGTAGACGGAGGATAATCCCAATAGACTGAAGCTAAATGGCAGGCCATTCACATGCTCTGTACAGAGTATTCCCTTGACAGTACTGTTCTACAAAGTGACCTTAAGAGTAGAGTGGGTAACAAAGGGAATTTGCAAGCATTTGAAACAGGCACTTAAATGTCAAGATGGAGAAGGAGTCATTCATTTGTCTTTGCATGCCTGTAAAGGGGAAAACTAATTAGGTGTGCAGAGTATTAAAAATGTATTCCACTGACATTAAAATTAGATAAAATAGACAAAATCACAATGTCACTTAGGCCCAAGGAATTTGTAAAGGTAGTTAACAATTATCATAAGAATATTTTACTGTCATGGACAACATATGACAAATGCTATTACAAATATTACACCTTTATTGTTTAATTTTCCAGCGGAGCCTCATTAATACTTAAACTGTGTGAATAATAGTCTCTTATCCCACTGACATTTATCTTTAATCATTTAACAGACTGTTTTATTCAATGCAACTTACAAATGAGGAGCGATTCATCATAAGGACCTGGTAACATAAAAAGTGCTGCAATCCGTTTCAATATTCTTCTGGGAACTAGACACTAGAACAGAGATAAAAGTGAGAAGTGGTGAAATTTGAATTTGCAGGTTTGAGTCGAGTGCTCACGGAAGAGATGTCTTTAGATGTTTTGTGAAAGTTGAAAGACACTTGGCTGTTCGGGTATCTCTGATATTTGATGCATGCATAAAGTATATCTGGGTTATGTTTGCTTCAAAAGAATAGTGCATTCACTGAATGAAAATCTGACAGGTCTGTTTATCTTCTGAAATAATCTATTTAAAACCATAAAACCTACCAGACAAGTTGCACGTCGACAAAATGGAAATTCATCCCATCGGTTTTCTAAATGTGAGTTATCTATCCTCTTGTGAACGATTCATCCATGCATACGTTTCATTTATTTATATGGCCTCGTAATTTTTAATCAAAATGTCGATATTATACGGAGAAATGACAAACTTCTCTCAGATGACGTATGCTAGAATTCTCCAATCATTACTTTCTCATAAACTCTGTTCTTTCATACAATCTATTGTTTGCACTCAGATCTGCCTCCACAAAAATAATTTGTTTAATTTCTTTTCCCAGAAAAGATCTGTTGCTACTTCCGTTACATTGTGACTTTGATGTAACATGGTCCAGTGCCCAGTTTTAGGATCTAACTCAATTCTCTTTTACATCTTTCCTTCGCTAAATATTTAAGCTTAACATTTCAATTTAGGTATTTGAAATGTTTTTGCTTTTGTTTACAATAAGGTTTATACTGTATATGTATCATCAATTTACCAATTTGTTTAAATCCCATACATTGTAACTAATTGAACATTGTTTGTTCCACAGCCAGCCATACTTAAACTATTCATACTTTTCGACTCAATAAAAATCATTGTTTTCACAATTGACAGATTTATGCTGATTCTAAGCAATTTGAATAAATGCATTCTGAAAATATTATTATTTGATGAATATATTATTATTATTACAAAACCAAACATGTTAATAATAAACTATGCCATGATTTCTTTGAGTGTTGAAATCTTACCTGTTCCCTTTCAGTGCCTCAAGTTCGATGTAGTCGACGTGTCGACTGATTGGGATCACGCTTAGGGAGCCTGTCATCTTCGAGTACTGTAAAAATGAACCAACGCACATTGGCATGCGAGATCTGCATCCCACACTCCGCCCCGCGGCATGGGTATAAATATGGAAATGGATGCAAGCACCAGTTGTCTTTTCGCTTCGGAGCCGATCGGTCTTCATGTCGATGTCTCTGAAGAGGGTTGTTATATTACAATGAGCGAGTGTGCCGACACTTCTTCAGGAAGTATCTACCGGTGCTGGTGGTTCTACAGCGCGAGTGCAGCGGTGGTCGCAAGCCTTCTGAGCTGTCAACTGCTGTTTTAACAGCATCACAATTCTGTGTTTGTGTTTGTTTGTCTGACGGCCGGTTGAGGGTGAAGAAAGTGAGTGCTTGACTGGTAGAGGCTTGCACCATCCCTGTCAGTGTTGCCGCGATCATTCCCCTGTTTACTCCGGCACTGGTGAGAGTATTCATTTCCTGAAAGAGCAACACGGGTGCGTTTGTGTCTTTTTCAAGATGTCATTCCACCCGTGCATTTCTGGACACGGTCGTTCCCTGTCCCCCTCTGACGGTCACAATTGTTGCATCACGTGTTTGGGCTTACAACACACTGAAGCAGCTTTTGTGGATGGTTCATGTTCCCATTGCGGGAATATGACTGTCTTGGTGTCGAGATCGAGACTCGCCTTCGTCTATGAAGGTGGAGTCCCCATTACCATGCCCCACCCTAGGGTACCGTGTGGGATAGGTGATCGGAGGATAGTGATGGAATACCCGCCCAGTAAACATTCCCTGAGGGCTCCTCACTCCTCCATCACAACGCAGCGGTGGAGTCCCCCGTTGAGCATGCTGGTCCCTCTGCAATAGACCGACCAGCAGTTTCATTCAGGGCCCCTCAAGAGGACAGGATGCCGATTGCAGTATCGGAGGGTGAGCTGGCCTCTGAAGATGATGATTTGGTTGTGTTATCTCCCTCTGGAAGTGTAACGTTGCCCGAGCCAGATCCAGAAATGTCAGCTATGCTGAAAAGGGCCGCCGAGGCTTTTGGGCTCGAGTGGAATGCTCCACGGTGTCCCGCTCAGTCTCGGTTAGATTATTATAATAATAATAATTTATAAAGTTTTATTTATATAGCAACTTTCCAGGGCTCAAGGATGGTTTACAATGAACAAGCAACAATAATGGCAATGGACAATGATAACAAACAAAACAACAAAAGGTAAATGAGAGTAAAAGTACAGTAAAGGAGAATTATGAAGACAGGGCAGTATACAGCAGAATACAATCAGACACAACGAAATGTAGTACAACTTAAGAATTTAAGTTTAACTTAAGAAAATAAGTGAGTTTTAAGCATAGTTTTAAATTCAGAAATAGTATTAACACAACAGAGTGATCGGGGGAGAGAGTTCCATAGTTTGGGTGCAACACTGAATGGACTGCCCTCCTTTGAAGGTAGGCGATGCCAAGGAACAACGAGAAGGCTGGAGTCAGAGTATGATTGGTTTCTCGGGGCGGGCCGCGCTGGTTCTCAGCCCGTCGCCCCAGTGCCTTTCTTTCCCGAAGTGCATGGAGAGCTTACTAGATCGTGAATGGCACCTTTTACTGCTAGAAACTGCCTAGATAGCTCCTCCCCCCTCACTACCCTTGACAGAGGAGCGGTGAATGGTTATGAGGTTATCCCTCCAGTGGAGTGGTCTGTCGCGGCACACCTATGTCCGGTGGCCGCTGCCTTTTGGACAGGGGATCCTCTTCTCCCCTCTCAGGCCTGTGAGTTCTCGTCCGTTCTTACGGGCAAAGCTTACAAAGCCTGTGGGCAAGTCGCTTCCTCTTTGCATGCCATGGCTTTGCTACAGGTCTATCAGGCCAAGGCACTCATAGACATGCACAAGGGTAGCCTAGACCGTGCGGTCTTGAGTTAGCTCCGCAGCGCAACTGACTTGGCCCTCCGGGTCACGAGCGTTGCGGCTTGTGCGATCAGTCAAGCGATGTCCACCCTGGTGGTCCAGGAGTGCCATCGTTGGCTCAGCCTGGTTGATATGGTGGATCCGCGTGTACAAGGTTTGGTTCCTGGACTCCCCAATTACCAACAGTTCTCTGTAGCCCAAGCGCAGACGGAGGCCATCTGGCACATCCTGCCCGGCGGCCCGCTGCTGCCTTCTCCCCGCCGCCGACTGAAAGGGAACGTCTCGGTTAAGTATGTAACCCTCGTTCCCTGAAGGAGGGAACGGAGACGTAGTCCAGTCGCTACTATTGCTGGACCACCGCTGACTCCGGGCTCTGCTTGGCTCCTCAGCTAAAAACAACTGGTGGGTGCATCAACTTCCGTATTTATACCTGAGCCGTGGGGCGGAGTGTGATATGCAGATCTCGCTCGCCAATGTGCATTGGCTCGTTTTAACAGTACTCAAAGATGACAGGCTGCCTAAGTGTGATCCCAATCTGTCGACATGTCGACTAGGTCTCCGTTCCCTCCTTCAGGGAACGAGGTTTACATATCTAACCGAGACGTTTCGGTTACATAAATGTAATTTTAAGTACAATCAACTTGGCTGTATAAGTCTTTTTACCTTTAGTTGCATTAAATTGACTTGAAAAAGTGGAATGTTCTATAACTTAAAAAAAGTTGAAAATTTTTTAAAGAATGTAACTCTACACCCTTGCTTCATTGATCCATGAATATGAAAAATAGTCCCTGCCTCCTATTTATCACACCAGCTCAGACCACCTGATCTTTACTTGGTCAACTGCAGTAAACACTACACAATGGCAAGTAGAAATATTGGTTTAATTCAGACATATGTTTGAAAAATAAACTGATTCATAAGAAGAAGAGGAAGAGCGAATTATTCAGGATCATCTACATGTCATAAAGTAGGCCGACAGAATGGTAATGCGTTTTATGTATCACTCTCTATAACGTCGGACACATAACGGTAATTGATATGATTATCTTTGGCTTCACTATGGTTTGTTTTAAAGCATACTAAAAACACCACATGGACATACATTTTTTACCACATGGGTTCTTTAACTTATTTTGATGAGTTAAAGTAATATAAAAACATATGTTTTCATGCTTATTGATCATATTATTTTTTACAGGGTACATAAATCTTAAATTTAGGGCTATATATTTTTTGAGTGTAGTATCCTCTGTTTCTTATATTGTTGATGGTCACAAAGCTAATTCCCAACTGTCCTAAGTAGGCCAGTAGTCCACCCCGAAGTTAGTCCACAGGTCACCCAAAAATAATAATGTGGTCACTATTTACTCAACCTAAAGTTGTTCCAAACCCGCATGCTGTTATTTTTTCTGTGAGACACAAAAAATAAAAACGATAAAGATTCTTGATGCACCATAAGTATTCAATTCATATAGCCTATATTTCTAAATGACTAAATTAGAGCCAATCGCCACCAATTGATAAAGTCATCGCGTCATCTTTTTTTGTCATGATTTGAGAGTTTAGAAACAAAATGTATGAGACAGTTATTGTCAGATTTCATTGCCGATTTCAATTATGAATTTGAATCGTAAGCTTAGTGAAAAGCTTTGGAGAATTTGATATTTCCCCATTCAAAAAGATAGGAGCTGTAATTGCATGACTGAAACAGCATGCCCGAGAGGCTTTTCAAAGATGGCCGCTAAGTGAAATTACTTGCCTAAAGGGACTTTAGATATATTCAGAATTTTCTGATAATCATTCTATGAGTTGGGTCATTTCACTCAGTTCGAAATCAAACTGAACAATTTGTTCACAAATCAGACTGATCTGGTTTGAGATCAATTTCAACACACTGTCTCGTCATTAACTTGCAGCTCAAGTTATGAAGAAGCCATCCGGAAGTGAAAATCATTGAATAATAACTTCCATTTTGATCTGTTCCTCATGCAAAAAAAGCAAAAAAAGCTTCAAACAGCTTGTACTTTTTAGAGCTTTTTTTTCTTTTTTAAGTCACTTTGAATAAAACAGTCACACTGTTTAACTTATTAAAGTTAAATTTGAATGAGACATGAGGCTATTCACTATACATTCAATAGTCACAGCATTTTCGATATGTTGTTCATAACAATAAAATAACCCAAACATACATTGGTAAAAGTAAAAGTCAACGTATTCTATTATACTATTATTCTATTATAGTATATTATAGTATTTATTATAGTATTTTTTTCTGAGGTTTTATGGGAAAGTTAAACAGTAGTGTGTAATATTTGCCATTGCCTTGGTCATATGTTCAATTGGCCATAACAATAAAATTAATTGTTACAGTCATTGACACTATGAACTGCGGTTGAATATAAAAAAAGTTGTGTGAAGATTCTTCAAAATATCTTCTTTTGTGTTCCTCAGACAAAGAAAGTCATACAGGCTTTGTAAGACCAGGAGAGTGAGACAGAACTGTCATTGTTGTGTTAATGTTAACTATTCCTTTAAAGTCCCCCTGTGGTGAAAATCAAGCTTTTAATGTTGTTTATATGTCTCTGTGGTGTTTTTAATATGCTTTAAGACAAATCATGTGCAAATTCAAAAGTCGACACCATTGCTGAGTATTTTCTCCATAAAACTGCAGTGAAAAAAAGTCTAAAAAATGCAGTTTGAAATCGCGGGTGTTTCTGAGCTGGTGTGAGTGAGTGGAGGCGGGGCTAATTTGCATTTTCATAGAACTGCATATACTAAATTAAGCAAGGGTGTAGAGTTACATTCAAGCTATTTTAAGGCATGAAGAATTTTTTTTCAAGGAAAAAACTTTAAATATGTCATTTTGGTGATCAAAGGTGAGTTTTTGGTATAAAATTATTGACTACAGGGGACTTCAAGATACATTATGGCACTGTTGTGTCTCAGAAATTTGTGATTACTGGCAGCCCAAACAATATCAAATTAGACTGTATGGTCAGTACTGACCATTTTTTTTTAATGAGTCGATAAACTATGAAATTAATTAATTCATCAGCAGAGGCTTTTAATGCCATTGCCATGACAATGTAATTAGGTCACCGACTGTGGTCTTTCTAGAGCCCATTGAAGAAACTCATTGAAGAAACTGAGAATGTGTGCATAAAGAAGCTGATATAAACGCCATTCAAATCGAGACTTTGAGGAGCCTAAACAAGTATCTGAAAACATGAAATGCTCCATTCTGTTCTGGGTAAATTACTTACAAATTGTAGTCGGTAACTGATTCCAAATTACATGAAAAAAATTGCAGTTAGTAACATATTCCATTACATTTCACACATAAGGTAAAATAATCTAACTACTTTTTGATTACTTTTGAATCCCAGTAAATATGATATTTGAATGTGTGCATTTTAATGTGTTTGAAAGACAAAAGCTTTCAAAAGTGTTTTTCAAAAAAACAAGTATTTTCAAAGACAGCGTGTGTGTGTGTGTGTGTGTGTGTGTGTGTGTGTGTGTGTGTGTGTGTGTGTGTGTGTGTGTGTGTGTGTGTGTGTGTGTGTGTGTGTGTGTGTGTGTGTGTGTGTGTGCAATTCCAGTGTGTGTGCAATTCCACGAACCTGAAGACCTTCTGAACATATTATAAGCAGTAGGCTTTTTTAGAAAAGAAAATGTAAAAGATAGTAGTATGGATAATCAATGAAGTATTAATAATTCACTGCCATTGTGAGAATAAAATGTGATCATGTAATCAATAAAGAGGTGTAATGTAGTCTGATTGTGAGTATTTTAAAAAAGTAATAATCTTACAAGAGCTTAATTTTTGGAATCAGATTACGTAATCCAGATTTCATGTAAACAGTTACCATCCAGGGGTGCGTTTCCTAAAAGCATCGTTGGCCAACTATGATCGCAATTTCCATTGAACTCTATTGGTAACGACGGAACTTGCGACCATAGTTGTCTTTGGGAAACGCACCCCAGGACTACTCCCATCACAATTTGAGGCCTAATAAGATTTTATGACAAAAAAAAAATGACATACAATTTTCTCCAAATAGAGCCACTGGGAGCCATGGGAACCAAGTGAAGGAGAGACAGTACAAAAAGACAAGCAGGTGAAGAAAGAGAAGGGTGGAAGAACGCAGTGACATATCAATTTACAGAATATGCGAGAAATAAGAATAGGAAGGAGAGAGGGTGGAAAAACAACTGTTTTAAATTATATCTGATGTCAGTGTTTTAGTAGCAAAACTGGATCCCACATCATGTAACTATAAGCTGCCAGTAGCAACTAAATAGCCTTCCTCTAACCATCCAAATTTATCAGGAGAGGGGAAAAAACAATATCTCAGAAGCACAAAAATCAATTCCCCAAAATATAGTTTTAAAGTTGAACGAATCAGTTTTAAAATCTGACAAAAACATATCCTTCTTTCATAACACACAGAACCAGACATCCTTCGGCTTGAATGATGACACAATATGAACTTTGATATTTTCAGCCTGCACCAGAAATTTATAGAGCACCATAAATGACAAATTCACAGAGTATGAAAGCAATTACAATAATATATATCTCGTGTTGAAATACAATCTTGACAAGACATAAAGAGATTTGATTTGAGCTCATCAACACATTACCTTAATGCATCCTCTTAACAATCTGAAATGTGCGATTACATCCTTAAGAGAAAGAAAAACCCATCCAAGGAAAACATTTAGGCTAGGTGTGCGAGACATCTCCTCGCTGTCATTTCGTTCCCACACTTCCAATGAGAGCATTTGATCAATTATTGCGCGTTATTGGTTCAAACTCCTGAGCTAAGTGCTTTCATTGTGTGTATCGTAAACAGGTCAAAGTCCTGCAGGTACTTTAGTCCTCATAGCCCAACGATCCTTTTTTTGACCACCAGCTGCGCTTAGTATTTTGGTGCTCAAAGTTTATTTTAGAACACATTATAAAAATCAGCTAAATCTATTTAGCCTATCCTATATTTCAATTCGTTTCCCCTCCAAAACGTGTTATAGTGAATAGCATCTTAACAGAACCGAATAACATCAAACAATATAACGTGAGAATGAACCGCATTGCGTGACTGGCTTCTCTTAAATAATATGACATTTTCGTTTACAGAAAAAGCAGAGATGATCACGATCGAGTGGATATATCCGGCGTGTCTCCAATTAAGCGCGTTCGAGAGTCTTACCTGAAGCGCTTTCCATGAAGGCACGCGCGCGTCTCCATCAGTCTGAATGAGTGAACGTGTGTGTGTGTGTGTGTGTGTGTGTGTGCATCACTGACACTGAACTGACAGCGCGCTCAACTGCGCCTCTGCACAAGCGTTACTCACGCGGGGTCCATGTCTGTCCAAAAAAGCACCAAACGCCACCGATTCACAGCATGCCACCGTGATGCATTCATTGAGCTGTTGAAAACATGTCTCCAGTTCGTTAATTCTGAGAAACTATTCACAGGACTTTATTAAAGCTTTGTCATGTGATGGGGGTCTTTGGCATTATTGGTGAAGAAGAACATTTAATATCCATGGAACCTTTCCATTGCACAAAAAAGTTCGGTCAACAATGCAGAGGTGGGATCAAGTCATTGTTTTGCAAGTCAAAAGTAAGTTTTTTTTTGTAAGTAGGCCTACATTTTATTTAGACTAGTTACAGCTTACACTGACCAAAGTGCTGTACAAAAACAATTATAAAATAGGCCTACAATACATTTTTTAAATAAAATAGTGAAAATCTAAATAAAAGTTGATCATTTATAAGTTAATAATCAGAAAAGGCTAGAGTAAAGATGTGTCTTAAGTCTAGATTTAAAAACAGAAATAGAAGGAGCACTCTTAATGTCTGGTGGCAACTGATTCCATAACCGTGAACAGCACCAGATCTGTCACCTTTCGATTTAAGACGTGACCGAGGGACATGTGGGAGAGCTTTATTGGCCAACCTGAGGACTGGAGCTGAATTCAAAGAAATGAGATCAGAAATGTAAGACGGGGCTTGTCCATAAGAGCTTTAAAAACAATCAAAAGCAAAATTTTGAACTAAATTCTAAAAAAGACAGAAAGTCAGTGAAGAGAAGCTAAAGTTGGAGTGATATGATCACGTTTTTTTTTTTTTTTTGCACTATAGTTAAGAGTCTATCCGTTGCTTTCTGAACCATCTGCAAAGGTGCCAATGAATATTGGGGAAGACCAAGATACAAAGAATTACAATAGTCCAGACATGATGTTATAAATGCATGAATAACTTTTGAAAGGAAAGTGACAAGATTATTTGCCATTGAGTATTTTATATCCTGAAGACAGTCAAGTCTTGAGTCATTGTTGTCAGAGTCTAAGTCGAGTTGCAAGTCTTCTTTGATTATGTCAAATCGAGGCGCAAGTCATCACATTTGGGACTCGAGTCCAAGTCAAGTACAAGTCATGCGACTTGAGTCCCCAACCCTGATATTAAGTGTCTTTAATTACTACGTACTAACTTTTTAATTAATCATTTAATACAATGCACTTATTGTGTACATACATTGTACTTATAGGCTATTTAAAAAAAATACCTGCAGAAAAAGTGTTCTGCAATACAGCCTTAACACAATATGTAGCAGTTATTATGTAAGTACATAGTTAAATACATCTAATATGAAGGATGACCAAAGGGGTGAAAAAAGGTTCTTCAGATTATTAAAATGAAAATTTCAAAGTCAACCTCAATGTCATTTTTAGTATACATTGCATGGCAATGAATAAAAAAGAAACAATTACTTCAGGATAAACAGGGAAAACGTAGTAGACAGTCCCAACGACTAGTAAATACAGAATAAATAAATAGGTAAATAAAAATAAATTGGCATCATGGCGCAAAAAGCCCTTTTGAAACCTTTATTTTTAACAGTTAGATATAGGAAAAGTATACAGGAAGCCAAGGCTAGTGTTTAGAGGAAAAAGTCCAACTACACGTGTGTATAAAAAATAGTTCAAAACCCTCTTAAATATTTATTACCCTCTAAATCAGGTAAAATTATTATTATTATTGTGAATTCTGTCCTCCAGACTAACATTTCATATTTTTGTTATAGCTGCTAGGTAAACAAGTGAACACAATAAATCATACTGGCATATACTCAGGCAAGAGTCAACTATATTATGATGATAGATTTTAACCAAAATGTTGAATTGTGCTGTCAGGATTTTTTTTTATTTATATATATTTTTTTTTATATAAATGTCAGGTCAGGGCAAGTTGTCACATGCATTTTAATTGTAAATGTATATACCTTTATATAACCTTTAGGCTACATTTTTGCTGCCTCATTAATTGGTTTCTGTTTTTTTAATTGCTTTTTAACATCTTGCTGAAAAGTCAATAATATTCACAGTGGCATGCCAGGCTATTGAGGCATGTCCTCACAATGTCAACTGTGTTTAATGATCTGTATCTTTTTTCCAGGGTGATAACAGTGGACACGGTCAATATCTTTTGGTAGCCAAGACTTTAAGTTCTAAGAAATTCGATTTTAAAAATAAACCTACCCTGACAAATGCTGTGGAATCAGTTGAAATACCCTGGAAACGTTCCACTGTATGCGTGATGATGTGACATTTCTCGTACTCTCGTGAATAGATCAGCGCCACCTGGTGGAGTAAAGTAGCGAGAAACTGAGTTCATGTCAATGGATACAATTCAGTTTGGACGCATTATTTACTTTCATACAAGTAATTTAACTGTTTATGTTTTAACACAGTCCTCAGTTCTATAGCAAAAATATCACACAGTCCATTTAACCCCACATAAGCAAATATAAGCAAAATAACTTAATTAGATATAGAATAGATAAATACTCCTTTTAAAAGGTTAGATTTTCTTCCCAAATAAATTTCTTCAGACATTTTAAACCAACTACTACTCGACTATTACTATGTCAGGGTCAAAAAAAAAAAATTACTGTCATTTTATTTAATTAATTTATTTTCATTAAACATGAAAAGTTTTTATGAAAAGTTGGTAAAACTATGTTGTCCACAAAAATTAACGCACAGGTCACTGAATAGGTTTTGAAACACTCTTCTTACACTTAATGACAACTAGACAGAAGTTCTATAGATTTTTCTGCCAATTACATTAGCAGTAGCTCTGGAGATCAAGCTCTTTTAAATGTCAGTGAACTTTCTCTCTGACCTGTTTGTGCGAGCTGTCACTTTTTATCTGCATGCATGGTTCTTTTTCTCAAACTTCTTTAAAGGCCCAAGTCAGTGGGAAGGTCAAAACGAGTGAACTGTGAGCTGTTATTCATCCGTGTGTGTGTAATGAACAATGTGCAATGGCATGAAGCTGAAATCTACAAAGTATGGTCTTTACGATGCAATGGGTACAATATAAGAAACAAAATTAATCTTTGGGTAGCCTTCCTTTATATCCCAGGTGTTGATTCTGGGGATGAAACAAATTTATTAAAACTTTATTTATTTTGTTTTGTAAATATGACTTTTTACATGTCTTGCATAATTTGTATGTATTGTTTGACCCCCTTAAACCTTAAAACAACAACAACAACAACAACAACAACAACAACAACAACAACAACATGCCATTACATGATATAAATATTGCCTAAAATTTTTTTTTTCAAACATTTCCACCACAATGAACACCTGATTGTGATGTAGAATTATTTTTTTTCTAATTAAATGGTCTTTTTATAGGGATAGTTCACCCAAAAATGAAAACTGTTTTATTACCGACATTCTTCAAAATATCTTCTTTTGTGGAGATGATCGTGGACTTCAGGAGGAACAGCTCAGCACTCCCCCCACTCACCATCATGAACAGCACTGTGGAAGCAGTGGAGTCATTCAGGTTCCTGGGCACTACCATCTCTCAGGATCTGAAGTGGGACAATCACATTGACTGCATTGTAAAAAAAGCCCAGCATAGACTGTACTTCATTCGCCAGCTGAGGAAGTTCAACTTGCCACAGGAGCTGCTGATTCAGTTCTACTCAGCCGTCATCGAGTCTGTCTTATGCACATCCATCACTGTCTGGTTTGGTTCAGCTACCAAATCAAACATCAGGAGACTACAACGGACAGTCCGGACTGCGGAGAGGATCATTGGTGCCCCCCTGCCATACCTCCAGGACCTGTACTCTTCCAGAGTGAGGAAGAGAGCAGGTAAAATCATCACAGACTCCACTCACCCTGGACACCACCTGTTTGAACTGTTACCGTCAAGACGGAGACTCAGATCACTGGCCACAAGAACATCTCGGCACAGGAACAGTTTCTTCCCACAGGCCATTTCCCTTCTGAACAGTTAACACACCTCCCAAGGCATACGCCTTTAAGTGCAATACTCCCACTGTTTAGTGCAATATCCTACAACTCAGGTGATACTTATATTTAGATGTATTTTTTATAATATTCAAAACACTGTAAATATGTTCATAATCTGTAAATCTGGAAATGTCTATTCTGACTAAACCTAACTGTGATACTTTTTATTATCATATATTTATATTTTTATTCTTTATTCTTATAATTTGTAGTATTATGTTTCAAGTTTCTTGTTGCATTTGTATAGTCCACTGGAAGCCTCAGCACCAAAACAAATTCCTTGTGTGTGCAAGCACACTTGGCAATAAAGCTCTTTCTGAATCTACATAATTCATTTAGCCTACAATTTAGCAACAATAGACCTAAAGCAAACAACAGATGACGAGACTTTTCCTGAAATATTGAACTTCGCGTTCCAAAAGGTCCCTATTTGAACAGATACGAGTGTAAATAATATTTTCCCTATTTTAAAACGCATCACATTGTTGTTGTTGTTGTTTTTCCAATGTAATAGCTCTGAAAGTTTCCAGTAGTATGACTATTTAGGTGTTAATCATTTCACAGCCCACGTGATTCCTTTCTGCTGGCCAGGAAAGACCACAGTAGTTTGTCAATATGGGCTAATATATGCTGAAAATCTATTTTATAAATATTGAAAGAGAAGATTAACATTAACGAATAGCATTTTTAGTGTACAAATATGTACAGACAAAAGAGGCATTTTCAGTGGCATTTTTTAAAATGTTTGTGTTCAAGCAACGCTTATGAAACTTATGAAATATGAAATAGCATGTATGACTTGCATTGCACGCCCTATGCAATAGGTGGCGACAGATTATACTTTCAAGAGACTGAGACGCCCGCGAAGAAGAGTAGTTGTGTTGTTAGTGGAAAAATGGCGTCGTCCATGGGCGGAATGTTTACTGGTCAGCAGCCGTCTGGATCTCATCCACCTACAGGTCCAGGGGGTCCAGGTCAGCCAGGGCTTCTCACAGGCCCTCCCGGTAATAGAGGGACAAATAACACTTTAGTAGATGAGCTGGAAGCTTCTTTCGAGGTGAGATCAAGAAAACTGCTGCCACAGTGAAAGTTTCTGTGCAATTATACTAAAAGTGACTGTTTGTAGATAAATTGTAAACTGATTATGCACTCATTGAATATTGTTTTTTATATTTAATATGATTATATTCTTGTTTTATATGTAATATGTAATTGCAAGTTTAATGCATTTAGTAGAAATTAATTTTTTGCTGAATTGTAGATCGAAACAGTGTAATTATTTTCAGTGGAGTTATTATATTCCTGTCAGTGTAGTAATATAACCGATACTGTTATTAATTTATATTTTTGCTTTAAAAATGTTCTTTAATGTTTTTATTTCTCCCAGGCGTGTTTTGCATCTCTTGTCAGTCAAGACTATGTAAATGGAACCGACCAGGAAGAAATTCGGACTGGTAAAAATGTTTTGTATTCTTCTGTTGTTTCTTATAAAAATGACTGTAACTGCTATGCTATCAAATGGTAATTCCAGGGAATTTTAATAAATATTTATTTCTGAAGGATTACCATATTTATATATACCATACTACAAGCTGCTTCAAAGAATTCCATGATATTTCCATAGTGCCATGTCCAAAGCATAATATAATATAATGGTACCGTTTTGTACATTATCAAAACTTAGCAGATTCTAACATTATTTTAAAATGCATACATATATTAATTTTAAGACACAACACCACAGATGAACAGGGAAAAATTATTACTAATAGATAACACCATACTTTCCCAATTGATTTATCACAGTACATTAATACCGTTGTGTATTGCAAGTTTTCTGAAATATTACTTAGAATAATAATAATAGAATAATAAACACACTGAACTGAAGTGGAGATTTGTCTCAATGAGAAAATCTACAGATGCAAATAGATAGTGTAATTTGGATGTTGTCTTTCTGCTTTTCTGAAAGCAGACATGTTATGAAAGCAGAATAGCCCAAAATCTTTTTTTTAAAAAGACCAGTGGATGAAAAAATCAATGGTTTTACCTATAACGTCTGCCATACTGATTTAACCTGTTGTGTATTTCAGGGGTTGATCAGTGTATACAGAAGTTTCTGGATGTGGCCAGGCAGACTGAATGTTTCTTCCTTCAGAAGAGACTACAGCTGTCTGTACAGAAACCAGAACAGGTGGAAAAAGAGGTAAACTTCTATTTTTGCCTTTGAATTCTCTGCAGCATTGATAAAAATCCAACTGTACATTATTTAAACCAATACTACCGTATAACTTTTTACAGTTACATTGTGACATTTGAAACACTGTATACTGTAGTTCAGTGGTTCCCAACCTTTTTCCTTGGGGGCCCCCGGTGTACATATTTAACAATCCGTGACCCCTCCCCCCCGTATATATATATATATATTAATGCTATGCACATAAACACACACACACACACTGTATATAGTAACTAAATTTAGTTTTAAGTTTTTAATGACATTTTATCACATGAATACACAGGAAATGTTCGTTTCAACTTCAATTGTTTCCTTTTAGCCTAATATTTTCATTTTTTCACAACTAGTAAAACGCAGTTGTTTCTCTTTTTCAGGATTTTGTGTATAAACATAGAATACTGAATGTTATGACGTAATGTTAAATATGCACGGATTGAATGTATGTAGCCTACTTACATGCATGCATGCACAGATCCTTATTTTTTACAAGGCTAATCATAACGTCAGCGTAAACACATAACGCTAATGTCCACCTTGGGCTTGCATGCCTTTGACTAGTGATGGAATGTCAGGTGTAATGCCAGTCTAAAATCGCTGTGAACTTCCAGTCTGTTGCGTGACTTTGTTTTTATAGCCACAAGGGCACTGAAGGCTGTCTCAGAGAGGTAGGTGGTACTGAAAGGAAGAATGATCTTTGTAATGGCATAGTTTGCGAGTTTAGGTGCGACAACAGGTCCCCTGGCTATCCAAAGCCTTTTGAATCCATTCTCCTGGAAGTACTTTTTTGACAGTGAATCAGTTTGTAGTTCAGCGAGCTCATCTTCACAGCCAAGATATTCCACATCTTCCAGCCTGGCTGTGAATGGATCCATAACCCACGACTCCTTGGATAATGTGTCAACATCCGCAAAGCGGGACTTTAATTCCTCCTGTAGCGAAGTCATGTGACGGCAAAACTCGACGCGCAAAGATGCACTCACGGTACCCCCAGAATGTTGAAGCAGCAGTGGAAAATGTTGTAAATGCCCCTGTGACATTTTTCCAGCCCTGTACTCCAGCTTGCGCATAAAAGCATCGATTGCTTCTTTGCACTCCAAGATGTTTGACTCAGAGCCCTGCAGTCTCTTGTTGGTCTCATTGTAAAGAGTGAATATGTCAGCAAGGTATGCGGTTTTGATCCAGAACGCATCAGTCAGCTGCTCCAACAGTGTGTTTTGATTTCGCAGAAATTCCAGGATTTTATCCTGCAGTTCTAGAAAGCACACAAGCACTTTGCCACGCGAAAGCCAGCGCACCTCCGTGTGTAGCAGTAGAGTTTGGTGCGCTTCATCCTCACACAGTTGTGCAAATAATCTCTGGTTGGTAGGGCGAGCTTTAATGAAATTTACGACTTTTACAACTGTTGCCAGTGTGTCACTAAGGTCTCTGGACAGTTTTTTACTGGCAAGTGCCTGGCGATGTATCATACAGTGGAAAATTACACAGTCTGGAGCCTTTTCCATCAAACGGCTGTTAAATCCCTTATTTCTACCCATCATCGCGGCAGCTCCATCCGTGCAGCAAGCGATGATATTTGTGTAGGGCAGATCGTACGATGTGAGGTATGAATCAACAGCCGTAAAAATATCCTGACCTGTAGTTGTTGTGGGTAAATTGGTAGACATAAGTGTGTCCCGTTTCAACTGATCTCCGTCCACATACTGTACATATACGATAAGCACAGACTCTCCCGCTACTGTGGTCGTTTCGTCCAGCTGTATAGCAAATTGGACTTCTCTAAGCTTTTTGTGCAACTGTTTTTTGCAGTTTTCTGCCATTTTATCAATTCTGTCTTTAACAGTGTTGTTAGAAAGTGGGACAGATTTAACCTTTTCAGCTGCTTGCGGGCCACATAGTCCCTCCACTATTTTAATGCAGGCGGGTTTGATTAACTCCTCTCCAATATTATGCGGCTTTTTTGCCTTGGCAATCAACAGCGAACACTCAAAGGAAACTTTAGTGGCCTTCTGTAAATCACTACCTGCTCTTTCGAATACTTTTCTGATGTCTGTCGATCTTTTTGACAGAGCCATGTCTTTTTTTCTCTCTAAGAATTCCTTATCTTTACCGATAGTCTCTGGATGCTTCGTTTCCTGGTGTCTTTTCATCTTGCTTGGTTTCATGCTGTCGTTTGCCAGTTTTTCACCACAAAAGACACATTCTGGCCGAGACTTGTCTTGGCCTTCAATAAAACCAAAATTTATGTAGGTTTTGTCATAGTGTCTTAACTTTTTCTTCGCCTCTGATGAAGAATCACCGCATTTACGTTTCTCTGCCATTTTCCTTTTGATTTTGCCCTTACTATGACAAGCACATTGGGCAAGTGACGGTGTGCGTGCAAAATTTAAATTATTTTATATAAGAGATAATTTTTTACTGCCTTATCTTGGCATTGTAAGCATATGATTTTTTTTTTAAACTTTGAAAAAAATATTTTTATATAAAATTATTAGTGGAACATTTTATGCATCTTTATTCACCTCAAAGCATATCCACTCCCGCGCCCCCCCTGTGAACTCTGGCGCCCCCCAGGTTGGGAACCAATGCTGTAGTTGATATAAATGTGCGGTTTGGTCTTTCAGGATGCATCAGAACTGAAGAATGAACTCCAGAGGAAGGAGATGCTGATTCAGAAACATCTCGCTAAGATCCATCATTGGCAGCAGGTGTTGGAGGACATCAACGTCCAGCACAAGAAGCCCACAGAACTGCCACAGGGTCCACTGGCCTTCCTGGAGCAGGCATCAGCAAACCTACCCGCTCCCATGAAACCAAACTGATGCATGTAGATCCAGAACCCTTTTCAGACTGTGTTCCAGGGACCACTTCCTCTCTCCACCCAGAAAATTGGACAATAATGCCTTGTTGTAGAATCTATTAAGAGATGTGTGATGTGAAAACATGTTTCAAGAGCTACTAAAGGACGTTACTGCCTCTTATCTCTCATGAGGGGCTTGTAAGTCTGCCAGTAGGTGGTCATTTTAAACTACTCTAGAGTCTTTAATATTTAGTCATGAGCATACTTAAGAATTAATTTACTGACAAGTTAATTTTAAGTACAGGTGTCATGTAGAGGAACTCTATTGACGAGAAAGGGCTTTAGTTGGAGAGAATTAATTGGGCTAAAACTTTTTTTTTTTTTGAAATTGTTCTTATTTTATTAAAACACCTTTTTTACAATTTAAAATAAACATGTTTTGTCAAGTGAAAATGTAAATTCTCTTTAGTCTTCCTGTATTTCCTGGCATGGCAGTCCAGCACTGTGCCTCCCTGGAATATTGCTTTTCCCCCCCTCCCTTTATAACATACTATATCAAAATAAGGAGACCCACATATCCAGTAACATCGCATTTGAATATTTATTTCCCTTTTAGTAAAGTAAAAAAAAAAAAAAACCTAAGGCCTTTGACACATTTTGGCAACATTAAAACAAATCAGCCATCAATTAATCCTTAAGTGGTTAACCTGTAAATGACATGCTAAAATTTCACATTCTTTCATAAACTCAAAAAGAAATTAGATTTTTTTTAAATAAATGACTTAGAAATTATATAAAAGAAAACAAAGCCTACTTTTTAGACCATGAAGATTTTTACATGGTGATTAATTACATTTTACCCCAATATTTGAATATAATTTAATTGCGAATGCAAAAAAAAAAAGGATGTGGAAACTTTGCTTAATTACATAAAAATAGTCACCGCCTTTTTAGAATGTGCTTTAAAATAGGCTTTGTTGTCTATTGTCTTTATGCTATATAATTCCTGCTTTTATCCTGTGCAGTCAGATCCATCAATATAATAAAAAGCAACCATTACATGTGCAAACATACAGTGAAATGAGGTCCATTATAGTGTAAACATGACTTAAAAGTGTGTTAATTCAAATAGAAGTAAAATATAGTGAGAAATAATTGTGTAACTTCCCAAAAACATTAACATAACATCTGTACAAATATTGCTGTAACATTTCAAGTATTTTAGGACCATCTCCCTACCTAATATAGATTATATTTCTTCTCAATTTTGATCAGGTTGTTGTAGCTGCGTAGCCTGTATAAAACGCATAATAAATCTCTAATTTGCAGTATTCAAAATATTTAAAGCCGCAGTGATTTAAAAAATATATATATAATGTTAAAGCGCTCCACCGAAGACTCTGTTTTGTACATTTCTTGCTCTTATCTTAAAAGGTTTACACCTTTGAGAACGCAGTCAATAATGCCCCAGATAGAACAAGACAGAAAGCAACGATGAGGACAATGTAATTTCGCCAACCCTGAGGGAAAGAGGAAGAGATGGGGAGTTCAATGCAATATAAAAGCAATAGACCGCCGGAGCAGAACTCATATACCAAACACACAAGTATTTACCTTCACTTCTTTAAACACTACAACACCCCAAAGAGCTGCAATCAGTCCAGGAACCTGAAATGGAGCATTCAATTTCAACGTTAACATTAAAATACAAATGTAAATAGTACAAAAAAATCCTTCTGAGATCTGTCACTCACTGTGGTGATAATAGGGAAGCTCACTACAGCACTGAGATAGTGGTTGGCCAGGAACCAGCAGCACGTGGCCACACCCCACATGATGCCAGAAAGGAATCCTACACGGGAAAAAACATCATTCTATACAAAATAACATCAGACGTATGCGGAGTAAAGATGATAAACAATTCAAAAGGAAGTGAAAATGAAACTGAAGTGATGGCGTTTACCTGGCAGCACTGCTTTTGGAAAAACTTGTGGTTTGTTTTTTTTGATGGCACAGTACAGGAGGAAATACACTGTACTAGTGAGGAAAATCCCACTATATTGTGCAAAGACGTAATCCAGATCTACACAAACAAAATGCATTATAGTTCATATTTAAGAATTCAGCCAATTCATATCATGAGGTATTCTGGATTTACCAAACTGGCTAGCCCCACTGTACTGGCTTTTTGGATCATCTGCATGATTTTTAATGTATAGAACTGGAACAAATGATGACCCGTACAGCACTCCAGCGACGACAGCAAGAAACGTTCCACTGAAAGACATAACATTCAACATTCGTTTACGAATGTATTATTCTTATTAGATACATTATGAGCATGCAGAGACTCTAATAATTTAATTAGAATTTGATTGCGGTTGATACTATTAGTCCAAAAAGTACATTTACATTTTGATTGTGTACATCTACATGCTGATGCTATATAATGTAAATTAAATTATTAATCCAATATGCAAGATAGAAGTGTGATGTTGTGTACATACACAAGACGTTTGGTGCGTGGTCTTAATGCATCCACCCAGGAATCATCTGTTGCCATCACAGTTTCTGAGTTCACTGCCTTCGGATTAAATTGATCAAATCATTTAACTGAATAATTTAAAAATGCAATATTTAAAAATGTACGAAGCCTCTAAAGGGACAACATGGTGATGGAAAATTATGAAATTGGAGGGGGAAGTTCATTTTTTTTTGACACTTTTCTATTACTCCGAGAACAAAGAACGGGTTTACTAGCGAACGCAAAAATCAATTAAAATGCTTTTGGGTTCTTTTTCCCTGAGACACTTTGTGTTGCAAAAAGATTGCGCTCTCCGAGAAACTTTGCATTTGCTCGGAAAAAAAACAGATTACAGGCAAACGCAAAGTTTCTCTGGGAAATGCAAAAGTCTTCCATTTAATATTTTTGTCCACCACCATGTTCCCTTAGGGGCTCCATAAAAATGTCACAATTCCAAATGTATGTCAACATACGTGGTCTATTAGTAAAGGCGTTTCTTCAGATGTTGATGACCTTTGAACATCAGTCTTCACGAAAAAAAAAACAATGGCACTGTAAACATACAAAATTAAAAGGATTAAAAAGGGGGAGGAAAAAAAGAGAACATACATTATTTAAAATAATAAGACTTAAAAGTAACATCACATTCTATTGCATTCAAAAAGAAAATAAATAATATGAATGCATCACATTTACCTAATTAAACAAAGACCTGCTCCACAGGAGTTCAGCACTGGTTTGGAAACAGTCTCAGCACCAATACCAAACCAGCCAAACCTAAAATCAGCAGCAAGAGTCAGTGTATGATAAAGAAGAATATAAAGTTCCTTATTTGGATCCTGAAAGCAGATTCTACTTACCGTGAGCTAGCCCAACCCAAGAGCAAATTAAATGAAGCCCATATAAGAAGACCAAGACCAAGCCCAATAGTCTTTACGATGGGAACTACAGTTATATTACCTATAGAGAAAACACGTAAACATTGACACAAACATGTGACAGAACTGAATCATCACTGAAAAACAAAACAAAATTTTTTTTCAAATATGACAAGTAAAACTTGTTGGTGTATGTAATCACACAATCTATATCTCAAGCAGTGATGATCAAATGCTAAATTATACAAGCATAATAAATAATTAGATGTTACCAGTAGCCCAGATGGCTCCTCCCACCATAACAAGAGGCCAAAATTTTGGACTGTTCAGAATGATGTTCACCACTAAGGAGACTGTCCATATAGCAGCACATAAAATCCACTGGAAAAACATACCTGCACAGTAGGGTGAACAGAAAATAAATGAAATATTATTGAGCACACTTTCTCTCTTCAGTGTGTTTTCAAAGCAGTATAGCCTATTATATATTTTTATATTTATTTCAACAAAAAGAAAAAAGATATTCTATGTCCTCTATAGGGATATCGAGACCCAGTAATAATTTTAGCTGCCGAATTTCCCATACTTTTTGATAATAATTGGTTCCATTTTTTTTTATTTATTTTTTTTAACGGGAACCATATTAATTAATGTAACGTTCTGTGTTTGCTGGGGTTTGATGTGTTCTGAACTGTTGGGGTCTTGTGGAATCACTACAGGTGAACCGCTTAAATGATCTATCTATCAGTGGTATTACTCTGTTACAACATTGTTTGCTCCCAGAGGACTCCCAGAGTCCCTAGAATCAACACTGAAAACTCTACTGAATTTGCCTAAAGTCCTTCAGTTACTTAGCAATATTAGCTAATAATACTATTACAACATTTCGATGGAAAAAAATAGACAATTCTGTCATTATTAATTCACCCTTACGTTGTGTTAAACCTGTCTTTCAATCAAACACAAAAATAGATTGTTAGGGAATGACAGCCTCATTTACCACTTTTATTGCATCTTTTTTTTCCACACAATGAAAGTGTGAAACAAGAAAGAACAAACAAACTCAGATAGGTTTGATAATGAGGGGGAGTAAAAGGAAATAGACTTTAAAATGTTGTCAAAACATCACTTGAAAGTATTTCTGTTGACATTTAGTACCATAAATATGTACAGTGAAATAAAGAAAATTCAGTTGAGAATCAATAGGCAAACACATCAACAGGAAGGCAAATATAGTTTACGCACAATAAAGTGTAAAAAATAAGAAAAGCTTGACTAACCATCACCAGTATCTATCTTTTTCACTGGTACGAAGTTGCTCCCGAAAAAGACAGCGGCAACGGCGCAGGATATGAATCCATAAGTCAGATCAGACGAGTTGGTGCTGTTGGGCTCTTGCTGAAGGTGCACGGACGCGTCTGACAGCCCCTCTATTTCAGTTACATTACACTGTGTTTTACTCATTACATTTATCAGTTATTCAATGCATAAATTACTTGTGTATTCTCTACCTGTGTCAAAGTGTTGCGCGGCCCCGGTGCAGAGCGCGCAGAAGAGCGAAATGATTAGCGCAGCCACGCAAGGATTCATGTTCATGTTTTCACACGCAACAGCCTTCAAGCAACTTACAAATATTCATAAAACTACTTTCATGAGGAGATTGCTGGAATAATGTATTCCAAGCGAGAGCAGCTCAATGAATAAACGTGTGACTTCCGTGTCAGCTGACAGTCATGATCACATGATTGTAGACGCATCTTGGGTACGCGTGGATGAACAACACACATTTGAATATGATGATTACTGACAATTTCACTGTTCTGTGGGTAGCGTGATTTGCTGATGGACGGTGGTTTGAAAAGGAGTGAAAAATAACTTTTGTTTTTTAGTTTATTGCCGATTGTACAGATAACAAATTGTGTTTGAGATAGCATATGTTCTTTTGAACTGTGTGGTTTAGTACAATGAACAGATTTTAGAAGGGGAACTGAATTATCGTAAAAATTAAGTCCCATGAATTATAAAACAACAACAACAACAACAACAACAACAACAACAACAACAACAACAACAACTGAAGCTCAGAACTATAACACTTTGATGTACCATTACCAGATCAATTGTTTCAGTATTGCAGGTGAGAAAATAAATTATTCAAGTTGTCCTTTTTCTGAGTTTCATACAATTTCTGATTGTATTATCATTAGGCTATCATCTTTCATTCATTTCATATCATTATAATATGCATCAAGACAAACGGCAAGGTTTCATTGCATGAACAAAAACATCTAGGCTACTCGCTGTAAAACAAAAAAACTTCATGGAATTTTAAAGAAAACATGAGCTCATGAAATACAGCCTTTTCCTGTTAATAACTAAGTATGAGAATATTAGTGATTATGTTATTATTATATAGTGCCCTATGTTATTTTAGATAACAACCCGCATATGCGATGGACATCAGTTATGCTCATTTTAGGTAGCCTAGCTCCTTTGAAGGCATTTAGAGTAAAACAGCTTATTAACAAAGCACATACAAAAAGAGCTGAAACTGGAAGCAATGCAAGCTGTTTAACCGAATGGATGCGTGTAGGGAACGGGCATAACGTCTTGGTTACTTTGTGTCGATGTAGTGACACTAGGGGTCGCCCTTGTGACCCACAAAAACCTCTGATACTTCAATAAAGGCCAGTGAAATTGGCATGTGGAATTTGCATGCCACTCCCACGGGCATATAAAAGTAAGGGGCTTGCTCCACTCATTCAGATTTGAGCTGAGGAGCAGACGGTGTCCAGGCCATTTCAGCAGGTAGTTTAGTGTTTTGGCAGGAGGGACACAATGTCTTCACTCCATCAGAGAATGGAGGTTACAATAACTGATGTTCTATCTGTCACTCACTCAGTCTATGTAGCCTACTAGTGTGTCACTATGGTCCTTATACTAAACGCCACAAGCAGCTGATCTGTGTTAAGAGGCCCAGCAGTGCAGATGCAGGCAGGCTGCTGCGTGTAAGTAACGTGCACTGACTCATGCCACAGTAACCTTCCCAATGCCCCAATAAGTTGCCGTAGTCCCCCATACCACAGGGGGCGGAAAGGACTGTACTTACAGTGTTGGGGAGTAACGGAATACATGTACCGGCGTTACATATTCAGAATACAAATTATGAGTAACTGTAGTTACAATTTAAATAGTTGGTATTTAGAATACAGTTACATTGTTGAGATCAATGGATTACATGACGATACTTTTCTGTTTCATGAGTTTATTCACTCTCCAAATAAATTAAGGCAACTCCATGCATTTCCCAGAAGCCCCAATATGAAAACGAAAAAATGAGCGGTTTGCGTGATCAGTCACAATGGAGTCTGAAGAGGAGAAGTGGGAGCTAGAGGTAGAGATGGAGCTGGGACAACAGAGCCAGGGCAAGAATGCGTTTCTATCTTGGAAATTCAAACAGCATTTCACATTAAAGAAAGAGAAAGGAGAACAAATGTAACTGTTTATAAGTTATTAGTTGTATCAGGTAGGTACCTAACCTGTAATCATATTATTTATCAGGTATTTTATAGTTGTATCAGGTAGGATACTAGCTACAGGGCTGTAACGATATGCGAAGTGAAACCGAAATCGCGACACTCAGATCCATGAACCTGTGTCTCGTGTGAGAAGGCAGAATTGCGACACACTCCTTCCAACTCCCAGAGTTATCCTTCCCGTCCAGAACCAATGCTAGCACATCTTTAAATTACTATTAGTATTATTTGAAGTTAACATTAGGCTATAAAATACGTAGACCTACACCACAAAACTAGTTGCGGAATAATTATTTAAAATTTAGCAATTGCGTTGGACGTGACATTTGCAGTCAAAACTTGAAATATAAATTCTCAGAAAATGCATTTAATACGAATATATCGAAACGTCTGTTTGTGTATCCATACTCCCTTAATAAAGGAGTCCAGACATTAGAAAAAATCTGTCTACACATGTGTTTTATATTTAATATGAGGGAAATAAACATGCGTGACACAAAAAATATTTAACTTTTAGGCCAAATATTTTTTAGTAGGCTACTTCTGTGAATTAGGCCACTGCGCAAAAGTAATACCCACCGGATGAAGAAGGGTTGGCTCTCCACAGAACATAAAATATTTATTTTATTTTATTTTTCTTGTTAGCATTTATGAGGAAAAAACAATGTTACGGACGTGACCACTCTGAAAAGCGGCACTAAGAGACTGCTTTAAAACTTTCACAGAGACATCAAACAGATGCACAAAGCCTTTCTTTAAAGTGAATTTCCATTTGTATTAATTGTATGTTAATTTTAATCAATGTTTCATCAACCAATTGCCTGGAATAAATAAATAAGTTGTAAATATAGCAGACAATAGATATAATGGCACGGAGGCGCCGGTGCGTGAACTGGGACTAGTCTCATCGATGAACCGAAACTTAGCGTGTAAGGTAGGCTATAGCCTACTTGCCTCACAGACATGTCTACTTTTAAACAGAACAATTCAAAACGAAAGAAAAAAGACTGCTCTCTGTTTATATAATCCGTATGAAATGTTCATTTCTCTCCGGCTCGTTCACTAGGGTGCTGCGAAGATCGCGAGTCAGCATCGTCAACTTCATCTTTGCAGCCGACACTAACATATTCAGTCATTAGGCTACTTTTGCCGGTTCTTTGTGACAGCTTTTAGGTGCTTTATTGGCAGCGCCACCTTTACATGTTACATGAACGTGTCACCACCTCATCACCGCACCGGTGACCGCAACATACATAGTCTTTGTTCTTCTATAGCAAATTATAATATATTGCACTTTCAGGGAGACATGGGCCTAACACATTCAGCCAGTTGGAACAGAAAAACACACCAGAATAGGTCTGTTTAGCAAGCAGGATTTGATGGCCGCATTCCTACACTTATAAAATGCAATTCAATGTGGAAGTAATCCAAGTATTCAGAATACGTTACTCAGATTGAGTAACGTAACGGAATACGTTACAAATTACATTTTTGGGCATGTATTCTGTATTCTGTAACGAAATACGTTTTGAAAGTATCCTTCCCAACACTGTGTACTTACAATGAGAATAGTTCGTTTCAGCCGTTTCTGTTTTTTTGTTGCTGAGGGCAATCAAATCAGAATTGAAAATGTTCAGTGAGATTTTTATTGTTCACACATTTATCTCAGAATCAGTGCTGAATGTGAGGGGGCAAATTATCTGTTTTGGATGTTTCACTTTATAGTCTTTTATAGTTCTGTTGCTTAATTTCACCCAAAAATTCTGTCACGTTAATCTTCGCAAGACATTTTTAATGAAATCTGTTTCTGTCCCTTGAGAGTCCAGGTAACCATGCATAATAATTTCATGAAGGCATCATCGAACAGAATGATTTAAAGCTACAATATGTAATTTTTTTAGCCGCAAGGGGTCGCTAACCTCTTACAATAACAAAGGCATAGATTGATGACGCAGTGAATCATGGAACTTGCCGTCATGCTGATGGGTCTAATAATGTTTATGGATGAGTGAAAACTTTCATGTTTTTTAACATGACTGTGGTATGAAGCAGGTCGCAATTGCTAATCAGAGACAGATATCAGCACCACACGCAAGCTCCGTGGATATAAAGGAATGAGGACACTTAATTCTACTGAACTACCCATAAGTGCTGAATTAACAGGTCAGTTTATTTGACGAAATAAACTTGTGAGGTAACGCAGCGCTGTTTCACTTGGTCTAACATTACACTATTATACTAAACAGCATTGAAGTGTATTGAATAATGTTATTCTATGTGTTAGTTTCTTGGCTGTATGAGACTAGCAGTAAGCAAGATCAACATTAGAATAACATACTGATCATATTCTAACATTTCATCATGTTGAGCTATGTAACATTGATTTGTTTTATGTACATTTGGTCACCTGTCTAATAAAGCATAGGCTATGCAAGAGCGGCATCTCAGTCAAGTTGAAGTTTGCCGCAAAGCTCTTGGCATCTCGAAAAAGCAACGCCAATAACAATTATTCTTTTGTCCCAAGGTCTGCTTGCCATGGTCCATAATGTTTGAACGAAACACCAACAGCGTGAGTGTGCCGCTAAACTTTACGCAGTTGTCCACATCTGTCACCATGGTTACTATGGCAGTACAAGCGGAAACCAGGGATAACGCGGATATTACGTCATTGACAAGTGACAATGGTGACTCAGTATTTAAAATTTTGAATTTCTCTGAATTTACAAATTCTTGGAAACATTTAGGATAATGTAAGTACATCATTTAAAGAAATAACACTGTGCAAGTGGTTTTTGGATATTTTGATACAAAATTCTTACATATTGTACCTTTAACTTAGGCTTTTGTTTACATCTAAACAATGATCAACACACATTTGTGTTTTGAAGATATCAAAGTCTTATGAGTTTGGAACGACATGAGGGTGAGTAAATAATGACTGACTTTTCATTTAGTGCCTTTAGTGGGTGCCTGTCAGTGATTCTTTAAACTCTTTTTTTTAAATACCACACATAGGTTTAATGTCCCAACTATCTTACAGATATCACTGAATTGGGTGTCCTGAGAAATCAGGCTAATTAAACAGCAAAAAACGAAACCATGTTAGAATGTTGTGTTGTCAGAATTCACATTGTTTGCGTTTAAGTGTCCTGTTGTTCATGTGATTAAAGCAATAGCTGCAAGTGACGTTTGATAGGCTAAACACCACTCAATGTTTTACATCAAAAGTAAAAATATTCTACAATTCATTATATGTTTTTAAAATATTATTGCATTAACCTTCATTTGAAAGTGGTCAAACTACAAACACAAATCACAGATAATCATGGTCACAAACAACTACCAACATAAGAATGAATAAGTGCCTCAGTGGCCTATATTGATTGTTTGATTGGCCATGGGAACATCTATAGGATCCCAGTGCAGCTATTACAGTTAATAATGTCAGTTATTCTTTATTAGGCATTTGGATGTTTAATGGATACTAAATGAGAGATAAAGTCACCATGAAATCGATGATTCTTCTTTTTTTATGGAATATTGGAGTATTTATTATAAATTCAATTTCTGTGCTCATTATTGTTTTAAAATCCATGTGTTCCCATAATCTATATTCAAAATAACTTCCCCATCTTCACTGATGACTTGTTTACTGGCACAAGGGTGGGACAACCTGTCACTCACATGAGATCACAGCAATAGGAAACGACAACGATCCAATCAATTCCTGATGAACAAAATCAAGTCCCATCCTAATTTTTGTTTTGTTTCACTCAGATACACAACAAAATAGGGAAGAAAATATTACGGTAACACTTTATATTACGACCCGCAAACAACTGCGTAAGTACACCGAAATTACGGTGTACGTTTCTGTAATTATAGTGTATTAGTGTATATATAATAGTGTATAAGTTTTGGGTAATAAAGGGGTAACAAGCAGATATACAACCTGCAAAGAACTTCGTAAGTAAACCGAAATTACGGTGTACGTTTCTGTAATTATAGTGTACCTCCGTGTAGGTATAAGGGAACAATATGTTAAGTTTTGGGTAATAAAGGGGTACAACCAGATATACAAGCAAATTATTTATAATGTAATTATTTTAAAACTAACAGGTACCTATTCTGTTAATATATTCCAGGCAAACATTGTACTGTTGTACAATTTTTATCACATGTCTGGCAAAATATGTTCTTGTGCAATGTAGTTACAGGGTAATTTTGACATCTCTGGGTTGTAAATTAAACATATATATATATATATATATATATATATATATATATATATATAAACTTTCACATTGTATTGCAATGACACTTAAATGTCAGGGCAAATATACTGTGTAATTAAAACGTTTTTTTTGTTTTGTTTTCTTAATAAGAGTACCTTTCTCTGTAATTACTGTGCAAATAGTGTTGTTTGTTACATAGTAAGTAGTGGTTGTTACCCGTTTCAACTGTGTATTTACAGGGTAAGTGTAACTCCTGCGGGCTGTAAATTAAAGTGGCTGTTTACTTTGAAATTTTGTTTTGATTTTTTTTTTGTAAAATAAAAGTCAGAAATTAAATGGGATCCTTTATTGTATATATACTGCACTTACCAAGTAACTACACAGAACAAAGGGGTAACAAAAGCCCACTTTAATTTACAGCCCGCAGGAGTTACACTTACCCTGTAAATACACAGTTGAAACGGGTAACAAACACTACTTACTATGTAACAATACGAAACAACACTATTTGCAAAGTAATTACAGAGAAAGGTACTCTACTAAAACAAAACAACGTTTTAATTACACAGTATATTTGCCCTGACATTTAAGTAGTTTAGTAAGAAAAGCCAATAAATTACATTTTTATCATACTGTGCATACATACAGCCATATATATATATATACAGGTCCTTCTCAAAAAATTAGCATATTGTGATAAAGTTAATTATTTTCCATAATGTAATGATAAAAATTAAACTTTCATATATTTTAGATTCATTGCACACCAACTGAAATATTTCAGGTCTTTTATTGTTTTAATACTGATGATTTTGGCATACAGCTCATGAAAACCCAAAATTCCTGTCTCAAAAAATTAGCATATCATGAAAAGGGTCTCTAAACGAGCTATTAACCTAATCATCTGAATCAACTAATTAACTCTAAACACCTGCAAAAGATTCCTGAGGCTTTTAAAAGCTCCCAGCCTGTTTCATTACTCAAAACCGCAATCATGGGTAAGACTGCCGACCTGACTGCTGTCCAGAATGCCATCATTGACACCCTCAAGCAAGAGGGTAAGACACAGAAAGAAATTTCTGCACAAATAGGCTGTTCCCAGAGTGCTGTATCAAGGTACCTCAGTGGGAAGTCTGTGGGAAGGAAAAAGTGTGGCAAAAAACGCTGCACAACGAGAAGAGGTGACCGGACCCTGAGGAAGATTGTGGAGAAGGACCGATTCCAGACCTTGGGGGACCTGCGGAAGCAGTGGACTGAGTCTGGAGTAGAAACATCCAGAGCCACCGTGCACAGGCGTGTGCAGGAAATGGGCTACAGGTGCCGCATTCCCCAGGTCAAGCCACTTTTGAACCAGAAACAGCGGCAGAAGCGCCTGACCTGGGCTACAGAGAAGCAGCACTGGACTGTTGCTCAGTTTTGCATGTCATTCGGAAATCAAGGTGCCAGAGTCTGGAGGAAGACTGGGGAGAAGGAAATGCCAAAATGCCTGAAGTCCAGTGTCAAGTACCCACAGTCAGTGATGGTCTGGGGTGCCATGTCAGCTGCTGGTGTTGGTCCACTGTGTTTTATCAAGGGCAGGGTCAATGCAGCTAGCTATCAGGAGATTTTGGAGCACTTCATGCTTCCATCTGCTGAAAAGCTTTATGGAGATGAAGATTTCATTTTTCAGCACGACCTGGCACCTGCTCACAGTGCCAAAACCACTGGTAAATGGTTTACTGACCATGGTATTACTCTGCTCAATTGGCCTGCCAACTCTCCTGACCTGAACCCCATAGAGAATCTGTGGGATATTGTGAAGAGAAAGTTGAGAGACGCAAGACCCAACACTCTGGATGAGCTTAAGGCCGCTATCGAAGCATCCTGGGCCTCCATAACACCTCAGCAGTGCCACAGGCTGATTGCCTCCATGCCACGCCGCATTGAACCAGTCATTTCTGCAAAAGGATTCCCGACCAAGTATTGACTATTGAGTGCATAACTGAACATAATTATTTGAAGGTTGACTTTTTTTTTTGTATTAAAAACACTTCTTTTATTGGTCGGATGAAATATGCAATTTTTTTGAGACAGGAATTTTGGGTTTTCATGAGCTGTATGCCAAAATCATCAGTATTAAAACAATAAAAGACCTGAAATATTTCAGATGGTGGGCAATGAATCTAAAATATATGAAAGTTTAATTTTTATCATTACATTATGGAAAATAATGAACTTTATCACAATATGCTAATTTTTTGAGAAGGACCTGTATATATATATATATATATACGTTTAATTTACAAAATTAAATTACCCTCTAACTACATTGCACAAGAATATTTTGCCAGAAATGTGATAAAAACTTTTATATACAACTGAAATACAATTTTTGCCTGGAATATATTAACAGAATAGGTACCTGTTAGTTTTAAAATAATTACATTATAAATAATTTGCTTGTTTATCTGGTTGTACCCCTTTATTACACAAAACGTAACATATTGTTCCCTTATACCTACACGGAGGTACACTATAATTACAGAAACGTACACCGTAATTTCAAACGCAGTTGTTTGCGAGTCGTAATATAAAGTGTTACCCAGATTTCGAAGGTGAAGAGGAATTAATCTTTTGTGATGCTCACCATTGATTTTGTGCCTCTTTATGTTTGTGCCATGACACACAACTGACTCATTGATTGCAGATTTCTAAAGGGAACATTTACTTTAAGTGCACATCCAGTGACTATTATATGTAGGTTCAGTGCCTTGAACCTTTATGCAGCAACTGGTGGCAAGTGGAGTGAGACAGTAGGAATGTTTACATGCACTAATTTTCGTCAATCTGAATGAATCTAATTCGATTTCAGATGCTGAAAGTTCTGTTTATATTAACCATTAACTTTGGTATTCAATTCACATATTTGTTTATGTGTGTAACATGTATTCCAAACAAAACTTAACGAGGTCATCGGATGTAAAATTCACTTTTATATGGTGTTTGCATATAAATGTGTCTTTGCAGTGTGTGGACACAACCACCAAACAATGAAAAATATCCCTTCACTGCTTTCTTTTTAATCCTCAAAAAGCCTAAACACTCTCAATAATCAAGCTGTTTGGATTTTCAGAGCAATATGATGTCATATTGCTTATGCTCCGCCCATGCCCACCCATTTGTATATTGTCTGCCAAGGCAGCACTTTATGTGTCTTGTGTCAACATGGGTGATCAGTTGCTCATTATCATTTAAAGAGACATGCACCGAAATGGGTCGCTGTGAACAGAGCTGTTTTTGAGGAGGTAAAAAGGGTGTTGTTTTACACAACCATTGAGGAATTTTAACCAAAGTATGTTTCAAACTTTACAAAGACCCCAAAGAATCATACCAACTTGTGGAAATTGGGCATTCGATGATCACTTTAAATATATGCGCAGAACCACAACGATAATCGCTGGAGCAACCATATGTTTTGGTAGCTAACATTGTACTAAAAATAGTCTAATTTCAGGGACTGTATTGTGCTGTGTGTTGATGGGACCAGGGCCTTAGTGGCGTTAAAGAATCTGGGGCCCCATCCATTGCCATATGTGCAGAGTGGCCCAGGTGCTCTAGTATTCAGATCCTTTGGAGGACTAGGACTTCAAGACTTTGGAGGCCCTTGATAGTCTAAGGCCCCAAGGCACTGGCCTGGTCCATAATCCTGGATAGTGTAATTGTTGATGAGCATAGCTAAACTGTGATGTATTACCAAGCTGGCTGGGAAGATGCGGAGCTCTGTCTTGGCTAAGCTGAGCTTGAGGTCATGTTCATTCATTCAACATCGTTTCAGCCCCTGTGGAATTGTCAGGCTGGAATGAGAGCAGAGCTGTGTATCCGTGCAGCAGAGGTATGAAAACCAATGTGCCTGGATGTAAGGTCCCAGCTATTTTGTGTATATTGAGAAGAGGACTGGGCCCAGCACTGAACCCATGGGTACCCCTATTAAATACAAAATGCTTAATAACAAATAAAAACAGTGTGCTTAGATGCATTAAGTGCAATAAATACATGTTAACTGCTACCTAAATGTACTAATACTGATACCTAAATTGATTTGATGCTAAACGTTAATTGGCTGCAACAGACTCAACTTTGTTTGGCAACAGGAGAATACTGATTTCTTATTGGCTGAGGAAGGTAATATGGAACGAGGCACAGCAAGAGGAAACTCAACTGCCGAGCTGCAGATGCTGTGCCAGTCTGTATGCCTGGGAGCCTTGCCTGAAAAGAGAATGTATGTGTGTTTGTGTGTGTGTGTGCCAGAACAATAACATGGCATCACATTAACATCAGGCAGTAGCCACTGGTCTTTCACTAAGAAATCAATAAGAACGCACACATACACATTTTGGCAATTGTCCTCCCCCAAAGGATAGTCAGGTAATCAGAATCAACAATCAATATTCAAATACTATAGCTTGTTTATGAGTACATGGAAGCACAACACTAATGTGTCCCCAGTACACACTGAACGAGGCCACATCTGCTCCTGTGCTACTGAGCTGCTCAAAGCACATTAGCTTGAACAACTCAACAAACCCTTTTCATTGGATCAGAGCTCTGTCAGTGCACAACAACTCTCTAATGGAAAAAGGCAGAGAAAACAGTGAACAAAATGCAACTGTAATTTGCATATTCAGTCTACACAGAGATAATGATCTGAAAAGGGTCCAAATTGATTTTTTGCCACATCTGCCAATGGTATGTGAATTGAGAATAACAGTAATTGTCTTTATAGAAATTTATATTAAACTATTCCTAATGGAATTATTTAGTTGACCTGTCAAAAAATCAGGATGACATACAGTATTTTGTTGCTCATAGCTTAATGTTAGGAATATTTTAAATTTTACCACATGTTCTGTAAGAAAAAAAGAGGAATCCTAGATTCATAAAACATTTTCATCTTCTGTGTTAATTTTGGACCCAGGATGTGAAATTATGTGTGAACAGCTGACATGCTTGTCAACCTCCTCCTTTCTCATTTCCATGAAACAGAGTAAAACAGAATATCAGAGGATTCTCAGTCTCTGTTTATTCCAAAAGATTCCAAAAAATAAAGCAATCAGTCCACATTCCATTTAGAAAAATGTCCTCCATTTCATCCCATGACAGACTTTCCAACTGAAATGATGCTAGTGATGAGTCCATTTGTGTGACTGTATGAGAGAGCTTGGTACTTCTCTCATAGGTTCCCAAGTGTACTCCCAAAATGCACAATATGAGCAATCCTCTTTGTGTGCGTCTGTGTGAATTTGTGTATCATCCAAGATTTTAAGTTATACACATGAAAGGTTTCTATTTACATGTACAGTACATATACATATAAAACTAATGAACAAGATTTCAGTTCCACACAGCATGGCATAGAAAAGGGTGATTGGCTTATACTTTTATCAATATAATTATCAATATAACTATCTGTAATCCTCTCCATCTCTTAGTCTTCAGGTCATAACTGGACTACAAAAATTAAATACCTAGTTAATAATATCAGTGATATACTTAATCATTGCTTTTATAAAAACAAACATAACTAAAGGTTGTCATGCTTTTCACAGTTAAAACTGCATATCGTAGTGCACCTTATTAAAATACAACGCATTTGATATGAAAAACAAAACAAAACAAAACAAAAAAAGCCAGTGATATAAATATCAAACCCTTGAGTAAAGGGTGCTAGTTTTCAGTCTTTACATTTCCCCATAGAGAGACAATATTAATAAATGCATCTGAAATGCCTTGACATATTTTGGCACACTGCAATATTTGGCATTTTGGGATATCGTAATATATTATGAAGTTCATATATTCATATGTAGATCCATCTTAATATAACAATTTCAATATATCATCTAAATGGTGAAATGCAGAAGGTAAAATATTATTTAAAGTTTTTCTTCTTTTTTTTAATTAAAAGACAATTATAAAACTACTGCTTGCATCGTCCATAGGCAAGAAAAACGGATCCGAACACAGTGATCCAAAAAATTAACATCACAAGAAATCAAACCAGTGAGGAGGAGAAACAAAACTACTCAAATCATTTTGTTTTTTCTTTAAGACAAGCATTTGCATGGTAACATTAACATCTAATAAACAAAAATGTACTTATATACATAATTTATTATACATATCTCATATAATAAGAAATGATTCTTCAAACATTTTTAATATATCATGTAGATTGAGTAAACAAAATCACATTTGATGCAGATGTTTCGTGTGCTTGAGTTCTTAAGAATCAGAGATTCCAAAAACATGTTGCTATGGAAACAGGTGTCGAGCCTTTCCCATAGGAATTATTTTCAATGTGTAACGTTGTTCCTTAGTGCAGCATTGCAATGTTATCACTTACAATGTGAAAAACGTAGATGAAAAACGAAGCAATGGGGCAAGTGTGTTTGTGTGAGTGAATATATGAGAACAATTAGGTCATACTTTATGCGAGTATGCAAGTGTGTGACAAAACGAGAACTTGGAAGTGCAGTTATGTAAAATCTACACAACAAGAAACTTTATAGAAGTGTGGCTACAGAAAGTTTGTGAAGTTGTCTGCATATGTACACACAGCAATGTGCCTGTATACCTTTTTTATGCGTCTTGTCAGAATGTTTTTGCAAATGTTAGTTGTACACACGACCGTTGGTCAAAACATGACTGCACTGAACAGTAAACGTATGTGTTAAAGTGTTACTATGCATGTATGGATCTGACATCATGTGTGTGATTCATTGTATATGAAATAATTAACTATTATTGTATATATATATATATATATTTATATATTTGTGTGTGTGTGTGTGTGTGTGTGTGTGTGTGTGTGTGTGTGTGTGTGTGTGTGTGTGTGTGTGTGTGTGTGTGTGTGTGTGTGTGTCTATGTGTGTGTGTGTATGTGTGTGTGTCTATGTGTGTGTGTCTATGTGTGTGTGTCTATGTGTGTGTGTCTATGTGTGTCTGTCTATGTGTGTAAGAATATGTACACGTGTGTTTGATTTGTATGAAAGTGGGGGTACAGCATGCTTGCACCAGTGTGTGTGTGTGTGTGTGTGTGTGTATGTGTGTATGTAAGGCACTCAGGACATCTCGCTCACACTCAGAGGCATTGCCATGCCAGGTCTCAGGTACGGCACAGCATGGACGGCTTTAGAGAAGTCTGGAGTCAGCACTCGCCCATTCTCCCCTGTACTGCCCGTTATAGACAACCTGGCCTTACTGCGCATAGCATCTGTGAACGTCATCTGTTACCAAACACACACCCACACAAACAGAATATATAAATACACAGATTCACACCCAAATGCACACACATGAGAGAAAAAGAAAACAAATAAACATTAATTAACGTTATAAAGAGCATCTTATATGAAATACAGATTTTTATTTTACATATTATATAAACTGTAGATTTTTATGAGGAGCAGATGGGGTGGAGAATGACTGACAGCTAATGGGTCTCGCACTAAGATGGCGGAGCTTTATATCAAAAGCAAGCGGCGCAGCCAATTCACAAACAACCACAAGCGTCAATGATGATAAACAAACGGAAAATGATGACACTCCAGCTGAACGAAATGAGCTAATATATATATTATATATATATATAATATTTTTTTCCCCCTCTATGAACCCTCCATCTTTTGATTCCTTCAATCCATTTTACCCTCCCTCTGTTTATCCCTTGTCCACCCTTACAATATTTCTTTAATCTTAAAAACGTGCTTTTAGGCACCATATCAAAACTGTGCTGTCAAACAATTGATTGTGTGATATAGTTTTTTAAAGAGGTCATATCATGAAAAATCTAATTTTCCTTTATCTTTTGATATGCACTACTGTTTAATAGTTTGGTGTCAGTAAGATTGTTTTTTTTTTTTTAAGAAATCAATACTTTTATTCAGAAAGGATGCATTAAGCTGATCAAAAGTGACAGTAAAGACAAGGCAGCACAACTGTTTTCAACATTGATAATATATAGAAATGTTTCTTTAGCACCAAATCAGCATATTCGAATAATTTCTGAAGGATCATGTGTCACGGAAGACTAATGGCTGCTGAAAATTCAGGTTTGCCGTCACAGGAATAAATTACATTTTAAAATATATTAAAATGAAAACAATTGTTTTTAAAAATTGTAATAATATTTCACAATATTACTGTTTTTATGTATTTTTTTGTAAGTAAATGCTGCCTCGATAAGAAAAATAAATAAATAATAATAAAAAAATCTTACTGACCACAAACTTTTTAATGGTAGTGCAATTTGATATACTATGTGACGTTTTAAAACAGAAAACTCCCTCCCAAGTCCAACAAGACCATCTACTGAAAGTAAGATGCAAAAATCTTTTTCAAAATAGTATTTCAGATGTAAACTAAATGTATAAATTAAGACATGACTGCCCCTATTTACACTTCAGTGATGCCTGTGCTGTGTTTTGAAACTTGATCTGCATGTTGCAGTGAAGTAATAAAGAGGAGGAAGCAGAATGATTATGCCAGTTAACTGATGATACTTCCAAAGGATCCAAGTGTTGGGAAAGAGTGATACATCACATCTGGTCAGCATGTCGCATACGGTGTAGTTGATCAAGTTAAAAAAATGTAACGCATCCAAAGCTCAAATCGGATCTCAAAATTCCGCAATCACAGATGGTCGCTGTGGCTTAAGGCTCAAATCAAAGAGGAAAACTTACGTACAACTAAATTACTGCCTAAAATTAAATCTTTCCAGTGGACCTCAGGGAAAAACAAAGAAATTGGGATATTAAAACTATGATATGACCCCTTTAAATCTTGGACAAATGCGTGCCAGTGTGATGCCTAGAGATTCGTGTAGTGACGATGAAGCGCTTGGCATACGATAAAAAAATGACCAAAAAAAAACAGTGAACAAACGACAAAAATATAACCTCTGCCATTCCTACCCCACTAGATCTTAACACTCTCCAGCCCATAAACGTTGTACCCTTCCTTATAAGTAGCAAAATTCTGAGAATTCTGCGAGGAAGAGGAAGGATTTAGAGCCTGAGTCTTGGCAACCTTCATGCGTTTGGCCTCTGCGCGAGACTTGTAGCAGAACTCCACCAGAGCGACCAGCATGGCCAACCCAAGGCCGCCCACCAGGATGTAGAAGACACCCGCAACGTTACTCAGGCTGAGGGCGCTTGTCTTCTCCTGCAAGGGGTGAAGGACAAAGGTCACAAATAAGGGAGAGAAAGGATAACAGTATGTCAATACTACTGATTATCACTGTATATTTAATGACTTTTAATTTTATGACACATTATAAATTTAAAGTTAACTGCTCGAAATAGACTACAAAAACAGTACAGTATTAAATGTGTATATGAGTGTCTAACAGTAAATCACATAGAATACAAAGACGGCTACAAAAGTACAACAGGACAGTGCGGTGCAGTGTGTGCACATAAAGAAGGAAAAAAGACGCCACCTACAGAATTGCAATTAAAGACAGCTGAAGTAAAAGGCAAATATACAAACAACATTTACAGCATTGGTGAGGGAGAAGGAGAGACCGCATGGGAAAGAGAAAGAGAGATAGGAGGGAGAAAGAAAGAGTGTAAGAAACAAAAAATGAAAAGTAACAGGACAAGTTGTCAATAAAGCACATAGAAATACAAAGGATCACAAGGAAATTCTGAGCCTATACAGGTATGAGTTTGGTGTTTATGTGTGAGGGGAATGTGGATCAAGTACGCACAATAGTGCATATAAAATATGACTCTTGCATGCATTACTGTGTTTATATCACCCTGCTTGTATAGGCATCATTGATTGTATACACAGGTCAGGCTCTGATTCATGCGGTGGTAAATCTGTGTAGGGGATTTGCTTTTGACACACACACACACACACACACACACACACACACACACACACACACACACACACACACACACACACACACACACACACACACACACACACACACACACACACACACACACACACACACACACACACACACAACCATAGGCTGTAATTCGTTTTTGTAGAAGCTTGCTTTCGTATCGCTCTCAAACTCTTTTCCTCTCGAATACACAAAGACCCACACACTCAGTCTGTTGATGCTTGGATTTGGATCACCCAAACTGAGACAGTGTTTTCACAAGTTTTCATGCACACACACATACTAGCCCTGCCAGACACACACACACACACACACACACAAGCTCCCTGCAGTGACTGACCTTACTTCCAGAGTCCTTGGCTCCACATTCTCCCTTATCGTACCACCATTTGTTTTTCAGCTTGTCTAAGATGCCTTGCTCACTGAGTTTCAATACTGCAAGGTTTACTGGCGTTCTTCGCGTATGGGAAATAACATAAATAACATTATCAATGTTATTTTATGTTATTGTCAGTAACATTTGCACTCGCTATCAGCGCTGGTAATGATTCAGCCCTGAGCGTGGTGGCGATCGCCAGTCTGCGCTCCATTTGGCAGTCGGCAAACGCGGCTTTGCCGTGCCAGATGTGCACAGACTCATCGCCTTGAGCAGGAAGCAGAAACAGCGCCCGTAAACAAGCCTTTTACCTCTAGGAATGTGTTTTTTTAGGTAGTTTAGATTTTATTTTAGTGTAGATGTGTCTTACTGAAAGCTCTCGTTGGCTAAATGATAGTATAATCAAGTTAGTAGGTGCCTTGGCTTGTTTCCTGGGACCACTGGTTGTGCTTCTTGCTCATTTGCATTTTGTTCATTTCATTTTGTACCCATATGTACCAAGCACGGGTCTGACCTTTGACTCCCCGCCTCCGCTGCCGCACTCTCCTTTGTCGTACCACCATTTGTTTTTCAATTTATCCAGAAGCCCCTGCTCGTTCAGTTTTAGCACTGCAAGGTTTACCGCGTTTCTTAAACAAACGATAAAACATACTTGTCAGACAGCATGAGGGGGGGCGGGGCTGCAGCGGGCAACGCCCCCCACAAGTTGCATAGAATGAATGGAACATTGGGTTAGACAATCCATCAATCAATCAAATCAACCAACCAATCAAAATCATGTTCAGCAACCCATTAAAATGTAAGGTGGTCGAGCTTTAAGAGTTCTTTTTTAAACTAAAACTCTTGTGGCAGGAGGCTAGAACAGAGGAGGATCAGCAATAGTATCAGTTATTACACAATCGCACATACAGATCCTCAAATCAGTGAGCAGAAAAAAATTTAAGCGTTGAGGCAAACAAATCTGGTTAGATGTATCAAGAAAGACAGCATGCATAGTTCAAACAGTGCATCATCAAATGCATTCATAATCAAGTAACTGTTTTCAGCCCCTAAATCATCAGCTTAAACATTCTGTAATGCTTATGGCGACCATTCATAATCCAAGGGCCCAAACGCATGCATTGATTTTTATTGCTTATCAATAATAGCTTTTGTCATAACAAAACAGTCTGGTTGCAAGAGGCCATTGCTTCAGTCATTAAGAACAGACATGCATTCAATAAAACAGATGCTAATGGCAAACATGAGTAGAAGGGGTTACACTGAACTCAAATTAGCATATTAGCTCTTTGGTGCTAAGTGTAAATCTTGTCCCCGGTTTTTCACTACTACACTATGCTTTGGTTTAGAGGGGGTAGAAAGCTATTAGCAATATAGTTCATAACTATAAATAGTTAAACCGTTTGCCAATGTTTGCTTCATTGAACACATGGCAGTCGATTATCAGCAAAACAGGAGAAAAAAAGGCTTCAGAAATTGTAGACTATTGGAGGAGGGGGGGGGGGGGGCACATCTGAAACTTTCTCTTCATTTATCTACTGTGAGCTCCACGAGTAGACCTGGTAATTCCTGGAAAAGAATCACATGAGCTAACCTATTATGTTTAGGGCTGTCAAAATACAATGGTAACACACGTAATTAATTAAATGTTTAACGCCTTTAATGCACTTTTCATATATCTGTGTTTCAGCTTAATCACCACTCCCCTGACTCAATCGTAGAGATAAACCGATTATCGGTTTTGTCAATATTTTTTCCAATATTTAAGCTTTTTCTTTAATCGGATATCGGTTTTGTAATACGCGGCAATGGATATCAGTAGTTTTCAGTTTTCGTTTTCAGTAGGAACATTTTGTGAGTTGAATTTCAAGAAATAATTGCCTACTGCACTGTTAGTTATCAAGCTCAGTAAGTATAAAATATCACATGTAAGATTAAGTCCATAAAGTACATGAAAAGTGTTACACTATTTATTGCAGATACATATATAGACATATTTCCACTAATTACCACACTCAATAATTACACTTAATATTTAACTTTTCTTTTCTCAATAAAGGAATTGAATGTGTTAACGTGTTGACTACAAAAAAATATTAAATTCATTTTTAAATATATTTTAATTATCTGACAGCCCTAATAATTTTTCATATAATCTCAATTCCTTGTGCAATTTCATTATGGTGCTCACTTGCTTCCTATTAAAATCTTAAAACTTGACTGTTACTAAGCCTATGGTAAGATTTGTTCAACACTACATTATACTCCATTTTCTATGCCATCCTTCTCGAGAGCACCGGTTGCTAGGTAACCTGCTTGTCTCCTGTCAGCTAGACTTTCTAAAGCCCTCACTATCCCTCCAGTTACCTTGGTAACACTGCTGTTTATGCCTAGGTTACCACTCATCCCTACACTCAGAGCTGCTATTACCTAGTTTACCTCATTTTAAAAGGGGACCCCCGGCCTACATCAGGGTAGGTGGGATACTATAACAACATGGGCCATATTGTTATACTACTCCACCCACCTTAAAGCAGATCCCTTGGGTGTAGCGATGCCGTAGCCTTTAGAGTCAAGGTTCCCGCCGACCTTCATGGTGTCACAGGGCTTGCGCTGTTCGATGTACTCATTCATAGTGGACTCCAGAAGGTAGGCATATTTGCCTTTGGATTTCCGGACACGCAAAACGCCTTCTACTGTGTTTTTAACAAACACAGAAGGTTCTGCGCTCTTCATGTACTGCCACATCTTGTCAAAGAGAGCAATCTTCGATCTCTGGTTGAAGTAAAGACAGAGACAAAGAAAAGGAAAGGTTTAGATTCAAGGTAGTGAGGAAATGAGGGTTAGCAATGTCAACTTTTTCATTCTAGATCCGAATATCAAAAATAGGTCAATCAATGACATGATGGTTTTTTTTTTGCCTTCATCTCGTAATTTATTCAAAATTACATTAAAATGCAATTAATTATTTGAATGTACAACAAACAATGACTTAAATACACTTCTTCAAAGATGAACATGTGTTTAATATATAAATAAAAATTAATTTTGATATTTTTAAAGGCGATTAAGTCAAAAGTTAAGACAAAGATAAACCAAATTCAATTCAATTTAATTTGATAAAAAATATAATTAGAAAAAAAAACTTTATTTAATACATTGGCATAATCCTTTATTATTATTACTTTTATTATTATTACTACAGTTTTTCTAAAATATTTGAAAAATATTTGTCTGTCAAACAATTTTCATGACATGACAAGGTTAGTTCAAACCCACACACAAAAAAAAAAATTTTTATTTGTGAATTAATAATTCAGGATTTGTAAAAAATAAAAAAAGTTTTTGGAACATTCTGGAAAATGATTATTTGTACACTCATATGTATCTAAGGTCTAAGGACAGTGTGTTACTATTTTCTTTACTTGATGGTTACACCACATGACATATTATCCATGGCAAGTTAGGCTGTCTGCAGCCCTAAAAAATTATTATTTTTAAAAAAGTCCACTTTGGTCCACTCACCCTAAAGAATTCTTTGGTGGAGCCTGCATCCAGTGTCCCATAGGCAATCTCGGTCTGTTTGGCCAGGTCTTCAGCACTCTCGATAGGTGACACCATCCTCTCCACAGTAAGAAAGGCAGCCAGGTTAGCCGTGTAGGAGGAGATGATGATGAGGGTGAAAAACCACCACACACCACCAACTATACGGCCAGACAAGGACCTACACACAGCAAACACAGTCAGCCACACACAAACACTCCACCAACAGAACCAGCATGGTGTTACTGTAATATTTCAAAAGAAAGAAAGAAAGATAGTAAAGAAAGAAAGAAAGAAAAAAGAAAGAAAGAAAGAAAGGAAAAAAGAAAGAAAGAAAGAAAGAAATAAAGGAAAAAAGAAAGAAAGAAAGAAATTAAGAAAGAAAGAAAGAAACCCCTTTACTTTGGAGAAAATGGGGAATATGCAGCCGAAACACGGTACCACTCCAAGAGGGCAGGAAACGGCGACCTTGTGCACTTTACTGTTCCCAGCTGGATGAGTATATGTTCACATAAGAAATGTTCAACCAAATTTTAAACCACAACTTCGATTAAACATTTCTAATCCTGTGTTAGCTCTTTCTTCTTACCCATGGAACACTGAAGTTACTATAACTTACATATTATAATAAGATATTTTACAAGTTAAATAACATCTTGATTATTTCCAATGGAAATGGATACAAAGCAAGACCTGCAGGACCGTGAACATACACAGACCACGGCTATGGTGGGAAAACTGTTGGTGCACAAAGACGAAAGCACACCCCACGCGCTAGCCAGCTAGCATTAGCGCTCACTGCACGCACCAACCTTGGCGAAATATCGCATCCCTGCTGCATAAAAGCGCCCAGAGAAAACCATAGACTATTAAAGATGCCAAATTCGTTGGTAGATTCGCTAGGGCCCAGCTGCCCATCCTCAAACTCTTCAGTGTGCCACTCGTAAGGGCTGAAGCGGCTAACAAGGAAGAGCACAACGCTGACTCCAATGTAGGCGAATACAATGCACATCCAGATCTCGTAGGCCAATGGGTCAAGGAAAGAGAAGACACCCGGCTTGGATTTCTGTGGTTTCTTGATCATTATGGATATGCCAAGACTCATGAAAGGTTTTGAGAAGTCGATCACCTCCTCTCTGACCAAAGTGATGGTGAGAGGAGCTACAGCTATGTCTGCTTTCTGTCAACAGTAAAGAGAAGAGGAATTGGGTAAATGAGAGATATACACACATATATAAGAGATGTACACTAACGGTCAAAATGTTTTAATAATTAGTCCCCCGTGGTGAAAATCAAAGTTTTAGTATTGTTTATACGTCTTTGTGGTGTTTTTAATATGCTTTAAGACAAATCATGTGTAAATGTACATGTCAGCACCGTTGCTGAGTATTTTCTCCTTAAAACTGCAGTGAACCAAAGACAGTCTCAAAAGCGTGCTTTGAAATCGCCGGTGTTTCTGACGTCACAAACTACCTTGTAACCAATCACGTCAATGACTGGATCTTTAAGAGCTGGTTTGAGTGAGTGGAGGTGGGGTTAATTTGCATATTCATAGAACCACTTTACAAAATAAGGTATGGGTGTAGAGTTACATACAAGCTATTTTAAGGCATGGAGCATTTTTTTTTTCAAGAAAAATGCTTAAATATGTCATTTTGGTGATCAAAGATGAGTTTTAAGGGATAAAATAATTGACTACAGGGGGACTTTAAGATTTTATTTTGAAAGAAGACTCTTTTGCTCACTATTTGATAAAAAATACAGTAAAAACCGTAATATCGTGAAATATTATATAACTGTTTCCTATTTTAATATTTTTTGAAATTTCATTTATTCCTGTGTTGGCAAAGCTTTTTCAGCAGCCATTACTCCAGTCTTTCAGTATCACAGTGTCCTTGAGAAATCTGAAGAATTTGTGTTTCAGTTATTAATAAGGGTTGTTATTATGATCAATGTTTAAACAAAAACGTTTTGATGCTTAAAACTGTGATACATTTTTTTCCAGGCTTCTTTGATGAAAACAAAGTTTAACAAATATAATTTATTTGATACAGAAACAGAAATTCTTGGTAACATTATAAATGTCTTTACGGTCAATTTTGACTAATTTGATGAATCCTTGCTAAATAAAAGTATTATTATTTTCTTAAATATTACTTTCCCCAAACTTTTGAATGGCAGTATAAAATGGTTTACACAAAAATATTAGGCAGCACTTTTCAACATTGATAACGATAAAAATTGTTCCCTTTCGTAGTCACTCCGAGTTACGTCGGATGACGACGAATGGGGGTTTCGCTTAGAACACCTATCGACTTCGAGTATTACAAAACGAGCCAATGGCGATGAAATGCCATGGGTCTGCGGAATTTGCATAGCGTATCTCCGCCCCACCGCGTGGGTAAAAAGGAGGACGCCGGCAACATGCAGGTATGTTTTCGCTTCGGAGCCAAGAATATTTCTTCACTCCACAATCATCTCTGACTTCGCTCTATGAGACGAGCTTCTCTCTCCGGTGTTGGTGTGACGGCGATCTGCAGCGAGCTCACAGTGCCTGCTGATCTGTGCAGTGATCTGCCAGTGTGTGTGTGTCTCCCTGTGCGCTTCAACATCGCGGAGTTTTTTTCTCCTCTCATAAAAGAGCTCGCACGCGGCACGTCTTTTTAAAGACGGCTCGCCCGTGCATTTCTGGTTGCAGTGGACTGGTATCGGACTCTGATGGGCACGAGCGCTGTCTAGTGTGTTTGGGCTTTGATCATGCTTGAACAGCGCTCGTGGATGACTCATGTTCTCTCTGGGAACGTGATCATCGCGTCATATATAGGTCGAGACTCTGTGAACTCGCAAGAGTGAGAGTCCCCTCATCCACTACCCGATCTTCGGCTGGTGGACAGGGTGACCTGAGGGTGTTGGTCTGGAACAAGGCGCCGACTCTGTGTCCACGCCCCAGCCCCCCCTCTTTAATGACGGTGCCCGCTAGCGAACTGATGATTCCACGAGTCTACCCTCTGGTGGCCCGTGTGTTTTCATTTGAAGCTACAGAGGATGATGCTGTGTCTGTAGCAGCATCACTAGGTGGGCTTGATTCTTCTGGAAATGACGACTCTTCACAGCTGCCACCCTTTGGTGTGCATACGGCTGTGCCTGAGTCTGATCCGGAGATGATGGCCATGCTTTCCCGGGACGATTGGTTTTTGGGTGAGGCCGCCGACGCGTCCACGGCAAACCCCAATATCTTTCCTCCCGGACGTGCATGATGAGTTCACGGGTCCTCTCGTTGGTCTCATCTGCCTTTCCTCCCCTCAGGGGCCGCTGCCCATGGGTACACTGGGGTTCCCCCGGTTAAACGCTCTGTTGCCATGCTACTGTGTCCTCAGAGTGCTTCCCGGCGCAATCCTAAGCACCCGTCCAAGCCTGTAGTTCTTTTCGTCACAGTAATCTGTGGCGAAATCCTATAGTGCCACAGGACAGGCAGCTGCCTCACTGCATCCCATGACCGTTCTGCTGGTCTACCTGACCCAGACGCTCATGGACATGCAGGAGGGCGGGACTGACCCGAGGCTCTTCAGTGAGCTGCGCGCCGCCACTGACCTTGCTCTCCGAGCGACGAAAGTGGCCGTACGCTCTCGGAGTCAGGTGATGTTCACCAGTTTGGGGCTGACCGGTCTGATGTGCAAGATGTCGGGCGGACCCGTCTGCTCGACACCCCCATCTCCCAGGTCGGCCTCTTCGGCGGTGCGGTTGAGTGCTTCTGCCCACAGTTCTCAACCGCCCGTGAGCAGATTGAGGTTATTCTGCCCGACGGCCCGCCGTCCGCTCAGATCCCTCAGTCTGCCCACCGCCGAAGGCTCCCTCCCACGGTTCCAACCCCGCCCGTTCACCCGGGCCTGGCAATGGAAGACCGTAGGGGGATGCCACAGCCCTCTCCAGCCCCGCACCCCGCTAAACGCCGGGTTAAGCGGCACTTTTGAGATGGGCTGCTCAGAGATGAGACTCAGTTCTTTCCAGGAGTTGGTAGCAGGGCCACTCCTTTCCCCGGTGGAGGGCTGGGGAAGAATCCTTATTCAGGAAGAACTGACTCTCTCCTCTCTGAGCATACAGAGTTCTCGGACGACACAGAGCGCCGCCCAAAAGCCGTGCTCTCCTCTTCCCCCTCTGCCCCAGAGGTGGTTGACACGGCGTGCCGTCCACGGACCGTTTCGCCCCTGTCCCCCTCTGTCGCCAGACCCCTGACAGAGCAGGCCCCCGTGGAACGCTGGTCCTTCCCTGGCCTCCTTTGTCAGGGTGCGGTTATGACCTTGCCCCCACACCGGGCCGCTATGCCGCCCTCGTCTGGGCTGGTCATTTCCGCTTCGCTGCACCACCGGGGGGACGTCTGTGGTTCTTCACTCCGCTGGCACAGTTGGGAGCCTGCACTAGAGCTCCCTATCTGTTCCGCTGGGTCGTGCGAACCATCGGCTCGGCTATGCGATTCAGTTCGCACGGTCTCCTCCCGGCTTCACGGGAGTCCGCTCCACTTTCGTCGGTGGCTATGCCCCTATCATGAGAGCGGAGGTTGCTCCCTACTGGCGAAGGGTGCGATTGAGACTGTCCCTCCAGCCGAGATGAGGTCCGGGTTAACAGTCCCTACCTCATTGTCCCGGAGAAGTCTGGTGGGTTACGGCCAATCCTGGACCTATGCATCTGAACCGCTCCCTTCTCAGGCTGCCGTTCAAGATGCTCCTGGCCAAACGCATTTCTGGATGTGTGCGGCCACAGGATTGGTTTGCAGCGATCGACCTGAAGGACGCCTACTCTTATGTCTCCGTTCTCCTTCGACTCAGACCGTACCTACGTTCTGCTGTCAGGGCGCGCGCATGTCAGTACGCTGTTCTCCCATTCGGGCTAGCCCTGTCTCCTCGCGCCTTCACAAGGTTGTTGAGGCAGCCCTTGTTCCTCCATGGGAACACGGGGTTCGCATCCTGAACTATCTCGGTGACTGGCTGTCTTAAGCTCACTCCTGAGACCAGGTTTGTGAATACAGGGACCCAGTGCTCCGGCACCTAGCTCGTCTGGGCCTTCGGGTCAACTGGGAAAGGAGTAAACTTTGCCCCGTGCAGGGGAGCTCTTTTCTCTGCATGGACTTGGTCGCCTTCTCCACTCAGCCATTAAACAAGAGTGCGGTCCCACTGAAATTGTTTCAGAGGCTCCTGGGGCATATGGCATCTGCAGCTGCGGCAACGCCGCTCGGATTGCTTCATATGAGACCGCTTCAGCTGTGGCTTCGCGATCGAGTCCCGAGGTGGGCATGGCATCATGGCACGCTCCGAGTTACAGTAACTCCGACCTGTCGTCAGACCTTCACCCCGTGGTGGAACCTCAGTTTCTACGGGCCGGTGTTCCCCTAGAACGAGTTTCCAGGCATGTTGTTGTCTCCACAGATGCCTCTTCCACGGGCTGAGGCGCCATGTGCAACGGACATGCTGCCGCGGGCTCCTGGACAGGACCCCAGCGCCTTCTGCTTGTCAATTGCCTCGAGTTGCTGGCAGTACGCCTTGCCCTGCACCGTTTCCTCACGTTGCTCAGGGGTCAACACGTACTAGTCCGTTCAGACAATACCGCGACTGTAGCGTACATCAACCGTCAGGGTGGTCTACGCTCCCGCCGTATGTCGCAACTCGCACGCCACCTCCTCTTATGGAGTCAGAAGCACCTGAGGTCCCTTCGTGCTATCTACATTCCGGGAGATCGGAACTTTGCAGCCGACGAGCTGTCACGGTTTCGGCCCATCTCCGGCGAATGGAGACTCCATCCCCAGTCGGTTCAGCTGATTTGGGACCAGTTCGGGGACGCACAGATAGATCTGTTTGCCTCTCACGACTCGACCCATTGCGCCCTTTTCTATTCCCTGACCGAGGGCTCTCTCGGCACGGATGCACTGGCGCACAGCTGGCCGCGGGGCCTACGCAAATATGCGTTTCCCCCAGTGAGCCTTCTCGCACAGACCTTGTGCAAGATCAAGGAGGACGAGGAGCAGCTCATTCTGGTTGCGCCGTATTGGCCCACCCGGACCTGGTTCTCCGAACTGGTACTCCTCGCGACAGCACCTCCTTGGCCAATTCCTCTGAGGAAGGATCTCCTTTCTCAGAGACGGGGCACCCTTTGGCACCCTCGACCCGATCTCTGGAGGCTCCACGTGTGGCTCCTGGACGGGACGAGGCAGGTTTGAGTACCCTGCCACCAGCGGTGGCGGCTACCATCACTTCCGCTAGAGCATCGTCCACGAGACATGTCTATGCGTTGAAGTGGAACCTCTTCGTCAACTGGTGCTCTTCTCGTCGAGAAGACCCCAGGAGATGCTCGATCTCTGTCGTGCTTTCCTTCCTGCAAGATGGGTTGGAGCGAAGGCTGTCTCCCTCCACCCTGAAGGTGTAAGTGGCCGCTATCGCCGCATATCACGAAGCAGTTCAAGGTAAGTCTCTGGGGAAGCACGACCTGATCGTCAGGTTCCTGAGAGGAGCGAGGAGACTGAATCCTCCTCTCCCTCCTCTCGTTCCAGCCTTGGCTTTGCTCTGTCCAGTACGCGCTCTCCGCGCTTACGTTGACAGAACGCAGTGTTTCAGGACCTCAGACCAGCTCTTTGTCTGTTATGGTGGGAGACTGAAGGGAAAGGCTCTCTCAAAGTAGAGGTTGTCTCACTGGATAGTGGACGCCATTGCTTTGGCTTACCAACAGCAAGGCCGACCGTGCCCCCTTGGTGTGACAGCCCACTCCACTCAGAGTATGGCTTCCTCTTGGGCTCTAGCACATGGCGCCTCGCTGGCAGACATTTGTAGAGCTGCAGGCTGGGCGACACCCAACACATTCGCCAGATTCTATAATCTCCGAGTGGAGCCTGTGTCCTCTCGTGCTGGACCCGCTCAGGTGTCTTCGCTTGCTCGCCATTCCACTCCACGGACTGGATACGTGCGATTATTCCTCAGGTGAGCCTTCCTCTTTGAAGCCCTGAGTTCCTCCTGCACTGTTGACGCTGGCGCCAGTGTCTATTGCCTGGGCGTCGGCTAGGTGCCTCCGTGTGTATGGTTCCTCCCTGAGTAACCCCCACATGTGTATTTCCACTGTAAGCCTCCTTGAGCATGTGTCTTTCCCTTGGCAAGCCATCTTGCCCTCCTGGAGTTGAAAGTTGCCACCCCTCGGGCTGGTCACTCCAGTGTTCCTCCATATGTAGCCCTCCGGCCATATGTGTATCTTAAGTCCTCCCTACGGGTAGGCATGCTGCGGCATATCTCCTCTGAGATATGCTTCCCAGTGTACCTTGGTATTCCTGTGTTAAGTAGGACTCCTTCGTCTGTGCCAGTATCACGACAGGGGGATCAGACTTTCGCAGGGCACTGGAAGACAGCTGTGAAGGTGGCGTGATTTCACGGGGACCCCCATTCGTCGTCATCCGACGTAACTCGGAGTGACTACGAAAGGGAACGTCTCGGTTACGTATGTAACCCTCGTTCCCTGAGTAGGGAACAGAGACGTTACGTCTCCCTGCCACTTCCGCTGTACCGCTGGGCAGACGCCTGAGTTCAGTCTCGGCTCCTCAGCGAAGACATACCTGCATGTTGCCGGCGTCCTCCTTTATACCCACGTGGTGGGGCGGAGATACGCTATGCAAATTCCGCAGACCCATGGCATTTCATCGCCATTGGCTCGTTTTGTAATACTCGAAGTCGATAGGTGTTCTAAGCGAAACCCCCATTCGTCGTCATCCGACGTAACGTCTCCGTTCCCTACTCAGGGAACGAGGGTTACATACGTAACCGAGACGTTTCTTGAGCAGCAAATCAGCTTGTTAGAATGATTTCTGAATGTCTGACACTGTGACACATGTTTTAATGTGTCATGTAACACTGAAGACTGGAGTAATGATGCTGAAAATTCAGCTTTGCATCACAGGAATAAATCACATTTTAATATATAGAAAAATGTAATTCTAATAATATTTCACAATATTACTGTTTTACTGCATTTTTGATTAAATAAATGCAGCCTTGGTAAGCAAATCCAAAAGAGACTTCTAAAAAAAAATTTACCTTTAGTGTATGATGAACATAAAAAATTTCCTGGAGCTATTGTTCACTGTTCCTCAATAGTGCACTCGTGTGAGTGAGTGTATGATTTACTCACCCCATACACCAGTTCCCCAACCATGCCATTCCAGATCTTGGTCTCAGCATCTCGTGCGCCATACTTTCCATCTGCTACAATCCTCAGCTGATACTTAAACCCACAATGCTTAGCAATCTCAGCAGCCAGGTCCACACAGTATCCTTCATAACGTTCATTATCGGTGAATAACTCTGCATTCTTTTTCAGCATTACATATGGTGCCTCCTACAACATGCAGAGAAATATATTGACACATTTACTAAATTTAAGTGATTTCAATTGATCTTGATATAGAATATCATGGAATATCTCTTACCAGGATTGTTGTCACAACCACAGTTTTATTCTCCATTCCCATGGTGTCGTTAGGGAAGAGGTCAGATTTCGTCACTGCCATTTTGTCCATCTCATTCCAGTAACCAATCTGAGAAAAAGTACACACTCATGAAATAGAAAGTGTGCTTTTGTTGAAAATACAAAACACAAATAATCAAATGTTTACCAGGTGCTAAGAGTTAAGGTTAGCAATCAAGAACCTCGTTCAGAACTGTTCTTTTGTTTTTGTTTTGGATATAGGGTACCGTTAGTGGCTCTTTAATGACTTTATTTTTTATGCAAATGTGGACAGAACACTGTACTAAAATATTCTGACAGTGTTTCCTACATCGCTATTCACTGGTGGTGTTGTGGCCCGACTGAATCAACAATGCCAAAAAAAGAAAAAGAAATTATGTTTGTACTGGGCTGTCTGCTTGAAGTCTGACTTGAATGTGATGAAATAGAAGGAATGTTTGCAGTTAAATAAGACAAAGACCATAAATTGTCAACACACCTTTATAATGTTTTGCCCCCATCCTCACAATCAGTGTGATCTGGTTTAATAATTACTTTTATTAACCAGTTCTTATAATGTATCACAAAGGCTAAAGAATAATTTTCGAACTCTTGCCCATCTTTCCTAAAATTCCACACACCCCTCACCCCTAGTTTATTCAGTATTTTAAGAAAGCATATTTATATTAGGCCAATGTTTTCAGCTACCAATGAAAGTGTAGTACTTTCAAATTGGTTAAACACACTTAACCCATTCTGCAGAAGTCAGACAAACTTTTTTTTGTTGAAAGAAGTCTCTTATGCTCACAAGGCTGCATTTATTTGATTAAAAATACAGAAAAAACAGTAATATTGTGAATAATTATAACAATTTAAAATAATAATTTCATTTTTTAATACATTTTAAATTGTAATTTCTTTAATTCCTCTGAGGCAAAGCTGACTTTTCAATATCCATTATTACCAGTCTTCAATGGCTTATGATTATTCAGAAATCATTCATGCATTTCTCATAAAACACTGGTGCTCAAGAAACATTTCTTACTATTATGAATGTTGAATAGAAAGTTCAAAAGAACAGCATTTATTTGAAATAGAAGTTTTTACTTTTAAAGTCTTTACTGTCATTTATATTCAATTAAATGTGTCCTTGCTGAATAATTTCTTAAGTAAAAAACAAAAACTTGCTGACTCCAAACTTTCAAACGGTAGTGTAGGTAAAGATACAGATAAAGATGGTAGTTTGAAAATCCAGTTGTTCATTGTTTGTTCATGTTAGTTCACAGTGCATTAGCTAATGTTAACTAATACAACTTTTGATTTAAACAATGTATTAGTAAATGTTGAAATTAACATTAACAAAGGTTAATAAATGCTGTAGAAGTGCAGTTAATCATTAGTTCATGCTAACTAATGTAGTTAACTTATGTTAACTAATGAACCTTATTGTAAAGTTTTACCAAATATACTATCAAAGAGTATTGCTTAAGTTTATTTATTTTTTTATTATATAATTATTAAAACCAGTAATTAGAACTTATTCTAGGGCGGTGGTGCAGGAATCATTATTTGGTATCATTAAGTGCTATTGAAATCAGAATCTCTTGTAAGAATTATTCAAATTCCCATCCCTACTAGAAATAATCAAGATCAGGAAAAAAACAGAAATTTAGTTCAAGTTTGTGTTACCTTCACAGGGCCACTGTTTTTCAGCTCCATGACATTGACTGTGTAATTCACTCTTCTGCCGTACTGATCAAATTGAATATTCCCTGTTAATCCATCCACACGCACCTGAGCAAACACACGCACAAATGTTAAAAGGCGTAAAGTTCTCATACACAGACAACAGGCATTGGTGATGTGTTGGAAGGGCGGACCTGTTTGAGAGCACGCTCTATCTCCACCCCTTGAGCCCACGGCACCGCAGGATTGGCCAGGCAGTCTCCGTTGTTGCCACGGCGACTGATATCAATCCTTTGTTTATGCAGAAAGCGGAATGCCTCTGTCATTACTTGCACAGCATCATATGTGAGAGCGGAAGTGTACTGCAAGGTAAAGAAATATGAAGACCATGAAAATGTATTCCACAAGTCTCTTTTGGTGTTTAATTAAAGGGTCTAATATACTTCAAGCAAAATCATAGAACGAAATGATGTGATGTCATTTTTAACAAAATCAGGCCAAAGCAAAGCTTGTTTAGAGTTCGTATGGGAGAACCAGCTTGAAAAAGAGAACTTTCCGGTTTTCTCTAGCTGGTAAACATCTTCCAACTACCATAGAGTGGTGTATGACGTGAGAACCCGGTAGTCTAATTCACGCTGGTTCCTTCAAGATTTTCCAATTGGGTTTTTCAATTTATGAGTAAAATAAAGCCAGTGATAAACATAACTTGACGATACTTTGACGTTTTGTTCTACATTGTAAACTGCACACACTCACACCACAATAGCTGGCTTATCTAGTTACTTATTAAAAAAGTACGTTTTCAAAAATGAACATAACTGCTTCAAAATTCCCATTTTGCTATGGGTGCGTGTAATTTACGTCGTAGAACAAAATGTCAAAATATCGTCAAGTTATGTTTACTACAGTCTTTATTTTACACATATATTGAAAAAGCCCATAGGAAAACTGCGAATTAACTAGAGGCGAACTAGACTTCCGGGTTCTGACATCATACAGGCACCACTCTATTGGTCAGTGGTGATTAAATAATAGGTGGGTGCGTTCACAGGCTCCACCTTCTTTAACGTGGAAATCTTCCCCGGTTCATTCTATTTAGTCAGTCGAGGTCAGTCATCCGCAAGTAAAAACATGAATGAACTCTCTGAGAGCCTCTTTATAGTAGACATTAAAGTTATAATTCTAATTGAAAGAGACACTGCTACTGTTTTTTCATGTTTAATACTGTAAAGCTGCTTGCTTCTAAAGAATCTATTGTAAAAAAGTTTTATATAAATAAACATGACGCGAGTTTACTGGAGTGCCGAGTACTTCGCTGTGAGTATATCTGAGCCATTATGATAGATAATATAACATTCATAACAAATAGAGGTTTGATGTTGACAACGTTCAAAAATGCTGTGAGCCGCATTTTTAGTGCAGCATAATTTAAATATTTGCACTCCTTCACCCTGATTCTGCTATCTGCTCCAGGGTACTCCTTCTCTTCCAGTGCTTCCCAGCGCTGGTCAAATTTAGCAACAAGCGGGTCATCAAAATCCACTATCTGGAATCCAGATACATTCGCTCCTCCATACTGAATCTTGGACAAATCTCCATCCACAAAGCCCTGAAAAAACAGACACACACCCTTTCTAATAACATAATTCAAGTTATACACACTATTGTATTGTTAGTATCACAAACAAAAATGCTAACTCACTCATTCTCTCACAAACAACATACATACGCGTAACCCACGTTCCCTGAAAGAGGGAACGGAGAAGTTAATCGGAGGGATCTTTGAGAGAAACTAAACGAGCCAATGCAAATTGGCATGTGATAATTGCGCCAACTGCTTCTAACACGCAGTGCGGGTATATAATGAGTAGCAGGTGCAACGAGCCAGGGACCTGGCCGTCTGCTGTGTGGGTACAACAACATGCAACGGGACGAATGTCTCCTTTCCCATTTTCAGGAAACGTGGGTTACCACACGTAACCAAGACGTTCCCTTTCATGTCGGTCACCTACCAACACGCCATGTTGACCCTTCCAGTGCCCTGCATAAGCCTTAATTCTCTCCCTTTATTAGGGGCAGAAGCTTATGCGGGGAGTCCTGGCCACTGATGTTCCGCAAGACCCATTCAGTATGAACATTGGATACCACTGGGAAAACTTGCCCTTCCTAGGAGAAGGAGAACGCTGTGGAAGCCACGACCTGCCCGGAGGGAGGTAACATGTAGAAAAAACACATATGGACTAGCCAAGCAGGGTAGTGCAACACATGGAAGTCTCTGGTGTGGTTCCAGCCTAATCTAGGTGGGAAGTGCACCGGCAGAGAAGGCAGAGAAAGACACTGGCTAGCCAACAGGGTAGCCGCACCATAGAAATTACACATATAGGGTCGCCGCAGGGACCGCTACATATGGACACCCAGCCTAGCACAGGTTCCTCAATGAATACGAGTGTTAGGCCTGCGTCAGACGCTCTGCAATCTCTGACTGCCGTGGGGTGATGGAGGAACTCAACAGAATGGCGTAGCAAGCCAACACTTGAGCGGGTTTCCCGCGCTTCTGGCCATTTGGGGCGAGTATACGGGAGGATACCGACTCTACACAAAGGCTATAGAATCTAGCGAACAGGTTGGGTGTCGCCTAGCCCACAGCTCTACACATATCTATCAGCGAGTCGCCTTGAGCCCAGCAGGAAGCAACACTTCTAGTTGAGTGCGCTCGCAACCCGACAGGCAAGGCATGTCTTGGGATTGATGCGTTCTGTCCATGTATAACCCCAAGAAGCGGACGGGACAGAGAAAAGCCAAGGCTGGGTCTGCCTCCTCCGAGGGCAGCGCTTGCAGGTTCACTGGCTGGTCTCTAAAGGGCGTAGTAGAAACCTTGGGCACATATCCGGGCCAGGGTCTCCGGACGATGTCAGCCGATCCGAATTCTAGGCACGATGCGTCGACCGAAAACGCTTGCAGGTCCCCTACCCTCTTGTTAGAAGTCCTTCAACTGCATCATGATGTGAGGCAATAGCGGCGACATACACTTTGAGGGTGGAGGGAGACAGCCTTCGCTCCAACCCATCTTTGCAGTGAGCCCGCTGTCCATCGTCTGAACCAATTCAAGCAGTTTAACACTGACTGGACGCGCTCCTCAGTGAGGCACGCTGTCTAGATGATCGAGTCCAGCTCCATACCGAGATAAGAGATTCTCTGCGCAGGGGAGAGTTTGCTCTTATCCCAAATGAGCCGAAGTCCCAACAGGCTGAGGTGCCCGAAGGGAAGGACTTTGTACTGATACGCCCGTCCTTTGTACTGAAACGGCCACTGTCCTGCGTCTGAACCAATTCAAGCAGTTTAACACTGACTGGACGCGCTCCTCAGTGAGGCGCGCTGTCTGGATGATCGAGTCCAGCTCCATACCGAGATAAGAGATCCTCTGCACAGGGTAGAGTTTGCTCTTATCCCAATTAAGCCAAAGTCCCAACAGGCTGAGGTGCCCAAGGGAAGGACTTTGTACTAATAAGCCGACCCTCAAAAACAAAGCTCATGAAAGGTCTGTGTCGTGGAAGAATCAAGACGTGAAAGTACGCGTCCTTCAGGTCGATCGCTGCAACCCAATCTTGGGGATGGATGCATTCGTAAATAAATTTCTGTGAGAGAATTTTGAATGGGAGCTTGTGCAGGGCCCGATTCAAAACTCACAGGTCCAAGATTGGCCGTAACCCACCGCCTTGGGTACAATGAAGTAGGGGCTGTAGAACCCTGACTTCATATCGGTTCAGGTTGCCCTTCTCAGAGGTTATTTTTCACTGACCGCATGGCGGCTGAGATGAATGGCGTCGTTTCCCTGCGAGGCTCATCGTCAAAGTTGAGCTGGCTGTGGCGGAGTCCCCTTTTTTTTTAGATGAGAGCATTGAGACGGCACACTTGGCGATATCTCGCACCTCTGCAAGGTTTAGGCAGGGGGTGCTTCTGGACCACCAGGGTGGACATCGTCTGGCCGAGGGCCAACACTTTGACTTAATCTCAGTCAACATGCGTAGCTCAACCCCAGCTCCGAACTACCCTCCTGCATTATGAGTGTTTTGGCCTTCCATAGTTTCAGGGTGGCCATCGCATTGAGGGTAGAGTCGGCCTGTGCGTAGCACTGCCACCCCACCAATGAGGGTAGTGAGAGAGAAAAAACTTTTTCTGCAGATTTAGGCATGCCATATTGGCACCAATATGCTTCCATACTGCCAAAGTTCTTCACGCACATCCGGGAAAACAGTACAGAGGCGGGCAAGGCGATTTACACGTTGCGCTGCGCCCCCCAGAGCAGCCCGGGAAAGCTTGGCTGTCAAATCTAAATCTGTCCTCAGCTGGAGCCCTGAATGAAACGCTAGGTCCCCCATGAGAAGGACCAGCAATCCCATCCATAAGCTGCCAGGCATGAGAGACCATGGACGATGGCACACAGTGCGCTGAACGCTCATGCCCTTACGAGAAAGGCAAGACGAACAACACACCGACGTGGCCATATTCTCCTGAGAGAACATGAACCACCCACGAACACAGTCTCAACATGCTTGCGATGCGCTAGAGGAGTGAGGGGCCCAAGGAGGTGGTCTCGTCGGGGAACACTCCCTGTAATCCTCAGATCACCAGTGCTATTAGCCAAAGTAGCCCTTTTCTGGTGGCCCAGAGAAGAGGAAATAGATCAGGAATAGGCAAAGGGACTCCACCTCGGGTGAGATATTCGAGTCTCGACCGTGTATCTAGAGTGCCGCAAGACACGCTGGGTTGCCTTGACAACCTGCGCACCGGCAGCTCGCCTTTGAATGCTCAAGCCCTTGCGAGAAAACTTTTTTGTGGTTATGCAATTTTTAAAGGAACATTCCTGTAACATTCCTTCAAAAGGAAGGTTACTTTTTAATGTTCAACAAACAAGTAGGAACATTTAAAAAATGTTAGACGAACATCCAACTAAACGTTTCAGAAGTGGTAAAAACAATGTGCTAATGTTTTGATAACATTATTAAAGACCAGATAACTTTGAACCAACGTTGTATTTACATTATTGAAAGAATGTTTCATAACTGTGAGATAACCTTTTTCAGAGGTAGATGGTGAGTAAACGAAGACAAAATTTTAATTTTTAACATTTCTTTAAATGACAGCAATAAAAATATATATGCTTGACAACTTACAAAATTTGCAATGATGTAATGATATCCTTTCACATGTCGACCGATCGTAATGACCTGAGGGGAAGCAGGCAAAAAATTGTCGTTCACAAGAGCAATTTAATTAAAGAGTCACATAATGAATGTTAAAGGTGTACGCAATACATCATTCTTTAACTACATTTCTGACCTTACACATATATTGTAAAGTGTTTTTAGTACACCGTTCACCTGCTCCATAATGTCCTTGACTTTGTCCTGTTCACAGTCTAGGATGACTCTCCGCTCTTTCTTGTTCTCCAGGTCCTGAAAGAGGGAGCGATATGCCTCGTCTTTCCACTCATCCTTCAGGTTGCCAACGTTTATGGCTGTTACCTGCCATTTCCTCTCTGCTGCTGTGTCCAGCACTGCCTGCAGGGTTGACAGACCTACATAGAGAGATGCACAGCATGTGAGTGCTTCAAATCAAATGTGTTCATAAAATTTTTCATCAATCTGCTCAACCTTTAATTACCTTTCTAAAGTTTAATTGCTTTAAAACCCCACATCTATTAGCTTCACTGTGTCTTTTTAAATGAGATTCAATCTCAATTACGGCTACTCTCTGTTTTAACCACTGCTCTACTTTAATCAACCACCACTCCAAATTACACCCAAAGACCTTGATTTCAGGTATTTTTATTGCACTAGAGGGTCCCTTGAGACACCTTTTCTCATTCATTTATCATTTCTCCTCCTCACTGTCTTTATTACAACATTCTCTCTTTTGCTCATTTGCCCTTTCCTACTCCTCTTCTCTTAAGCTTCCCTCCTTGCAGCACATCTCTCCCCCTCTCCCTCTCTCTATCTCTCTCGGTTGATTTCATATCTAGGTCTTGGGGGAGAGATTTATTTCGCTGCCTCAAACCAGAGATGCAGCATATAACGGACACTCCAGTCAACGGTGAAAACATTCAGCCAACATAGTCACAATGACAGAAATTCTAGCACTGCCAAAAAGTGTGGGTAAGAGCTCACAGAATATGTCCCAGACTGAGTTACGATATGCAATATTTGTTAGCCTTTTCACAATACTTGTTACATAGAAATATGTATGTATTTCTCTGAAATTATTTAAAAGAGAATTTTTTTTTTCAGTCAGAAGAACCATCATTTCAACCAAACAGACTGTAGTTGACCTAGTTGACTTGAAACTTATCTAAAAACCTTAACATATCTGAACATTTTAAATTTGTGATTTCCAGGCTTGGAAAAGTCATGGTCATTTTTATAGTGAATATAAGTTTTTCTTGCTTTGCTCTTTATGAGTGTGTGGCAAGTAGGACGAGGACAACAAAAGTTCAGTATGGCGTACCACAAGGTTCAGAACTCAGTACAGACCGTTGCTGTTCACTCTGTACATGGCATGCTACCCTTAGGAGATATCATTAGGAGGCATGGCATTAGTTTTCACTGTTATGCTGATGATAGTCAGCTCTATATTTCTTCACGCCCTGACGAAACTTACCAATCAGAGCATGTGAGCAGAGTGGAGCGGGAGCAAGCGGGGAGCGCGAGCGGGCGGATCTTAAACAGAGCGCAGAGCGGCATTTTTAAAAGGACGGAGCGTCGCCCTATTTCCCGCTCCGATTTGGCTCCGCAGTACGCTCACACCACGAGTCTGAAGCATGCTTAGTCAAGCCTGTCTCGCACAGTCAACAGTAAACTATTTTCAGTCAAAACTCGGCCTAATAATGTAGTTCAAAAAGAAGACAATTTTGGAAAGAAAACTCCACGTCTTTCCCCGCCAGGTTAAAGTAGCTCGCATTGTGTTCAGCATCCCAAGCGGGTCTGCGAGCGCAGAGAGGGATTTCTCCGCTTCTGGCCTGCTGTCAAGAAACCACTGTATGAGTCTGAAGCCTCAGATATCGTCCAAACTTGTCCACTCGTCGTCAACTCAAAAGAACTGTAGATAAGGAAAGCAATTCATATATATATATATATTTTTAAGTTTGACAACATAAGCCAATTTAAATTGTAATCCTCTGGGCAAAAGTTTAGTTATAAGAATTTTGGCCTAATAGTTAATTTACTTTTAAAACGTTTATGTATATATACATATATATGTGTATATATATATATATATATAGCCTATATATATATATATATATATATATATATATATATTCTTTTTTTAATTATTAGGCCCATTTATTCGGTTAATTTTACTGCAGTTTGTGTGTACAATGGATATAAGCCAATTTAAATTTTAATCGTGCGCTTTGCGCAAAAGTTCAGTTATCAAAATTCTGGCCAGTAGTTAATTTACTTATAAAACTTTTATGTATAATTTTTTTTATATAATTTATTTATATTATTAGGTCAATTTATTCGTTTAATTTTACAGGACTTTTTGTGTAGGCTATATTCCTTCTTACACAGGCTAGTTTGTAATTTGAAATAAAACATTTCTATTTGGAAAATGTTGTTGTTGCTCTTTAGTTCTTTGGGAGGTAAGCCGTGGTCTAAGCTAAAAGTGAAATACATGCAGTTTTTTTCCCTTTTTTGGAGCGAGCGGGGTGCGATTTGAGTGGAGCGCGAAGCAAACTGCATTGAGCGCTGAGCGATAATGAGCGGAGCGGCCTGATGTGGCTTTGAACGGGGGAGCGGAGAGGTGAACAGTTCCGTGAGCGAGGAGCTGAGATTCTCTTGATAATACCTAGAATATCAGAATCGACTGCTGGCAGTAGATCCTTTTCCTATTTAGCACCACAGTCTTCCTAACATTCTCCGGGAAGCAGACACACTCTGTCAGTTCAAATCTAGACTAAAAACACATCTCTTTGACCTAGCGTACACATAACACTTTATAGACTTCTATAATTCAATGTTAGGCTGCATAGATTAGGTCAGCCGGTACCGGGAACACTTCCCATAAATCCTGATGTACTTGTTACATCATAAGAAGGATGGTGTCTACGCTAATATTAGTCTCTCTGTTTATCCCGAGGTTCACCGGATCCAGGCCTAATTCAGATCTGATGAAAGACCTGCGCATCGACACAACGACAACGCAGTCCTGAAATGTCAACTAGTCTCTCCCCTGTGAAGGCCTCCTTCTCTTCCCTTTACCTCTGTACAGATAAAACATTGTCGGGATAATTCCGGTTCACGCGGCTATGCAGAAGTGATAAAAAATAAATCTGTATCATACATTTTTCAAGGCTTGTACCTTGGAATTTATTCCATGGTCTGCATTCTTGAGCCACCAGGCACTATTTTGTGCAAATGAGCGGCCGGATCGCATTAAAGGGTAACTAAACCCCTGGTCAAAGCCTGACTCCACCCACTGGCAATATTTGAAAAATGCTGGAAAAGTGGGCAGACCCCAGCGAAGATAGAGGGGACGAACCGAGGGCGGGGCTGAGCGGGGGGGACGTGCACCTGAGACCCGCAGAGACAGCTGCTGTCAAACTAGCTAAAATGGAGTGTCGCAAATAGCTTTGCAACAGAGCGGTCATTTGAAGTCGAGAACTTTTCTCCCCCACCTTCACCTGAAGTGGAGGAGGGTGAATTGTCTGTGGACACCAGCTCAAACTGCGGTCTTAATTACCACATCGCGATCGGCATCCGATTATTCTTATATTCAGTCATTTTGAGGTAATTTTTTAATTAGAAGGAATAAGAAGGAACATAAATTGTGATTAAAAATATATGCTCACTCACATCATGACGCCGCTGACGTGACAGAGTGACGTCAGAGAGTATACTACGTCAGAGAGTACCCCTACTGCAGGAGCTTTCCGTTTAACCTGAAGAGGGCAGCACTCAGACGTTTTTACACCATATATTTGAAAAGTAAAACACTTTATACCCAAATGTCAAAAAATTTAGTCGAATCAATGAACAGCATTTATGTAGCTCCATTCTTACAGATAAGTAACTAAAAAAAGTTGTTTCAGTGTTTAGTTACTCTTTATGGGTTTTCTGTTAGAACGGTGTCGTGTTAGCAGCCCCGAAGTTAATAACTAATGAACGTTGCGCTGGAAGTGAATCAATCAAAATTAACTTTAGCTAGACAATAACTTTATTCTAGAGCTGCTGCTTTGTTACTTTAATTTCCTATTATCACTGTAAAGCTGCTTTGAAACAGTCCATATTGTTAAAAGCGCTAAAATAAATGAAGGTGACTTGACATGACTTGACTTGAATACTAAATATATTGCCCACTGGTAAATGCAATAATTTACAAAAAACAACAACCAAACATTGTGTCTCAATCAGCTGAGAGGGTGGGACAAGTGACTAGTGACAAGATAAACTTGAAAATTGCTTGGATTTTATTTTTGCGTAATCTATGTTTTCAGATTTCCCATAACACCACATTACACGTATTATACAATATTATATGATTGGCTATGACTGTATCATTCTGCACAGCAGCTTTACATTAAATTTGGACAGGTAAATTGCTTGTCAAGAGAAATTTGTCATGTCACATCTGGTTAGATATCAAAGACAAAGCCTGCAAAAAAAAGTAATGAAAAAAACAACAAATAAATGACAGAAAACAGGTATGAGTAAAGCATAAACCAGTGAGTGAGTGAATGAAAAAGAGAGAGCGAGAGAGAGACTGTAATGTGCTTATCTATAAGCACTCCCAACTCACATGCACTTTCTCCAAGAGGCGTTTCACCACAAAGTAATAGGACTATTGATTAAATTCTCTAGTTGATGCGTGTGTGCAAGCAGCACTGAAAGACCTTGCCTGAGAAAAAAGATAAAGAATGCATGCATTTCTCAAAAGAGAAAGAGTGTTTACCTCTATCGCTGTCGTACAGATAGGCAAACTTCTCCCACTTGTAATACTCCACTAGGCTGATGAGAGGGCCTTTGATATCAGGCCTCATCTGCAGAACAAACTTGTTGAGTCCGTCAGCTGGAAAACTGGGCGTGATGAAGGACACATGCAGCGTCTCACAGAACGACGTGATGGTGTTCACCGACTTCTTGTCGTAGAAGCCAAAGATGGCATATACTCCTCTGGAAAACTGTGAGCAAACTGAAAAAAGAAGAAGGAAAAAAACTGTAACAGCCACAAATATTTACAACACCGTTCAAAATAAACAACGAGACACGTAGTGGAAAACAATACCACAATTCTCTCAGTTCAGTTCTCTTATTCATAACATCATAGGGAGGGGACTATGGACTGCATGTAGTTCTAATGGTTGATATACTGTACTAGTCTGAGAGTATTGAGCTTAATCTGATCTGATCTGGGAAGGTGTGACTGAGAATTGAAGGGAAAGAAATGGATTAGATACAAACGATGCCCACTCAGGCCAGCAGGGCTTTTTAAGCACAAAAGATCTATGCAAACATGATATACACACTAACTGCCAACAACCTGAAGTAGTCTTTAGTTGATACTACATTTTGACAGAAGCCACTAAATGATCTACACTGCAACTAATAAGACATACATCAATTAAAGAATTAAGTGTGTTTACTTGCACTTTGAAGGTTCTGAAGGACTAAATAAATAATTCATTTTTAACATGTCATGTAATCTTTTTAGTCCAACTGAAATCGTGCCAGTATCCTTTTAGGAAAGTCGGACTAATAGACCTATAGTATATATTGCGATTCATCCAGCATACATTTAGAAAAAAAAAACTCTAGATTTGGCCACAAATACTTACAGAATATTTCGAATGCATATTTTGTCATGTATACTTGGAAAGACAGATGGACTACACAAAAGCCTGCTGTATACTGAATGTTGAAGAAATACAGTTAATCTAGTTTAAGAAAACAAAATAAACCTGGCACATACAAATTTATTGAAATTAAACCCTGAACTGACCTAAGCATACATTAATCTCGTTCGGACACACTATTCAGATATTTCGGATAAAAACAAGCTACTGTATCTAAATATAACAAGATCATACACAGCACCACAAATGTATCAGCATTGTGAACAACATAAAGACCTGAAATGTAGACATGTATACAATATCTACAGTATACAAAAAATCTAACAAAAACAATTAAAGGTCCAATTGATATTGGTAACAAGAATACTCCCTGTAAAAAACTTTTAGACAAACATGATTCTCTACCGTCAGATTTTATCAGCCAATGGCGTTTAACATTAATGTCAAAACCTAGGGTGATGCATCTTGAGTATGCACAATTATATGCTCAAGATTATGCATCTTTAATATAAACACAATAATGTACAATTGTACAATTAGTCATTTAATACCATCTGCATCATTAGCGAGTGAGACATGTCCTGACCACTTTTTGCTGATTTTGAAGTTGAATTTATAACCCACCACAATTTGAAAGCCATTTAAAAAATTATAATGTGGAAGGCTTACAACGCAATGAAAAAGCAATTTGTAATTTTTAATAAATAATTCATATGTAACAGAAAATACTTTTGCAATGACCAGACAGGCCTGATCTATAAACCTTGTCACAAATATATAGCGATTTCTAAAAAAAATAAACGGCTTAAGTATGTACACAGCACCTGCACACTCTGGACTGTGTACACACTCTGTGTGATCGAAGAGAAAGAGAAGACTATCCATTTACACATTTAGATTAAATAATATATGCCATATATAAAATACATGCCAGAGTTACACACACAAATTGCATGAAATCATTATCCAGAAGTTAAAAATTATATGAATTTAAGGTATAAATATAATATAATAGATGTGCATCTTTTGGAATATTTTTCCTATGACATGCTACATTTTAATATAAAATTTTAATGGCAAGGAGGATTTGCTGTGAAAATTTAAATTGCTTTAAATTGTGTTATATATTGCCAAAAACACAGTCTGAGCTAAAAGATTTTTTTTGTGCTGTTGGTGTCATTAAATGTGCTAGATAAAACACCAAAATAACAACAAAAACAACAACACACAAATAGCAGTGAACTGATGCTGAACTCTGATGATGCCCTAGTATTAATACAAATGATGTTTATACTTTATATATTTTGCTTCTAGCTACCTTTTCAGCACAGTCCTCATACGAAATCAGTATGCAATATCTGTTTGCCATGACAATTTCACATACTCACTGCTGCTCTGTTGTCCTATAGTAAAGGAGCTTGAATATTATATTTGGAGTTCCAATGATTTTAGGTTTCATCATGAATATTTAAAGCAGATGTATAAATACCCAGCACCACAAAAAAAAAAAAAAAAAAAAGCACAAACCACTTTTTAAGATGACATTACGCCAATAAAATCAAATTTGAAAATGTATTATTTTTTAATGGAATATTACATTATTCATTAGAAATGATTGTGCACATCATCATGATTATATTTTTTTAATTCATGTTCCCCCATAATCTTTAATCAAAATAACTTTCCCTCTGTCTTGCGGCGACATCTCTTCTCTTCTCTTTTATTTGTTTATTGGTGTGAGGGTAGGACAACCTGTCACTCACATGAGATGCCAGCAATAGCAAACCACAACAATCCAATGATCCAATCAATTCCCGATGGACAAAATCAAGTCCCATCCTAATTTTTTTCTTGTTTGAGAAGCAGTTTCGCTCAGATATACATCACAAGTCACTTCAAGAGAACACTATCCCAACTTCCGTTTCATGACAACTTTAAATACTATTTATCTGAATATTATAGGTAGTGTATGGTTCTGAATTTGTGCACTGAAGGGGAAAACATATGATCATATATATACACCGATGAGCCAAAACATTATGACCACCTGTCAAATATGCTGTTGGTCCTCCGCGTGCTGCCAAAACAGCACTGACCTGCCGAGGCATGGACTCTACAAGAACCGTGTATATTATATAGGTCACTTATGCTCTATATGCCCTATTTTGCATTTGTAATTCCATGTGTATATGTACAGTATGTGTGCTCATCGAAGTATGAAACATATTAATAAACTGTGCTGCAACTTGTGCTCACGCCGAGTGATCTGCAGATAATCTGCATGCAGTCAGAAAGCTAAATATGAGACTTTGATCAGCAGTCACACAGAACAGTAGAGAGAGCCTGCTGCTCCAGCTGCTGTGTCTGAGCTGGCAATGCCACACATCAGGGCTTCTGGGATATGCCTGTGTGTGAACGGGGCCGCACACATATGTGCACTGGGGATTCATTTGTGTGTCAATTGCTCTAGCTGTCTAAACGTCTTGTCAGTACAGTAGGGAATTTCAGTATGGCTATTTGTATGCTATATTCATACTGGGAATCGTGAGCAGAAAATAATGTTTTTCCAGCATATTCTTCCAGTTTAATCAAAGTTAGGATACTAAAGGATAAGTAATAAATACAAATATTTCAAACAAACAAATGTCTCTTCTACAAAAAAATTGGTGCTTCACACATAGTAACATTTCTATTTAGAACCATATCATCCTGAAGAACCATGTTTTGCTAAAATTATTTTAGAGTTCCCTTTCAGTCGATAACGTCGGACGTAGTCGACGCGACTGAAATGGGATCACGCTAGGGAGCCTATCATCTTCGAGTACTATTGAACGAGCCAATGTAATTGGCGTGCGTGATTCGCATCACACACTCCGCCCCCGCGGCGCGGGTATAAATACGGAAGTGGATGCACGCACTAGTTGCCTTTCGCTTCGGAGCCGATCGTTTGATGTCTCTGAGAGTGCTGTTGTCTACAACGAGCGAGTGTGTCGGTGTTCTTCAGGAAGACTCTCCCAGTGCTGGTGTTCTACAGCGCGAGTGCAGCGGTGATCGCGAGCTTTGAGCTCTCAACTGCTGTTTTAACAGCAACAAATTTCTAAATGTTTGTGTGTGTTGATGGCTGGTTAGAGGGCGGAAAAGTGAGTGCTTCACTGTTTCAGTTCTCTGTTCAGTGTTGCCGCGGTCATTTCCCTGTGTGCTCCGGCACTGGTGACGGTCCTATTTTCTGAAAGAGCAACACGGGTGCGTTTGCGTCTTTTTCAAGATGTCATTCCGCCCGTGCGTTTCTGGGTGCGGTCGTTCCCTGTCTCTCTCTGATGGTCACAACTGTTGTGTCACGTGTTTGGCTTACAGCACGCTGAGACAGCTTTTGTGGACAGCTCATGTTTTCACTGTGGGAACATGACTGTCGCAGTGTTGAGGGCGAGACTCGCCTTCGTTCGCGGAGAGCGAGTCCCCATTACCATGCCCCACCCTCGGGTGCTGTGTGGGATGGGTGACCGGAGGATAGTGTTGGATGTCCCGCCCGGTAACCATTCCCTGTGGGCTCCTCACTCCTCCCTTCCACTGCAACCACTGGAGCCTCCTGTGTTTTCTGCTGGTCCATCTGTAATGGGTGGGCCAGCGGTTTCACTCGGGGCTCCCCTGGGGGACAGGACGCCGATTGCAGCATCAGAGGGGTAGCTGACTTCTGGAGATGATGACTCGGCTGCATTGTCTCCCTCCGGGAGTTCAATGTTGCCCGAGCCGGATCCAGAATTATCAGCTATGCTGAAACGGGCCGCCGAGGCTGCCGGGCTCGAGTGGAACCTCCACCGTGTCCCGTTCAGTCTCGGTTGGAATCTGGAGTTTGGTATCTTGGGGCGGGCCGCGCTGGTTCTCAGCTCGCCGCCCCAGTGCCTTTCTTTCCCGAAATGCATGGAGAGCTTATCAGGTGGTGAACAGCATCTTTCTCTGCCAGAAACTGCCTGAATAGCTTTTCCCCCTCATTACCCTTGATGGAGGAACGGTGAAGGGTTGCGAGGTGTCCCTCCATTGGAGCGGTCTGTCGACACAGGTGCACCTGTGTCCGGCGGCCGCTGCCTTTTGGGGGGATCCTCGTCTCCCCCCTAAGGCCTGTGAGTTTCGTCCGTTCCGACGGGCAGAGCTTACAAAGCCTGTGGGCAAGCCCCTTCCTCTTGCGTGCCATGGCGTTGCTGCAGGCTAGGGCACCCATGGCATGCACGAGGGTAATCCAGACCGTGCGCTCATAGGTGAGCACCGCACTGCATCCGACCTCACCCTCCGGGGTACGGGTGTCGTAGCGTGCGTGATCGGTCTGGCGATGTCCACCTTGGTGGTCCAGTAGCGCCTTCGTTGGCTCAGCCTGGTTGGTATGGCGGATGCGGACAAGGTTCGGTTCCTGGTCTCCCCAATTTCCCAGGTTGGGCTGGTCGGCGACGCGGTGGAGAACTGCATCAAACAGTTCTCTGCCGCTCAAGCGCAGACGGAGGTCATCCGGCACATCCTGCCCCGGTGGCCAGCTGCTGCCTCCACCCGCCGCCGGTGGCAGCTCCTCCGCCTGCTCGTCGCCGTGGGCGTTCTCCGGCCGCCGCTCCTGCTGGCCCTCCACAGCAGCCTCCACCCAGGCCTCAGCAGGGAGCCGGCCGCAGTAGAGACGCCCAGCCCGCTCCAGGCGCTGCCAAGCCAGGTGGCAAGCGACAGCGAAAGCATTCCGGAGCGGGCCGCCCAGGAATGGATGAGATGCTCTTGGAGTGGCACGATCACTCCCTCCCCCCGGGTGAGGGCCGGGTGGAGCCTTTGTTTGTGTGTGTGTCTGTTCCGCCGCTGGCTCCCTAAAAAAAAAAAAAAAAAAAGCGGAGCAAGCGGTACCCACACTTCAAGGAGAGAGCAATTTCATCTGTTCCTGGGTCCCAAGAGGGCCAGTCTGGCGGGTGTGACCCTGTATAGCCTTACACCCCTCAGCTCCCCCTTGGTCGCCAGCAGGCAGCTTGGTGCGTTCGAGGACCCGGTCATCCGCCTTCTCACGCGCCCCCTGCCGCTTGTGGAGACAGGTAAGTGTTGCACAGCACACTAACACCACTCTCTCTACTTTGCTGCCCCACCTCAGGCTCGGCTACCCCGCTCAAGTCAGTGATAGTCATCACATTAGGTGTTGAGCAGACGTGCTCCTGAAAATTCAGTGATATTCATCACACCGAGTGTTGAGCAGTGCTCCTGACGTGTGCGTGCTTATCTTATCCTGCTGGCGAAGGATTTGATATAGCCGCTCCTCCAGCCGGTACGAAGGCCAGTTGTAAACTCGTTCTTCGTGCTACTAGGTGGTGGGTCGTGACCATCTTGGCCCAAGATTGGTCTGCAGCTTTGACCTGAAAGACATGTGCTTCAGATCTCTACCTCCCGCACCGCAGGCCATCCTGTGTGTTGCGTCTAAGGGTGGAGTATCAGTACAGTGTCCTTCCCCTCGAGTGCTCCAGAGCCCGTTGGGTCTTCAGGTCAACTGGAAGAGAGTAATCTCGCCCACGGGCTGAGTATCTCTTTTCTAGTTTTGGAGAGGTACTCGGTCCAACATGTCTCTCCAATGAGAATGTGTTCAGCTGGTGTTGAAGTGAGAAAGAGTCCCACTGAAAGAACTTTCAGAGGCTCCTGGGGTATATGGTAGTCGCAGCCTTTGGCTCCCTCCATATGTGACCGCTTCAGCGCTAGCTTCACGATCGAGTCCCGAGGTGACCGTGGCAGAGCAGCTCACCCTGTGTGACTATAGTTCATCCCGGTCTGCTGCCAAACCCTCTTCAACAGAGCGGCCATGTACAAAGGGCGTGTTTTAACGGGGGCCTGGGCGACCCCCGACTACACGGGCATTCGTGCCTCGAGTTGTTAGACATTGCGACCGTTGCGCAAGCTTCCCTTGCATGTCACAAACTCACCCGTCACCTCCTCCTTGGAGTCAGACGCTTCTGAGGGCGCCTTATTCCACTCCTCCCGCTTACTCAATCGTGCCGCCATCGAGCCTCACGACAGTTATAGCCAGGGCAAGTGGAGACTCCATCCCCTGGGTCCGGCTGGGTCATGACCATTCCGGGGCCGCTCAGTTGCCCCCCCGGTTTTATTTTTCCGCCAGTGTTTGGGTAAACCGAGCGGACTACCCTTGGACAAACACTGGGACTCAGCGGCCCCAGGGGCCCGCAGAAATGCGTTTAACCCCAGTGAGCCTTCTAAAAGTGACTGCGACTCATGGTCGCCTGCAAGTCAGTGAAATCATCACTCTTCATGTTGAGCAGATTTGCTCCTGAAACTCAGTGAAGTTCATCGCACTCTGGTGTTGAGCAGCAATGCTCCTGTAGCTCAGTGAGTCCATCACAGGTAGCTCAGTGAATTCATCACACGCAGTGCTGAGCAGAAATGCTCCTGGTGCTCAGTGAAGTTCCTCGCACTCAAGTGTTGAGCAGAAATGCTCCTGAAGCTCAGTGAGTTTATCACACTCAGGTGTTGAGCAGTAATGCTCCTGAAGCTCAGTGAACTTGTCACACTCAAGTGCTGAGCAGAAATGCTCCTGTCGCTCAGTGAGGTTCTTCGTACTCAAGTGTTGAGCAGAAATGCTCCTGAAGCTCGGTGAGTTTATCACACTCAGGTGTTGAGCAGGAATGCTCCTGAAGCTCAGTGAACTTGTCACACCCAAGTGCTGAGCAGAAAATGCTCCTGAAGCCCAGTGATCTTCACATGTTGTGTTGAGCAATGCTCCTGTCTTTTGCGCCCGTCACTTGCACCTACGTGCCATGTCAGGAGAGGAACAGGTCTTCATAGTTGCCCCTCATTGGCCCAACTAGACCTGGTTCCCTTCAACAGCCTTCCTGACTTCCCCTGGATTCGGGGACGGGGCACGATGGCACACGCGTTCTTCCCCCGGAGATTCCGGGCGGTCTTACATCCGAACGCGGAGGTTCAGGTGGCTATCACAAGAACATGTGTTAGTTACCATCACTTCTGCGAGCACCCCCTAGAATTGGGTAGCGTGCTTACGCCTTTAGAAGTGGAACCTAGTCGTTGAGTGCGTCTTCTCCCCTGAGGAGATCCTGAAAGCTTTCGATCACTTCAGTGCTCTCTTTCCTGCAAAATGGGTTGCAGTAGGCTGTTTTCCTAAATCACCCTCAAAATGATGTTGCCTCGGTGTTTAAACGACGCTCATCGTGTTGCAGAAGTATGCAGAAGCACGTTCTGATCGTCAGGTTCCTGAGGAGCAAGGTCTTGTAAATCCTTGTGTCCCTCTTTATCCTCTTGGGCCTTGTCCCTGGTGCGACTGCACTGCAGAGACCGCCCCTGAGCCACTGCAGGTAGTGAGTTAAAAATTCTGTTATATCAGTTCTCCTGCTCGCGTGGTCTCTACTAGAGGGTAGGGACTTGCTCGCTTTCGGTCAACGTATTGTGCCTGGAGTCTGGGCCGGCTAACTCTCACAAGCTGAGATCCCGGCTCGGATTGTGCCCAAGGTTCCTACCTCTCCCGTAATAGGAGCAGGTGGTGAGCCTGCAAGCGCTGCCCTGGAGGAGGCAGATCCAGCCCTGGCTTCTCTGTCCGATTCGCTTGGACGTGTACAGAATGCAAGTCATAGACCTCAGACCAGCTCTTCAAATATCTGTGGAATTCAGCAGAGAGGGAAGGCTGTTTCCATGCAAAGTTGCACTTAGTGCTTGCCTTCATTTCGGCAAAGATCCGAGATGCAACATGTCCACTTAGGTGTTGAGCTCCTCTATGATGAGTGTAAAGTGCTCCGCCTGGGCGTTGACGATATACTTTGCTAAACAGATTCTAGAGTTGGGGGCTGGACGACACCTAGTTGAACCGCTGCTTCCCGTGGGCTCCCTTCTCATGAAGCCAGTTTCACCGTGAGCCTGGTTCAAGTGTCGGCTTGCTGCGCCATTCCCCTCCTATGGACTGGATACGTGCGCCTTTCTACTCCAGTTGAGTTCCCTTAAAATTGAACCCTGTTGAGTTCCTCCACACCCCTCCGACGTCGGACGTGCGGAACGTCTGGTGTTAGGCCTACCACTCGTAAGCAGTGTGGAACCTGTGTTAGGCTGGGTCCATATGTTGCGGTCCCTTCGGTGACCCCATATGTGTATTCTTCCACGATACGGCTCCCTGCGGTGAGCCCGTGTCTTCCCTCGGCAGAGTCTTTCTGCCGTCACTGTCCGGTGTGTCTCCCCCCGTCTTAGGCTGGAGCCACCCCAGTGACATTCCATATGTTAGACTGCCCGGTTTCCGCCCAGTTCATATGTGTATTCTCCACATTTCCTCCCTCGGGTTGGATGTGGCTTCCGCAGCGTCCCTTCCTTCCAACGTACGGGGAACGCTTTCCCAGTGGTCCTGTAGGAACAGCAGTGACTTCCCTGGCCTAAGCCCTGTCCTTCCCCGCCTTAAGTTTGCGGGGGCATCAGGAGGCTTTGGTTTAGGCACTGGAAGGTGGCAGCGTTAGTGGCGTGTTCAATGGTTGATCCCATTTCAGTCGCGTCGACTACGTCCAACGTTATCGACTGAAAGGGAACGTCCTGGTTGCGTATGCAACCCACCGTTCCCTGAAGGAGGGAACGGAGGACGTAGTCCCCTTGCCACTACCGCTGGACCACCGCTGACCCCGGGTTACTCTCGGCTCCTCAGCGAAAAGCAACTAGTGCGTGCATCCACTTCCGTATTTATACCCGCGCCGCGGGGGCGGAGTGTGTGATGCGAATCACGCACGCCAATTACATTGGCTCGTTCAATAGTACTCGAAGATGATAGGCTCCCTAGCGTGATCCCATTTCAGTCGCGTCGACTACGTCCTCCGTTCCCTCCTTCAGGGAACGGTGGGTTGCATACGCAACCAGGACGTTCTTTATTCCTGCCTTTTTAAAAATCATTTCAAAGACTCTTATTATTGATTTTCTGGAGCTCAAAATCCAACTAAAAGACTGGTAACACTCTCAACATGTACTTGATATCCTTCTTAAAATGTATAATGCATATTAGTGCTCCTGTATTGAAAATTGTTACCTGTTTTTTAGAACATGTGACAAGCTCTGTTCAGTTGAGGATTCTTCTCTCCTTTTCTCCACTAACAAGTAGAGATATTAAAGTTATGATTTATATTTTTTAGTATTTTCAATTATTATTTGGGTTACTGCATAAACATGCCCAGTCACAAAAAAATTAAAGCTATCCCATGACCTTTATCCCTTTATCCCCTCTCCTTTTCCCCTCACATACTGTCTATTCACATTGGCTATTTAGGACTTTATTAAACTTAATTGCTTTTACCTAAACAAATAAAAAGAACACGCTGGGAGTCTGGGACACATATATATATATATATATATATATATATATATATATATATATATATCATCTGCAGAGAAAAAAAACGTGACTCAATCACACCAAAATACGCACATAATAATAGACATTAAGACATTGAGGATTGTGAAGATATTTCACTGTAACTCGGCATTGATTAAATTTACTTTGTGTTTCTGTTTTGTGTTTTATGTATTTATTCATGTTCAATGTCAATTCTCATTTATTAATCAATTCAGTTAATAACTTATTAGAGTACTCTCATTTTTGGTACAATTTCTCATGTCGATAAAAATAAAAACTTGCTTATATATTTTAAAAAAATGTAAAATCCATAACAGAGGCTACAAAGTATTATAGAACCAGATAGATATTTAGAGGGATAAAAGGCATAATATTAATAAATTATATATATATACGTGTGTGTGTGTGTGTGTGTGTGTGTGTGTGTGTGTGTGTGTGTGTGTGTGTGTGTGTGTGTGTGTGTGTGTGTGTGTGTGTGTGTGTGTGTGTGTGTAGAATGTTTAATTGTAATAAACTATTATTAAAAAAGGTTTTTTATAACACCATTAAGGTTTTGTATAGAACTTTCGAAACATGGTTCTTTAAGGAATCTTTTAAAAAAAGGGGCTATTTAGCACCAAAAAGGGTTCTGCTATTGTTACAAGCCAAAATCCATAAACTGGTATGCTTAGAATTATTTTCTTAAGAGCATATAGTATTATATAGTTCTAATGCAAAAATATATATAAATAATATTTTTGCTTGAAGTATTATGGATTTTCAGAGAGGGTAAACTTTACCAATTGATTGGATCTGTCAGCTATTATTAGCATAAACATTAAAGTCGATTGATAAGACAGCCTATCCGTCAATCAGTGATAATCAGAACACATGGGTGTTTATGTGACCTTGAATTAGGGAGAGATGCAACTACATTTGCATTTGGTCCTGGGCATTGACATATCAGTCTACCCCTGTCATTTTTTATTTGAATATGCAGGTGTTACTGAGACTTTATGAAAGAAAATGCACTTTGCTCGAGTTTCAAAGTCTCTCTTCATAAGTTAAGAGCAAATATTTCATGAACATTCACACACATTTCAGTGTAGGGATGATATAAATAAAATTTCTATCGTACTACTTACTGAATAAAACAGCATTCGGGAAAATTTCCCGAGCCAGAACATTCCTATATTCTGCTTGCTTTCTTTCACACAAATACCAGACAGTCCCGTAAAGGTGTCATCACAAATGTAACGTGTATAGTCTGTTTTTGTGTCGTTTTCTCTTTGTTATGTGCTCATTTTGCCCAAGTTCCCAGTCATCATTAGTATGTATAGTTCCTGCACCTGTTCTGTTTTACCTTGATTATCTCTCCATGGGTATTTAAGATAAGATAAGAATCTTTATTGTCATTGCACATCAAGTATACAATGAAATTGCAGTGCATCTTTGGCCAGGGCATAATAAATATATAAACATTAAAAAGAGAGAAGTAAGCAATATTTTGCATATATACATAATTTACACATCATTGCGCACACACACTTTATGAATTCAGGGACCTAATGGCCCAAAGAAAAACACTGTTTTTGAGTTTATTGGTCATGCTTTTAAGGCACCTGCCAGAAGGCAGAAGGATGAAAAGGTGCTGTCCTGGGTGTGAGAGGTCGGCAGTGATTGCCCTAGTTCTCCTGAGACACCGCGTGCTGGCGATGTCTTCTAGCGAGGGTAGGGGACTGCCTGTTATTTGTTGTGCTCAGTGGGGCTGGTTCCCCCTTGTGTATCCTGAAGTCTATGACCATCTCCTTAGTTTTGCTGGTTCTGAGCAGCAGGTTGTGTTTGGAGCTGCTGCCAACCTGTTAACCTCGTCCCTGTACGCAGTCTGATCCCCTCCGCTGATGAGCCCGATGACCGTAGTGTCATCCGCAAATTTAATGATGGTATTGGAGGGGTGGATGGGTGTACAGTCATGCGTGTACAAGGAATACAGGAAAGGGCTCAGCAAGCAGCCCTGGGGGGAGCCTGTGCTAAGGGTTAGGGTGGAGGAGCAGGTGGTGCCTACCTTAACTGTTTGAGGGTGGTCAGTGAGGAAGTTCTTGATCCAGGCACAGGTGGAAGAGGGGAGAGCAATGTTGATCAGGTTATCCACCAGGATGTCAGGGACAATGCTGTTAAATGCCGAGCTGTAATCTATGAGCAGCATCCTGACGTAACTCCCTGGCTGCTCCAGGTGGCTAAGTGCTGTGTGAAGAGCTGTAGCGATGGCGTCTTCCGTTGATCTGTTAGCTCTGTAGGCGAACTGATGTGGGTCCAGGTTTGAAGAGAGCTAGGCCTTGATGTGGTGTAAGATGAGCCTCTCAAAGCATTTCATAACTACTGATGTTAAGGCAGTAGGTCTGTAGTCGTTGGGACACTTTGGGGCAGAAGACTTTGGGACAGGAATGATGGTAGCTGATTTCAGGCACTGGTGGATGGTAGCCTTTGACAATGAGAGGTTGAACAAGCTAGTTAAGACTTCCACTAACTGGTCAGCACAGGCACAGAGTACTTTTTCGATTACACCATCCGGACCGGCTGCTTTTCTGGTGTTTACAGTCTTCAGCACCTGCCTCACCTGATGTTCCTGGAGTGTGAATGTGCTGTGACTGGAGGTCTGTGGTGGCCGTGCTGCAATGTGTGGAGCCTCTATCTCGAAGCGGGAAAAGAAAATGTAGAATTCCTCAGCCAGGGTTGCGTCAGTGATGGTAGTGATGGGTGTGGGGCCTTTGTAGTTAGGGAAGCTCTGTAGCCCCTGCCACACCAGCCGCGTGTTGTTGTTTACGAGGTGGTCTTCCACTATCCTTTTGTGAGCCGCCATTGCAGTTTTGATGCCTGTACTGTTCTTTGTCACCTGACTTGAAGGCAGAGTTCCGGGTTCTCAGGAGTGTCCGGATGACCGTGCTAGTAGACCGCCCCTGCAGCCCCGCTTCTGCCTCCGCTCTCTGTGCCTCCTCTGGCGTCTCTTTGGCCCAAAACAATCCAGGGTGTGCCCGGTGATCTCGCTATACCCAGCGGAATGTTGTGGAGCCGCTGGTACTCCGTCTTAATTTCCACCCTACATGAGAATCCCACCTTTCTCAGCATAGCTCGGGTGTAGGTGTGTTTTATCTCACTCACTCTCACTCGTACACACAAAAACATCCATGCCATTATGAAAACAATTCACCGAAACCAAGAGCTGAGAGCCGCTGCTGTCACAGTGTCTGGTTGTTCCCTGGGTTAAACACTAGAGGTCCTCAGTTTTCACGGTGTCTATGCATTCTCACTACAATTCCCATGATCCCATCTGTCACTGATTGTTCATTGCCTTACAGCTGTTTCTCGTCACCTTGTTTGCACTTGTGTATATATACCCTGTCTATTTCAGTGTTTGTCACGGAGTCCTTGTATTATGTCCCCACACTTCCGTTATTTGTATCTTACTGGTTCTCGTTTGTATTTTATGTTTTGGATTGCCTTATTGGACTTTTGACCCCTGCCTGGATGACTACGAGTTTGGATTGCCCTTTAATATTAAACTACTGCTCTTGGATTTTCTGCCTCCTGTGTGTGTTCCGTGACAGCGTCCATAGGCGCCGCCATCTTAACCCAACCCTTAGACCCTGAGTTCTGTCTGTTTGTTGTTCTGTATCATCAGTGTTTAACTTGGTTGTGTTCTTCTGTTATTTCTAAAGAGTGTTATAAAATATCTTTTTTAGATTATCTCTTTCTTCGTGTGCATCATTACAGCCACAGCGATTTGTGACAACATTGTGACATCTTTTTTTGCAATTATCCGGGTTCAAACATTTTAAGGCCTTTAAGCACATTCATAAAAAGATATCGTTTTATTTAGCAAGCATGTAACCACTTAAATCATAGAAGGAATAGACCAATTGCAGCCTTTACCATAGGAAATATGTTTTTTAGAGCTTTTTAACACTTATAGCACATCCTATGGTATGATATCCATAAAAGGTTGGAGATAAAACTATTGTAGGCTTTTGAATATATTTTGCCACGCACATTTTCTAAATGACCCTATCATAGCCATCCAAAGACCAAAGTTCAAAATTGTTTTGATTAGTCCCAAGAATTGTGCCACAGTTGTTGAGCCGAAAACCTAGGACTAGTTCGCAAAAGTGTTTTTTTTTAATTTTTGCCAGTGCGACAATCAAATCCGGTTAAGGAGTTATGAGCAATTTCGTACTTTTCACCGCTGTAGTGCCCCCGTCAGGCCGATCGGGGCGAGCCTTGGTGATGTTGTAGATGGTATGAGTACTACCAGCCCTCATAGTTTCAAGACTCTACTACTTACGGTTTGGTCAGCCCGATCAGTTTTAGGGGAAAATGCTGATTCTTGGAAATTTTTACAATTACAATAGGGTTTCAGCGCTACGCGCTTGAACCACTAATTATGTTGTGAAAATAAACTCTATTAAGAAATTAATTTTATTCCTTACCTATACTTGGAATTACAACACATTTTTTTGTTACATAAAGCAAACTATGAAAGTTGAGTGATTAACTTTAGACCATTCGCTACAGAATTGCTTTCCACTCACTGATCCCTATATATAGATTTTAGACATAGGCGTTGATCCCGTAACTCGAGCACCCACGGAAAAGTTGGGGCACCCACAGAATTTTTTTAATTCATTTTAACTAATTAAAATCGTCAACAGATTTCCTTTACTCTCGTAGTTGCACAAAACAAGACGCACATTCTCAAATATACAGTGGACTCATGACTTTTGCACTCGCTCAGATATTAAGTGTGCACGCTCAAACTTTGTCCTGTGCACTCTCGAATCTCTACTTGATGTTGCCAGAAGCTTTTTCATTCATGATAAAATAATTTTCAAGCTGATTTTAGTCAGTCAGTTCTACGCACTAGCAGAAACATAAATTGTCGCCTATGATTATACATATATGATAATAGCCTATTATAGATCAGTATTTATGACAAGTTTAAAATCGACAATCTCCTTCCACTGTCACGACTTGTGTATCATTAAGAATTTAGAGTTTCCCACTTGTCTCTTCTCCATCTACATGACATCACTAGGATCTATGATTCAGAAACATGGCTTTTCCTATCACTGCTACGCTGATGACACACAACTCTACCTATAATTCCAGCCTGATGATCCAACGGTAGCTGATCGAATCTCAGCCTGCCTGACAGACATTTCTGGCTGGATGAAGGACCACCACCTTCAACTAAACCTTGCGAAGACAGAGTTGCTTGTTGTCCCGCCAACCCAACACTACACAACAACTTCTCCATTCAGCTAGGTTCGTCATCCATAACTCCATCAAGGTCAGCCAGGAACCTTGGAGTTGTGATTGATATCAATTGAACTTCACAGAGCACATTGCTAGAACTGCCCGGTCCAGCAGTTTTGCCTTATTTAACATTAGGAGGATCAGGCCCTTCCTATCAGAGCATGCAATACAACTCCTTGTCCGAGCACTTGTTCTATCCAGACTGGACTATTCTAATGCTCTCCTGGCAGGTCTTCCAGCTTGCACTGTCAAACCTCTGCAACTGATCCAAAATGCTGCAGCTAGAGTGGTCTTTAACGAGCCGAAGAGGGCACACGTCACTCCTCTACTCACAAAATTGCACTGGTTGCCAGTTGCCGCTTGCAACAAATTCAAGTCACTGACTTTTGTCTACAGAACAACCACTGGCTCTGCTCCTTTTTACCTAAACTCATTACTTAAGACTTACGTGCCATCCAGGAACTTGTGCTCTGCAAGTGAACGCAGTCTTGTGGTGCCAACTCAAAGAGGCACAGAATCTCTTTCTCTGACCTTTCTCTGGTCTGTTCCATGCTGGTGGAATGACCTGCCCAACTCAACCAGAGCTGCGGAGTCCGTGACGATTTTCAAGAAACGCCTGAAGACGCATCTTTTTCGGAAACACTTGATCGATTAATACTAACACTTTATCTTCTATTCTATATCTATTATCTTAAAAAAAGTACACGTAGTGCATTAGATTAAACTGGGAAGGGTCATAGCACTTGCATATTGTTGTCCTATTGTTAGTTTTATTGCTTCTATTGTACTCATTTGTAAGTCGCTTTGGATAAAAGTGTTTGCTAAATGAATAAATGTAAATATAAATACAACTTTGCTTGGTCATTCATGTGCTCAGAACTCGCAAGTACTTTTCTTGAAGGGCACAAACTTCTTCCCCTGGTCAAATAATATGTCATCAGTAACGCCATTACTACTAACAGGTGGTGGCTCTGATGGGCTATTTTTCACACAGAATCAAACACCAGACCCAGAGTGAATATGTCTTGCGTTTGCAAGTTCCAGACAGTCTGTGCATTAATTCCTCTGGGTATTTTTAACTATGGGGTACACATTCTATTATTACTGGATACATGATTGAGATTATGTATGGTGTATGTTCTGTTTAGGTTTATTATCTGGTAACATCAGTGTTTATGGTTGTGTTTGCTACTTCTCCATCGAGTGGATTTAATAAAGACTTTACTTGTTACTCATCTTCTTCATTGTGCGCTTGTATACAGCCATCCTGTGACTTTCCCCCGAAAAGAGGACCAACAAAAGTTAAGTTATGAACTTAACAGCGTTGTGGCTCCCCCCAAAAACTGTTATTTGTTGGGGTATTTGAGCTGGATGCTCCGAAAAGTTGGCCTCTCCATCACGGCCTGTGAGCTCGAGACAGCCACCTTGTTCGTCCCAGAACCACCAGAGCCCCGGAGTCTACTCAGTCCATCCCAGAGCTAGGAGTGGATCTTTGCCTTATAAATCTATGGACGACGGATCCAGTCTCCACCCTCGAATCTTCACCTTATTTGCTGGTCACGTCCGGCTATTTGGATGTTTTGGTCCCATCCAGAAATCTCCCTCCTCCAATGTTCCCAACTGATTTCCTTGTCCAATCTCCTCCGATGGTAATGGTCCCTGGTTCAGTCAACTCTGATGGTGTCGTCCAGCTCATCGGCACTGCCCCCCGCTGCTTGCACCGTGTGGCTGTTCAGCTCCACCTCGAGCTTCCCATCCACTAGCTCGGTGTGAGGTCACCTCGGGCCTCCAGGACCATGTCTCCACCCCGGCCTGTCGGCCTGGCAGCCTGTCGGCCTTGCAGCCTGTCGGCCTTGCAGCCTGTCGGCCTTGCAGCCTGTCGGCCTGGCAGCCTGTCGGCTCTGCCCTGGCTCTGCGTTCCCTCAGCTCCACCGTGGCCTGTCAGCCCTAGGACTCATCTGAGCTCCTTTGTTCCTTCAGCTTAACCTCTGTCAGTCATCGCTCAGCCTCCGCCATGGACTTGATATGATGTTTTGATAGCAAAAGTGCAGCTGGTCTTTCGTGTTTCAAGCCAAGTAAAACTAAAACTATTGCAACATTTTTCTTTGTAATTACTATAATATGAATTTTTACCCTCTACAGGTTGTAATTTAAAGTTACTCCCTTGATCCACATAGTTACAGGGTAAGTACAATAAATAAAGTTCCACAGCCCTAGCGTGGTGTTTCCGTGACTGCCCAAAGCACGTGAATATAAGGCACGTGATTGGTTGTCGGTTGCTAAGCATCTAGTTGTAACATTCTAACACCGCATAATTTCAAACAGTACAAACATATCCCCGGGTAAAAAGCGGTGCTAACCCTGCATCTAAATGTGAAATGCTTCTTTACCCGGGGTTAAAAGCGGTGTTTAGATTGACGACAGTGTGAAAAGCCCTGAGGTGTAAAACCTTGGCCAGGATCATTACTCTCCTCTGAATTAGGTCCGCCTTCCCCCATTGCTGGAAATGGGTAGTTGAAAGTCCTCCCCACCCATGCACTGATTCCCAATAATGTCCTTCAACTTCAGCCTGTTCTCTGCTTGTGCCAAAGTGACTGTAACAACTGAATCAGACTGTATTGCGAAATCCCTCAATATGCCTGCGATGCACTCTGCAACATTCTCTGCTGTATGGCTACCTTTCAGCGGTTTCGTTTGCAGTACAAAATCGTGGAGTTCCCAAGTCTCTGAAATGACGTGTGCTGTTACTGTGATATATGCCTCTGTAGCGAGGGAACTCCATCAATCGGTAGTCAGAGCAACATTTTTGCTATTCAAAATCTGATGCATGTTTTCACGACTAGTGTCATAGATTTTTGCAATCTTCTTAGTTACTGTGGTTCGGCTAGGTATAATGTATCTCGGCTCAAGTTCATGAAAAAAAAATGAAACCTTCACCCTCCACTATGCTAATTGGCCTCATGTCTCGACAAATTAACTTTGTGAGCTTAGACTTTATAGCCTCTTTCCGTGCAGCAGGTAGGGGTGCAGACGGGGGAAAAAGTTCGTCTGTCTTGGCTGTTTAGCAGGTGGCTCTACCGGGTCAAGGTCTTTGTATTCATCTGGATGAAGAAACTGCATATGCCCCCTCATAGTTGTAGTGCTGTTGTAATATGGGAACTACTTTGTTCTTCTTCATAGTTTGATCTACAGTCAAAACCCAGAGTGCTTCTATATCGAACTCCTCTAGTTATAAGTGGTTATCACTCGTCTCTCATGTCGCACAGGTTGATCGCCGTTGTCCTCCATTTTTTTGGCAAAACACCAGCAGCAGCCGATTGAAACTACAGGCGCGTAAAATTGGTGAGAACTTTCTTTTTAGCTTTCGCAACACCTACTGCACTTTCGGAATTCTTTATTTTCTTTTTCTGTTTGTTTGTGAGTTTTGTTACATCTATCTTTTTTATTTGTTTAATTCTTTTAAAATGAATAGTGTACATATTTGGTTAAAATCAATTCCCTATTTTCATTTTCAAAACTTGTGTTGGTTGGTCTGATCGATTGTGCAATCGATTTTCGAACGTAAACTGTCAGTCCTAGAGGAGAGTATTTAAATGAATCACGCAAGGTGATTTACTAAGGTTTGCGCTCGTCAATGTACTGGTGTTTGTGCCATTATTTACAGCCCAAAAAAAGAAAGTCTTAAACCAGATGCTACCTGATAGATTGCGTTGGTCATTATGGAAATGATCTGACTGCGTCTGTGTTCTTTAATTTGCACATTGTCAGTAGATCACAACATTGTCAGACCTTTCCACTCCCATCGGTGCTGTTTTGGAATTGCACTCTCACACTAATTTGCCTTGTTTAGTAAATCTGCCCCTATGAGTCTTGATTTCTTTTATCAGATGCAATATCTCTCTCTCCCTCCTGTTGGGCCATTTTCAAGGTGATCCACTGATCCCTTTTCTCATCTGTGCCAAAGCGTTATCTAGCCATGCTGAAGATGATTGTTGACATACTGTACTATCAATTTTCTTCTCAGCTGTTCCTACTAATACTGCCTCTAGAACTCTATCAAGTTCCTGGTCTAGCTGGTTCCATCATGTCTTATTATTAGCTGGGGGCCATTTCACTCTCTGTCTTGCAGGATGGGTGTTTAGGTTAACATCAGGAAAGTTCCTCATGTTGCCTCAGGGTGAGACAGATGCTGAGTGGTCTCCTGTACATTTTATACAAATAAATGTAAATTGAATTGAATTGAAAGAAATTTCAATGAATTATTCATTTATCTAATTCGTTCAACCCACTGCTTCATTCAGGAATTAAACACAACTACTGTGTTGCTCGGAGACTCATTTCTGCTTTGGCTTAGTTTGAAACTTTTCATTAGCGGAGGGAAAGTAGATAAAGTAACTGGCAATGTTGTGTTTACAATGCAAGTTATTCAATCCTAACTTTTGTTGATTGAACTCAAAATCAATACCAGCACAGATGCTCCTATTGCACCCAGAACACCAACTTGCTTGAGTGATTTTGAAAAAATATAGTTATTTTTGCTGGAAATCTAATGATTTTTGGTACTGCCTATTCTTCTTTTTTTTTCTGAACTAGATGGATGTTAACCAAAACACACGATTATTAATAACAAATTAACTGTGTTGTAAAACATGCCTGGGATGGCACATATATTGAACTAGTATACTGTATTATCAATGCACCAATTTGCGACATTACTCGACAACCAAGGACATGTACTTGTGTCACACCCCTTAATAACAAGTTCACCTCTTAATAGCAAGTGATATCATCTCTTTTCCCCCACTACTTTCTTATCCTCTCACTTTTGAACAGATTGATGGCCTCATTCATCTTCTGACATCCAATCCTATTTAACCTTCAAAAACATGCTGTAATGAATGATCAGGTTATCCTTGCAGGCACACACACATTAATGACTTTAAAAGAGCCGGTTTATCTGCAGAGCACCAAATCATCACCTCACATACACATTCCTCATTCAAATGTTGACTGTATTCTCCTGATTAACTAACCTCTTTAAATAAACCCGTGCTTTTCATACCCCCCCCCCCCCCCCCCCCCTCTTTTTGTTCCTCAAGGTGATTGCAGATTGTTGGATTGAAGGACTGTCAGTAAAGGAGAGAAAATGCTCAGTCACTCGTTTTTCATCCTGTCTTCAGCACTAAATCCTCCACACCCCCGTCTGGACGCGCTGATGTGAATATCTTTAATATAGCACACACACATACAACACACACACCATCATCATGTTGCCTTCAACATGCTGGTGGTTGTGTGAAAGAGATAGCAGAAGTTACAGAGAGATCATTTTATAAATGCTGAGCATATTATATGAGTAATACATACAGTGTCAGCAGAAACTGTTATTTTTATGTCACATATACAGGACCTTCTAAAAAAATTAGCATATTGTGATAAAGTTCATTATTTTCCATAATGTAATGATAAAAATTAAACTTTCATATATTTTAGATTCATTGCACACCAACTGAAATATTTCAGGTCTTTTATTGTTTTAATACTGATGATTTTGGCATACAGCTCATGAAAACCCAACATTCCTATCTAAAAAAATTAGCATATTTCATCCGACCAATAAAAGTTTTTTTAAAACAAAAAAAGTCAACCTTCAAATAATTATGTTCAGTTATGCATTCAATACTTGGATTCAATTTAATCAATAAAATCAAGGTATTGATTCATTCGGAAATCAATAAATTGATTTCCGAATGACATGCAAAATTTGCTTTCATCCGAAAAAAGTACTTTGGACCACTGAGCAACAGTCCAGTGCTGCTTCTCTATAGCCCAGGTCAGGCGCTTCTGCCAGTGTTTCTGGTTCAAAAGTGGCTTGACCTGGGGACCTTGACCACGCCTGTGCACGGTGGCTCTGGATGTTTCTACTCCAGACTCAGTCCACTGCTTCCGCAGGTCCCCCAAGGTCTGGAATCGGTCCTTCTCCACAATCTTCCTCAGGGTCCGGTCACCTCTTCTCGTTGTGCAGCGTTTTTTGCCACACTTTTTCCTTCCCACAGACTTCCCACTGAGGTGCCTTGATACAGCACTCTGGGAACAGCCTATTTGTTCAGAATCCTTTTGCAGAAATGACTGCTTCAATGCGGCGTGGCATGGAGGCAATCAGCCTGTGGCACTGCTGAGGTGTTATGGAGGCCCAGGATGCTTCGATAGCGGCCTTAAGCTCATCCAGAGTGTTGGGTCTTGCGTCTCTCAACTTTCTCTTCACAATATCCAACAGATTATCTATGGGGTTCAGGTCAGGAGAGTTGGCAGGCCAATTGAGCACAGTAATACCATGGTCAGTAAACGATTTACCAGTGGTTTTGGCACTGTGAGCAGGTGCCAGGTCGTGCTGAAAAATGAAATCTTCATCTCCATAAAGCTTTTCAGCAGATGGAAGCATGAAGTGCTCCAAAATCTCCTGATAGCTAGCTGCATTGACCCTGCCCTTGATAAAACACAGTGGACCAACACCAGAAGCTGACATGGCACGCCAGACCATCACTGACTGTGGGTACTTGACTTCAGGCATTTTGGCATTTCCTTCTCCCCAGTCTTCCTCCAGACTCTGGCACCTTGATTTCCGAATGACATGCAAAATTTGCTTTCATCCGAAAAAAGTACTTTGAACCACTGAGCAACAGTCCAGTTCTGCTTCTCTATAGCCCAGGTCAGGCGCTTCTGCCATTGTTTCTGGTTCAAAAGTGGCTTGACCTGGGGAATGCGGCACCTGTAGCCCATTTCCTGCACACGCCTGTGCACGGTGGCTCTGGATGTTTCTACTCCAGACTCAGTCCACTGCTTCCGCAGGTCCCCCAAGGTCTGGAATCGGTCCTTCTCCACAATCTTCCTCAGGGTCCGGTCACCTCTTCTCGTTGTGCAGCGTTTTTTTGCCACACTTTTTCCTTCCCACAGACTTCCCACTGAGGTGCCTTGATACAGCACTCTGGGAACAGCCTATTTGTTCAGAAATTTCTTTCTGTGTCTTACCCTCTTGCTTGAGGGTGTCAATGATGGCCTTCTGGACAGCAGTCAAGTCGGCAGTCTTACCCATGATTGCGGTTTTGAGTAATGAAACAGGCTGGGAGTTTTTAAAAGCCTCAGGAATCTTTTGCAGGTGTTTAGAGTTAATTAGTTGATTCAGATGATTAGGTTAATAGCTCGTTTAGAGACCCTTTTCATGATATGCTAATTTTTTGAGATAGGAATTTTGGGTTTTCATGAGCTGTATGCCAAAATCATCAGTATTAAAACAATAAAAGACCTTAAATATTTCAGTTGGTGTGCAATGAATCTAAAATATATGAAAGTTTAATTTTTATCATTACATTATGGAAAATAATGAACTTTATCACAATATGGTAATTTTTTGAGAAGGACCTGTATATACATATAGTTTACAGAAAGATTTACCGAATTCTTTCTGTTTTTTAAAGACTTATAAGATTAATTATTATTTGATTCTACTGAGAGCCAAAGTTCCATGTTTCTCTTAGGCTTTATATATATACAAGAAATTTAGTAGTGGGTAGGAAAAAGAAATCATGTAAATTTTATAAAAATATTTTATTATTATTATCAATGTTGAAATAGTTTTGTGGAAAGTTGTTACAATTCTTTTCAGGATTCTTTGATGAATAGAAAGTTCAAACAACAGCATTTATTTGAAATAGAAATCTTTAGTAAGTGTAAAATTATGTTGTTATTTTTTTTATCAAATAAATGCATCCTTGCTGAATTAAAGTATTAATTTTCCTTCAAAAAGTGAAAAAAAGAAGAAGTAATGTGTTATTAAAATTATTTTAATGATTGGCTGACTGTACGTTATGCCATTTATAACAGCTATTTAACAAATAAATAAAAACTGCACATAAATATTTATCTGAGTTGAATCTGTTGTGACAAGAAAGGATCTACTGAGTGATAGGTGAGACATGAAACAAACATGTAAAAAATCAGTTGCCTGGTAAAAAAATAAGTTAACATTAAACAAAATAATGCTGCGATTACCCAGCCAGAATCAAGGAATCCACAGAGCTGTGGTGGTGTGTTACAATTGTTGGTGCGTCACAGTAAAGGGTTGTTGTTGTATATAGGGTGATAGGATGTCATATCTGGCGGCAAGCTTGAGGCGTTGTATGATCAGTGTTAACATTAATGTTATTCAATCTGACTAATGAAAAAAAGCTTCTGTGTTCCAGGAACAGAAACTCTAATATCATCAAGGAATATGCGTAAGCAAATGGGACTATCCGAAAACAAACATGCCTTTGAAAGTGTTTGAACAGAATAACAGTGACTGCTGCACACTGAAGAATAAACAACATGTAACAGCAACAACAATGCTGAAACCTTTCTAGGGCACATATCTGTCAATAGAAGATGGGTCTCCGACGAGTCACTTCAACCACCTCAAGGCTACAAACAAGCGATAACAGAGTGCATGTTACACCATAAATGTGTTTTTTCCACAATGGCAGACAATAAACTGTATAAACATTTGGCTCTTCTGCCAATGTGTTTCTTATCATAATGCTTATATATTTCAGAGAAAACGCTGCTCAGTGCCATCTATATATATCTGCATGTGGGTGAATGTGCTAGGGTGACAACTAACAGCAAAGGAAATCCCTTGTGTGTGTGTTAAATATACAACATTATAGGTCTAAGCATGTTTGAATATAGCATGACTAAATACTAGGCCTATTCATCTTCCAGATGCTCTGAATACAGATTTCCTAATATTTGCAGTCCCAAATCAGTAAACACATCCCTCTATCCCACACCCCTTCTCACGATAAAATACCTAAGCAATTTCCATAATGTTATGTATGCGTACCCTGGCCTGAAGTATCATTGAGTTTTTGTATGTGTGATGTGTGTATGTGTGGGACGGGTATGTGGGAGTGGGCAGGCCGCTCACATGAATCAGCGGCTGTTCAGGCCGCTGAGACAGACTTGTCGCAGTGAAGCTCACATTGTGAAGCATCAGTGTTTGACATCAAAAGGAGCCATGCCCACCAAGAGAAAACTCATTCAGGTTATTGGATTGGGTGAAAAATACACTAAAGAGGCCAAACCAAGTGTCTCCACGACCAAAAAAGATTTGTTCGATTTTGTCTTCAGAGAGCTCAGTCAAGCTACGTGTTTGACGTGTAAAATTTTAATTGCATAGATTTCTATTTAGTAATGATGTCTTACAATATGCAATCGTTAAACAAAAATTAACGTATCTATACAATATTAATCATTATCAAAAGCCTGTTTGTTAGATTCCAGAGTAGGGATGAGAGGTCTGCCTAATTTCTGCGAATCGGGATGTTTCAAAAACGTGGTAAAAAAAATGATTAAATTATTCATTAGCGTGATGATGTAAATACGTCATAGCAGGGTTTTTGATATTCTGACATGACATATAAATGCTCTAAAACGTTTTTTTTTTAAACGTATTAGTGTTTCACTAGTTCACACTTACAAATTAGTAAGATAGAATAAATGGTATGCATATTTGGCATGCTGTTCGGGGAGAGGGCTCCGAGCTCGGATAATTGGCCCGAACCCAGTGTACTCCCCCCGTATTGCTGTTAAGGAGTAACCAGGCGAGTGTGAGGAGACGGGGTGGTGGAGGGATGCTGAAAAACTGTCGAGGAACACTGGTGAGTCAAATGAGTATATATATATAGGTCTCCAACTCAAGCTGATTGGATAGACATGATGATTACTGATTGTCGACAGCTGGTTGGAATGATGTGATAATTGGATCAATTATTTGAACGTGCTCCTCCCGAACTTTGTTAGTAAAACATCATTTGTTTCAATACATTGCATGTTTTCTTTCCCAGTTCAGTCTGTTGCAGCCATGATTCAGCTCATAAATGCATTTATATAAATGTAATTAATGATGGGAAAGTCTGACTCATTTATATGAATTGGTTTGTAAACAGTTCATTTCAAAGAAGTAGTTAAAAGTAGTTCCGCCTTGACATAATTGCATCATAGTCTGGTCTCTGACATTTTGGCGTGACATATTATAAATGCTCTAAAACATTTAAAAAATATGTATGTAGCATATATTGATGTTTTTTCCCAGTTCAATCTGTTGCAGCCATAATTCAACTCATAAAAACATAAAGGAATTTATATAAATTTAAATAAAGTTATATAAATATAACATTTACATTAAATTACTAAAAAATCTCCAAGATGTTTATTGTAACATTTCTGCAATGTCCCTTCAGATGTTTCAATCTAAATGATCTTGGTATCATCAGCTCACTCATCGGTTCTCGACTCATTACGAATCTGACATGTTGGATAGAGACAGTTCTTAGTTCAGTGAATCAGTTTTGTTAGGTCTGTTCAACTTAAAGCGGCGCTATGCAAACCGATCGGTCAGCGCAGCGTTGCTTGAAGTCGAACACACCTATTGACTCGGAACCGCTCTGGGGTGCGTTTCCCAAAAGCATCGTTAGCCAACTATGTTCGCATGTTCCGTCGTTATCAGCGTAGTTCAACGAGTCATGTTTCCCAAAACCATCGTTCCAATGAACATTCGCAAACAGCATAGCATCGTTGTAAGGGAAACGCACTCCTGACCGATACAGATCAATTTATGTATAAGGGTGTGTTCACACTTGCCATGTTTGGTTCTATTAAAATGAACCCTGGTGCGATTGCTGTTAGTGTGGTTCATTTGAATAAGTGTGAACGCTGCCATCCGAACCCCGTTGAGCACCAAACAAGCATACCAGGGCCGCTGAAAAGATGGGTCTCGCTGCCATCCAAACCCTGGTGAGCACCAAAAAAGCAGACCAGGACCGCTGAAATGATGGGTCTCGTTTCCAAAAGGACTCTGGTCCGGTTCGAATGAAATATGAACGCAACATGGACCAAAGGCATGCAAACAAACCAAAAACGGGACATGATGTCACAAGATGCAAGCCTAAAAAGGATAGAATGCTGAAGCATACCTGTTTTTTCTCGTCATCGTCGCAATGTTGCCTATCACATTTCGGTACTGGCAGAACAACGTCTCATCGCAGCAGATCGTTTTTGTATGCGAGTCTGACAGAGGGATTCCTGCCTCTGTTTTGACTCCTTTACACATTTTATAAGCTCTTCAAAATTAAGCGTAACGTCAGTTCTGGCAGGTCATGTTAGTCAACTCGCATCAGCTGATCCACGTCTACCTATAGGAATACAAAGTCTATCACTGTATACATATATAAGCTTGTCAGTATTATCAACAGCTATCGCGTTCTCAGGAGCTAATTACCCTCCTCCATCCCCAGCTCCTCCTTTCGTGCAGTCAGGATTTGCCATTCTGATTCCCCCTGAATCAGACTAAAATTATCTAATTATGTTGTACATTAAAATGAATTAATAATATCTGCAATATATTCATGTTGGTTCTGTTCTGTTTACCCTAAGGGGGGTTATTGCTGCTCTCCCTCTCTTATCCATGCTAGGCTGCAAGGAATGTCCAGGGAGTTATTGCCCAGAACAGAACCATACCGCCAATCCTAACTGTATGCTAATTGTCAATCGTATTTGACGATAGTGGTCCTGACAGAAATACCATCTACGCACACACAATGAGCACATTTAGCCAATCACATAGCATTGTTTTGATGTTAAGTAAGTTATGTGGCTAAATACGTAATAAAAGCGACCAAACAGGTTGTGAACATATCCCTATGTTGTTGGGTTTTTTTTGGTCCGGACCAAACAAAACAGGCAAACCGAACTACAAGTGTGAACACACCCTAAATCGTGCAGGCTGGATTTGTGCATCCATTGAACAGAACCACTCTATTGAAGAGATCTGACTCTAACCAGTCTGTATGTGATGTAAGACCAACAATTTTAAAGAATCTTCTAACCTGTGTGACACAAACTCAAATGCACTACCAATTAATCGCATTTTCGAATTGGGCTAGTATTTCATCATTCATTAGCCTACTGGTATTCATGCCTCAGATGTAGCCTAAGAAGATGCGTGGGGGAGGGACGCGCGCGAGGTCCTCGTGCCTTGCAAACGTCTGTCAAAAACCCTTTCATTATATATAGGCTATTGCAAAATTATAATATAGAAAGTGTACGTAAAACATTCAGCAACAAATGACACAAATACCTTTCGAAAGAGGCAACCTGCTGTTTCATTTACTATCGAATTGTGCATATGCTGGTAAAACGGGGCCATCTCCTCTCCTCTGTTACTGTGGAAACCATCATCATGCTGCTCCCGCGAATGGTAATTATTATCACCCCCCCCCCCCCCCATAAAAAAAACAGGTTTATATAACTACCATCTTCCCAACGCATAGTTTACACAACCAGACAGCAAGAAACAAAATGTGCCACAGTTCAGACTCAAGAAGCTAAAGTGCTTGAATGATAAACCGAGTGATTGCCAACATCCAGCCCCCGGTCCTTTCATGGTTTGCGTAAAGGAATAAATAACACACCAGCGTTAATAATAGAACACATGTTTGCAGGCGATAGCTATTCTGTTAACTCAAATAGGAATAACCCATAGATCCTGCCATGCAGGCTCCTGTAATATTTAATATGGCATGAATGCAGGATGAATAAATAATATAGGGAGGGAAATGATCGCACCTGTGCATAGGCAGACTAATTTATAGCAGCATCAAGATTAGTAGGCTAGCCTATATGGGGAATTAATTAGTTAATTAATTAATTAATTAAGCGGTATGTAGGTCCATGTTGACTTACAGCAATTTGTGATGGCGAAGCTGTTAGCCACCTCCAGGTTATCAATGTGAGGAGTGAGGCGGAATTCGGCCGTACCGAACTGAACCATTCCGATCCGAAATGCGCTGTACTCTTGATCTGCTCCTCTGGGGAACAGGCCGCCTGAGAAATGAATACATAAAAATTATTCAGAATTATATCGTAAGAAGAATCATGACACTGTCTCAAATGCCAAAAACAGACATATTATATCGTTTTATCATGAAATTATCACATGGCAAGTAAAGAGGACATTTATATGTAATTTCTGTTATCAGAATTATTTTTATGATTTGATGAGCATGATCTAAAAGGCGTAGACAGGTGGAGTGCGCTCACCGATTTGGACGCTCGGAGATCCGCCGAGCGCCAGTCCCCATAACGCGGGGAAAAGGAGACCCGACAAAATCATCGTCTTCTGCTTATCCACGCGACCACATCCACCAAACGCGCACTGTTCACAAAACAGCGGGAACAATATAGAGTCGACACATGTTAAAATAAACCACAGTTAAAGCGCAAAGGCTCTCGTTAGTCCGCTGTGTTGGTGAGGGAAAGAGCGGGCGCGATGATGCGGGAGTCTTGCTCTCCTCCTTTGCGGCTTCGTCCCTGAGACTCGTTTCAACTCAGTGGACACGGTAAGAATACTGATGAAGACGAAAAGAGCCGAGCGGAGCCGAAAGCTGCTCTTATTTTGAACGCGCGCGCAGCAGGGAGAGGCGCTCGCTCTTGGACATCGGCTCAGCTGCTTCAGGAAATAGGAATTTTTAATTAGTTAAATTATATGTCCCGTGATTTCTTATTATTATGTTTTTATTGAATTAGAAAAGGCCTAATATGTGTCCACTATGAGGCAGAATGGTGACAGATGTTCCCCTGCAATCCAATAGGCTTGGGCTCCACCATCTTCTGCAATACAATGAACTGCTTAACCACCTCCACCCATACTAATACTGACATACTTCCATTACACATATTACTATGAGCTCTTCAAACATTTCCAGACCAATGACCTCTTGGTGGAGAGAGATGAAATCAGGATCCCTGTAGAAAATTGTTTGCAGTTTAACATACCATATATTAATGTAATTTACAGTTTATTTTGATGGTGCTTACATTAAAAAGCCATTAAAATAATCATTAACTTAATGATTCACATACTTCAAAAAATTTAAAACATTTTTTAACATATTTTACTTTCTTTACTGTAGCTTTGGTTGATGTTATCTTAATATTGCACTTTTTGATAAAATTGTTGAGGACTTTTGACCGTGTGGTCACAGAAATGGGTCAGTAGGCTACGTAGAATCTGAGCAAATCTCCATTGTGCTTGTGAGCCTTTTTGTATGTATAAGGAACATTCTAACAAAAAGGACCTGATTTATAAAAAAGTGATGAGCACATCAAGATGAAACAAGTGTAAATATCTTTAAAAATACAGCACAGTTCTAATTAACAAACCCTGAACCCTTGATCAATTATAATAATATTATAAAGAGTTAGTTCACCCAAAATTGAATATTCTGTCATTAATTACTTATGCCGTTCCAAACCCGTAAGACCTTAGTTCATCTCCGGATCACAAATTAAGATATTTTTGATGAAATCCAAGAGCTTTCCCCCACATAGACGGCAACGTTATTACCAATTTCAAGGCCCAGAGAGCTAATAAAGACATTGTTAAAATAGTCAATTCATTCATCAGCATTAAACAGCATATAAATCAAAAATGCCTAATGTTACTATGTCGACCCAGGACGGGGACTGTGCAAGCTTTGGGGGTATTGATGAACTCGATCTACTCTATACGTTTTGATCATCGTTCTGAAATTTATCCAGACGCAGTCTTTGACAAAAATGCAATTTTCTCAGTTTGCCCAAAAAAACTCCTTTTTACGTAACACCCACATTCAAGTGTTGATAAAACACTTTTGATATATTGCATGTTCAGATATTCATACAAAAATTATTCTGGGGGCAATAAAAAATTTGTTAAAATTATCAAAAATGCTGGCGTGGCTGGCAATTAAAAAAAAAAGCGTGGCGAGGAAAGTTAACATATTACAAGGATGTGCATAGACTAGAATTTAAGCCAAATTATAAATTGACTTCAACAAAACATCAAACAAAACAAGATTAGGTTTAGATATTTAAGAAGTCTTTAGGTGCCTTCATTAATTGTGGTGTTTTAACAGCCATTGTCCAATACTGCCATAATCAAAATCTGCTTGCAGCACAGTAGTTCCCAGCACAACCAGCAGAGAGCATTGAAGTGCTGTGGAAGCCTGATCCAACACATGCTGAATCTTCTAGTACAGGGGTGTCAAATCTTGCCCAATGTCCTCCAGAGTTTAGCTCCAACCTGTCCCAACACATTTGCCTGGAAGTTTCTAAGACTGTGTCCGAAATCACTCCTATACCCTTATATAGTCCTCTATATGAGGGGACATCCATTTGTTGTGGTGTCCGAAACCATATTGGACATTATCAAGTGCACTCATTCAATCTCATAATGCACCTTAATCAGCGGTGTCCAATCCTGCTCCTTATGTCCAAATTGTCTACCTAATTCTTATGCCCATCGTATGTACACTTCAGAATCTTTCCGGAAGAAGTGTCTTTTTACCTACTCTTTTATGACTAATGTGAATCGTACATACTTCTTTTGTCACATACTGTTTTGTGCCTACTATGGTTGATGCGGTTTGGAATGCAGCCCTCTAGACACTTTCAGACAGGTGTGTTGAAGCAGTTTGGGGTTAAACTCTCCAGGACAGTGGCCCTCCAGGGTCAGGATTTGGACACCCCTGCTATACATAATCCAAACTTTTAATTCTTTTAAGACACCATTATTTTAGGCCCTCATATAAAAAAGTGTACTTTACTTCAAGTTCATTTTATTAAGTATACTTACGTAAAGTTCAAGTATACTTTACTAAGATCAATGTAGTAGTATACTTGTAAGTGTACTATTTCAGTACATCTTGGGACTAAATTGGGCCACTTTTTAGTGTAGCATATAAAACTATGTGAAAAAAAATATTTATTTGGCTACTCAATCAAAAGAATAAACACAATTACAAGCCAAGTATACTTAGAATATTTAATTATACTTTTAAAAATATCACAATCAAAAGATTGAGTAGATAAGATTGACTTTTCTGTCAGTATAAGTCATATACTTTTAAGAATATTTGAGAAGTAATAAAGAGTAGACTGGAAGTATACTTTAGCACACTTGAATAAACTTATTTTTTGTAAGGGTATAGGCATATAAGTTGCAATGTGCATGACCTATACATAGTCTATTTTGAGTTCTATGAGAACTATAATGTCAAAGTTTGTTTATTATACAAGAGATGAATACAATAATATGCAAATTCTTAGAGGTTAGATCATTTTAAATGTGCATGGTGCATGGTTTGACTAGCTTTCTCCCACCATTCCAATGCATTAAATGCTAAACATTTGAGAGACTAAGGAATATTCTAAGAATATGCAGCCAGATAAAGCAGCCAATTTTCTTGAGGCAGTGATTTCCTTAGATGAATCAAATCATTTTTCAGACATTTTTGCATCAATCATACAGATTCAGCCAATTGTATGATTAACTGTGATACTCAGTTTCCCCACTTTTCCCATGTTTGCATGGACATGTAGGACTGGGCTTCATTATTACAAATGTCTTAATTTAGGAAAAACATATCTAGTGATCTGCCAGCAGCCATATAACCCTGTAGCCCAAGACTGGTTGCTCACTGAAGCTAAGCAGGGCTGAGCCTGGTCAGTACCTGGATGGGAGACCTCCTGCTGGAAGGGGTGTATGTGAGGCCTTTAGGGTGCTCACCCTGTGGTCTGTGTGGGTCATAATGCCCCAGTATAGTGGCGGGGACACTATACTGTCAAAAAGCACGTCCTTCGGATGAGATGTTAAACCGAGGTGCTGACGCTCTGTGGCGTTCTGGCGCAATATGGCTGCCGTCACATCATCCAGGTGGATGCTGCACATTGGTGGTGGTTGAGGAGATTTCCCCCTTCTATTTAAAATGCTTTGAGTGCCTAGAAAGTGCTATATGCAATTAATTATTATTTTTATTTATTATTTAGGTCTGGATGTAAACTTTTGAAAAAAGCAGATTATATAGATAGATCATTTATTTGTCCTCAGAGGAATGGATGTGTAAAAAACACAAACACAACAACACCATACTAACAATCAATCACAAAAAACATACAACAAATGCAAGAGCATAAGATGACATGCCAATGGTTTCTGCTTTCTTATGTATTTAAAGCTCATAGCTATATGAACACAACTCTTACTATAGCTGGCCTTTCTGCACATAGGGAGTCTATACCTGCGGGCAGAAGGAAGGGAGATAAAATACTGATGAAGTATAGATGGTCTGGATCATTTTAAATTTTATGTGCCTTCAAGAGCGGAAATGAAATGACACAGTCCAATAAATTAGGAGTAGGAATAACAATATTTTAGTTATTTAGTATTTAGTTATCTTTAAGAGTGTGTTCTTATTGGTAGCTGTTTTGAAAGAAACAAATGGCACCACTTAAAGGGACATTGTGTAGGAATTTCTCCCATCTAGCGGTGAAATTGTATTTTGCATTCAAACGAATTGTGCTCTCCAGCGCCTCGCTTTTCTACGGTAGCTGTAATGTACGAAAAAGCTATGACAGGATGTCTTCTAACACCACTTCGTCGAGTTTTCCTTCGGGTGAACAGGTTTGTTATTTCAAACAAACTGCAACTTGACACAACGAACAAACGAATGCTACAGTATGAACAATGGAATGCAGCCTTTTAAATTTGCCGGGGCAGTGACAAGCGCCTCTCACTGCTCTGCTCCTCCGTTTATGCTGCTTTCAGTTACGTGATTGTGGTGAGGGGGGCGTGGTTTAACGGACTCTGAAGCAGAGAGCGAGGGCGGAGCCGAGCGGTGAGTAAGTGGGTCAAGTGCAAAATGACGAACACCTGTTTCTGATTGCAGTAACTGGCGTGGGGAGATCGCATAAAAGCCAGCTGGTATGAGAGAGCGGGGAGAGAGAAGGACTGGGACTTCGTGCACAAGACCTGACTGGAGAACTGGAGGACTTTCAAATGGACTGAGTTTATATTAAAGTGGAAAGAGTGTTTTTGAACGTTGCTATAGAGTTTTCTATGGTGAAGGCGCACCTCGCGCATACTGCTGTTCAAACGCATTCTGAGTTAATAAAAACCTGTACGAGTCCCAATCACGCTGACCCTTGTCTTCTTCCATCACACCCACACTGAACCTACACTACACTGGTGCCGAAACCCGGGATGGAAGAAGACGCTGCCGCCAGACAGTCCCCGACACCATTGCGGATAATTTCCATGCGCTCGATGGACTCCAACAGCAACAACACCAAGAGCTACTGGCCATGGAGGAACAACAGGAGTGCCGATTCGAGACGCTCCTCCGGGCCCAGCAGCAGGACTGCGAGCTGTTCCGGAGCTGGATGGACCAGGAGGTTCGGGCCGCCCCATCATCGCCAGCTGCAGCCTCGGCCCCGCCCATGCCTCTCAGCAAAATGGGTCCACAGGATGACCCAGAGGCTTTCTTGGACCTCTTTGAGAGGTCGGCTGAGGCGCGGACTGGCCAATGCGGCTGATCCAGTTGCTGTCTGGAGAAGCACAGATCGCCGCACAACAACTGCCAGTCCGGAACCTCCTGGTCTCTGAAGACCTCAAACGCGCCATCCTACAGCAGGTCAGCCGGACCCCGGAGAAGAGCAGACAACGCTTCCGGACACTGGAGCTCGGAGAGTCTGGCCGACCCTTCATCTTTGTGCAGCAGCTCCGGGACGCGTGCCGCAAGTGGTTGATGGCCGACGGACGCTACGTCGAGGGAGTCGTAGATCAGGTGGTACTGGAGCAGTTTGTGGCGTGGCTTCCCCGGAATACCGTGCAGTGGGTCCAGTGCCACCGCCCTACGTCACTGAACCAGGCCATCCAGTTGGCGGAGGACCAGATGGTGGCGTGCCCAGGGGTCGGCGAACCCCTTTCAGCAGCTTCTCTCTCTCTTCCCCCTTCTGTCTCTCCTTCTCACCCTGTCCCTGTACCCAGGTCCAGAGCTTTCCCACCCAGGCCGAGACCCCGCTGGAGGTCTGAACCCAGAGTGGAGCCTGTTCCCGCACCCCCACCGCCTAGGGGAGCAACCTCCGCCATGGCAACCCTCCACCACGGACACATGCGCTCTCCCCACGCCAGTCTCTTGACCCACTTCCCGCCACTGGGGTGGCGGAAAGGTCTGGGCCGGCCTGTTGGCGTTACGGGGACCCTGGGCACTTTGTCGACCAGTGCCCAGTGATGGAGGTGGGGACGCTGGTCAGGGTCCCTGACACACCACAGGCTGACCCCGATCAAGCTGGGTTGTACCAGATACCAGTAAGAATAAAGGGGGGTACCTATCAGGCATAGGTGGATTCAGGTTGTAACCAAACCTCCATCCATCAAAGCCTGATTCAACCGGAGGCATTGGATAAGAGCCGCATGGTTAAGGTTCGGTGTGTGCACGGGGAGATTGTGGATTGCCCGTTAATGCCAGTCACTATTCAATTCCAGGGCCAAAAGCATAGTGTGGAGGTGGCCGTTAGCCAGCACCTCCGACACCCGCTAATTTTGGGGACCAATTGGCCAGGGTTTGAAGTATTATTGGCACATTTGTGTGCGGGTGCTTCTGGGACAAAAAGGAAGTGGGGGAAGAGAGCGCTCGCTCAGGTGGGAGAAGCTGTGCCGGGACCGTCGGTGCCTGTGCCAGAAGAACGAAACGCTGTTGAAAGGATGTCACTTTCAGAGCGTGATGACTTTCCTCTGGAGCAGTCCCGAGATGAGACGCTCAAAAACGGGTTTGACCAAGTCCGCACAATCGACGGACAGCCTTTCCACCCAGACCGGCCTCTCTCATATCCTTATTTCACAATCATAAAAGATAAGTTGTATCGGGTGACCCAGGACGCCCAATCAAATCAAGATACAACTCAATTATTAGTTCCGAAGAGCCGCCGGGAAACGCTTTTCCAGGCAGCTCACTGTAATCCGATGGCTGGGCATTTAGGGCAGATAGCTACACTGAATCGTCTAATGACCCGATTTTTTTGGCCGGGCATTCACGAGAATGTGCGCAAGTGGTGCGCGTCTTGTCGTAAATGTCAGTTGGTGAACCCACCGGCCAACCCAAAAGCACCTTTGTGCCCCCTTCCTTTAATAGAGGTCCCCTTCGAAAGAATTGGCATGGACCTCATCGGGCCATTGAAACGATCTGCACGTGGGCATCGTTTTGCATTAGTCCTAGTGGATTATGCAACGTGATACCCAGAAGCAGTGCCGCTTCGCAATATTTCTGGGAAGAGCATGGCGAGCCCACTGTTTCAATTAATCTCCCGGGTGGGAATCCCGAAAGAGATTCTTACCGACCAAGGCACGGCGTTTATGTCACGTACCATTCGTGAACTTTACGAATTGTTGGGCATTAAATCGATTCGTACCAGCATCTATCACCCACAAACAGACGGACTGGTGGAACGATTTAATCGCACGTTGAAATCCATGATTCGTAAGTTCGTACGGGAAGACGCCAAAAATTGGGATAAGTGGCTAGAACCCCTCTTGTTCGCTGTACGCGAGGTCCCCCAAGCCTCCACGGGGTTTTCCCCCTTCGAGCTTCTCTATGGGCGGCAGCCCCGCGGGGTGATGGCCGTGCTTAGAGAAACTTGGGAGGATGGACCTTCGAATAGTAAGAATGAAATGCAATATATCATGAACCTGAGAACAAAACTCCACACCTTGGGGTGGCTTTCTATGGAGAATTTGTTACAGGCTGAGGACAAACAGAGTCGGCTGTACAACAGGGGGGCTAGATTAAAAGAATTTGCACCGGGAGATAAAGTACTTGTATTGCTCCCCACTTCCAGTTCGAAATTACTCGCGAAGTGGCAAGGACCCTTTGAGGTCACATGGCGAGTTGGGGATCTCGACTATGAGGACATCCGAACAGATAGGGAAGGGGCACATCAAATTTACCACCTGAACCTACTTAAAAAGTGGAATGAGGCGGAGTCAGTGATGCTGGCGACAGTAGTGAGCGGGGAGGAGGATCTCGGTCCAGAAGAGAGCTCAAAGTCCCAATGTCTCGCTCTGGCAGTTGGAGGAGATCACCTCTCGGCGTCCCAACTCACTGATATACATAATTTACAAGCAGAATTTGCTGATGTGTTCTTGCCCCTGTGTTACGAACCCTTTTGTTAAAAGTGGCTACGTAAGGGTTTCACAACATAAAAAAGGACATGTGAGACTCGAGTACGTTGCGATGACATTTATCACTCACAAACATCCAAAATATCAAGAAACACGTATCACAAATAAAGAAAAATAGTGAACTTCAAATAAAATGAAGATAACAAATATTAACATGACGACCAACAAAGTAATTTAAATAAAAGAAACGAAAAGAAAGAAAAACTTGTTTGCTGGTTCTCCTTTCTCCTCCCATACTCCGCTTCAGCGTCCTTATTATAGTGTATCAGAAACGACTCCAACGAGGCGCAGGTGTATAATGATACACAGGTGCAGACCCATCAGTAAACTCAGACACACAAAAAGAAACACAGAGTCATGACGTCATCACGAGTAGAGGAAAACACAAGACGCGAACCGTAACACTCCCCCACTTAAAGAAAGAACCAGTCTTCTTTTTAGACAGGTTCTGGATGAAGCGACCAGTAGGAGCAAACAAGAACACCATAATAAAAGTAAAATTATACATAGGCTACATATAAATTAAATTATACATTTACCTAGCCCCGAGAAAGGGCATCTGCCACGACATTGTCAGTTCCTTTCTTGTGGTGGATCTCAAGGTTATAACATTGAGCCATTAGCGCCCAGAGCATCAACCGTTGGTTATGATTGTACATTCTATTTAAAAAAACCAAGGGATTATGGTCCGTGTAAACGATGACGGGAGTAGAGCTGTATCCAACATACACATCAAAGTGCTGCAAAGCAAGCAACATAGCTAGAGTCTCTTTTTCGATAGTAGAATAATTCAACTGATGACAATTAAATTTAGCTGAGAAATAAGAGACTGGATGGGATATGCCATGAGCACCACTCTGAAGCAGGACAGCTCCAACTCCGATCGCGCTGGCGTCTACCTCGAGCTTGAACGGACGAGCCAGGTCGGGAGCAGACAACACCGGAGCACTGCAAAGGAGAGACTTTGCACACAAAAATGCACTTTGACATTCCACAGTCCAAGTAAAAACAACTTTAGAGCTACACATCTTCGTTAGAGGAGCAACTACAGTCGAGAAATTTTTACAAAAACACCTGTAATAGCCAGCCATGCCTAAAAATCGTCGCAACTCTCTCCTAGTAGTGGGCACAGGGTATGCAAGAATAGTGGTCACTTTTGCGTCAACCGGACGTACTTGACCGTTTCCAACCTGTTTCCCCAAGTATGTAACGGAGGCATTTAGTCAGATTTAAAGTTAAAGAGGCGGCGGCTAATCAGCTAAAAACATTGTGCAAAGTAGAGATGTGATATACGTTCAGTACACGTTCAGTTAATGGCACCTGCCAATAGCCTTTTAAAAGATCTAATTTCGTAATGTACCGAGCAGTGCCAAGGTTGTCAATACAATTCTCTACTCGAGGCAACAGAAATGCATCCGGCACAGTAACAGAATTCACCTTGCGAAAATCAGTACAAAAACGGAATGAACCGTCAACTTTAGGTACTAAAATGCACGGTGAACTCCACGGGCTATTACTCTTTCTGGCAAAACCATTTTGAACCAGATAGTTCACTTCACATTCAATGATCTCCCGTTTACCCACTGGACAACGATACACATGCTGTTTTATTGGAACTGCATTACCCACCTCAATATCATGTTGGATGACAGAGGTACCAATAGGAACATCACTGAACAAGTTAGGATAATCTTCTACTAAATCAATCACATCCTGACGCTGTTCGCTAGATAAATAAGACAAACGAGATGGTAAAACTCTTAAAATCTCTGAATTCTTTAGATGACCACCACTGAACATCTCCGTGGACATTTTCAATCCATCATCTACATGTTCAGCACCCATGGTACTGGACAGCAAAGATACCCGTTCTACATTTAACACCGACTGTGCCTCATTTGGGGACAACCCATTCACTTAATCAGTCTTCTCAATTCGAGCTACATATTGTTTCAGCATATTGACATGACACAAACGTGTCTTCCGTCGTCTTTCTGGTGTATTGATTATATAATCAGTGTCACTCAGCTTGTTCTTAATCACATACGGACCATCAAATCGCGCAGCTAAGGCAACGGAAGGAAGCAACACTAAAACTTTTTCGTCAGGCGTAAAATTACGCACAACCGCGCCTTTGTCAAAAACAACGCTTCATTTTTCCCTGCGAAAGAGAAAGAGCTTCTTTCGCAACAGCACAAGCATTTCGCAAACGTTCGTGGGTACGAGAAAGGAAATCAAGCACATTATGTTTCTCAGATGTACCAGTAGAGAGAAACTCCTCTTTTAGTACTTTTAAAGGTCCCCGTACATTATGTCCAAAAACCAATTCCGACGGACTAATACCAAGTGACTCTTGTCGCGCTTCACGCAATGCAAATAAAACCAAAGGGACTCCCTCATCCCACTCATTCCCTGCCTCCAGCCTCCAAGCAATATTTCCACAAACTGGATTTCAACATCTGGTGCCACCTCTCCAGTGCCCCCTGAGATTCAGGATGGTAAGCACTGGATGTGACATGTGACACACTCAAACCTTTCAACACATTTCGGAATATTTTAGACAAGAAATTAGTACCTTGATCTGTTTGAAAAGTTCTCGGCAATCCAAATATTGTGAAGAACTTTATTAGAGCTTTAGTGACGCTTTTGGCAGTTATATTCCGTAACGGAATTGCTTCTGGAAACCTCGTGACAGCACACATAATTGTTAAAATAAACTGCGAACCAGATTTAGTTTGTGGCAACGGCCCAACGCAATCTACCAAGACGCGTTCAAACGGATCTCCTACAGCCGGAATAGGGTGGAGTGGAGCAGGTGGCACAATCTGATTGGGCTTTCCCACCACTTGACACGTATGACAAGACTTACAATACCGAGATACATCAGCTATCAACCCAGGCCAAAAGAAATGCTTGAGCACCCGATGGTAAGTTTTATTTATACCAAGATGCCCAGACCAAGGATGATCATGTGCCAAGCTTAAAATATGCTGTCGAAATTTCGAGGGCACCACAATCTAATGAACCACGTTCCAGTCATTCAAATTTTCATCATTCGATAATCGAACATTCCAGCTACGCATCAACACAGTGTTGTTCCAATAGAACTGATGATTGTACGAAGGTGATCTTTTACTGTCAGCACTTATACGACATTTCTCTAATGTATGATCACTTTTCTGTGCCGCAGTAAGAACATCGCGCGAAATAAGCAAAAATACGTCAGGATCAGGACAAACAGATTCTTGGATCGAATTAACATCCATGCTCTGTCAAGACATTTTTCTCAAACATCTCTGAAAAAATAGACTCACCTAGATTCACTTTTCATTCTCTTTAGCGAGACTTTTCGCCTGAGCGCGCGTCGTAACTGCACTAGAAGCAAAAACATTTGGAAAATGTTGGGCGAGTACATCTGGTTGTTGATCAGTCACTGGCCTATTAGTAACATGTACAACTGCCATTATTTTCCCTCCAGTCAGATAATTTCCCATAATAAAATGAATACCTTTCACAGGTAGGGAAGAACGAGCCGCTACATTAAAACATCCAGAAACTAATTCAGACGTCACTAAGACGCGATGAAGAGGTACAGTGATGAAACCCATTTCTATACCCTGCACGATAGTGCTAGTATCACATTCGGAGCCTGCACAGAAAGGCAACGTGTCAGAAGATAGAAGAATCCAACAGTGACTGGGCAAGCCCGATAGTTTTAGTGCCTAAAACCGAAGGCTCGGTCCGGTTCTGTCTGGATTATCACAAGGTTAATGCTGTGTCGAAATTCGACGCATATCCAATGCCTCAGGTTGGCGAATTACTTGATCGGTTCGGTACAGCTCTATTTTATTCGACACTGGATTTGACAAAAGGATATTGGCAGATCCCCTTAACTCCAATATCCAAAGAAAAGACCCCTTTCACAACGCTGTTTGGGTTACACCAATTCGTTACTCTTCCTTTCGGCTTGTTCGGGGCTCCAGCAACCTTTCAGCGCCTGATGGAGAGAATTCTCCGGCCGCATACTGCATATGCCGCTGCTTACTTGGATCATATTATCATCTATAGTAACGACTGGCAGCGGCATATGCAGCATTTGCGAGCTGTCCTCAGGACGATGTGTGGCTCAGGGCCAACCCAAAGAAGTGTGCAGTTGGGCGTGTGGAAGTTAGGTATCTGGGTTTCCACTTGGGTCATGGACAGGTGCATCCCCAAATTGATAAGACGGCAGCAGTTGCGACCTGTCCGAGACCTAAGACCAAAAAGGAGGTTAGGCAGTTCCTGGGGCTAGCGGGATATTACAGAAGGTTTGTGCCTAATTATTTGGACCTCGCTAGCCCGCTGAGTGACCTAACTAAAAAGGAAGCACCAGATACCGTCCAGTGGACGGAGCGGTGTCAGCAGGCCTTATCCTCGTAGCCAGATAAAGGCTGCTCTATGTGGCGGACCGCTCTTACAGGCTCCTAACTTTTCTCTTCCTTTTATCCTACAGACTGACGCCTCGGACAGGGGGCTGGGTGCTGTCCTGTCCCAGGAGATGGAGGGTGAGGAGCGGCCGGTGCTGTACATTAGTCGTAAGCTCTCTAAGAGAGAGACTAAGTACAGCACCATTGAGAAGGAGTGTCTTGCCATCAGGTGGGCCGTTCTCACCCTCCGCTATTATCTCTTGGGGCGGTAGTTCACCCTCTGTTCGGACCATGCTCCCCTGCAGTGGCTCCACCGCATGAAAGATACCAACGCGTGGATCACCCGTTGGTATCTGGCTTTACAACGTTTTAAATTTCAGGTGGTCCACAGGCTAGGTGCACAGATGGCTGAACAGACAGATGTTTTAGTTTATGGATAAGTGTAAGTCTCTGTTGACAGCACATGTAAATACCTAGAGTGTGTTGATTGAAGTTGAGATGTTTATCCAATGTAATGTCAAGATATCTTGAATGCTCCACCCTTTCAACCATCTCTCTGTTAATGATAATACTGGAAGGATGGATTGTTCCTTAGTTCCATAGTCTTTGAAATATTATCATCACACCATACTGAAATATGCTATGGAGCGTTGATAGTCCAAACAAAAAAAAAAGAAGATTATTTCAGATATTAAGTTTTTATTAAGCAGTGCAAGAATGGCTGTATCATCTGCATATTTAAAGTAATGAGTAGTGGCAAGTAGACTGTGACAGTCATTTGTATAGAGAATATAAAGAAATGGGTTACGCACACACCCCTGAGGGGCACCAGTGTTGAGAACAATGGTGGACGACATTGCATTGGCTTTACCACTCGTGGTCTATACGAAAGGAAAGTATAAATCCAATGTATTAGAGGTTATGGAAATTGCAGACACTGTAGTTCCTTGATTACCTGGTGGCACTGAATTGAATGAAAGGCGGAGCTACAGTAAAGTCAATGAAAAGAAGTCTGGCATAATTTCCAGGGATATCTAGGTGTTGAAGTAGACAGTGCAAGAGACAAGCCACTGCATCCTCATTTTCTCAAAGCATTTCATTATGATAGAGATTAATGATACAGGCCTGTGGTGATTTAACTCTGATGGATGAGTTTTTGTTGGGGACAGGAATAACAACTGATGTTTTCCAGATGACCGGTATTATTGAAGTGCAGATTGATCAAAGGAAAACAAAATGAAGAATGGGGTATGTGAATATGATAGGTAGGTTAATATGAAGTCAAAGAACTCAACGTATGTATTTATCACAACCAGAAGTGTTGCACAATGCACATATGCATTAATTAGTAGGTCTGTATTAAAACACACACACACACACACACACACACACACACACACACACACACACACACACACACACACACACACACACACACACACACACACACACACACACACACACACACACACACACACACACACACACACACACACACACACACACACACGAACAGAAAATAAGAGATTTTCATGCATATTTATCCATGTATAGGTTAATAGTTTAACTAAGAGCAACACATAATCCTGAAAAATAATGGTGAAATTAATGTAATTGTAATGAAGTCCACTGAAGGCAAGTTTGCAGAACCCATGTGCAGTTTATTAACATAAACGTATAGACAAAATATACAATAAACAAAGACTTTGACATGAACTAAACTTGAACAGAAACACAAACTTTTTACACGATTAGATAAAGGAACAATGAAACATGAAGCATAAAGTAAAATAAACCATGAAACAAAATCAAAAACAACATGACAGTTATAGAGTAATACTTAATGTAATACATCTCTCCACTGATGAAGCCCAGTCCTACAAACACAAAAAGAATGTATTCTTTAAGTATTTAACTAGTATTCATATATCTCCTAAAGGAAATACCAGCGCTTGCTAGGCAGTAATACTGTAAAATTGTATGTACTCTAGTCTTTCTGCATAAAATAAAATGCTGCAGAGCTGTTGTCATGACAGTGATCATGTGTCTTGTTTTCAGGCGGCTGCACACAAGATTCAGCACTATTGCAGTGTAAAGACAGCTAAAAATGGCTAAATGCAAGACAGGAGTAATTCATTCAAAATGCAAATAGACGAACGAAAGAGGACAACCAGTTTTAATTCAGTAAGGAAATATTACAACATGATTGCAGTTGGTCACGATTTATGTACAGAGCAGTTTATTAAAGCACATATATTAGATTTTGACTGAAATGATCTTCAGAAAAGTTTTAATGTATGTTGTTTGTATGAGTCTGTACATTAAGTTGCTAAATTAATATGAGAAGTTTAAAACAAATCCCTGAACAGAATGGCAACAATGCAAACATACGATTATCCAAAATAATATAGACAAGAGATTGCAGTTGATAAAGGATCTTTATTGTATGGCTCAATAACAGCAGTTTAATCCCTTTTCATCACAGACTTATATGCAATAAGCCAATTTTGAAAACTACATGCTGTCTTTGTCCAGATCTTATACAGTCCTTTATTCCATAAGTACATTCTTGCCTGAGTTTATAAACAACCGATATTTACTGAAGTGTTGGCATGGGACACTATCTAGCAGCCTGGGCCAAACATGGCTGAACACACACTGTCTGTAAAGTCATGCTGCCCGTATTAAAGACACACATCTCAAAAAGCGACTTACAAGGAGAAATACAAATAAGCAGGACTATTTAACAGACATCAAAGAATGTAAAGGATGAACATTTCGACACTTTGTTCATGCTTAATCATCGCCCTCATCAACATAAATGCACACGCACACAGACGTTGTCATGGTTACAGGTAGACAGACCAGTAAATAACATTGAAGAAAAGGAAAGTGAAAGGGAACAGAGCGCGTGCATAGAGATCAACCCGTTTAGCAGCGGACGGAATGACGGGTTTCGGAGGTGAAGGCTTCTTGTTGTTCTTGTTCTGTGATTTGCCGGAGGCATCTGTGACCTCTATGGGCTTGCCGTAACAGTCGAAGTTTGAGAGTTCGAAATCTCGCGGGAGAGAACCGACAATACTGAAATCATTTGAGCGCAGATCTGATTTAGAAGTGCACACCTTCTTACTCCGGTTTTCCACAACCTACAAAAGCGTGAAACACACAAAAGACATTTAGACATCCATCTATGTATCAGTCCTTCCATCTGTCTACCTATCCATCCATCCATCTATCTATCCATCCGTCCGTCCGTCCATCTGTCTAACCATCCATATCTATCCATCCGTCCATATCTATCCATCCGTCCGTCCATCTGTCTTCCTATCCATCCATCTATCCATCCATCCATCCATCCATCCATCCATCCATCTATCTATCTGTCCATCCATCATTTGTCTACCCATCCACCTATCTATCATCCGTCCATCTATTTATCCATCCGTCCATCTGTCTACCTATCCATCCATCCATATCTATCCATCTGTTCGTCCATCCATCCATCTATATCTATCCATCCATCTATCTATCTACCCATCCAACTATCTATCAATCCATCCATCTGTCTACCTATCCATCCAACTATCCATCCATCCGTCCATTCATCTGTCTACCCATCCATCCATCCATCCATCCATATATCTATCTATCCATCCATCTATCTATCTATCCATCCAACTATCTATCAATCCATCCATCTGTCTACCTATCCATCCCTCCATCCATCCATCCGTCCATTCATCTGTCTACCCATCCATCCATCCATATATCTATCTGTCCATCCATCTATCTGTCTACCCATCCATCCTTCCATCCATCCGTCTATCTATCTATCTATTTATCCATCCATCCTTCCATCCATCCATCTATTTATCTGGGTAACTGTTTTAATCTGACAAAGTATAGAGAAAAGGAAGTCAAAACCATCAAGTGTATTGTCAATTCGGTCAGTTAAATGCAAAATGAAAAATGTATGATTGGAACACTATTTTATTCATAAAATGACAAGTTTCTCATTAAATTCAATCTCCTGTTATTTCAGTCATCCTATGAAGACATTTCTCTTAAATATTGTTTTTAATATGACCTCTACCCCTTATTCATACACACAAAGAAGTGCACACACACTTGTGAACCCCTGTGCTGCTCTGTCATAGCTTCAGGCCTCAGTGCTGTCGGGTCACATTACTCTCAGTCCCCCTGAATCCTCTGTTCTTCTCTGCACCCATGTCCCACTGATCACGCCCAGAGCAATAGACTCAATTACAGCCATTTCATCTTCCCATGCACCCATTAACACACACACATTCATCTTACATAAGGAGAAGACATACACACATCATACATAGAGAGAACGAAGTCACACACTCATAAATGTATGTGAATACTAACATTAGAGCACACACATGAATGCACACACATGAATGCACACATTCATCTTACTTAAAGGAATACATGTGCGTACTTACACTGACCTGTAGTGTGCTGACATGTATAGGTGTCCCTCCAGTGCCATTGGCACTGTTAGTTTTGGCTGGTATCTTGCTCTCTCTTTCTATTCTAGCTTTCTCTTTCTCAGCCATCTTTATTTTTTCTTCTGCAATACCCCTGGGACTGTTCAACATCACCTGGGACACAGCACAAAAAAAAGACACTTGAACACTTTAGGGCCACTTACACAGAACGTCCATTGTACTGCGCTACTTTTCGTAAACGTGTTAGACCAATGTCTTTAACCTTGTGTCTTTCACAGTGTCTCGCGCATGACACGCCATTCTAAAAAACACAGCACTCAATATTAAAATAAGTTCAACCTTTAAAAACAAACTCTACTGTAGATCTTGTGATTTTTTCATTCCACTGACCTGAGACTACAACCACAAACATTAGTTGAGTCAGTTGCCCCTAAGCCACACTTTTTGTACGAATATGAAGTGGCATTTGTTTCATAGACGTACATTTTTAATCAATACATTTCACGAAAACAATTTTGGACACTTTCTGGCACTCAAACTTCATAAATAGTGTTCATATTAATAAGATAGACTAAACGTCCTGGTTGCGTATGCAACCCACCGTTCCCTGAAGGAGGGAACGGAGGACGTAGTCGACGGTCGACTGAATTGGGATCTCGCTAGAGAGCCTGTCTTCTTCGAGTACTATTGAACGAGCCAATGTAATTGGCGTGCGTGATTCGCATCACACACTCCGCCCCCGCGGCGCGGGTATAAATACGGAAGTGGATGCACGCACTAGTTGCTTTTCGCTGAGGAGCCGAGAGTAACCCGGGGTCAGCGGTGGTCCAGCGGTAGTGGCAAGGGGACTCCTTCAGGGAACGGTGGGTTGCATTTGCAAACAGGACGTTCCCTTTCAGTCGATAACGTCAGACGTAGTCGACGGTCGACTGAATTGGGATCACCCTTTGAACACGCCACTAACGCTGCCACCTTCCAGCGCCTAAACCAAAGCCTCCTGATGCCCCCGCAAACTTAAGGCGGGGAAGGACAGGGCTTAGGCCAGGGAAGTCACTGCTGTTCCTACAGGACCACTGGGAAAGCGTTCCCCGTACATTGGAAGGAAGGGACGCTGCGGAAGCCACATCCAACCCAGAGGGAGGTAACGTGGAGAATACACATATGAACTGGGCGGAAACCGGGCAGTCTAACATATGGAATGCCATTGGGGTGGCTCCAGCCTAAGACGGGGGAGACACACCGGACAGTGACGGCAGAGAGACTCTGCCGAGGGAAGACACGGGCTCGCCGCAGGGAGCCGTATCGTGGAAGAATACACATATGGGGTCGCCGTAGGGACCGCAACATATGGACCCAGCCTAACACCGGTTCCACACTGCTTACGAGTGATAGGCCTAACACCAGACGTTCCGCACGTCCGGCGTCGGAGGGGTGTGGAGGAACTCAACAGGGTTCAATTTCAAGGGAACTCAACTGGAGTAGAAAGGCGCACGTATCCAGTCCATAGGAGGGGAATGGCGCAGCAAGCTGACACTTGAACCGGGCTCACGGTGAAACTGGCTTCATGAGAAGGGAGCCCACGGGAAGCAGCGGTTCAACTAGGTGTCGTCCAGCCCCCAACTCTAGAATCTGTTTAGCAAAGCATATCGTCAACGCCCAGGCGGAGCACTTTACACTCATCATAGAGGAGCTCAACACCTAAGTGGACATGTTGCATCTCGGATTTTCACCGAAATGAAGGCAAGCACTAAGTGCAACTTTGCATGGAAACAGCCTTCCCTCTCTGCTGAGTTCCAACAGATATTTGTAGAGCTGGTCTGAGGTCTATGGCTTGCATTCTGTACACGTCCAAGCGAACGGACAGAGAAGCCAGGGGTGGATCTGCCTCCTCCAGGGCAGCGCTTGCAGGCTCACCACCTGCTCCTATTACGGGAGAGGTAGGAACCTTGGGCACAATCCGAGCCGGGGTCTCAGCTTGTGAGAGTTAGCCGGCCCAGACTCCAGGCACAATACGTTGACCGAAAGCGAGCAAGTCCCTACACTCTAGTAGAGACCACGCGAGCAGGAGAACTGATATAACAGAATTTTTAACTCACTGCCTGCAGTGGCTCAGGGGCGGTCTCTGCAGTGCAGTCGCACCAGGACAAGGCCCAAGGGGATAAAGAGGGATGCAAGGATTTACAAGACCTTGCTCCTCAGGAACCTGACGATCAGAACGTGCTTCTGCACACTTCTGCAACACGATGAGCGTCGTTTAAACACCGAGGCAACATCATTTTGAGGGTGAAGGAAAACAGCCTACTCCAACCCATTTTGCAGGAAAGAGAGCATTGAAGTGATCGAAAGCTTTCAGGATCTCCTCTGGAGAGAAGACGCACTTAACGACTAGGTTCCACTTCTAAAGGCGTAAGCACGCTACCCATTTCTAGGGGGTGCTCGCAGAAGTGATGGTAACTATCACATGCCCTGTGATAGGCACCTGAATCTCCGTGTTCAGATGTAAGAACGCCCGGAATCTCCGGGGGAAGAACGCAGGTGCCCTCGTGCCCCGTCCCTGAAAGAGTTTTCAGGGGAAGTCAGGAAGGCTGTCGATGGGAACCAGGTCTAGTTTGGCCAATAAGGGGCAACTATGAAGACCTGTTCCTCTCCTGACTTAGCACGTAGGTGCAAGCGACGGGCGCAAAAAAGACAGGAGCGTTGCTCAACACAACACGAGAAGATCACTGGGCTTCAGGAGCATCTTCTGCTCAGCACTTGAGTGTGACAAGTTCACTGAGCTTCAGGAGCATTCCTGCTCAACACCTGAGTGTGATAAACTCACTGAGCTTCAGGAGCATTTCTGCTCAACACTTGAGTGCGAAGAACTTCACTGAGCACCAGGAGCATTTCTGCTCAGCACTTGGGTGTGACAAGTTCACTGAGCTTCAGGAGCATTCCTGCTCAACACCTGAGTGTTATAAACTCACTGAGCTTCAGGAGCATTTCTGCTCAACACTTGAGTGCGAAGAACTTCACTGAGCACCAGGAGCATTTCTGCTCAGCACTGCGTGTGACGAATTCACTGAGCTACAGGAGCATTTCTGCTCAACACCTGAGTGTGATGAACTCACTGAGCTACAGGAGCATTGCTGCTCAACACCTGAGTGCGATGAACTTCACTGAGTTTCAGGAGCAATTCTGCTCAACATGAAGTGTGATGATTTCACTGACTTGAGCAGGCGCAAGGCGACCATGAGTCGCAGGCACTTTTAGAAGGCTCACTGGGGTTAAACGCATTTCTGCGGGCCCCTGGGGCAGCTGAGACCCAGTGTTTGTCCAAGGGTAGTCCGCTCGGTTTACACAAACACTGGCGGAAAGATGAAACCGGGGGGGCAACTGAGCGGCCCCGGAATGGTCATGACCCAGCTGGACCCAGGGGATGGAGTCTCCACTTGCCCTGGCTATAACTGTCGTGAGGCTCGATGGCGGCACGATTGAGTAAAGCGGGAAGAGTGGAACAAAGCGTCCTCAGAAGCTTCTGACTCCAAGGAGGAGGTGACGGGTGAGTTGTGACAGCAGCGGTCGCAATGTCTAACAACTCGAGCCACGAATGCCCGTGTAGTCGGGGGTCGCCCAGGCCCCCGTTAAAACACGCCCTTGTACATGGCCCCTCTGTTGAAGAGGGTTTGGCAGCAGACCGGGATGAACTATAGTCACACAGGGTGAGCTGCTCTGCCACGGTCACCTCGGGACTCGATCATGAAGCTAGCGCTGAAGCGGTCACATATGGAGGAAGCCAATGGCTGCAACTACCATATACCCCAGGAGCCTCTGAAAGTTCTTTCAGTGGGACCCTTTCTCACTTCAAACACCAGCTGAACACATTCTCATTGGAGAAACGTGTTAGACCGAGTCCATCTCCAAAACTGAAAAAGAGATACTAAGCCCGTGGGCGAGATTACTCTCTTCCAGTTGACCTGAAGACCCAACGGGCTCTGGAGCACTCGAAGGGAAGGACACTGTACTGATACTCCACCCTTACACGCAACCCACAGGATGGCCTGCGGTGCGGAAGGTAGAGATCTGTTCTTAAGCACATGTCTTTCAGGTCGGAGCTGCAGACCAATCTTGGGCCAAGATGGTCACGACCCACCACCTAGTAGCACGAAGAACGAGTTTACAACTGGCCTTCGTACCGGCTGGAGGAGCGGCTATATCAAATCCTTTGCCAGCAGGATAAGATAAGCACGCACAAGTCAGGAGCCCTCATCAACACTCGGTGTGATGAATATCACTGAATTTTCAGGAGCACATCTGCTCAACACCTAATGTGATGACTATCACTGACTTGAGCGGGGTAGCCGAGCCTGAGGTGGGGCAGCAAAGTAGAGAGAGTGGTGTTAGTGTGCTGTGCAACACTTACCTGTCTCCACAAGCGGCAGGGGGCGCGTGAGAAGTCGGATGACCGGGTCCTCGAACGCACCAAGCTGCCTGCTGGCGACCAAGGGGGAGCTGAGGGGTGTAAGGCTATACAGGGTCACACCCGCCAGACATGGGACCCAGGAACAGATGAAATTGCTCTCTCTTTGAAGTGTGGGTACCGCTTGCTCCGCTTTTTTTTTTTTTTTTTTTAGGGAGCCAGCGGCGGAACAGACACACACACAAACAAAGGCTCCACCCGGCCCTCACCCGGGGGGAGGGAGTGATCGTGCCACTCCAAGAGCATCTCATCCATTCCTGGGCGGCCCGCTCCGGAATGCTTTCGCTGTCGCTTGCCACCTGGCTTGGCAGCGCCTGGAGGGGGCTGGGCGTCTCTACTGCGGCCGGCTCCATGCTGAGGCCTGGGTGGAGGCTGCTGCGGAGGGCCAGCAGGAGCGGCTGCCGGGGAACGCCCACGGCGACGAGCAGGCGGAGGAGCTGCCACCGGCGGCGGTTGGAGGCAGAAGCTGGCCACCGGGGCAGGATGTGCCTGATGACCTCCGTCTGCGCTTGAGCGGCAGAGAACTGTTGGATGCATTGTCTCCCGGAGGGAGACAATGCAGCCGAGTCATCATCTCTAGAAGTCAGCTCACCCTCCGATGCTGCAATCGGCGTCCTGTCCTCCAGGGGAGCCCCGAGTGAAACCGCTGGCCCACCCATTACAGATGGACCAGCAGACAACACAGGAGGCTCCAGTGGTTGCAGTGGAAGGGAGGAGTGAGGAGCCCACAGGGAATGGTTACTGGGCGGGACATCCAACACTATCCTCCGGTCACCCATCCCACACAGCACCCGAGGGTGGGGCATGGTAATGGGGACTCGCTCTCCGCGAACGTAGGCGAGTCTCGCCCTCAACACTGCGACAGTCATGTTCCCACAGTGAAAACATGAGCTGTCCACAAAAGCTGTCACAGCGTGCTGTAAGCCCAAACACGTGACACAACAGTTGTGACCATCAGAGAGAGACAGGGAACGACCGCACCCAGAAACGCACGGGCGGAATGACATCTTGAAAAAGACGCAAACGCACCCGTTTTGCTCTTTCAGAAACACTGAACAGAGAACTGAAACAGTGAAGCACTCACTTTTCCGCCCTCTAACCAGCCATCAACACACACAAACATTTAGAAATTTGTTGCTGTTAAAACAGCAGTTGAGAGCTCATAGCTCGCGATCACCGCTGCACTCGCGCTGTAGAACACCAGCACTGGGAGAGTCTTCCTGAAGAACACCGACACACTCGCTCGTTGTAGACAACAGCACTCTCAGAGACATCAAACGATCGGCTCCGAAGCAAAAGGCAACTAGTGCGTGCATCCACTTCCGTATTTATACCCGCGCCGCGGGGGCGGAGTGTGTGATGCGAATCACACACGCCAATTACATTGGCTCGTTCAATAGTACTCGAAGAAGACAGGCTCTCTAGCGAGATCCCAATTCAGTCGACCATCGACTACGTCTGACGTTATCGACTGAAAGGGAACCAGTGTTACTCGTTGCCCTTTATGCAATTACACCTGTTAGAACCTGAGGAAAGCTTAAAGTCCCCCTGTAGTCAATAATTGTATCCCTTAAAACTCCGTCTGCCGGAAGCTAGTTATTTTAGTCGATAAAGTTTTAAATATGGATATTTTTCTTACACGAACGCATCGCTTCACTTAAGAAGGCTTTTATTAACCCCCCCAGAGCAGTGTGGAGCACTTTTATCATGGATAGATGCACTTTGATGGACTTCAAACTGTATAGAGCCATTCACTGCCATTATAAAGCTGGGAAGCCAGGACATTTTTTAATATAACTCCGATTGTATTCGTCTGTAAGAAGAATATCATATACACCTAGGATGACTTGACGGTGAGTAAATCATTGGCTTACTTTCATTTTTCGGTGAACTATCCCTTTAAAGCATATTAAAAACACCTCATAGACATATAAACAACATTAACAGCTTGATTTTCACCACAGGGGGACTTTAACAACATTGTGACCTGTTGGCTTACAGTGAATAAATAAAAAAAATGATGAAATGAAAAATGAAATTCATTCACTCAAATTTAGCTTAAGTGTCCAAAGTAACAGATACATCCAGATAAATGTCCAGTTTAATATAATATTAGGGCCATATGGTAGCAGTCTTCTAGCCTCCTCCTTCCTCTCTGTTCCATTGATTGCTCCAGTAGAATCAAACATATCTCTTCTGGTGGGGATAAAAATGCCATTTCTAAAAGTAAATATTACTGCTGTGTTGATTTTACCTGTTACAATTCATATTTATAATAAATATTTATTCACGAACAAACAAATCTGATAACATTTTTAATGCAGGAGGTTTTTAAAACTAAGAATAAATTATTCAGTAATTGCAGAAAGTAAATTGCAGTATTTTCTGGCTCTGTGCTCCCGGAGCTGCCCCCCTCCTTTTTTTAGGATTGACGGACAATGTAACCACAGGAACTGTGTATCTCTATCATGGTTCAGAAGGAGTTCATTGCTTCTTGGTAAGGATTTTTCTTGCAGTTGCTGTTCTATTTTCAGGCTTTGATTGCTGATCTATTTTCTACTAGAAAAGAGCGCATTTCCATGTCAGCCTTTTTTACTTTCCTATTTAAGTAACAGCTATACAAGACATTTAGGGTTCTGGGATAAAGTTTTAAGGGCCCTATTTTAACGATCTGAAACACAAGTATCAAACTCAAAACCAAGTAACTTCGTGGGCGGTCGCCGGGCGCTGTTGCTATTATACCGGCGGGATAAATGAGTCTTGCGCCCGACGCAAATCTAAAATGGGTTGGTCTGAAGTAGCTACTAGGGATGGGCGTATCGATACAAAGTATCGATATATCGATACTGACGGCGAGTATCAAAAGTATCGATACTCAAATAAAAATATCGATATTACAGTTTTTTACATTTTGTTTATTTGACAAGAAGTTTAATGCGTACAATATTCATTGAATTGGATGAATAACCTGTTTAGTAAATAATTGTTTAGTATAACTATTTTCCTGCTTATCTGAACACACGCAAATGCTGCAAGTCAGAAGCAATCAATCGCAGAGAGCGTTCACACACTGCCGACAATGCATTCAAACAGGGCAGTGTTTCCCAAAAGTATCACAAGAAACTATTGATGCTTTGGGAAACGCAGCCCAGAACTAAGCTTAACAGAAGACAGAAAAACATCATATGTTTGAGCTATTTCACAATAAACTAAGTTAAATTGTTGCCTACATAGTTTGTGCAAATAAATAATTTTTTGAATGTTAAAAGTTCTATTCGGTAACTAATTTTAATATAAATCATACACTGTCAGAATAAAAAGGTTGCATTTTATGGGTGCAACAGCCGGTCACTGGTAGTCCCCTATGAAAATTAACATTAAAATGATCATAGTTCAACTAGGCCTATAATATTTTGTAGATTTCCATGGTTACCACTACAAGTAAACATTGTAACCACGTGTAAATAAAAATATAATCTAACAAATTCCAATTAAGGCGTATTGATTGTTAAATTGCCTCTAAAATAGAATGTTAAGTCGGTATCATTACCCATTTTAATCTTAGTAATTCAATAATATAAGAAATTTTCAAATTTAAAAGTTCAGTTTAGAAGTATAGGTATCGGTATCAATATCGGCGATACTGGCCTCGAAAGTATCGGTATCGTATCGAAAAAAAAAAAAAGTGGTATCGCCCATCCCTAGTAGCTACATTACTCATAGGTGTGGTTTGGGCGTAACGTGAAATAAACCAATCAGAGCATCATCTCACATTCCCTTTAAGAGCAGGCGCGCTTGTTCCATGGCGGATTGCTATTATGATGGCGGATTTGCTAGGCGCACGCTAGGAGCGGTTTACAGCCGAAGAGATCGACGTTCTCATCAGGATCCACCCAAATTAGCTTGGGTTGAGCAGACGTATAATTCGGGTAAATGTGTAAACTAGATTTATGCCTATTTTGTCACATCTTCATGGGCACCACAATGATTTCCCTCGTGTGGTAATATTTTTCCTTGTAATTATGTATGGTTTTCATAAATGGGAACTGCTGCGTCTGTGTAAATGAGAGAAGCTAGGTGTATGTGCGTTGTGCACACGCTACATTATGGCCAAGCATGCGCCCTTAAAATAGCATCTGAATAACGCGCCACTGACTTTAGACTAGGTTTTTCCTGGTCTGTGGCGGAATTGTTTTCTGAAACTGCAAAATAGCAAAATACCAGGGAACGTTTGCGCTGGAACACACCTCCTCTTTTCGCTGAACCACCCGCGGGAGCGGAAATTCATTCCCTCATTTACCGATGTGCATCTGTGGAGGGAAAAGTCCGCTGTGCGTCGGGTGTAAAATAGGAATGATACCTGCGTCGGTGTACAAAGTCAATTGTGCTGGGTGCAAGATAGGGCCCTAAGAGCCGAAGTCAAACACAATGGAATAAAAATCCTGATAATATATCTGAAACATAATGGCTAAAAGACTGGAGTTAGAAAACATCAATATTTTGCTACATGAGCAGAAAGCAATAGTTTAAAGTGACAAACTGCTAATCAATATTAGCCTACAGTTTCAAGAACTATATAAAATATCTAAACTATTATTATAAATAATTAAATAAATAAATGTAGAAAACATTGGTGTCTTCTGATTTGGACTTCGTGTCATGCCTTAGAACACTTATTTTCTGTGGTAAAATAATGTACAACCTCTTCTGGTTTACTGCTTTAAATGATAGAGGTTTGCCTCAGCAGAAAGACTGGAAATCTCATACAAACAGATCCAACATAAAAGATCTGGGGCCTGATGTATAAACGTTGCGTACGCACAAAATGGGCATAGAAATATGCGTACGCATTTTTCCACGCACATAACGGGATTTATAAAAAATAAACTTGGCGTAAATAAGTGCGCACCGTAAGGATGCTCTTGACCGTGCGTACGCACTCTTTTAGAAGAGTATGTGTTTTGGCGACACCAACTGGCCCAAATAGCAATAACTATTTAAAATGAAAAACTTCTAAATTATCCTATTACATCACCCAATAAATCAAATTGCGTCAACCTATTACGTTTAGTGAAACTGACGCATACTGCCTATCTAAAACCGTAAATCTTCATTATAAGTCCTAATCATAAATACAGTGCATGTTCACAATAACAGTTTAAATAAATAAAAGAATGATTTAAACTTTGTTTTACTTATGATGTAAACATTTAGATTAAATAATTACATGAAATCATTACTGAGAAGTTACAACATTTTTTATATTCAATAAATAGAAATATTTGTTGTGGATGCAATGCTTTCGAACACTTTTCCTCAGGCATGCTGTGTTTTAATGTTTAACTACAGGGATAATTGCTTATCATGATAATAGCAGATTGTCTGAGAAAATAGTTTTGTGCAAATAATGCACAACAAGATCTATGTGTTTCCATTAAAAATATAAATCAATTAGAAATACTATTTGGCAAGTGGAAAATATAGTGTAAAATACATTTCAAAGAAAGTTTTTCTTAATTTGATTTATTTATTCAAAATCAAGGGAAGGATAGGCTACTAAATTTTTTTTAATGTAACTAATGTGACAGCACATCCGCATTTCATATTTTCCTAATGTCTTGTACCGTTAAACATGTTATCACGTGGATGAATAATCATATGTAAATGATATGCAGATGAGGATATGCATAGTAAAACTAGGCATTGTAAGCTCATATATGGTTATTTCGGGGAGGAGACGCATGTGCGCACAATCTTACGCTGACTGGCATTTATAAAGTGAATTCAGTGCAGATTCTGGCGTACGCACGGTTTTATAAGTCTGAATATTTTTTTGCGTACGACATTTTTGGCTTTTTGGCGCACGTACACTTTTAGTAAGGATCCTACGCACAGTTTTATACATAAGGCCCCTGTTGTGCAAATAACAACTTGCACATAAACAACACATACTGTTTTGGATGGTGCTGTCCATGGTACTGAACGACATTATACATTATTCACTCATATTGCTGAATAAGAAATAAATACATACACAAACAAATACAGATATGAGATATAAATATAAAGTTATGTATTTAAAGATGACTGAAGTTGTACAAACTCATGTGAAATAAATAGCTTTTAAAAAAAATTAAGAGACCACTGCAAAATTTTAGCAGTTTTTCTGGATGTAGTATTTATATGTATGTGCGTTTTGGAATAATATTTTTTCGTTTTATTCTATAAACAAGTGAAAACATTTGTTCCAAATTTTAAAACAAAATATTGTCAAGTAGACTACAGCAATTATTTACAGATTTATTAATGTATTAAAAAAAGTATTTATTCAATCTGTAAATTTGTGACATTATGCAAAAAGGATTAAAACAGCATTTTAATTCAGTTTTTTTGGGTACATATAATGCTACCTCTAAAATATACCTTACCAAGAGAAAATAGTCTGTCATTTTACTATAAAATTCAGTGTCATTCTCACCCCAGGACGTTATTAAAATACATCATTTAAATGAGGTTGAAATGAAAATCTAATTTTCACTGGGATGAAAATGTTCATGAAAAATTAATGACAAAAAAATACAAAATTCTCTTGAAATGCATGTTTGTCCACTGTTGGGTACTGTTAGCAGAAAAAAAACCTAGTGAGAGTGTGAAATGTGTATTTTAAGCAAGTTTATTTTAAGCAAGTTTAGTCCACAGGGCCCAAAGTGTGAAACACCCATATAGTGTGCTGAAGCAGCTGTTAAATCTGTAGTTCTGCAGTGTTTCAATGCAAGACAACAGCAGACATGTGCATACACACCTGAACCACAGCGTACTCCACAAGAGAGCCAAAACCATACAGCAAACAGGCAATCATCCAGATATCAATGGCTTTCACATAGGAGACCTTAGGAAGTTCAGATGCTAGAGATGTACACTCAGACGAGAGTGACAGAACAGACAGAATACCTAAAGAGAGAGATAGATGGGGAAAAAGAAAGACAATATTTCTCATTTGGTTGCATACATAAATCACTTCACTATGCCCTGATCTTGAGCAGATATCTTAAGTTTCCTTTAATAAAACGCTTTAATTTTAAAACTGACCTGGAATTGACAGCCATCCCTGGAATGGACAGATGAACAAATGAGAGAAAGGAATGAAGGAGAGGTGGAGCCTATGAGAGGAGGAATATGGAGAGATGAGAGAGGAAAACGGGTTGGATTTCGGGTAATCATGGGAATGACTGACGGATGAAGTTCCCAGTTCAAACATTTTTTAAATCTGTGAAACAAGTTCATGGCTATGAATCATTGTGGAAAATATTGTGATGTAGTGTGTTTAATTCAAGATTGTTTCGACAATTGCAATTAAATGCATGTGTTTTGATGGCTCCCAGTTTATTTAATCCATCTTATTTTTTGTTAAATAAAAATTAGACTCATTTTGCAATCATTGTGTACGGTTCGCTCCCCCCCTTGACCACACCATCATCCCCTAAAGATTTTTTACAATTCGTCCACTGGACACCTTTCAAGTAAGAAATTAATACTTTTATTCTGCAAGGATTTATGTAATTGATGTAAAAGATAGAAACAGATTGACAGTAAAAAAAAATCTATTTCAAATGAATGCTGTTCTTTTTCTATTAATCAAAGAATCCTGGGAAAAAAATTTGGTTGCACTTTATTTTACAGCACATGAACTTACAGTGTACTTACCTTAGAAAGTACTGGTTAATATAAGGTAACTACAGGTTAAAGGTTAAAGTTAGGTATAAGGGTAGGTTCACGGTTAGTACATATTATTACCCAGTTATTGTAATAACTATAAGAAGTACATAGCATATACATAGGGAACAGGGATGTAAAATAAAGTGCTACCAAAATGTTTTATGATGTTCAGAAATATTAAGCAACACAACTGTTTTCAGCATTGATTAAACTTATAAGAAATCTTTCTTGAGCAGCAAATCAGCATAAAATAATGATTTGTGAAGGATCATGTGACTCTGATGACTGGAGTAATGATGCTGAAATTTCAGCTTTGCCATTACAGGAATAAATTTAATTTTAAAATATATTAAAATAGAAAACTATTTTAATAAAATTAGTGTTTTACTGTATTTTTGTGAGCATAAGTGACTTCTATCAAAAACATTTAATTATTAGGAATTTCTATTACGAAAGCCTGCAGAGCTGATCACCTTGGTCACATAAAACCCCATGGCTTATAAAATCATTAAATGGGCAATGTAATGAAGAAAAGTATCTCTGATATGGGTCATCATCAACACAACAATTTCAGCTCCATTTGAAGGCTGACTCACCTAAGGGGACTCGGGCTGCACTGGCGTCTGGGTTGATCCAGAAGGACAGCCATGATAGGACGACAATGAGCAGGGTGGGAGCATAAACCCCCATCAAGTAAAAGCCCACCTGCCTCCTCAGAGTGAAGATGACCTCTACACATGTATAATAACCTATACATTTTGAGATGGGAAACAAGAGAGATGCATAAAATGATGTAAAGTTCTTGAAAACATCTTCATAATTTACTTTGCTACAATATGCTTTCTATGTATAGGTTTTATTGTTTTATCCTTGTCCCAGACTTACACTTTCAATCTTAAAACATATAAATCCTCATAAAAACACCACATTAATAATCTTAACAAAGACCAAGAGTGATAAAAAACAAACCATAGTACTTGGTTACCCAAGAGACTGCAGTAACAGTGAGGAGCTTAAGATGAAATATAAGACATGTAATACAGGTCCTTCTCAAAAAATTAGCATATTGTGATAAAGTTCATTATTTTCCATAATGTAATGATAAAAATTAAACTTTCATATATTTTAGATTCATTGCACACCAACTGAAATATTTCAGGTCTTTTATTGTTTTAATACTGATGATTTTGGCATACAGCTCATGAAAACCCAAAATTCCTATCTGCGGAAGCAGTGGACTGAGTCTGGAGTAGAAACATCCAGAGCCACCGTGCACAGGCGTGTGCAGGAAATGGGCTACAGGTGCCGCATTCCCCAGGTCAAGCCACTTTTGAACCAGAAACAGCGGCAGAAGCGCCTGACCTGGGCTACAGAGAAGCAGCACTGGACTTCAGGCATTTTGGCATTTCCTTCTCCCCAGTCTTCCTCCAGACTCTGGCACCTTGATTTCCGAATGACATGCAAAATTTGCTTTCATCCGAAAAAAGTACTTTGGACCACTGAGCAACAGTCCAGTTCTGCTTCTCTATAGCCCAGGTCAGGCGCTTCTGCCGCTGTTTCTGGTTCAAAAGTGGCTTGACCTGGGGAATGCGGCACCTGTAGCCCATTTCCTGCACACGCCTGTGCACGGTGGCTCTGGATGTTTCTACTCCAGACTCAGTCCACTGCTTCCGCAGGTCCCCCAAGGTCTGGAATCGGTACTTCTCCACAATCTTCCTCAGGGTCCGGTCACCTCTTCTCGTTGTGCAGCGTTTTTTGCCACACTTTTTCCCTCCCACAGACTTCCCACTGAGGTGCCTTGATACAGCACTCTGGGAACAGCCTATTTGTTCAGAATTTCTTTCTGTGTCTTACCCTCTTGCTTGAGAGTGTCAATAATGGCCTTCTGGACAGCAGTCAGGTCGGCAGTCTTACCCATGATTGCGGTTTTGAGTAATGAAACAGGCTGGGAGTTTTTAAAAGCCTCAGGAATCTTTTGCAGGTGTTTAGAGTTAATTAGTTGATTTAGATGATTAGGTTAATAGCTCGTTTAGAGACCCTTTTCATGATATGCTAATTTTTTGAGATAGGAATTTTGGGTTTTCATGAGCTGTATGCCAAAATCATCAGTATTAAAACAATAAAAGACCTGAAATATTTCAGTTGGTGTGCAATGAATCTAAAATATATGAAAGTTTAATTTTTATCATTACATTATGGAAAATAATGAACTTTATCACAATATGCAAATTTTTTGAGAAGGACCTGTATATGTTAAGAAAGCTCAAGGCACTGTAAGTGTAAAATGTGAACAGAATATTTGTATTGCATGCATTTCCAATCAAGATGTCATTTGTCAAAAGATTTAAAAAGTGTACAAATACTCAATTCTGTCTTTAGGATGAATTAAATACTGGCTATGAAATTAACCTTAGTTAGATAAAAGGAGTCGTATAATAAATCTGTCATTTCCACCAGAAAATAAAAAACAACAACAGCATAATTTTGTGTGAATGACATTTTATCTTGTTTAGACAAAATAACAAAAAATAAAATAGTGAGTTTGAAACATGTGTTTTCTAAAAGTCTACAGGGCTAGACGTTGCCCATAGTTTTATCATTCTGATAAACTTCACCAAATTATTGATTCAACTGATACAGATTCTTATTTCAGTGCTCATGTGTCGGTGCTGTGTATGTGAGTGTGTTTGTGTGCAACCATTTGCTGATTCCCTAAGAGGAGTTCATTATGGGATCACTATCAAATCCCTGTTGAACACTGAACATCTGTCAAAAAAACATTAAATACACTACTTCAAAAACAAATGAATGACAAAATAATATCAAACTGAATTAATAAGTGGAGCACAAGTTCCCCACATGAAATGGAGCATACTGTGAAAAAAAACCTAGAACATACTGTGCATACTGTACAGCCATACATATTTATGTTCTTTTGTCTTTAATTTAAATTATTATTCTTATAAGTTGTTGTAAGAATATGATGATAAATAACGATGATGAATATTATACAGCAACTTCAGTGATCATTGGGCATATGGACAAAAGTATCGGGACACCTGAGCATTACAACAATAGGGATTGTAATGACATCGTATTCTAAATACATAGACATGAATATGGAGTTGGTCCCCCTTTGCAGCTATAACAGCTTCCACTCTTCTGGGAAGGCTTTCTGCAAGATTTTGGAGTGTGTCTGTAACAATTCTTGCTCATTCATCCAGTAGAGCATTTGTGAGGTGAGGCACTGATGTTGGATGAGAAGGGCTTGCAATCTCTGTTCCAGTTCATCCCAAAGGTACTGATGTGGTCAAGGTCAGGGCTCTGTGAGGGCCACAAAAATAAGGGGTTTTGCCAAGAGCATTACTGAAACTGCCAGGTGCATTTCTCAACACTCTGAAGTTGGAACATGAATTGATCACCACATGATACACTTTCCAGAATGTTGTCAAAAGCTCTTCCCAATGTTGTCTGTTTTTTTCTTTTAACCTTTAATAGTCACCTCAAAAAATATTCACAGTGGAAGAAACTTTAGCAACGGTGCAGTGAGTTCAAATTAATTATGTTTACAACAGGATCAGAATACAGATAAAGTTGTAGAATAATATATGACAGATTGCTCTGATTTATTAGCATTACTAAAGACATTCATTACCTATATGTAATAGATAACACAGACACTCCTGATTACCCTTAGAAGCACAATCTCTAGTGTTCATTTTAAAGCCGTATCATCAATCATACAAATGAAGAAAAGAACAGTGCATTTAGAAACACAGGGCTGAATTGCTGACTTGTACATCATGTGGCGATATTATCATCACTGTGAAAATATAAAAATAATCTGAAGTAGCACAACAAGTTTTGAGCTAAGAGTGACAGTGTTCCTTTAAAATAGTTAAAGAGATCATAAAGACCAGACAGATGTTTTTATTTGATGATAAGCAATGACGATGAATAATATACAGCAACTTTAGTGATCATTGGGCTTATTACATGACCGCGGGAACTAGAGGTGCGTAGGGTGCTGCTTCAGCTGTTTCACCACATTGCTGGAATTTAAGATGACACCGTTTTTTCACTTTTATTCTTAAAATTACTCTAAAGATCATTTTGTTTATATATGTTGTCGAATATGTTTTATTGACTTTGAAAAATTAATTTAGGCTATTTCAAAAGCCAATCTCGTATGGAGTGAGTAATGTGACTACACTGGTTGAGGACCAGCATGTCTCAGAATTCATTTGACACTTATGCATGTTCACGCAGATATCGGTGAAAAACAAAATATAGAGATCTTGATTAAAGCATTCATTGGCATCAGGGGCCGTTCACACTGAATCGTTTTTCCATTCCTCTGTGCTACTTTTTTTACATTGCTTTTCTATGTAAAACATACTAGACGGACGTGTTCAACTGTTGTGCTCGCGTCTTTTGCAGCGTCTCGGGCATGACACAGCGTTCTAAAAACGTGGCGCTCAAGTTAAAATAAGTTCAACTTCTAAAAAACGTATCTCGAGACCTTGTGTTTTTCCCTCATTCCAATGCCCGTGTCTTGCGTTTTTGCTTTGAAAGTTTTTGCTTTTTGTGTGAACCAGCACCAACTCCTGAGCGACAAACTTGTAGCAAAATAGCTCAAGGGAAATATGAATAATTAAATATAACTCGTTATAATTAGGGACTCCAGTAATATATTAGGAACTCCAGTATATGAGCTTGAAACACAAACAACTTTACATGTAACATGAACAAGACTTTATTAACTCGACTAAACATGTACAGTAGACTAATTAACACACACACACACACCTTTTCGGTCTTTTAGTGGTCTTTTAGTTGTTCCGGTAACGCGCCTGAAAACTATGGGTGACAGGGCGTTTTCTTCGGTTGCCCCAAAGGTATGGAATTCACTGCCCTCACAAATTAGAAGTGCTCCATCTCTGAAATTGTTTAAGTCATCCCTTAAAACTTATTATTTTAAAGAAGCTTTTGGGTGAAACGTGATTGTTGTGGTTCTCCATGTAATATATTTTACGGTTTTGTTTAACTTATGTTTTGTTTATTGATTTTAAATGTTTTTTTTTTTAGATTTATAACATTGTTTGTATACATGCACTGTTTGTATGTCATGCTTATTTTATCTATTGTCTATGTTAAGCGCTCTGAGAATTGACTTTTAAAAGCGCTATACAAAATAAAGTTATTATTATTATTATTATTACACCTACATGCATAAATTTTAACAATGGAAAGAGAGCTGAAGAAGAATACAGGAAAGCAATAAGTTATAGCATAGTTTGAAATTCAGCAGATACAGCCTTGAGCAAACCATCAGTTTCTTAGTCCTAACACTTTTCTTTAAAAGGGGTAGGGATACTTAATGTATCAAATAATGAGGCTAAGGGTATGTTCACACTTGGCATGTTTGGTTCGTTTATAACGAACCCTGGTGCCATTGCTCTGTTAGGTATCAACATATAATGTAAATGATCACTCAGGTCATAAAAACAGAAACTCATAGATGGTACACGTGTGATCTTGATTACAGTAAGTAAGGCTAAAACATTCATTCAAAGAGTTTCGATTAATACATAGGCAAAAACACTATAACGAAACATATGATTGCATAGGAAAATTGGATACATGATTGTACATATCTCAAGTAATTATATATAGAGGGTATATAGGGATGCAGTGATTAATTGATTTCATGATTAACCGCAATTTAAAATGTCACAGTTAATTAATCGTAAAGGCTCCTCTGCACCAAGTGTTTCAGTTGCATGGAACGGAACTGATGCAACTTGCACAAACCGAAAACAAAGTTTTCGGTTTGTGGGACTCCCACAAAATAGAAATATCAAAAAATAAAACATCTAAAAACAAATAAATTGTTATTCATATTGCACAAAAGCAACGAGAACAACTGAAATAAATAAAAACGATTTATAGGGCAAGCATAGGCAGAGTTTCTATTTATAAAATGTTTTTTTGCAGCGGTGTGCAACAAAGCCAATCACAGACATATGTGTTGATTTCTTGTGCGGAATGGCTAATCAGATGCATTTATTTTTGCAAAATAAATCGCCATATAACAGAGGTAGAATTTTTTCTGGCCACCAGTTCAGTGTCCTTCTGCTCGGCATCCTGCATTAACTTTTCACATGGTATTTTCATACAAGTTAAAATATTAATAAAAAAATAAAACCCTGCAATATGCCCTTTAATAGTGCAGCACAACAAACAAAGTGTAGACATTATGAAAGATTGATTAATTGCGCAGTCAGCTTCATTGGCTCTAACGGAGCTTTGTGAGATTGCGATGAACTGAGATGTCAGCTTTTTATACTGTAAGGATTTTTTAAGGGAGTGCACTTTGCGTGCATTCTATCATGCCAAACCATGCAGGTGGTAGCCTATGCTTGTATTTATGTTAAATTAACAGTGGTTTGAATAACAAATAATTTGTTAAACTTTTATGCATGCTTTTGCAGGTGGGAGTGGGACAAAACATGAATGTTGCGGGTGGGAGTAAGTAGCATATATTTGTGTGATCTATTACCATTTGTTATTTATAAAAGGGAAATGCTGACATGGATGTTTACAGAGCAGAGGTCATCTGTCTTTAATTACAAAGGGAGAGATGGAATTTTGTTTGTCTTTATAATTATTTTGAACTGTATTTGGTTACTGTGTTATTTCTGTTTCAAAAGGCAACAGTATATAACACTTTAAAATCTAAAGAGTGTTCATGTGATTTTATTGGTTTGAATTTAGATGAAACTCTACATTCCTGAATTTAGATTGAAAGTCTACATTCCTTTGAGTTGTAAACCTTATCTTTGTTACCACAGTAACCAGAGGCCTGGTGTTAGCTGCATTTGGGGTGCTAGGTGCAGTTTCGGTGGATGGTTGACAGAACTTTGTTTGGAGAGTGAGTTTGATGGATTATTCATTAAATATAATGAATAATTGCGTGCTTGATTGGTCCAGACGCTACAAACTACATTTGAGTATCATAAGGTAAGAAGCAGATTTCTGTGCTGACGCTGTGTAGTTGTCATGCTGTCTCTTAGAGACTCTCTCGATGAAGGAGTGTAGAATCCAGGGAAAACATTCATTTAAATACAAAACCAAGAAACCCAGGAATATCCAGGAATAACATTTAAAAGAAGCTATAGCAGCTTGAGACATTAATATGGAGCTATAGCAGCTTCCACTCTTCTAGGAATGCTTTCCACAAGATTTTGGAGTGTTTCTGTGAGAATTTTTGCCCATTCCTCAGTATAGCATTTGTGAGCTCAGGCACTGATGTTGGGCGAGAAGGCCTGGCTTGCAATCTCCGTTCCAGTTCATCCCAGAGGAATTTGATGGGGTTGAGGTCAGGGCTCTCTGCAGGCCAGTCAAGTTCATCCACACCAAACTCATCCAACCATGTCTTAATGGACCTTGCTTTGTGCAAGTTGAAAGCATTGTCCAAAATGTCTTTGTATGCTGAAGCATCAAGATTTCCCTTAACTAGAAGTAAGGTGACTTGCCCAACCCCTGAAAAAAGCCCCATACCACTATCCATCCTCGATCAAACTTTACAGTTGGTACAATGCAGTAAGGAATGTAACTTTCTCCTGGTATCTGCCAAACTCAGACTCGCCCATCAGATTGCCAGACATTTCCACTTTTCCAGAGTCCAGTGGCGGTGTGCTTTACACCACTCCATTTTACACCACTCCATAATGCTTGGCATTGTACTTGGTGATGTGAGGCTTGCATGCAGCTGCTCTGCCATGGAAACCTATTCCATGAAGCTTCTGCCACACAGTTTTTGTACTGATATTAACGCCAGTGGAAGTTTCGAACGCTTCAGCTATGGAATCAGTAGAGCGTTTTTGACTTTTACCCACCATGTGCCTCAGCACTCAGTGACCCCACTCTGTGACTTTACGACTTCCGCTTCTAGGCTGAGTCACTGCTGTTCCTAAATGCTTCCACTTTTCCATAATACCACTTACAGTTGACTGTGGAATGTAGCTAGCAGAGATGAAAACGGTTGGAGATTTTTTTAATCTTGTTTTTTCCTTTCCAGATGCCCGACAGCTCTTTCACGGTAAGCAAAGGGTAGTTACCTCTCTCCCTCACTCCCGCTGCAGGGACGCGAAGAGACTTTTTCATTTAGATTTTTCTTTGCCGGATGCCAGGCGACTCTTTCACGGTCAACAAAGGACAGTTTCCTCTCTCCCTAGGTCATCCCTGACATCAGACGTTTATGGCCATCGATTTTGTGACGGCCATACGTCGAGTATATGCATCAGAACCCTGGTGGCTGCGAACAATTCGCATTCCCACGTTCTCCTGTCATGGGCCTGGGCAAAGAGACAGGTAAGTATGACGACCCGAGAAAGCCTATGTTCCTCCGCTGTCACTAACCCCTGTACTGTGGGCCCCCAGAGCAAGGTAGGTGTGCCACTAAACCATACGGCACGGTTTCTTGGAGATGCTGGGCCTTCTGATGTGGCAGAACCTGCTCCACCTTGCCGCGAGCCTCCCACGCTGGGTATCACGGAGGTTTTTCCATTGGTGCCTCTTGTGCAGAGTCTAAATGTGTGGTTAGCTCTGTTCTAACCGTCATGTTGGCTTATCAACATATCGACTCGGCTATGCGATTCAGTCCACCAGGTACAGCGTTCTTCTCTTGTGGGCAGAGATTGCAGTCCTTTAAAAGAAGGACCTGATAGATCATGTCCCTCCAGCTGAGATAAAAGAGTTTACAGCCCTTACTTCATTGTACCCAACAAAGATGGTGGGTTGCGACAAATCTTAAACCTGCAGATACCGAATCAGGCCCTGCACAGGCCGATGCAAATGTGAATGTGTTTGGCATCAAGATTAGTTTGTGGCGTTAGACCTGAAGACGAACTTTCATGTCTTAATCCTTCCTCAGCACAGACAGTTCCTACGGTTTGCTTTCGAGGGTCAGGCATACCAGTAAAAGCTCCTCCCTTTTGGGTTGTCCCTATCTCCTTGTGTCTTCACGAAGTCGCAGAGGCTGCCTCAGGGAAGTGGGCAATTCGCATACCTGGGATCTGCAAGCCCTCTCTATCAGCAATTCATGGCGAGAGTTTGGCCTGGCATAGTCTCCTGTTGTCATGAGACGCCGGCCAGGCAACGTGCCCGAAGTTCTCACTACTCCCTTCAGGGACCAAGTAGTGAACCTGCAATCGCTCTCTCGTGACGGAGAGACCCAGCCCTGTCACTGCTGTGCCCAGTGTGCACTTTGCGCATATACCTTGAATGCACACAGAGCTTCAGAAGGTCTTATCAGCTCTTTGTCCGCTTCGGAGGTCAGCAGAAGGGGAAGGCTGTCTCCAAACAAAGAAATCCCCACTGGATAGTGGATGCCATTCATCTGGCTTACCACCACCAAGGCGCACCTTGTCCCTTAGAGCTCAGAGCTCACTTTACCAGAGGCACTGCAGCCTCTTCAGTCCTGGCGAACGGTGCGTCATTGACAGACATCTGTAGAGCAGTGGGCTGGGCTACACCTAACACCTTTGCAAGGTTTTGTAATCTCCATGTAGAACCAGTTTTGTCCCAGGTTTTGGGTACTAACAGGTAAAGCTTTGACAACTGGTCGATTGTAGTGTTTCCATGAGCAACCTCCCCCTCCACAAGGTGGAAAAGTGCGCCTTTTCATCCCAAAGAAATTCCCCAGGTTTGGTGAACCCAGGTCACCCATAACCCCTAGTACTCATCTGTGACAATTTCGGCAAAGGAATTGCCTTCCAGGCACATTACTCGTGGTATGCCCCTTTTAGGTGAACCCTTGTAATCTGGCTAGTGCTCTGTATGTAGTGGTTCACTAATGATGACCCAAAATGTATTCTTCCACTGTTCAGTTTCTCTATCGGCAAACCCTTGGTCTTCCCTTGGATGGATCTAGCTCCATCACCAGTTGTTGTGGCCGGTATTTATATATATATGACCTCTACCAAGTAAGGAGGTCCCAAGTCCCAGTTATAGGGAGACCTGAGGTAATTTACCCTGGGTGCTGGAAGGTTGCAAGACAGCATAGCTGCACTTGTCATTAGGGATGGGAATTGATAAGAATTTAACGATTCCGATTCCATTATCGATATTGCTTTGCTTATCAATTCGATTCCTTATCGATTCTCTTATCGATTCTCATTGAGTGAGGGAATAAGTACAAATTTGTTAGTTTGTATTAACTTATTGAACTTATAACTTAACTAATTTTTTTGTTAATTATTATTAACTCGCTGACACAGCACAGAGTATTAGGGGTGTGAACCTACACTGGTCTCTCGGTTCTGTTCGATTACGATTATCATGTCATCGATTCAGTTCAATTCGATATCTCGATGCATAACATGCACTGCATCCTCAATTTTCAATTTAACTTCAAAAGTGATGTGTGCGTGCGTGCGCGTGTTCGCCTGTTTGTGAAGTCGCAGTGACAGAAACAGTGACATTCCAGTTTAATTTTCATGGGACTAAAGTCTGTTCATGCTCTGTGTGTGGCCAAATGTTTCTGCATATTGGTGGTGGTTCCCCCCCTTTGACGAAAGTGTTGCAAGTGACCGTATTGTTATGAGGCGCCGTCATACTCTCATTGAGTATGTGCGCAAGTTTGAGTGTGTGTGTGTGCTCGCGTCTCATATAGGTATGTGCGTGGAGAGTTTGTGTGTGCGCGCGCGCGCGTCTCATATGAGTATGTGCCGGGAGAGTTCCGTGCATCTTGTGTGTGTAGAGTTTGCGTGTATGTGCGTGAGCGACTTTAGGTGTGTCGTTGTGCATTTCATATGTATTTGTTTGACCATTCAGCAGTGTACATGTATGTTTGACTACTTAGTATACGTGTATGCAAGTGTTACATATACGTGTGCGTGAATGAAGTTTGATTTAAGCCCTAGACGGCGCCTCATATTGTCGTCTTTTCACGTAAAATATAACCAAACTTTAGAGCGCTTCTGCATCGATGCCATGTTTGCTGCGGGGCAGCGCGTGTGTGACGTCATGACACATTTGCAACGAGCAGAACCGATAAGCGGAATCGTTAAGCAGGCATACTAACGGTTCCAAGGAATTGGTTCATTGGGCACCGATTCTGAAGAAGAACCGGTTCTTGATTCCCATCCCTACTTGTCATTTTGGCACATGAAAGCCTGCCAACATCTCCACCACAAGTTCTCGAGACTCAGTTCTGTAGTTGTGGCTTTTAGTATAGAGACCCCTAGGGTCATCACATCAACACCACATTGAAGTGAATGACAGTTACTGTTGTAACCTCCGTTCCATGATGGAGGGAATGAGACGTGGTGTCCCTCCTGTCACAACTCTGAACTGCTCGCTGAAATGGCCTGTCTCGGCTGCTCAGCACAACCTGAATGAGTGGATGCACGCCACTTTTTTATACCCATATGATGGGGAATGGCATGCAAATTCCACTCTGCAATTCTCATTGGCCTTTTCTAATGTATCAGAAGTGTATGAGGCTCCCAAATGCAACCCCTAGTGTCATCATATCGACCCCATGCCTCGTTCCCTCCATCAGGGAATGGAGGTTACAACAGTAACTGAAGCATTTTCTTTTAACATGTATAGTCACTTAAAAAAATATTCAGAGTGAAAAAAGCATTAGCAATGGAATGGATTATGGATTATGTTTACAAAAGGTTCAAAATGTAGATAAACAAAGTTGTAGGGTAATTTATGACAGATTTCTCTTATTTATTAGCATTACTTTAACATTCATTACATGTAATAGATAACACAGACACTCCTGATTACTTTTATAAGCTTTCAGTGTTCAGTTTAAAGCAGTATCATCAGTCATACAAGCAAAAAAAATAACAGTGCATTTAGAAACGCAGGGATAAACCTCTGACTTGTACATCATGTCGAGATACCATTGTCACTGTGAAAATATCAAAATATGAAACTATGAAAAATTTATTTTTTTCTGAAGTAGCACAAGCTTGGAACTTAGTGTGACTGTATTACCGTAAAATTAAGACCAGACAGATGTTCTTTTTATTGTCTTGTTTGTGCTTTAACTGTGTTTGATCATTTATATATAAGTGTGTGAAAGTACTGCTGTCACTGTGTGTGATCTTAGCGAGTTACACTCATGCTGTTTTCTTATATAAGAAGTGAATAGTCTATTATGTAATAGATTCCCACGGGAGAAATACACTCCAATAATAAAACTATACTTTATGTTAAAGGTAAAAATGTGAGTATGTGTGAGTATTTTTAATCACCCTGAAAGGATTTATTTTGCAATAATGACCCGCTGACTATACACTATTCCCCTTTTTACAAGGCTACTTAACATAACAAATAAATAAAATAAATGTATATGACATTTTGATTTGAGTTGAAATTAAACTTCTGGTGCTGTTAGAGACATTAAATTAGTCCATCTGAATATAGAAAAAACTACATAGTTTAGCGGTCTATATAAAAAAAGATTTGACTAATAATAATCCAGTATTCCAGACAGCCATGTAAAAAGGTTTAATATTTGCCTGTGCGCGCACACACATAAAGACTGACGAAACTCTCTTTTTTTAATTCTTTTTTCTTCAATCCTCAAATTTGTATCTATTCATGGAACATCCCCAAGGAGTTCTTAAGCAGTTTATAGGGGGTTCAAGGAAATATTTAAAAAAACAAATTTTAAAAAATAAGCTAAAATGTATTAGGGCTGTGAAAAAGACTTTAAACACTGAACTGCTAAAGCAAGGTATTCATACAAGAATGTCATACAAAAAAATAACTACAGACATTACATGGCAAACACGCTGTGCACAATCTATAGCAACATTAAGAGTATCATTATCACTAACATCTCTGCCAGTCTGCATCAGGCACAGAGTGCAGCAGAAACTAAGAGAGCTATATATATTATTTGTGAATAAAGCAAATGATTGGCTATGTTCAGAATCAAATACTTGCATACCGTTTGCTATATACTGCACAGTACAGTATATACTAGTATGTGAAACAGTGTGCAATATGCAATACTAACATTTCAAGCACTGGAAACATCTTGGATTTTGTGTTTGGCATCCATTACCACTTGTAATGAATAAATAATTTGGATTTTTGAAATGTTTTAACTTTCGAAAGATTCTATCTTTGTAAGCACCCCTATTCACCGTTTGGAAATGTAAAAAGTGTCAGACCCTCTTTGTAACCTGTTTGTGGAAAGTGCCAGATACAGGATTTTGCACAATGGGCTATGGTTGAGCATGCCACTTTTTGGCGAATGTCAAGTCAAGTTCAGTGTATTTTTGTATTGCACTTTTGCCAATATACATTGCTTCAAATCATCTTTACAGAAACTATTATAAAAATATAAATATAATATAAATATATCTCAATTGACCAGATCAATTGTTTAGAGCTTGATGAGAGAGTAGAAGGTGCATGCAAGATTTATCATTTTAAAAAACACTTCATAACAACAACATTCATTAAAAAAGAAGTGTGATCATTCCAAGAGTTTAATGCTATAGTAAGACTCTGGCTCCGATGTTGAGGTCGTTCAGCCAAGCTACCGATCTCAGAGGTATTGATTCATTTGAGTTTGAATTAGGAGTGTAAAAGAGGTATGAGCTCAGCGATTTCTCACTTGTATGTATGTGTGCTGTTCTTGAGTTGTTGCCTTTCTAAACACTATGTTCTCTTTCTCTGTTGCCCTCCTTTAATATGTATGCAAATATGAGTGTATATTTATGTCAATCCATACCTGTTCCTGAATAGAACTTTGTGCAATTTCCATACTTGATGTCTTCTTGCTTTACATCAAACTGTGGCAAAGCAATCTCATCCATCTGAACAGGATCTCCAGACTGCCACATAAACACCAGGTCCTTTGTGGTGTAGCCAACTACGTACGCACAAAAACATAACACACCACATTAAGATGGCTGTTTTACCATTCTTTCTTTTCATCTCTTAAAATAAAAATTAATTTTATTGCAGGAGCACCAGTGTGTGTGTTTAATTCACTTACAGCTCTCTAACTGCATCTTGCAGAGCTGGGTGTCCATAGGAAAGAGTTGTAGATCCAAAGGGCAAGACAGAGTGACAGACAACCTGAAAAAAGGGAATTTATGTAAATACATAGCCAGTTTTTACAGAGTTTAGAACTGACGGTATGTGTGCGAGATAGTATGAAGAGAGGATAGACACACACACACATACACACTGCAAGGTTCATTAGTCTTGGGTACATGTGGAGCAGCAGTAGCAGATGAGAGAGAGAGAGAGAGAGAGAGAGAGAGAGAGAGAGAGAGAGAGAGAGAGAGAGAGAGAGAGAGAGAGAGAGAGAGAGAGAGAGAGAGAGTGTAAAGGAAGCTGTGGGGTGGGATTCTCACCCCAAGGCTCTCACACACACACACACACACACACACACACACACACACACACACACACACACACACACACACACACACACACACACACACACACACACACACACACACACACACACACACACACACACACACAGTAAAGCAAAGATGTAGCATATTCTCTCATCTGCCACAAAGACTCTTTCAGCTTGAGCAAATAGCCATGGCTTCTGCTATCTAAATATGCTGCAGTTAAAGATCAGAGAAGAATAAATAACCTAAAAAACAGCAAGAAAAATATATACTGGAAAACTTTCAAATGATAAATGTGAATGTGAGAAGAAACAGATCAGATTTCAACAGATCTTTCAGCAAAGGAAATGTAAAAAGGACACATTGCTAGAGGTGCAATAAGCATTCGATACAGTATATGTGAAATTAGTAAACCCCAAGGCCAGATTTAACATTATGTTCCATTATATAAGCAGTATTAAACAGTTTTTCTTCATATTTATCTTTATATCATCCTATATGCAAAATATTTACAACTACTGCAAATATAGTTTAGACCTAATTCTAATGTAGGCCAACTGCTACAAACTGTTATTCTGTTATTATTCATGCTTGACATGATGACTATTAGAAATGATAAAATCAAGTTTGGATTAGTTTTTGATGATCTTCCAGTGCTGTTTTTAGCTGTGCGCTCCTTTTCTATGTCGCATGGTAATCAAGACATGTCAATCAGAGCGATCGATCCAATCCAAGCGTTCTCAAGCTGTAAAACAGTGTCCGGTTGTTCTTGATATAATCAAAATATAATTAAAATGGCATGTTAAATATCCCAACACATCTAGTACTTACGAAAATGTTTATTACATTTGTAAAAAGAATAAAAATAAACTATAGGGTAATGCAGCTAAAGCCAAATTATAAGAAACCGAAATGTTTTATTAATTTATTAGTTGTTGGGTCTTAAGTTCAGGCTATTGCAGTCTGATTCTGTTAGTTCACCTCACCTCCTGATCCGAGACGTTCTTTCCTCTGCAACTTCATATTTATCAGGTTAGTTCTCCTCTCGTGTCTCGAGACGTTAGTTGTCGACTCGTCAGTGTCTGACTCTGATCTGTCTGCTGGGCCGACCTAGCCGTGTGTGATACAGCAGGGCCGGAAAGAGAAATGATTAGTTCATCTTTCGAGTCTCGAGTTCGGGTTCGGCCGGGTCAGAGCCCTTCGTTCTTCCTGTCAGTCACATAGAGGCTATGCTGTCAGTACCGGAAAGAGAAATGATTAGTTCATTTTCTGCGAGTCTCGAATTCGGGTTTTAAATCCTTTTGTCTTTTGTCACGTGACCACTGGTATCTCGCATCAAATATAACATTAGATTTGTATTATTGACTCCGTCTTAATGTATATAGTGTTTTATATTCAGGAATTAAAATACAAAATATGTGCAATAAACATTATCTGAAAAATAAAAATTCCCTCTTATTAGCTTATTGTCCCTGTCCGTCTCTTTTCTAAATGTTTCTTGTGCATCTGTGGTGTGTTTTGTTATATATTATACATTAATTAACTACTATTATATTATACATTAACTAAGTGCTTGTTTGTAAAAAGGTTGTGAATTAGTATGCTATACGGTGACAAGTCACGTGACAAAAGAACGAAGGACTCAAACCCGAAGACTCGAAAAAAATGAACTAATCATTTCTCTTTCCGGTACTGAGAGCATAGCCTCTGGGACTGACAGGAAGAACGAAAGACTCGGACCCGGCCGAACCCGAACTCGAGGCTCGAAAGATGAACTAATCATTTCTCTTTCCGGTACTGACAGCATAGCCTCTGTGGGACTGACAGGAAGAACGAAAGACTCGGACCCGGCCCGAACCCGAAGACTCGAGAGAGATGAACTAATCGTTTCCAGTACAGATTCAGAACCCATATGTTGCGCAATGCGCATGCGCGGTCAACACAAAATGAACGAATCACTCTCTGAGACAACTCGGTAGTCCCGAGTCATATTAAAGATTCGTTCAAAATGAACGAATCGTTCATGAACGACACATCACTATGTCCTAGAGCTTTAACCAAGCAGCATGTCATGTCGCTCCGTGAGGATTTTCTCAAGATCTCCACATCGTTATGTTGTGTTTGGGCTCATTTGAATCGAGAAAACCTGCTCTAAATAAAGATGTGTGACTTACTTTAGTTTACTAAAGTCTCATAAAGATAAAAAGCATAACGTGGAGCAAAAGCCTCATCTGTATACAGCTTACATGCGTGTCGACGGCAACTTTTTGCGGTTTTACGTCATCGAATTCCAATTGTTTCATGAGATCGGCCAAATTTAGTGACTCCCGAATCCCGATTGAGTGATAGAATGTGGGGGTTATACATTTGGTAAATTCAGATCTGGCTGATACAGATCTGCGACCGATCGATCAGAGGATCAATATATTGAACATTGTTGTTTTTATTATCATATTGCCACTGTATTATTAAAACAATAACTATGGCCTTGACCTACCTCATGCTGATGAGGACGTCTCCATTGCGGAAGATGAACAGGAGTATGTTGTCCTGTGTGACGTCGTGAAAATTAGCATTTTTTTCATTGGCGAAAAACAGATCTGGCTTCCACAAGCACTGGAACATTTTTGGATCAACGGTCAATGCATCCGACTTAAAATCAGCTGGCAACTTCAGCCGTGGGTCATTCCAGCGTTGGCGCAGGAATATATTTATACGGTAATCCTGGAGAGGAAACAATGTACAATGTAGTATCAATAGAGGCAAATATATTTTGTAAATCAATAAAATGAACAACATTTAACAAGATTGTGTGCCTAAATGAATAATATGGAATAGAATAGAATAGAATAGAAAGTACAAGTAAATTACACACACATACTAACCATTGTAGTCTCCTGAATCGACCCAAAGCTGTTGATGAAGATGTTCACCTTATCCTCCACTGGGATACCTGCAAACACACGATAGCAACTCATATTTCATAGGAATATAATCATGGACATCAAGTGTGTAGGATAAAAGCTGTGTGCTATTCTCAGATTCCCCAAAGTACAATACAAATACTATCAAATGTGAGAATATTCTGTGCTTCGTTGGATGTAAGAACTTGGAACCGTAGCAGAAGCCCATTGATCTAACAGTTTCGTTCTGACATATTCTTATCCTACTGGGTTCAGAACGACACATTCTAATCCCACAGGGTCTAGTGATGCTCAGCAGCACGATAGAGGAGAATTTCCAATTACTCTGTACAATACACACTCTTGCCATTTTCTGACACTGTGATTAAATTATCATTCCAATGAGGTCATCCATTATGTTATTTGTGACTTTGAGAAAAAAAAATACAAGTACTGAATTTTATAGTTGTTTTATGAACATGCTAGAGGTCTGAGAGGTTTGGTAATCAGGGTATGACACAAAAACAAAAAAAAGCTTCACTAAAATACCACAATAAAATCAAAGACCACTGATCTGAACCTAAAAGAATGTGTCATATGCAACCAATTTTACTTCTGTAATCGGACACATTTCAGAGTAAAACAGGATATTAAAAAAAAAACGTAGAACAAATTTTTTTTTCGGAAAATGTAATGCCTTAAACTAATTAACATAACTCAATAAACCATCTGATCTGATCTGGGTGATATCAGAAGAAAAAGTAAGGTTGCTCAGAGGATGAGTAAGTTATTACAATTTAATTAAATATTCCAATGACAAAATATTTTGGTAGCACTTTAAACACTGAACTGATTTAATTGAAAAATTACTGTTCCCTCTCTCTTGGGTTTCGCTTAGAAAGCCTATCAACTTCGAGTATTACAAAACAAGCCAATGGCAAAGAAATGCCATGGGTCTGCGGAATTTGCATAGCGTATCTCCGCCCTACCTCGTGGGTATAAAAGGAGGACGCCGGCAACATGCAGATATGTTTTCGCTTCGGAGCCAAGTTTATTCTTCGTTCCACAAGCCATCTCTGAACTGTCAGCTTTACAGACGAGTGAGATTCTCTGGTGTTGGTGTGACGGCGATCTCCCGGCGAGCGCGCACTTCCTGCTTATCTGTGCAGTGGTTTGCCAGTGAGTGTGTTTCTCCCCGGGCGCTTCAACACTCTCAGAGTTTCTTTTCCCTCATAAAAGAGCTTGCACGTGGCACGTCTTTTTAAAGATGCATCGCCACTGCACTTCTGGTTGCGGTAGACTGGTGGCCGACTTTGATGGGCACGAGCGCTGCATAGTGTGTTTGGGCATTGATCACGCTAGAGCAGCGCTCGTGGATGACTCATGTTCTCACTGTGGGAACATGACAATCGCAACATTACGATCAAGAGTGAGGGTCCCCTCATCCACACCCCGATCTAGCGCCCCCACGAGAGGTTCTACTTCGGCTGGTGGCCAGGGTGATCTGAGGGTGACGGTTTGGAACAAAGCGCCGACTATCCGTCCGTGCCCAGCCGCACCCGCTCCAATGTTGCAACCTGGATTTCCTTTGGCGCTCCAGAGGAGGACACTATGTCTATTGCAGCATCACAAGGTGGGTCTGATTCTTCTGGAAGTGAAGATTCGTCACAGCTGCCACCTTCCGGTGTGCATACGGCTGTTCTCGAGTCCGATCCAGAGATGACGGCCATGCTTTCCCGGGCCGCCGCGAGCATCGGTTTAGAGTGGTCCCCTCCACCCTGTCCCGAGCACTCGCGGTTGGATGATTGGTACTTGGGTAAGGCCGCGGACCCCCGTCCGCGTCAAACCCCAATACCTTTCTTCCCGGACGTGCATGATGAGATCTCGAAGTCCTGGAAGACCTCCATGTCTTCCCGTGACCGCTCGTTGATCTCATCCGCCTTTCCTCCCCTCGATGAGGCGGCTGCCAGTGGGTACACTGGGCTCCCCCGGTTGAACGCTCTGTTGCGATGCAACTGTGTCCTAACTGTGTGGTGAGCCTAAGCACCCATCCAAGGCCTGTAGATATTCTTCTACGCTAGTGGCGAAGTCTTACAGAGCGGCGGGACAGGCAGCCACCTCTTTGCATGCCATGGCCATTCTGGAGGTCTACCAGGCCCAGATGCTCAAGGACATGCACGAGGGTAGGACAGACCCAGGTCTCTTCAATGAGCTGCGCGCTGCCACCGACCTTGCTCTCCGAGCGACGAAGGTGACCGCACGCTCCCTGGGTTTGGTGATGTCCACAGCTGTGGTCCAGGAGAGACATCTCTGGCTGAACCTCGCTGATATGCGGGATGCCGAACGGTCCCGCCTGCCGACACCCCCATATCACAGGCCGGCCTTTTCGGCGGTGCAGTCGAGGATTTGCCCAACAGTTCTCGACTGCGCAGAAACAGACTGAGGCTATCAAGCACATTCTGCCCCGACGGCCCGCCGAGGGCGACCTCCTGCGTTTCCCCACCTCCCGGCCGGCCCAAGCAGCAGCCTCCGCCCGGGCCTGGTCGCGGAGGAAGCCGTAAGAAGGCACCCCAGCCCTCTCCTGCCCCGCCCCCCACTAAACGCCGGGCCAAGCAGCGCTCCTGAGACGGGCTGCTCAGGGATGACTGTCACTTTTCAGGAGATGGTAGCAGGACCACTCCTTCCCCCGGTGGAGGGCCGGGGGAGAATCTTTTGTTGTCCACTCCCCGCTGCTCATCCCCGGGTGGCCAGCAACCTAATGTGATTAAGGAAAGAAGTGACATGTTCATCCCTGAGCACACAGAGTTCTCGGACGACACGGTGCACCGCCTCCGAGCCGTGCACCCCTCGTCCCCCTCTGTCGCCAGCCCCCTGGCAGAGCAGACCCCCGTGTAACGTTCGTCCTTCCCTGGTCTCCTCTGTCAGGACGCGGTCAATGACTATGCCCCGACACTGGGCCGCTATGCCGTCCACGTCTGGGACAGTCATTCCGCCTCGCTGCCCCACCGACGGGAAGTCTGTGGTTCGCATAACCCCGCTGGTACAGTTCTTGGGACCCTGGCTAGAGCTTCCCAACCTGTCCCGCTGGGTCGCTCGAACAATCAGGCTCGGCTACGCGATTCAGTTCGCGCGGTCTCCTCCCCGCTTCAGGGGAGTCCGCTCCACTTTGGTCGGTGGCAATGCCCCTATCATGAGAGCGGAGGTTGCCACCCTCGCTTTTCTCGGTATGGAAATCGACTCGGTCGCCATGTCCGCGCAGCTTACGAGCAGTGACTGAGCGCGGTTCCACTGAAACTTTTTCAGAGGCTCCTGGGGCATATAGCATCTGCAGCCGCGGCAACGCCGCTCGGATTGCTTCATATGAGACCGCTTCAGCTTTGGCTTCACATGGCAACACGGCACCTTCCGAGTACCAGTTACTCCGACCTGCCGTCAGACCTTCACCCTGTGGTCGAACCTCAGTTTCCTACAGGCCGGAGCGCCTCTGGAACGAGCTTCGCGGCATGTTGTTGAAACAACAGATGCCTCCTCCACGGGCTGGGGCGCCATGTGCAATGGAATTACTTCTTGCACAGACCTTGCGCAAGGTCAGGGAGGACGGGGAGCAGGTCATGCTGGTTGCGCCTTACTGGCCCAACCGGACCTGGTTCTCCGAACTAGTACTCCTCGCGACAGCACCTCCCTGGCCGATCCCTCTGAGGAAGGACCTCCTTTCTCAGAGACGGGGCACCCTATGGCACCCTCGTCCCGATCTTTGGAACCTCCACGTGTGGCTCCTGGATGGGACGAGGCAGGTTTGAGTACCCTACCACCAGCGGTGGTGGCTACCATCACTTCCGCTAGAGCCTCGTCCACGAGACATTTCTATGCGTTGAAGTGGAACCTCTTCGTCAACTGATACTCTTCTCTTCTCTCACGTGATCCTGAGACCCCGGCCTGGATATGTGCCCAAGGTTCCCACCACTTCCTTCCGGGACCAGGTGGTGAACCTGCAAACGCTGCCCCCGGAGGAGGCAGACCCAGCCTTGGCCCTGCTCTGTCCAGTACGCGCTCTCCGCGCCTATGTAGACAGAACGCAGTGTTTCAGGACCTCAGACCAGCTCTTTGTCTGTTATGGTGGGAAGCTGAAGGGAAAGGCTCTCTCAAAGCAGAGGTTGTCTCACTGGATAGTGGACGCCATTGCTTTGGCTTACCAGCAGCAAGGTCGACCGTGCCCTCTTGGTGTGACTGCCCACTCCACCCGGAGTGTGGCGTCCTCTTGGGCTCTAGCGCATGGCGCCTCGCTGACAGACATCTGCAGAGCTGCAGGCTGGGCGACACCGAACACATTCGCCAGATTCTACAATCTCCGAGTGAAGCTTGTGTCCTCTCATGTACTCGCTTCAACCAGCTAGTACTGGACCCGCTCAGGTGTCTTCGCTTGCTCGCCATTCCACTCCACGGACTGGATACGTGCGATATTCTCCTCAGGTGAGCTTCCTCGAAAGCCCTGAGTTCCTCCAGCACTCCTGACGTCGGCGCCAGTGTCTATTGCCTGCGCGTCGGCCTAGGTGCCTCCCGTGTGCATGGTCCCTCCCCTGAGCGACCCCCACATGTTTATTTCCACTGTAAGCCTCTCTGAGCATGTGTCTTTCCCTTGGCAAGCCACCTTGCCCCCTGGGGTTGAAATATTCCAACTGCGGCTGGACACCCCAGTGTTCTCCATATGCATCCTTCGGGTCATATGTGTATTCTCTAAGCCACCCCCTCTGGGCGGGCAATCATTTTCCCTAAACCTGGGTTATGCCCCCCAGTGTACCTTGGTATTCCTGTGTTAAATAGGAGTCCTTCGTCCGTGCCAGTCTCACGACAGGGATCTCAGATTTACGCAGGGCACTGGAAGCAGCCAAGAAGGTGGCGTGATTATACTGGTAACCCCATTCGTCGTCATCCGACGTAACTCGGAGTGACAACGAAAGGGAACGTCTCGGTTACGTATGTAACCCTCGTTCCCTGAGTAGGGAGCGGAGACGTTACGTCTTCCTGCCACTTTCCGCTGTACCGTGGGGATCGCCTGAAGCTCAGTCTTGGCTCCTCAACGAAGAAACATATCTGCATGTTGACGGCGTCCTCCTTTTATACCCACAAGGTAGGGCGGAGATCCGCTATGCAAATTCCGCAGACCCATGGCATTTCTTTGCCATTGGCTCGTTTTGTAATTGTCGAAGTTGATAGGATTTCTAAGCGAAACCCCATTCGTCGTCATCCGACGTAACGTCTCCGTTCCCTACTCAGGGATCGAGGGTTACATACGTAACCGAGGCGTTAACTATTATGTTTTTAGAGCTGCTTTACAGAAGAATTCAATTATGTTTGCATCATTGAATCCTTATTTAGCTGTTTATCACTGTAAAGCTGCTTTGAAACAATCTGTGTTGTATAAAGTGCTATATAAATAAAGGTGACTTTACAATCAAGTTCAATTCATTAACATTTGTTAATCCATTAGTCATAAAAAAACTTTTTTTACAGAATTTATTAGCTAGGTTAATTCATAAATATACTTACTACTTATTGTTAATGTATGTTCATTCATAATATATTAACACATTTTAATATGTACAAATTAATATTAACCTACAGTATATTAATAAAGGCATTACAAAAATTTTCATTGTTAGTTCATACCTAATGCATTAACTGAAGTTTATTTTTATGTCATATTTATAGTTAGTCATTAGTCATTCTTACTGATTGAACCTTATTGTAATGTGTTACCAATATTTTTCATTTGCATTTTTTTATTTTGTGTCTTATTTTTTCGTCTGTAAATGTTTGGGAGTCATTTTGGTTATTGCTTCACTGTGGCAAAGATAATATGAAATAAAACATTTTTTTGAGAAAGTATTTCAAGGTAGTATTCTGAAATCTCAGTACCTTTGAAGTTTGGTCGTATTCGTGAATCATAGGTCATCAGCAGGCGGTTCAGTATGTTGCTGGTCGAGTTCGCTGGGACTCTGTCCAAGTCCTCTGCTGATAACTGACTGGCAATGTCAAAACAGACACATGCACAATATACTGGCAGTGCATCACTTATCAGTCATACTAGGATGTAACTTGCCCTGGCAAAAAAAATCACAGCCCTCTCAGATTCAAGAAATATTCACTATTCAATACATCATTCCTCTGGAATAATGTCAGCTATCAGAAAATACAGTAAAAAGCAGAGACAATTACTCATGCTTAGTCATACAGAAATGGACCACTGGCCCTGCCTATGGCCTGAGGCCAATTTAGCTGGATCTGTTAGTGTGTAATAGAGAGTGTTGATAAGGACACAGCTGGTCCTGGACCAGTGCTAGCAGAAACATCCAGTCTGGCAGGCTCCAAAATGTATTACCAATCTTTCAAACTGCTTAACAGTACTGTAATTCTTCATGACTGACATCCTTGCATACAAGGCAACCTTAAATGATTATGGGATCAGCACACATATGTATGCATGAGAGTGTGTGTTACTGCCTGGGAGACTTACGAGGGACAGACGACTTGTTTGCCCTTTTTCGCCTTCTTGGGTTTGACTCCTTCTGCTGTGCTTTCCGCAGAGAACTGAAGCAATAGCATCAACACAATCAACCCCTTAAGAACCATGACTGCACACCTGCAACACACAGACACATGAGTCAGCAAAAAATACAACGGCAAAACGCTTGAATGTAACTGTGAGGTTGATTTAAATATGGCATTTACTACATCAATGCCGCAAAACATCAGGCCAGATCAGGAATAAATAAATTCTTTAATAATTTCACTTGAACAAGTTACTGCTGAATAGATAACAAAGTAAATTCTAGACGTATGACATTTCTCTTTCAAAAAATCTTTAGTGCCAAATGCCAATCCAGTAACAAAGTCAACATGGAAGTTGGATAGTCTTTTTTCCATTTTATGTTGTACATCCAAGTGAAACAGCTTCTCAAACAAGAAAAAAGAAAAGAAATGCGGGACTTGATTTTGTCCGTCAGGAACTGATTGGATCGTAGTGGTTTGAGAGCGACAGCTTGTCCCGCCCTTGCGCCAGTAAACACATCATCAGAGAAGAGATGAGAAAGAGAAAGTTACAAATTGTAAAGGTTGATTGAGCTTGTATAGGCCAAGTATATTAAATATATAGAGGCCAAGTATGCAATATAAAATTTTATAATATATATGTGACCCTGGATCACAAAACCAGTCTTAAGTAGCACGGGTATATATTTGTGGGAATAGCCAACAATACATTGTATGGGTCAAAATTATCAATTTTTCTTTTATGCCAAAAATCATTAGGATATTAAGTAAAAATCATGTTCCCTGAAGATATTTTGTAAACTTCCTACCATAAATGTATAAAACATTTATTTTTGTGAGTGAATGCAGCACAATCGCGAAAATAAATGGACAACTTTAAAGGCGATTTTCTCGATGTTTAGATTTTTTTTGCACCCTCAGATTCCAGATTTTCCTATACAGATGTCCTATCCTAACAAACCATACATCAATGGAAAGCTTATTTATGCAGCTTTCATGTGATGTATAAATCTCAATTTAAGAACAAAATACCCATATGACTGGTTTTGTCATCCAGGGTCACATATATAGTATATAATACATAGTATATAATATATTAACCATGATTTAACTAAATGATAATAATAATTTCATGCATCAGGCCTATATGTGATGTATGAAAGATCAGTGCATAAAGATGCAATTGTAACATTGCATTTGTATAGAACATGTTTGAAAATAAAGTGAGGTGAGGGACAATTCAAATTTAGAATTTTCACAGATTCTATTCTATTATATATCTCCCATATATAAATACAGTCATTTATTTTTATATGGGAGGCCTGGCCAAGGCTAGCTGTCTAGCTATTGGACATTTTGCCTGTGATTTCCCAGGACAACAGAAACAGTTCACCGAACACACTTTCAGCTGGGGGCATGTTGTCTTAGTTTATGACTAGGTTGTCACAATGAAACATTATGTTGACCATTATAGGCCTTTCAGCTAAACAAATTGAATAAATACATAAATAAATAAATAAATAAATACAGCAAAACAGTTATGAAAGAAAACAATTTATAAAAATGCAAAACAGCAAATGTGTCCAAAGCATATGGTATACATGAACACTTAAAACGATGACCAAAAATTATAAATGTGCCAACATTCCCTGACATAGGCTACTATGAAATTCTTGTGCTGAGAGAACACGTCAGTTCAACATTTTGGTTAAAATCCATTTCCATTAATTGACAGTCTGAATGTAAAGTACATGTATATGTAAAAGCCACAATGGCAAAAATATGATATCTGAATTTTAGTTTGGAGAAGAGAATTCACAAAAATGATCCTAATGTAAAAAATTGTTTTGAACATGTTTATAATTACAGGCCTATATAGCCTACAAATGTTTGGTTTAGTTGCGTATCTTTATAGAGAAATGTCGTAGTTTAAAATGAACAATACAATCTCTTACAAAACCTCTGGACTAGCTTGATCCTCGCGCTTTGAGCTGACCTCGAGAATAATGTACAGATTAATTAAGGCTAATAAAAGCTCTCGCTCCAGTGGCGAAGTGAAAAACACCCGGGACTGAATCCAGCACTAGAGATCCGCAGTGGGAACACCAGAAAACACTCATTACATCATTAAACACTCTTAAGACCCCCCAATGCAGACTTACACTACAATATAAAGACACCCGCAAGTCTCTCTGAGAACTTGCGAAATCATGTTGAAGCGAAAAAAGCGCGTGTCAGTGAGACCATAATGACAGTATAAGCCACGTAGCCTCACCTCAGGAAGAAAACACAGATGATATTAGTGCCCCCCGCTCAAACACGGTTCCAGCAAACACACGTCTGTCATCGTATGTACATCCACACACTCCAGGCTCAGTTTCGGTGTGTGTTATGGATTGCGCGTGCATGCACCTGTCCCGCCGCTGCAGTGAGGCTGCTGTGCTCTCGCGTGATGAAGCAGGCGCTGTCCCGCACCGGCGTCACTTTCTCCTCCTGGATTTAAGTTACGAAACCTACTGAGCTACAATGCCATTAAGTGGATTTTAAGATATAAGGTACATGTGTTATGTAAAAGCAAGAGTGGTATCATTTAAGCTGTTAAACGTACACGCACATTCAACGAAATAACGGTGAAAGCAGCACACTCTGATACTAAGCAAGAAAGACTTCACGAGATGTTGGTGGTTTTGTGAACAGCTCTGCCTCACCTCGACTTGTCCTTTGTGTCACATTAAATCACGGCCCCTCTCTCTTAACAGATTTACACTGAGCCCACAGAGCTAAACGAGGGCATGGGATGGGCTGTGTGTGTGTGTGTGTGTGTGTTTGTGAGAGAGAGAGAGGGAGAGAGAGAGAGAGAGAGAGAGAGAGAGAGAGAGAGAGAGAGAGGAGGTGGCAGTAAAGATAAATGATCCCACGTGAGAATAATAATGAGAGAGAATGAGCAAGATACACATATACAATATGAGAATAGGATGAATTATATTTGCTCAGTATATCTTATATACATAAATATATAATTAATATGCTTAAATTAATATTAAATTAGTATCATATAGCTAATATATTAATGTATGTATAAATATACAATGTATTTTTATTATATACATTATATATATATATATATATATATATATATAGAGAGAGAGAGAAGAGAGAGAGAGAGAGAGAGACTGAGAGAGAGAGAGAGAGAATAAGATGAATTACATTTGTTCAGTAAACCTTATAAAGTTATATATTTTATATTTATATCTTTCTTTCTCTCTGTATGTATATACACATACATGAAGTAGCAGCATATACAACTTGGGTGCATAGGTGTGTGAGATACCAGTACAAAGAAATACAGTGCAAATGGGAAATAAAACACTACAACTGTGTTTCTGAATTTGTGAAGCCATTCTGCTCACAGCGTGGCACAACGCCAGCATGCTGCAGAGGAGACACACACAAACTCTCTCGCTGTGCTCGCACACACACACCCACACACTGGACAGCTTCATGATGGTCTTTACAAATTACAAACTTACCTCAGCATTTCAGATGCTGTAAAACATCAGCTCTTAATCCTCTATCACACACACATACAAGCTTGTCAGATGTGGTAGTTTCACAGGTGAATCAAATGAATATTGTGCATTGTGTAATACAATTAGAGTGAGTGACTATTATTCTTATAAAGTGATCATTAAAGGGCACACTTCATAACCGCTCAGATACTACAAAACAAGACAGATGCTGTGCTAAATATGGGACATGCTTTCATGCCTTCTACACATATACAGTACATATAACACACACCCACACCATCTGTCCGGGGCTGACAAGAACACAATTCATCCTGAGCTCGGGCAATTTTTTGACCACTATAAGCAAAGAATTTAGTTCACTGATTGAATACCATGTCCAAAGACAGAGCAAGGGTTCATATTTTTTATCCACATTATGTACAGTACTTTGTATGATAAGAGCACTGACCTGTTTTTTTTTACTTTTAATTGTAATACTCAAAAATATCTTCATACAAATCTGTCTGTCACACTCTGTCACACAACACAGGGACACCTAAGATGTTCCAAAAAAACACGTTAAAAGGATAGTTCACGCAAAGATTCTGTCATCATTTACTAACCCTCATGTTTTTTTTTTTACATTTTTTAATTTCATACAGGTTTTTGAATGGCATCAGGGTGAGTAAATGATGACAGAATTTTCATTTTTGGGTGAACTATCCATTTCAAACACATACTTCAATCTCTTTAAAGGGTTAGTTCGCCCATTTAAGACATGAAGTTGTATGGAATCCTTACCAGCACTATAGTGCATACACACTGACCCACTCTGTAGTCACCTCCCTGGTCAGAGTTCTGGCCGCTGGAAGTTTTTCAAGAAAGTATTCCCGGTTAGTTTCCGGGGCCTCAAAACTGTGCGTTTTTACATGAAAAAATTATTTGCCAGGAAAGAAAATAGTGCAGATTAAAACTGAGGTATGAATTTTGACCGGCGTGTTTTTTGTGTGTTAAATTAATCAAGCTTTGAAACGCAAATAAAACCGGTGTGTTTTTCATGTCTTAAATGGGCGAACTAACCCTTTAAAGCATCTACTGTAGTTCAGCCTCAGAGTACAGACATACCACAAAATGCAAATAAATCAGGCCTCACATGCTCTAATAATTATAATTTAAAAAAATTAGTACAGTAAAGCTAAAGCTTATACAAAATGCAGAAGCTCAACTTTAAAAGAGAGAGTTGTTGACTTTAAATCTATGTGGACTAATAAATGTAAGCCCAAATGTAAGGTGAATGGAAAGTCCAGCTCATAATAAATGTCAGCACTTGGGTGGTTAGATTAACATTCTCCTTTTATTAGCTCACACTGCAGTGCTGAACTCTTGTGGTCAGGCTACAAAACAGCAGTACAAAACACTCAGATTAAAGCTGATGTGCATTTTTCTCCTATACAAGTTTAATAGAGATAATATTCATAGGCTGATTTCCTCAAAAAGGAAAAAGGCAGAGGCTTTATGGTACTTTCAACATTGCTTTGACTGTTTAAAAAAGGCCCAACATAGCAACAGCAACTTAGCCAATGGCATGAGTTTGGGGCGGGACTACCTGTTTGTACAGCCAATGGCAGATGAAAGTATGCACTTTACCTTTAAAACACCGTAGAAGTACATTTTAGAGTCACTATACAGATATACATACATATTTTCTTTTCTTTTTTTCTCTGTATTTTAAGATAAATATACCATGATTGCAAATTGCTACAATATTAGTAAATACATATTATTGGTAAATAAATAATATAATGTTTATTACCAATAAACTTTTTTATGTTCAACAATATCAGGAAAATGCAATCATGACTGGCTTGAAAGGTTACAATAGTGATCCTAGAATATTGATTTTGTAAAGACTGACCATCATACATCATCACAGGTGTGACTGTCAGCACATTTGAGAACATCAATTCTCTGTATCTGAAAACAGAAAACATAAGGGGAACTTTATATCATCAATTTTAGCTCTGTTTACAAAAATAATCCCGAAAAAATAATAATTAAAACACTGTAATATTCCATATCTGTCTATTTTGTAAAAATAAAGGGAACAATAAATATAATGTTAATACCTAATTAAATATCAAAGACACACATTTTCATCAAAATGTTATTTCATTAGGCAAAAATAAGTGCTAGAAGATGTAGTCTTTGACATATATCTATATCTTTTGGAAAGTGTGCTGAATAGGTATATACAGTGGAAATAAATACAAACCTAGAAAACTTAATGCAAGAATTTTGGCTTTTGATTTAAATTAAACATTTTAATGTTCACAATAAATTACATGAAAAAAAAAAGATTTTCAATTAAGCACTCAAATGTTATGCAGATTATATAATATATAATTAAAAAACAAACAAATTTAAACTAGATAAACGCAAAAAAGAAGCATTTTCATTAGTTTCAGACATTTAGCCCGCGAGCAAGAGATGCAAGAGATGTTTTTCTCTTATTACCCTTTCATCTCTCCTTTCTTGCTCTCTCGATCTCAGCGCTCCAGTTGGTCCTGCTGCAGATATTTAGAGCAGTCTGAAATCTTTTTCACATCACTGACATTTAAAGTCTCAGAGCACATTGGGCAAACTGACTCTGTCTCTAAGAGCCTGAAACAAAACACATACAAATACAGAAAAATCAATGTATGGATAGGTGACTAGATAGATGGATGGATAGATGAACCATGGATGGATGAGACTCACTGGGTGAATTGCGAGTAGAGAGCAGGAAAATCACAGTGTGGGCAGACACTCCAATCTTCCTTGACCAAGTGACGACCCTGAAAATGATGACACACACATCTATCAGACAGACTGTGGAACTGTGCGTGTCTGCATTTACACACTTAAAGGTCAAGTCAAGTTTATTGTCATTCCTCTCGTTAGAGTCACAGACGAGTCATGAATGAAATATTGCACCCAAAGAGGGAGTTAAAATAGGGTCTGTTTTTCAGGCAGGGGAAGAGGCTCTGTGACGTCAGCACTGTGGAACTGAAGCTGTAGGTTGCGAGAGCTGTCAGTGCAGTGACGCAGTAGATTAAGTTGCCTGTACTCACTGTGGCGATACAGTAGGGCAGACTGTTTTTGCAGCCGGGACAGAGCAGCTCACAGTCAGGAAGGTTGAAGCTGCAGTAGGGACAGGGTGAGCTCTCCTCCTCCACCTCAGAAGTATCTGGACGACTGATGGAAGACAGAAAAAAGGTCAATGATTGGGTCACTGCAGCAGCAGGATATTTCATACATTACAGTAGTTTAGAGGTGAAAAAATTAAAAAATGAACCCCCACATACAACAGATTGAAGAAAAACTTTAAAAAACATCAGAAAGAGAATCAATCAAACAATTTTAGAAACAATTCTTTTCTACTTGTAAAAGACAGATTAACTAGTTCGTAGATGGACAGAATGATTAAATTAAAAGAAATTGAATGAAAATTAGTTTTTTTTTATTTATATATAATAATTTATATATAATATAATAATAATTATTATTATTATGGTAAAACAATAATGAAAGGACAGTGGTAAAAAGAAACTGCGGAGCGAATTCAAACAGTTGTGCCACTTTTTAACACTGTATTTTGTATGGTTGTTTACTAACCATCCACAGTACAGAAAGAACAGAAAGCTCTTAGATTCCATCAAAAAGATCTTCATTTGTGTTCCGAAGATGAACAAAAATCTTACGGGTTTGGAACGACGTGAGGGCGAGAAAGTAATGACAGAATTTTCATTTCTGGGTGAACTATCTCTTTAATGGGTGCAATTCATTATTAGTAAATTTTTCTTGTGTGTCTTACCGGACCATGGCCTCTATCTTCTTCTTGTATTTGAGATCAATCTTGTTACGATACTCTGGTCTCATCAGCATAGAGGCAAAACTGAAGGCAGAGTTCCTTAATCCAGCACGATGACATTCAATAACCGCTGATGTGAGGATGGGAACAATGTCTGTAGGCCACACACACACACACACATACACACATACACACACACACACACACACACACACACACACACACACACACACACACACACACACACACACACACACACACACACACACACACACACACACACACACACACACACACACACACACACACACACAGACACACACACACACAGACAGACAGACAGACACACGCACGCACACACACACACACACACACACACACACACACACACACACACACACACACACACACGCACACACACCTTTATGTTACATTAAAGATGGATCCAGAGCCTACAACATTAGCTCAAAAAGGAGCAATGCTCAGGGAGACCACAACTGCTATTGTGTGGAAACAGCTCATTACTCAGCACTGTAGTAAAACTCTTAAAGCATTTCAATGAGGTCAGGGTCATTATATAATTAGCTCACAAGCGCAAGTGATCCATTATTGACAATTAAACCAGTGATACAGACGTAGAGGTTGTCATCTCCTCTCTATATAAGAAAAGATCTGGTGGATATGACAGTAACATAACAGTGCTGAAGTGTGTGTGTGTGGGTGTACAAGAGAGGCTCACGGGATGGGAATTTGCTGATGTTATTGGACACACGGATAAGCATTCGTGCCCCCTTTAAATGATCTCCCCTTTTAACATGGATCTGAAAAATGAATGAAAAACAAACATCTAAAACTTCAAGGAACACTGAATACCTCATGAGCACATGAACACGTTGAATATAAACGTCCAACATAGACAGAATTCTAGGCCTTTCTCACCTATTATTACATGTTTGTTAGTTAAATAAACATGAAAAATACTGGGGCCACAAAAAGTATTTAAACACTCTTGGTCAATTAAACCACATTTAAAATGTATGAATTTAAAGTATTAGATACACAACATCAAATCATGTGATGCACAACCAACTGGTATCTAGGTGATTTTTAGGGTATGTTTACAAGACAACGATGTACTAAAAACGGAAAAGATTTTTCTTTTTCTTTTTCGCATTCAGACAATAACATTGCCAAATCGATCCCCATTCACAAGGATCCGCAAAAATGATAAAAAAACGCTGTATTATGCATCCCAGGCCAGTAGTTGGCGATGTCCCTTTGTAAAGAAAACCTACACACTTATAGACTGAACACACTGAATTTAGTTATAAATTAAAAATATTATAAATATAACTATAATAAATTACAGTATATACTCCCGTTTAAAAATTTGGGGCCGCTAAGATTTTTTAAACGTTAAAGTCTTGTATGCGCTCCATGGCTGAATTTATTTGATAAAAATACAGGGGGAAAAAACAGAAATATTGTCAATGTTTATTACAATTTAAAATAACTGTTTTCTATTTTAATATATTTTAAAATGTGAGGGCAAAGCTGAATTGTCAGCAGTCATTACTCCAGTCTTCAGTGTCACATGACCATTCAGAAATCATTCGAATATGCGGATTTGATGCACAAGAAACATTTCTTATATCATTGTTGAAAACAGTTGTGCTGCTTAATTGTTTTGTGGGAAGCATAGCACTTTTTTTAGGATTCTTTGATGAATACAAAGTTGCAAACTTAAAGGGATAGTTCACCCAAAAATTCTGTCAGTATTTACTCACCCTCATGTTGTTCCAACCCCGTAAGACCTTCGTTCATCTTCGGAACACGAATTAAGATATTTTTGATGAAATCTGAGAGCTGGATCACTCCTCCATACTAGTCCATAGGCTTCTTCAGGGATTGAGACTTGCCGGCCTCGAAAAGTTATTAAAGACATCGTTAAAATATTCCAAGTGACTACAGTGGCTCAATCTTAAGTTTATCAAGCGACGAGAATACTTTCTGTGTGCAAAAACAAACATAAATAACGACTTTATTTCAACTATTCATTTCCTTCTCTTTGGGCCTCGAGTCAGTTAACTTAGTGTGATTGCGTAGAGCTACGTCACACGTAGGCTCACTATTGGCCGACGCTGGTCATGTGTGTGATGCTACTAAACTAGTTACCTGACTCGAGGCCCAGAGAGAAGGAAATGAATAGTTGAAATAAAGTCATTATTTTTGTTTGTTTTTGCGCACAAAAAGTGTTCTCGTCGCTTGATAAATTTAAGATTGAGCCACTGTAGTCACTTGGACTATTTTAACGATGTCTTTAATAACTTTTCGAGGCCGGCAAGTTCAATCCCTGAAGAAGCCTATGGACTGGTATGGAGGAGTGATCCAGCTCTCAGATTTCATCAAAAATATCTTAATTCGTGTCCAGAAGATGAACAAAGGTCTTATGGGGTTGGAACAACATGAGGGTGAGTAAATGCTGACAGAATTTTCATTTTTGGGTGAACTATCCCTTTAACTGTTTTGTAACAATGTGAAAATCTTCACTGTCACTTTTGATCAATTTAATATATAATTTCTGAATAAAAGTATGAATTTCTTCTTTTTTTTTTTAAATCATACTGTGGCGAACAGGACGAGCCCGAGGGACGTGAGAGAACGGCGCGAGGACGGTGGTGCGAGCGTTAATGAGCGACACCTGTGAGCACACCGGTCTTGCATCTCTCACGGAGGAGCGGAAGCATAAAGGAGGAGCGAGGACGTGGTTGATCGAGAGAGGAACAGGCCTGATTTTATGTTGTGTTTTGAATTGTCCGTGAAAGGAGTCGTCCGTGAGGGACTGCTGGCTTATACTTTTGTTTTTGTATTTGTTTTATTTTATTATTAAAATGTTTAAATGTTCGCCAGTTCCCGCCTCCTTCTTCCCTGAACTTTGCTACACATACTAAACCTACTGGTTTGCTATTTTTCAATATACTGCAATAACATTTGTTTATTTGTACTTTTTGGGCCTACTACATAAAATTTAAAGAATGCATGTTGTAACAGTGACATTGCATTTTTCACTATTTTGCTTCAAATAATGTACATGAGAATGTTATAATCCACAGTCAAGATATGTCTTTGTGTAAACGTGTTTCCCACCTTCACTAGTATGTAACTGTGCAGGATCATCAGGTTTGTGGCCATCTCTGCTGGGATCTTAATGTGCTGTGTCTGAAGCTCAGCGTACATGCTGAACAAAACATCATGGGCGTTCCTGTAGTTTCCTACAACACACACACAAATAAGTGTGCTTACCCAAAAAAACACATGGTGGGAATTCCCTAAAAATGTATTGCGTCTTCTTATTTGCACAAAGTGTCTGGATTGTTTTAGAGCTAGGTTGGAGTTAATAAGTTAATAAGAATTATACAAATCAAGTAATGATGCAACATGCTTACAAATATTTGTGCTGAAGGCAACAACATTGAATGACAATCTGTTTCATAAAATAACATTATAATATAAACCTATACTACCTAGATAACTGACCAAATAGCACTGAAATCAGACCTGCAGATTGCTCCTCTCTAGCGATTATAATAGCTGTTCTCGCTGCTTCTCTGTACTGTTTGAGAGCCATGTACAACCGGAACAGATATTTTGCATCCTAGGAAAGAGCAGAACCAACAAATATTATCCAGTTGATACAATATTTCTTATAGCACTGCTGATGCTAAATACTAGTACGTTAAACAAAACAAAAAAGTAGACCACCCAAGTTCTATACAAAATGATTTGGGCTGAATCAAACCATTTTCAAACATATACAGTTTAAAGAACTACAACACAAACACACACACACAGTCAGAATATGAAGTGACTGCACTGAAACACAAAAACACTTTCACATATGCACACAGACACACAGAGTGCCTTCTGCTTGGTCACCACAAGGGGAAGTATCAGCAGATGCAATGAGCTACTCACGGCAAGAGACTACACACATGCAATGACACGCAAGAGAGAGAGAGATGATGAGTGTAAGGACAACATGCACCAGACAATTAAAAAATATTTACAGAACATAATTGAAAAATCAATAGATGCTTGTTCTAAATACAGGCACTTAAAGGGTTCAGTGCCCACACATTTTAAAAGAGGTGACACATTTACAAGAAACAAACTGACAATAAATGACCATGTGAAAGAGCTCTGGAGACACTAGATAATCCTCATGTTTATTATAATTTAATAAAAAATTAGGGGTTCTATCCAGTGAAAATCAAGTCCTGGAGCAAGGAGTGGTGATGAATACAGTGGGGTAATAGAAAATCCAGGAAACAAATGCAGTAAGTTGCAAAACTACTGTTCAAATTCAAGTCAGTAAGATTTTTTTTTTTAATGTTTTTGAAAGAACCCTCTTATTTGATCAAACATACAGTCAAATAATAATAATTTGGAATATTATTACAACTTAAAATAAATAGTTTCTGTTTTAATATATTTTAAAATGTAATTTTAAAAAGTTAAAATTAAAAACTTTTTTTTAAAAGAGTAAAAGTTTTTACAGTAACCTTTGATCAATTTATAGCATCTTTTCTTAATCTTAATAAAATAAAATTTAAATTCAAAGAAGTAAGTTCCAATAAATGTATTAATTTTAATGTATTAAAATTTTAATTTTAGTTTCAGTTTAATCCGTTGTTTTAAATACCTTTGGCATTCCGTCACTTTCCCCCATCAGATAATCAATAAGCTGATTGGTTAGAGCTTCATCCTTTGCTTCTCCTACCTGTTACACAGACAAATCATCATCATCATCATCATCACAACAATTTTTTATAATCATCATCACAATTCTCGCCAAACACCAAGGCATCAATATAGGAATTCTAGCTGATAAATTAATTATATTTATTTGTTAAGAATAATAACCATCATGATGACTAGTTATCATTTGCAGCTCAAAAGTTCATAAGTATTTATATTAAGTTTAAAAAACATATTTTATTAACCTTATTAAACTAATTATATTAAACTATGTTTGCAATTTAGCATCTTCAATATTGGCATCATGTTGAGAAAGTTTGTTGTGAATCGTATAACGCCCTTTGGAGCATTAGTTTTAAAAATTCAGAGCTTCAAACAAAAATAGCTTACTTCCTGTTGGTCAGAGCTAATGACTGTTAATTAGAAAGTTGTCCAGCTCAATGAGAACAATATATGTAGAGAGTTTTTTTAACTGTAGGTAAAACTAATCCCCCACTTGGCACTACTGAGCCCCTCCTACATGGCCATTTCCAAGGCTTTGTTCTGGCCGACAACTCTGATGTGTGTGTCGAGTTTCATGCAATTTCAAGCATGCTAAGAGTCTTAAAAACATCCAAAAAGTATATTAAAGTTTGACGCATAGCCATGACAACAGCATCTTGATGTCTTGACATTATGACAATTCTGACAAAGCCAATTTTAAAGCATTTTGAAAGTGACACACTTCCTGCTATGACTCTGACTCACAATAGACACATCCATGTGATCGTCTTTCTGCAACGAACACACAGCTGAAGTTTAATCAAAATCAGTCAATGTATACAGAAGTTATAACACACTTCCTGTTTCATTTTTATCTGCATAAATTCGTTGCCTCACCACGGCCAAACCGTGCACTAACTTGGATGGGTTGAGTGCAGATGATTAATTCCAAGCATAGGGTTTTTGATCATGATCGATCTTGAAGACGATCAATCTGAAGAAGACGATCTTGAAGTAGATCAATCTACTTTTCTAGCGAATCGTAGAGATCGTGATCTTTTATGTCCTCATAAAAATGTAAACATACAGCAATGACTGCCTACTAGTAGATTGCTGGCCAAATTATATCACGTGTCTCTATCAAGTGTATTTCATGGGTGGTGACGCATTTGAAAAACAATTCAACAGCAGCAGGGCTGTCCGATGTATTATGCTGTATTATTAATGAATAAGCCCTCAAATTAATTATTAGAGATCTGGCGATATGATCGATCTCTGGGTCATAATACTATTCTGGGTCATAATACTAATTATATATATATATATATATATATATATATATATATATATATATATATATATATATATATATATATATATATATATATATAAATTAACTATACATACAATATATAAATATCATGAATATATTGTGATAAATTGTGTGAATTGTATGTGTTAAAGAGTGAATTAATTGCTCCCCAGCTGTACTCACTGTCTCAATGGCCATCTCTATGGCCAAACTGTCATCAGAGCTAGGACATTTCAAAAAGTGCTTCAGCGCCTGTGTGCAGAAAGACAGATACAAATATATTAATAAGCATTTAATGACCAAGGTAATTAGCACAGTCAGTTGAGTAAAGAATCCCTCTGGAGATAATGAGCAAAGAGAGCGGGGCAACCAAGTGTGACGAAAGTGAGAGCTTGAAAGACAGACGGGCAGTGGGCTCAGGCATGGCAGGGAAAGAGAGAAAGGAGTCTAACAGCACGCACAGATCTCATACCCTATTGTACTGTCCACACTTCTGAAAGAACTTCCCAGCCTGAAGATGATTCTTCTCCCCCTCGAAATACAGCGCAATGCTCTGATAGTCCTCTATTGTAGCCTCCGAGCCTGGACACATGTAGTTAAATTAAGTTATTTACTTTTAACTATATATATCTTTAAAAAAAAAATGCTTCAGCAGAATTTAAAGGAAGCATTTATATAACAGGGTTCCTCATATTTTTAGAAATATACACTGGTCAGATTTAGACACTTAAACTACTATTTATAGCTTGATTATTTACACAATGGTAAGAGAATGAACAGAAAGAAAATAAAATAATTAAGTAAGCCTTTGCTAAGTGAAGGATTGAGAGTTTAAAATATAGCCTTAACTTTAAGTCAATTTTTTTTAACCATGAAAAATTATGTTCTTTCTTTGGCTTCGTAAATAAAAGTGATATTACAAAAGATTAACAGAATGGAAAGTCCTGAAGAGTACATAAGAAAACTTATACAGGTCCTTTTCATAAAATTAGCATATTGTGATAAAGTTCATTATTTTCCATAATGTAATGATAGAAATTGAACTTTCATATATTTTAGATTCATTGCACACCAACTGAAATATTTCCGGTCTTTTATTGTTTTAATACTGATGATTTTGGCATACAGCTCATGAAAATCCAGAATTCCTATCTCAAAAAATTAGCATATCATGTAAAGGGTCTCTAAACGAGCTATTAACCTAATCATCTGAATCGACTAATTAACTCTAAACACCTGCAAAAGATTCCTGAGGCTTTTAATAACTCCCAGCCTGTTTCATTACTCAAAACCGCAATCATGGGTAAGACTGCCGACCTGACTGCTGTCCAGAAGGCCATCATTGACACCCTCAAGCAAGAGGGTAAGACACAGAAAGAAATTTCTGAACAAATAGGCTGTTCCCAGAGTGCCGTATCAAGGCACCTCAGTGGGAAGCCTGTGGGAAGGAAAAAGTGGGGCAAAAAATGCTGCACAACAAGAAGAGGTGACCGGACCCTGAGGAAGATTGTGGAGAAGGACCGATTCCAGATCTTGGGGGACCTGCGGAAGCAGTGGACTGAGTCGGGAGAAGAAACATCCAGAGCCACCGTGCACAGGCGTGTGCAGGAAATGGGCTACAGGTGCAGCATTCCCCAGGTCAAACCACTTTTGAACCAGAAACAGCGGCAGAAGCGCCTGACCTGGGTCCTCATTTATAACCATTGCGTACGCACAAAACTGGCCCTGAAAGAGGCGTACGCCACTTCCGACGCAGAAGTTGTGATTTATAAAAAAAAACTTGACGGGAAAATTTGCGCACCTGCACGGAAACTCTGACCCATGCGTACGAACATTTTGGAGATGGAGCAGTTTGGCGACACCGATGGTGAGCTGGAGTTAAAGGTTTTTTTGGTCACTTTTAGACAGGAAATCTAAAAAAATTATACATATACAGAAAGATAATACAAATATAATTTCACTTGCCAAGCCTATCACATGAAGCAAACATCCATCCCTTCTTAAATGTCCGCGCCAGCGAGCGCGTTGGGCCGTTTAGTGAAACTGACGCATTGCATAACGCATCTAAAACCATATAAATCTTCCTTATAAGTACTAATCATAAATACAGTTCATGTTCACAATAACAGTTTAAATAAATAAAAGAATGATTTAAACTTTGTTTTACTTCTGTTGTAAAGATTTAGATTAAATATGCCATGCTGATTATTGGAGTTAAAGACTTAAATTACATGAAATCATTACTGAGAAGTTACAAAAAAAATTATATTCAATAAATAGAAATATTTGTTGTGGATGCAATGCTTTCGAACACTTTTCCTCTGGCATGCTGTGTTTTAATGTTTTAACTACAGAGATAATTGCTACGAAATAGTTTCGTGCAAATAATGCACAACAAGGTCTATCTGTTTCCATTAAAAACATAAATCAATTAAAAATACTCTTTGGCCAGTGGAAAAGATTGAGAAAAACTTTCTCCGAAATGTATTTTACACTGTTTGATTTATTTATTCAAAAACAAGGCAAGGATAGGCTACTAAATTATTTTTATTAATGTAACTAATGTGAGAGCACATCCGCATTTCATATTTACCTTATGTCTTGTACCGTTAAACATGTTATCACGTGGATGAATAATCATATGCAAATGATATGCAGATGAGGATATGCATAGTAAAACTAGGCGTTGTAAGCTCATATATGGTTATTTCGGGGAGGAGACGCATGTGCGCACAATCTTCCGTTAACTGGGATTTATAAAGTGAATTCTGCGCAGGTTCTGGTGTACGCACGGTTTTATAAGTCTGAATATTTTTTTGCGTACGCCATTTTTGGCTTTCCGGCGCACGTACACTTTTAGTAAGGATCCTACGCAGAGTTTTATAAATGAGGCCCCAGGACTGTTGCTCAGTGGTTCAAAGTACTTTTTTCGGATGAAAGCAAATTTTGCATGTCATTCGGAAATCAAGGTGCCAGAGTCTGGAGGAAGACTGGTGAGAAGGAAATGCCAAAATGCCTGAAGTCCAGTGTCAAGTACCCACAGTCAGTGATGGTCTGGGGTGCCATGTCAGCCGCTGGTGTTAGTGCACTGTGTTTTATCAAGGGCAGGGTCAATGCAGCTAGCTATCAGGAGATTTTGGAGCACTTCATGCTTCCATCTGCTGAAAAGCTTTATAGAGATGAAGATTTCATTTTTCAGCACGACCTGGCACCTGCTCACAGTGCCAAAACCACTGGTAAATGGTTTACTGACCATGGTATTACTGTGCTCAATTGGCCTGCCAACTCTCCTGACCTGAACCCCATAGAGAATCTGTGGGATATTGTGAAGAGAAAGTTGAGAGACGCAAGACCCAACACTCTGGATGAGCTTAAGGCCGCTATCGAAGCATCCTGGGCCTCCATAACACCTCAGCAGTGCCACAGGCTGATTTCCTCCATGCCACACCGCATTGAAGCAGTCATTTCTGCAAAAGGATTCCCGACCAAGTATTGAGTGCATAACTGAACATAATTATTTGAAGGTAGACTTTTTTTTAGTATTAAAAACACTTCTTTTATTGGTCGGATGAAATATGCCAATTTTTTGAGATAGGAATTTTGGGTTTTCATGAGCTGTATGCCAAAATCATCAGTATTAAAACAATAAAAGACCTGAAATATTTCAGTTGGTGTGCAATGAATCTAAAATATATGAAAGTTTAATTTTTATCATTACATTATGGAAAATAATGAACTTTATCACAATATGCTATTTTTTTGAGAAGGACCTGTATATTAATTACCAATTAAAACTATATCCTCATGAAAACATGTTGTCTTTGTTTAGAGAAAGAAAAAAGTGACCTAGAATATTTCTACAAACCAAAGTATTCACATGATATAACCCATATCTTCACATAATTGTAAGATTGTGAAAATTACTAAGATTTCCATCTTTTAAAAATGTGAATTTAATATTTTATCAAGACATATAATGTACTGTAGGAATGACCCAAGTATGAGATGATCAGAGAGCTCACCGATGATGTCAGCATAGACCTCCATCTGCCCGTGCTGCTGGGCGAGCTGAAAAGCTTCATCGCTGCAACGCGACAAAACCAGGAACTGGATCGCTGAGCCGTAATCACTCAAACGCAGGAAAAACCTGTGTAGTCAAAGAACATTTCATTTCACTAAAAGAACATCAAGATGAGCAAAGAACTTGAAATAAAAGGCACATGTTCAATCCTAATAATCTATCAAAAAAATCTTTATCACTTGTTGAGAATTCATTTTTTAAAAGAAAAAAATTTTTTCATTTCCACGGCTGCTCTCTTTACTGACCTGGCTACCATTTTGGCTCCTTCAATGGACTGAGTTTCACGTACGATGCGGACAGCCTCCTCAGGGTTGTTAAGATTCTCCAGTAGGATTCGAATTACGTTGTCCCAGTCTCGTGCACTTTCATAGGCCATTGCTGCCTCTTTATATCTAAACACACACACGCACAAAATTTAAAAAGTGGCAATTCGGTTGGTGTTTCTTGAATGTGGTTTTACAGTAGTATTCATAAGGAGAAACATTTTCCAGAATAAACACCCAGGAAACAACCCTCCCCAGAGGACAAACATGCCTTCCCAGAGGACCATTTAATAAGCTGAGCTGAATTTTTTTCCCATACTCCAAAAGCCAGATTATCAGTCAACCAGAAAACTAATTTTTTTTCCGCAAAATAAAATATTTTCTTGTGAAAATGGACAGTGCTGTATCTCATTTCACATGTGAAGAGGATGTACTACACAACAGTCACAACAATGAAAACTAATTGTAATGGTCACAGGGTTGAAAATTGATAATTCATATAAAAAAATAATAAAATGGGAAAATTATGGAAAATGTATTCTTCATTTTGGCAAAAAATCTTTAAATAAATAAATAATAGTATGAAGTGAGCTCTGTTAGTCATACATTATATGAAGTGATCGTTTACGTTGTTGGAGGGACTGCATTGCATTTGGTACATACTTGCCATCAGCCTCCTTTGCCTTAGCGTACTGCAGGTGAATCTTCGGGGATGTCACGTGGGGCAGGAGCTCGCCCACCTTTGCCCTGACATTAAGAGGTTAGAGATCAATATTAGTAACAAATCACAAGTATTTTTCCCTAGCACAATGTTAAAATCAGTGATGTACGCTGTTAATTACAATTGTGAAGTTGTATTACCAGTTTTTGCAGCGTACGTAGACGGAGGCAGCTTTGTCGTAGTACTGGCCTTTCTCATACAGCTGAGCCGCTTCTGAATATTGCTGCACACATTCAGCAAAAAAGAAAATCTGAAAACTCTCACTAACTGCTCTCACTTTTTATGCCATGGCTAGGGTCCTCGTACAGTGTGCATGACGTGAATATCAGCATACTGTACGCGTGCAGCCCGATTTTTCGAACATGCGTATTGAATTGTTTTGACCAAATTAGTTCATCTACAAAGTGACAACAGTGCCCCAGGGCCATTGATTCACAAAGTAGTTAAAGAAAAAATGTTATAAACAGAAGAGAAAGAAACATGTACAAACTACAACAACAATGGATGGTTAAGTAAATGAGCGATTTTGAAAGGAAGATAGAAAGAACCTGCATTTTTACAACTACTAGCCTAAATGATTATAAAGATGTGTAAATATCTTCATGACATGTTTTAGGGCTACAAAGATGCTAAAGGGAAGTAGTGCAAGTTGTCGTAATGCGCATGCGCCAATCGCCTGTTTAAGCATACTTTTTTTTAAACGGAGTATACTTTGAAAGGCTATACGTACAACTGTGCAAAAATGACGTATACTTTGGGCTAAATGAACACACACACACCTTCATGCTTTCCAGAATGGCTCCACAGTCTTTCTTCAGAGCCCTGCTGGGATGTTTGATGGCCTGGTTGGCTCCTCTACGAATGTCACCCATTCTAATGGACATACGAGCCACTCCTGCTAGACAACTCTCATCATGATCCTGGAACTACAAACACACACATATCAGGATCTACTGTCTATGCTCATGGTTCTAGACACCATAAGAAGGTATTTTTGGAATTAAATCATGTCATTTTGAGTTGTTATTCATGTAAAATCTTCTCCTCTTCATTGATTCTCAAATTTTATTCTTGAAAAAGATATTGTATGGCTTCAGAAGACTCCATTTTTGGAAATTGACTGCCCTTGATCACTCCATTCGCTGAATTGAAATATGCACCATTAATATTCACACCTTTCTGTTCCATGAAAGAAAGGCACTCAAACATCTTTGTAAATGTGTAAATGATAACAAATTTGTCATTTCTAGATGATAATTTCCTTTAAGGTGGTTGATCACATCATTTGACACACATGCAGACACTTACTTTGTTGTTTCCTGTTATGCCTTTCTCATAGTGAGCCAGTGCATTCACATAATCTCCACTAGAGGGTGAAACAAAAACATAAGACATTACATCAACAATAGAGTGCTGTATTAGGGATCACATATTTTTGTAGGCTAAAACCCAGAAACAAGTTGGCATTTTACCAATTTCATCTTCCTGTCAATAGGTGTGCACCAGTTCGCGTACTATTCGATGCTGTTTTGTAGTATAAATAGTGCGAGTAGTGTGTTCAGAGAGAAAATTCCAAAAGGAAATGTAGCTGCGAGCAGCAATTATCGGGGTTCAAGCACTTTAAGGCCTTTACAGAGGAAAATATGGTTTTAAAGCTTTTTAACAGATATAGCCCCACCTATGGGCCGATTCCTATAAAAGTTTGCATGCTCGTTTAGAATCATATGTCCCATGTTCTCACCTGTTTTTGTGAAGTTTCGAGTTTTCGTTTAGGAATGACAGGCTTTTGGGTGGACTTGGCTGCGCCTATTTTCTAAATGCCCCAGCTATAGCTTTCAAAAAACAGCTTGTTTTGATATTGGGGGACCTCGGACGCCACACGAGCAAATGCATTTGCAAATGCCTGCCTCCAGAGAAAGACCTTAAAAATGAGTTATATATCATCACACCATAGGCCCCGCCCACTGGCATTCAGTTGCTTAACGGCTGACATTTGCCTACATAGGATGCGAGCGTCACGTCAAAAGCAAATAGAACCCATTATTGTCAACCAGACAAATGGAAGACTGAAACAATGTTTGGTTTGACGCATCCAATTTTTTTTATTATTATTATTTTACCTATTTTACACAAAAAAAAATAAGGACTAATTTTATGTAATGTGGGGCAGGGCAGCGTCAAGCTCTGAAAGTTCTGCTAACAAACAAAGAGAAGGGGATAATGATATTTTAACCTTAAGAACAATGTACAATTTATTCGTAACCTCAGACAAAAAAATCTTACCTGGAGTACAATACCATAAAAAATAGAGGTATGTGTCTGGGCTATTTTAAAATTACATTGGACACAGACTGGTGAATTGGTGAATTGATACGTCCAATTTAAACAGCTTGTTTGCGTTTCTGTATAGACTTCAGAAGGATCCAAGCGTCGGAAAATAAGTGGATAGTTTATTTTAATGGCATCCCAGGATAACGTTGAAGGATTATATGTTTGTTCAGACCATTTTGTTGGAGAGTTTGCAAATAAACTTTTGTTGAAAGATGAAGCAGCCAACTGTATTGGATCTGACAGCAGCTCCATCACAAACCGTGAGTAAATGGTTTCATAGTGCTTTGTCTGTAAATGATGGTTTTATATGGATAATGTGTTCATTAACATTGGAACTTACTTTGTTGATACTGTTTCCTATGCACTGACGTTAGCCAATCATAACAGTGACCGTTTACTTACAAAACTTAAAGGAGCCACCCCTTAAAAATGGGTCATTTCAGACAGAGGGTCAGAATGAGGGTTAAAAACAATTGTTTTTCGGCATAAATATTTGGTAGGGAGTTTTTTTGTGCAAAAAACTTTATTAACATTATGAGTAAATATTTAAATATTATATAAATAACGTAATGTAGTTGACTTACACAAACTCCAGCTGTATAGCATATTCTTTAGAAATGAATGGGATCTCATCAGGGTCCAGTCTTTTAGCCAGCTGTAACGCACTGTCCCAATGCTGCAGGTCTCTTCTCATCTACACACACAACAGTACTGTAGTCAATGTGACTTGGGAAGTCTAAAACGTACATAGTTAGATGCATACATATAAATGCATGTGTGTGTGCATGCCTATTTTACCTCCAGGGCTGCCATGGGATACGAAGATGTCAGATACAGGTCCTGGGCTCGGTTGTAGTCATTGCAGAACATGGCCAAATGTCCAGCCAGCAAATTTTGATCCTCTATTCCCTGCAGACACAGTCAATGAACAATGAACAGTGTGTAAAATAGTTCAAACGTCTTTACTCCGGACACACAATGTCTCCGTTCCAAAACCTAGTGAGCTCCCTCACTGCTTACTGCCCTGAATGGGGTGCTTCCTTCTATGGCAACATCCTAACTGAAATAGAACCTTATAAAAGACCTGATTTAGAGTGTTATAATGTGTCATATAAAAGTGCTCCTTGTGCACTGAATACTCAACATTTATTTCAATACAGGCAACACAATAATTAATAACAATAAATAAACGTGGCACACACAAATTTTATATTAATTGGTCAAACTTTACAGTAAGGTCCCATTAGTTAAAGTATTCTCTAACATTAACGATGAGCAATACATGAGTTACTGTATTTATAAAATTGTATTAACATTAGTTAATAAAAATACAACTGTTGATTGTTAGCTCTTTATCTGAGTTTCATTAAATAATATTAAGAGATACAAATTTTTATTTATATAATGTATTAGTAAATACTGAAATTAAAATAAGCACAAGTGATTTAGTAGTATTTTTCATTGTTAGTTCATGCCCACTGATTTAGTTATTAAAAAATTAAACCTTAATGTTAAGCGTTACCCTTTTTTCACTATTAAAAAATGTATCAATACTTCTAAGTATTGAATGAATTATTTTGTTATCATTTTAAAATATTTATAATAAACATATCTTTTGTATTGTTTTTTCACATTGGTTGTCACAGTGCATTATGGCATTATATTCTCCATGGAATACATGCAAGGCTTTTATTTTAGGGGGCAATGAAATGAGATGCCAAGCTTTTGGAAGCTTTAAGAATCAGTGCACATATGATGAAGTCACGATTTAACGAAAGTAGTGTAATATCTTTTATTCAATACTGTGACATATACATCTGAGTGAAACGGATTATCGGGGGAAAAAAAGTAGGATGGGTACTTGATTGGATAGAGGTAGATCTTAATATGAGCTTGCAGTCGATTGTAAGAAAGGGTGAGGGTTTATGTATACAAAATAATAGGAGAAGTCTGTTGTTTCGCCGGAAAATCGGTTTATGACATTCTGATTTAAAATTAGAAAAAATAAATTGTTCACAATAAGTTCAATAACACGCATTTAAAAAAAATAGATATGATAAATTTCCATTTTATGCTAATTTTAAACTTCTGCCTACTGAGGCAGTGCACTATGTTTTAGAACAGAGCTAGGCTTTGTCCACACTAATAGGTTTTGTTTGAAAAAGCATGTTTTTCTCTCCGTTTTTCCCTTCTATCCACACTGAGACGGCGTTTTTAGCAACAAAAAACAAAGCTTTTTGAAAACGCTTTCCACAGTGGATATATTTAAAAAACGCCGTTTACGCGTTGTAGTCTGGACTGTGAAAACGGAGGTATTTTTAAAACGATGACGCAAGTTTAGTTATGTGACACATATTGAACCCAGATATTCATGTTTATACCGGTATTGTGCCTGTTATATGCTATTCACTTTCACACAGTTGCTAAAATATTGCTTTGTACACTCTTCATATCACAGTGACACAGTCCTGCAAAGATGACAGAAAATTCACTCGCATTTGCTGTCCAGCGGCAAAACATATCAGAGAGCAATTGAGTTTTAGAACAAACATATAATGGTGAGTGAGTGCAACCTGGGCGCATCAGTGAATGTTGAGATATTTTGCCCAAAAAAATGATCCTGTCAGAAGATTTGCATGAGAACTTGACTATGTCTTGTTCTGTCTGTATCATCTCAGTGAGCTTTTATGATGGTTTACGCATTCTCTGTAATTAAGCGTTTTACGACGTTTCAGTGTGGATGAGATACGTTTGGAAAACACTTGAAAACTCTAGTGTGGACGGAGAGCGTTTTTGAAACGAAAACTCCCGTTTTCAAATCTATCCGGATTAATGTAAAATAGCCCTAGTGACATGATCACACCTTGATGTCCTCTAGGGACATGACCATGCCGACGTTTCCCATCATGCGGTATACTCTAATGGCCAGTTCCACCTCCATGTGGTGCAGGCATGCCCTGCCCAGCTCACCCCACGCCTCGGTTTTGTTCAGAGCTTTACAGGTACTCCACGCATCAGAAAACCTGCACACAAACATTTTACAGAGTTCAGAACATTGGTGAAGAAATCATGCGAACCTGGATACAATCATTGATAAATTATACATTGAACAACCTTGCTTTCAGATAGTTCGGTTTGTATTTTTTGGCTTGATATCCTGTAGTTAAGAATGCACAATAAACTTCCAAATCAAACTAGTGTAGCATGAAATTACCTTTTCAGCATGATGGCCTGTTGCAGTAATGACTGGAGTTTGTCTTTGCTAGTGTCACTATGTGGGTTGTTGAGGAATGAATGTGTGTTTAAAACCACACTGTTAATCTTCCCACTTTGGGTTTGACATGTCAGCTCCCCATTATGCAACAGCAAGGGCTTATGGGAAAAGGGCAACTTGGTGGCACCAACTAGAATCACTTTAGAGCCTAGAGAAAAACATGTACAAAAACACGCTACTAACGAAAATTCAGAAGCAGTGTAGTCTGTTTAATTGCCCGATAAAATAACTTTTTAAAAAGAATTTTAAACCTTAAACAAAGTTTTAACACTGTCCATGCTTCCTCAAAAGAATTACTAAAAGAACGTCTATCAGAACCATTATCCATATCCGTAATCATTACATGAAATCGGAACCAATATTACAACTCCCATACCTATTAATGATAAAAATATTCTGCTTTTTAGTTTTACCCTGTATGGTGTCTTTGTGGAAGGCATATGTGTAGACTTTGTCCTCCTCATACGCCACAAACACACCCTTATTGCTGATCCAGTTTTCCCACAACACCCCTTTAATGGCAGGAGAGAAGTCTGGGATCTCAAACACTGAATCATTCACCTATAGGAAAACAGATGTCACTTGGTTTAAAGTTTTTCAATTTTTTTTTATACTGCTGGTCATTAAAGACATAGTTCACTCAAAAATAAATATTCTGTCATCATTTACTCCCACTCATATCATTCCAAACCTACTTAGCTTTCATTTTCGGAACACAAAATAAGATATTCTGAAAAAAGTCATACAGATTCGGAACAACATGGTGGCGAGTAAAAAAAAAAGAAAGTTATTTTTTTTGCATGAACTACCCTTTTAAGAGTGGAAACCGTGTTTGTTTGTGTGTACCGGACAGTATAGGAAGCCGTCACTTTTTTCATCAATAAAAACGAGACGTGTCCCATTGGGGTCGGGAAAGACTTTGCGTACACCCACTGTATGGCGATATTCAGTCACACTCTGCCAGTCCTCAAAATAGAAACACTGAATCAACCCGGTCTACAGAATGAGAGAGAGACAAAAACACAGGCAGAAAAAACACAAAGAAAGACACATTTAGGTAATAAGGTACGAAAGGCCATGTTATATAATGAACAGAGTCACATTGAAGGGCTCACATTACTCACAAGGCTCACAAGCCTTATTGCTTTTATCAAACTACAAAATATTCAGGGCATGCATTTTCATTAAAAAGTTATTTTAATAAGTATCCTGCTGCTAGAAGACATAATATATTTTATATAAATAATTCAACTATAATATATTATTAAATAGAGTGAATCTCCAGTTGCCTCATTAATCGATTCAATTACGATTCAGAAGTTATTGATTAGACTATAAAATGATTCTCGATGCATCTTTTAATGCAAATTCTTTTAATAATAATAAGGTTCCACTTTATTTTACAGTACGTGAACTTACATGTACTTCCAGTGTACTTACCAAAGAAAGTAGTGAGCAATACAAGGTCACTACAAGGGGCTTAGAGGGTAAGGTCAGGGTTAGTACCTAGTTATTACCCAGTTATTGTAATTACTATAAGTAGTACATAGTATGTACATGTGGAAGAGGACTGTATATTAAAGTGTGACCAATAATAATTACTATATTAATAATCACAATATAGATTCTTTCCCCAAACTGTTTACGTTCACTTAAGACATAACGACTATGTTCATGTAAATACTCACCAAGATTCATTTCATATTTTGAAATGTGTCTCTGACCGTTCAAGAACAATTACCGCTAAAGAGAACTGAATTCAGGATCGCATGATGTCTATGTCCATGGCTTAATGCGCTTAACTCTTTTTAACATTAAGCATGGTCTGCACCTTATTTTGTCATTCATGCATGTTCTTTTTGTAAAAACAGAAATGTGCACAAATATCGGCTTTTAAGAAGTTACACAATGTGTTTTATAAAGTGTATTAGCATAAACCAACACGAACAGCATTCAGAACCACAACTATCAATTTAATAAAACGAGGTAAGGATGAAAAAAAGAAGATGTATTTGTGAATGACTCACATCAGTCCCATAATACAGAAACTCAGAGGTGAGAGCATGACTGATGATGCGGTATTGCTGATCGGGTTCCGGAAACAGTTTCGTCTGTCTGTCCTCCTGAACAACCTGCTCATCTCCATCAATCTTTCATACACACACATTCAAACAAAAAGTAAGTAGAAAAATCTGACAGTAATATATTCATAATTATGTCTTTTTACACGATTTTCTTCTTACCACATGCAATTGGACTTTCCCCTCAAACAGGGCAGCAGCATAGTCACAGTTCAGGCACATACTGGCCACTGTCCCTAAATACTCAGTGTCTTTTACACGCTCCACACCTGAAACACACAAATGCACAGATTAGTTCACTTCAAAATGAAAATGATGTCATCGTTTACTCACCATCAAGTTGTTTCAAACCTGTATGAATTTCTTTCTTCTGCTGAACGCAAAGGAAGATATTTTGAAGACTGTCGGTACCCCATTGACTTCCATAGTAGGAAAAAGGATACTATGGAAATCAATGGGGTACATTAACTGTGTGGTTACCGAAATTCAAAATATCTTCCTTTGCGTTCAGCAGAAGAAGGAAATTCATACAGGTTTGAAACAACTTGGTGGTGAGTAAACAATGACATCACTTTCATTTTGAAGTGAACTAATCCTTTAAGATGTAAAGAAAGTTACTGCTACAAGTCAGAATATTTCCTTTCTTCTCAAATGTTAATTCATACTGTTTCTCAATTACCACCATCTCCTAATGCATAAAACCACGCTCTGTTATTCATGCCCACAGCAACATGATATGGTCCCACAGCTATGAAATTAGGCTCCACCTCCACTGACACAGCAACGGGGGACTCCTAAGAAGAGATAAAATGCCATCTCTGAACTCTATTTTTACATTTTCTGGAAAAAACATTCAGGCAAAACCACAAAATAATAGGGTGTTGTGGGTGGTTGCAAGGGCATTGTTATGCAGTTGTTAGTCATTCTAATGGCCCGTTCACACCAAGGAAAATAACTATAAAGATAGCGATAAAGATATAGTTCTAAAAATCTTTCTCAATATTAAAGAATAGAAGAGTTCACACCACAGCTGTAACGATAACGGCACAGAAAAACGATATCATTGGAATCACTAACGATTTTATCCAGCTGATGACTGATAAAAACATTGACAGTCAATCAGAATCCATCCTGGTGTAATGAGTTCAAGCATTTAAAGTGACAGACAAACACACGCTTAGAATAAACAGAACAATATTGTCCACTGGTGTGAACGCTAATACACTTATCTTTATAGTGATCAATCTTGGTGTGAACTGGCCTTTAAGGGTGTTGCTAGGTAGTTGCTAGGGTGCTCTGGGCGGTTGCTTAATGTTCCAAATTAAAAGAAACCCACCCTTAATCTCTAGATATGGTTCAAGTCCTTCCTTCAACAAAAATCGAAGGGATTTTCTCAACCTTTCCGTCATGTACCAGGTAGAGCTGGACAATTAATCGTTAAAAGATTGCGATCTTGATTCAAACACCCACGCGATTTATTCATAAATGACAACGATTTGGCTATGTCTATTATGTTAAATAAAAGTATTTGTCATTGAAACATTCATTCAAGAGATTAGTTCAAAAATGCTGATTTATCCTTTTAATGAAACAAGTGAATGCTGTGTCTCAATTCGAATACTAGTCATCCTAAATAGTATTCAAAACTACAATGTAGTACTTATGTTGAAATGAGTATACCAAAGATACCCGGATGGTTTACTATTTCCGGTTAGAATCTGATAATTGTCGGCTAATATTGCTCACAACCCATTGCATGTTGGATGAGGATTCATGTTTATTCAATGTTATCCACATTATATTTCATCTGCAACACCATTGTGAACCTTTATGAAGATAAGTTTGGTCATTAACTTTTAAATGCATCATTATACAAACACATGAGGAGAGTATGTGCATGAAAGACCCACGACTGGCAGATCAATGTGCTACTACATTTCTCTTCGATACAGTAGGATATTATTTTACATTGAATGTGGAAGATTTTAACTGTGACAAGATGATTGACAGGTCAGTTTAAATGGTGACAGGATGCACATAACTAAGTGACAGAGCTGTCCGTTAAAGATGCGATTGTGAAGAAGTAGTATGTCCTAAAGCTTGCCTACGATTCTGATACACACCTAAAAATATGTACTTTTTCTTCACAAAAACAGTACATAATTTTAGGGCATAGTATAAGTAGGCGAATTGGGATGCAGCAGACGTTTTTAATGAATCCTTCATTCAAAACTATTATTAATTCAGATTAATTAAATATTTTTGTTAAATAGACAGCAGCAATTAACCTTTTTTCAGAACCTTTTCAGAACCCAGAAGTTAATTACATGTTATTTTGTTTGGTTGTATATTCAGAATAGTGATCTCTATTTTAAACAAAAAATTAGTGATTCTCAATGTATTGAGAATTGAGCAGCTCTAATACCGATAAAAAGTGCAATTCTGATTGCTTAGAAAAGTAATAGCATACCTCTTTTCAGTAAGTTGCACAATTTGCGGTATCATACACATTTGTAGTGCTAACAATGCAAGACAGGTTACATGCATGTTTAGTATTTGGCATTAGGAGTTTGGAAAAAGATGATCAATAGTTATAGTAATGCTTTGTGAGCACATTTAACAGATTTTTTGTATAAGTCTAAATGTCTTTGTATCATCTTCTCACCCCTTCCAACTGGTTAGCGACTGTAACCTCCAGCAGGGATGTAAGATATGCAATTCTAGTGCCACTGCTGTCTCCCAATATGGGAAGCTTGGTGAGGAAGACATGCAAAGTGCCTTGCTGAGAAGACACTGCTAACAGCTGCCCATCATCAGTCCAACACATCTGATCAAGGCCTGAGAAAGAAATGAGTGAGTGTTCACTGAATATGCACACTTCAGAGAGAACACTTTCTTTTTTTTTAACACATATACAGGGCATCAATATGCATCAGAATTTATTTTATACCTTTGGTCTCCTCATCCAGCGTGACTATAGCATACATCTCCTTTAGATCAGTCAGGTCATGTATCTTAATACTAACAGAGAGATACAATAGTGTTATCTTAACAGCACAGAAATAAAATTTCATGTTAAATGAGAGTTGTGGATAAAACAGTCATGATTGGATGAAACAGTGAAGTGTGTGTCTGAGAGCTGTAGGTGAGGTCAGTCCTTTAAATCTATTTATAAGCACTTTGTATATGTAAATTGGTTTTGACAACTGACCTAAACGGTCGATCAGCTTACCGGGGAAATTTGGTATATGGCAGTTATCCAGATATCTATTGTAATGTGCACACTAGCAAAGTCCCTTTAAGGTAAGTCATTTCACTCAGCGGGCATCTTTGAAATGATTCTCGGGCAGCTATTTCAGTCATGCAAGTATAGCTCATATCTCTTTGAATGGGGAAACATCAAATCCTCTAAAGCTGTTCACCAAGCTTACGATTAAATTTTTTATTTGAAATCACCAATGACATCTGACAACAACTGTCTCATAAAATTTGTTTCTAAACACTCAAATCATGACAAAACACTTCATTTTACAGGCTGGACCAGCCAATGCACAGTCATAAGTATACATCTCACTGACTTTATGATTGGCTCTTTTATTTAGAAGGCGGGACTTATTCCGCCACATAGCGCATTGCACTTTCTCCCATCCATAGTTATACGAGTGCACCGTCTTTGTATATCTAAATTATTTGATTATGATGGTGATGATATTTGCTGTGAAACAGTTTTCAGCAAGAGAGTCCGGCAAATCCTGTTTTCTGTATCTGTCAGATTACTGCTCTCTATCGAGCCGGCTATTCCTGTTTCTCTCTATTGTAAGCAGATTACTGAAACTTTGGTAGCTTCACTGTTTGAATAGTTATGCTGATTGGATTGGAATTGGTAACACTCTGTATAGGGCAGGTTCCTAAACCTGTATACCTCATTTACATGCTTTGTTCATCACAATGTTAAGCCCTGCCCCTAAATGTATATAAATGTATAATTGCAAGGGAACGTTTCCCTTAGTCAGACTCGAGACGAGCTTGGAAGACTACAGCAACGCACAGCTCGTGTTCTCAATAAAGAAACCTCCTTAAAAGATTACGCCCGAGTCTCCTGGTCTTGGCTTCTGAGTTTTCAAACACTTTAGAAGTAAAAGTTCACAACAGATGCTAATAAACACTTACCAGTTGTCCCCACAGGACGCAGCCTTGTTTAGTGACTGTGAGATGGCGATGCTAGAAAGGCTGTCTTTATGATTGTGGGCTTGAAACAACTCTTGGCCAATCTCACGGATATGTGTGGAAATTACCACAAAATAACCATGAGAAAATCCTATCATGATATAGCCATCCCCATACCTATAGACAGAAAGGAAATATGTGTTCAGTATATGAAAAAACACAATAAGCAATTATGTTTTGAGTGATGTTTTTTTCTCTTTGTGTTTGGTGGACTTTTTTGAACCTTTAAGATAGGTACATTATAAATAATTTTGTGCTGTCAAATCGATTAATTGCAACTTACATAAAAGTTTGTTTACATTATATACTGTGTATACACACATATATTTTGTATTTATATATACAACCCCAAATCAGAAAAAGTTGGGACATTTCGTAAAATGCATTAAAATCTAGAATCTGTGATTTTTACAAAAGTACAAAGAAAAGTTTTCCAATGGTTTCACTGACCAACATTATTGTATTTTGTAAATATGAACAAATTTTGATTTTGATGGCTACAACACACCCCAAAAAAGTTGGGACAGAGACAAAATAAAAGTGAAAAGATTATCCAACTATTTTGAAACAGTCCACAATGAGCAGGTGAATTGGTAATAGTTGAGGGTGTCGTGTTTGGGTGTAAAAGTGCGTCTCAGTCTTTTTAAGCAAAGATGGGTCATGGCTCATCACTTTGTGCCAAATATCATGAGAGAATTGTCAAACAATAAACAAAAAACACATTTCTCAATGCAAGATTGCAAAGAATTTATGTCTTTTATCATCTTCCATACATAATATTGTCACACGATTCAAGGAATCCAGAGAAATCTCAGTCTGTGTTGGGCAAGGCAGTAGACCTCTGTTGAATGTGTATGATCTTTGAGCCCTCAGATGGCATTGTACGAGATACCATCATGCTACTCTGTTAAATACAGACACATGTGCTCAGGAGTAATTTGGAAAACCGTTTTCACTGAACACAGTCTGACTCTGTATCAAGAAATGCCACTTGAATCTCCGTTACGCAAGGTGAAAGCTTTACATCAGTTCTATTTGGAGATGCCGGCAAGTTCTCTGGGCCTGAGCTCATCTCAGATGGTCTAGAAGACAGTGGGAATGTGTGCTGTGGTCAGATGAGTCCATGTTTCAGCTTGTTTTTGGGAGAAAATGGACATTGAGTTCTAAGTCCCAAAGACGAAAGGGACCAACCAGACTTTCACCAGCGACAGGTGCAAAAGCAAACATCTGTGCTGGTATTGAGGTGCATCATTGCAAACGGTATGGGTAACTTGCATTATTGTGAAGGTACCATTGACATGGAGGCATATATTTGGATTGTACAGAGACATAAACTGCCATCAAGATGACATCTTTCCTGGGAAGCAAGACAATGCCAGGCCTCATTCTGCACATGCTAAAACTGAGTGGTTTCTAGACACTCTGCACCATAGAAGGGATGTGCCTGCCTGTTTACTGCAGTCCAGATATGTCTCTTATGGAAAATGTATGACCCATCATGAAAAGCAGAATCAGGCAACGATGACCACAGACTGTTGAGCGGCTGTCTTGTATCAGACAAGATTGGGCAAATATTCTACTAGCAAAACTCCAACAATTAGTATCCTCAGTTCCCAAATGATTAAAAAGTGTAATTAAAAGGAAAGGTGAAGTGACACAGTGGTAAATATGTCTCTGTCCCAACTTTTTTGGGTTGTGTTGCAGCCATCAAAATCAAAATTTGTTCATATTTACAAAATACAATTATGTTGGGTCAGTGAAAACATTGGAAAACTTTTCTTTGTACTTTTGTCAGTTAAAAAAAGTTTAAATAGAATTATCAAATCATAGATTCTTGATTTTAATGCCATTTACAAAATGTCCCAACTTTTTCTGATTTGGGGTTGTATATATATATGGGTGTGTGCCAATGTCTGTGTATATATGCATATATATATATATGTAGAAATATGTGTGCGTGTGTGTGTATACAGTACACACACACACACACACACACACACACACATGTATATATACATATATATATATATATATAAATATAATAATATATACACACACACACACACACACACATATTTTTTTATAAACTTTAAATAAACTTTTATTTTAGATGCGATTAATCAATTAGACACAAAAATAATTATAAATGTATTATTATTATTAGCAACTAAAATGGCAGTTAACTTTTGCGTGGCACTGGCAACCAGGATGCTTTTTTTTTTATTCAGCCCTTAAATCTGTGGTTAAATGTCTTGTTTAAGCACAGTGGTCAAAGAGTTAAAACAGTCACTCCCACACTGAAGTACATCTGTGTGTGTGTGTGTGTGTGTGTGTGTGTGTGTGTGTGTGTGTGTGTGTGTGTGTGTGTGTGTGTGTGTGTGTGTGTGTGTGTGTGTGTGTGTGTACCAGCGGTAGGAGATGATGTTGCCATAGCGCTGCTGGAAGGCCAGTTCTATAGGGTTATCGGGATCATTAATGTTAAAAAGAAACAGGGTCTTCTTACCCAAAGCCACACTCACCTGCAAGTTAAAGTTCAGACTCATGAAACAACGTTAAAAAAAAAAAATACAGAGATGAAGAAAGTTTAGTTTCACTGTTTGTATAGTAATGCCAGAAAGCTTTTTACATCCATAAAGTTCAAAATAAAGAGAAAATACCCAAAAGACAAAGCACCTTACATTAAGTAATTAATACACAGTATAATCGCATATTGTGATTATTACAATTATAAAAATAACATATATTATATAAAATATATATACATCTTTTTTAATAGTTAATATTAGTTATCTGGATTTTACTGTGATATGAAATTACTCATAACATAATATAAGATTTTTGATGTAAAAAGATCAGTGTAGAAAATCAGGTAAAATGAGCATGTCAACATACAGTGCTTTCTCCTGGAGATGATCTCTCATCTGTTTTCATCACTGAGAACTGAACATCTGCAGGATCTGCTCTCACAGAGGTCTGAAGGCAAGAAAGAGCGGAAAACAACATTTCAAACTATGCTATCTATACGTCTACACCAACAGATACGCTAACACAGGATCTCGCTCTGACAGATCCTCACGTGCCTGTCGAATGGTGTCTCCCTCGTGGTTGCTGATTGTTACGCTGCGGTCTTCACTGCCTAACGCCAGGAGGTTGTGAGAGCTCCAACAGCCACATGTGATTTTCTTTGTGTGCTTACCTACATTAATATACAGCATGTATGTTTTTTTTTTACCCAAAATAAAAAGTAGAATGGAGAGAAACATAATATTTGATAAGGAGTACCTAAACTCCAGAGTTTACAGAGTGTATTCCATACAGCAAATATTTTTTTGTGTCTGCCCAAAATATATGTGAAGCATATTAAAAATTGTAATATATTATTAAATTGAAAATGTATTTTGTTTAAACCTTCACATTTCATGAATATATATATATATATATAGGGATCAGAGAAACAATTAAAACATTAGGCTAAAGGCAACCTTTTACGTTCTTTTGGAATTGTTTTATCCATTTCATTCATATATATTTAGTATTAATATATTATATAATTATATTAAAATTTAAATAAGTTATATAAATATATAAAAAACACATGTCTGAAAGAAGAAATAAATATATGACATGAGAAATATTCACGCGTTTCTTTTTATTCTATTTTACCCAGAACAGGAATCTTGCGTGAGGTTTGCTGGTTGTAGATGAGAAGGTTTCCTTTAGATGTGCCAACAGCCAACAGTGGCCCAGTTTTGGACCAGAGCAGGAAGGACATCTGATCTCTGTATCAGCCCAAAAATATCAACCCCCCAAAAAAGACAACAGCTGAAAAACAGTTTAGAGAGTTTATTCTCTAACACATTCCCTTTCTCATCACATCACTCACCTCATACCACTGTCTAGCTGAGAGGTTTTGTTAACATTTGCATCCCACAAGTAAATGGAACTGGACTTTTCAGCAATCACAGCCAAGATATCACCATCTTTATCCCAGTCAAGAGATAGACAATTCCTGTAAACACAAAAACACGAAGGTATGAGCAACTGCAGGAAGAGAATGTCCGTCCTGCAAATATTGCTCTATAGTTATAAAGAAACAATATTACATAAAATCTTAAAATATCTTTAAACTCTAAATTAGAGTCTCAGACAGAGCATGCCTGAATGCTCACTTACCCAGGGAGATTTAACTCATTGACCTTCTGTCCATGTCGATCAAAGATTTTTACAAAATTGTCAGGGCTGTGGATATAGAAAATATTTCACTCAAACATTGCCCAAAAAGATGAACACTTCTTGCCTATATAAACCAGCAAAGGGTACTCACCCTGCAGCTGCAAGATAGTTTCCTACTGTTTTCTGCCATTTGTATTGCAAACATGATCCAGACCAGGACTTTTCTGACAGCGTGAAAACACGCTGAAAAGAAACAAAACAAGTCTCAAATAAATACAGTTCATTAATAAACGGCAGTCATAGAATATCAGGCTAAACTGACAACAAAACTACATACAATCGTGGAAGATAATGTAATAACTGTCCAATGCCATGTTGCTTTTTGGACAACATTTATATTATTACCAGACAGGAAAAAGTTTAGTTTATCAGTATTTTGCAGCTTGTTGACTTTTATTTACATTAATTTTCTTTCACTAGTGAAATACATTGCTGCTGAGCTAACTAGCCATCGTGCTAATGCTATACATGATGCTTTTAAAAGCATCTTCGCGAAAGCACGTGTACTTCAAATAGCGATATTCAGTTTAAATGCAATAGGAAACCAAGTGTTTTTATATATAATATCATACGTGCCTTCATTTTTGTTTGCTGAAAACGCTTCACTTCCCAGGGTGCTTCACTCCGACGCGTCCTGATCTCTCTTAGCAACCTCTAAGCAACAGCCAGTCAGCAAACAGTAAAACATGATTTACAAAACAGCAGAATAATAAATAAATAGTAGAACAAATAATAAGAAAGGTTCTAATTAATAAATACGGTAATACAATTAGAAAGCTATATTTAATTAGGAGTAATAGGAGTAAATAACTAAAATAAATACTAAATAAAAACGAAATAAATAAAAATGTTAAAAAATATATCCGATCCATGTACAACCAATAAAATGTTGACTGAGACCCGAATCTTAAATTCAGATCTTAAAGACAGCAAACTGTTACTTTATTTCTTGTTATGAGAATTCCATTTTTAATCATGTATCAGGACGTTTTTTTACAGTCTATGATCAGGACAGATATCAAAAGGTGTCTGTCTCCCTCATGTGGAAGTGAGAGGAAACGCAACTGACCTTTGTACTAAACGCCAGGCGCTATTAAAGTGCAGGCTGTTATTTGGAATATTATCAATTCATGTTGGTTAACATGATCATCAGGTATTGAATGTAACTTCCAAAAATTATTCATTTCTAATTTATTTTTCACACGCGCGCATGTTTTTTTCTTTTATGGGGACTTTCCATAGACATGATTTTTATACTGTACAAACTGTATATTCTATCCACTTATACTAACCCAACCCATCGTTGAAAACTTTCAGCATTTTTACATTTTCAAACAACATCACAGTATGATTTATAAGCTGTTTTCCTCATGGGCACCAAAAAATGTCCCCATACAAGTAAAATGATTTCAGATATTGCCATCTTGGTGGGGATATTTTGTCCTCATAAATGTAGGGTTTACCATTTTCTTCAAAGAAAAATGTCAGATTTATATTTATAGAGCAGCCTGTTCATGTCAGTGTTGGCATAATTTTAAGCTTTTCTTTATTTGTGTATTTTTATTGTTTATTATTATTACTGATTATATGTCGTTCCTAAACAGTACATATGCTGTGACCTTCAAAAGACACCAATGTGCATTCCATGTTTATTCTGACACCTTCAATTATGCTAATGCTCAAAAATCTGTTTTTATAACAGTAAAAACTCTTCATGTAATCGTATTAGCTGTATCTTGTGTCATGTTTTTCAAAGAAACTGTACTGAATGAAATAAAGTACTGAATGAAAGTATTTCTGTTGCTACATTTGAACGTTTGAAACGTCTCATACGAATGTCTCGTCAAATACATTTAATCCACTTCATCTGCAATAAAGACAGCAAACACTGGTAATCCACTCTGTAGACACAGGTGATATAACCTTACACCTTAAAAAAAGTCACCTGCATGACAAAATGTTTTATAATATATATATATATATATATATAAACCTCTCAAAGACTTTTTCTTTTTGTTTAAGTTACTGTTTTAGTAAAACATCATAAGGAGAAACAGAACACTGTTGTGTACCAATGGGTGATAAATCTGCTCCATATAATAATCATTAGTTGCCACACTTTCTCCAAAGATAAGAACAGCAGGGAAAGTAGATTGCGAATTTCAGACACATTCAGTACATTTCCATATAACAACCCGGTTTGGAGGAAATCCACATGATACAATACAAAGTATCAAAAGCATTTAATAACATTTCCTTTTTACAAACAACACGATGAAATAGTACAAAAGGAGAGTTATCAAGAAAACAGTGAAATAAAGAGGGCTTGTTATAAAGGTACAGTGAACTGAAAGGTAGAATCAATACATACTACATCATAATAAATGCAGAGATAAACATTCACTAAAACCTTTTCTTGGATCTCTGTTTTTGTACAAGAGGAGATTCCACATTCCACTGCCTGGGCACTGGTTTTCTAAAGGGCGGAATGAAAAAGAAAAAAGAAATCTTAACCAATAATAGTAAAACAGTATAATTGTGAAGGATCATTTCATTATGTACCGGTAGTTGTTGTACCGTGTCTATTAATGTGTAAAGCTAAAGTAACATCTTCAGCTAGACAGCTTGAGATCCTTTCTATCTAAACTGGTTATGTTTCTTAAGCCTAATAGGGAGTGTTTTATGAGCAGTAGGACGACCATTTTCATCCGCATGCAGTGGCGAAGCACAACCCAAAAAAAATTTATTCTGCAAAATGCATGCAGTTCTGCTTTTTAACAGTGTACCTTTAATTGAAATGTAAATGAACGATGTCTAAAACTCTTGTCTAAGCCTCTTTAAGATGAAGTGCTTCTTGTATCCCTCGTTAAGTCACTTTATTTAAAAGTGTCAGTTAAATGAATAAATGTAAATTCAGCTTAGCTCTTAATGCATAATGAAATGTATAAGCTTACTGTTGCTCTGGTGACATCAGATGTAGAACACCCTCTTCTTCCTCCACATCTTTGCTACCTGTAACTAAGTACACATTTGACCATTTTCGATCAAATTTCAAAGTACATGTTGAATGGTTTAAAACATTTGAACACCATAGTGTTGTAAATGAGATTTCTGACCATAAGACTGTGAATGACCATTCGCAAAAACATACCTCTTCTAGATTCATTGCAGATGGCACTGACTTGTTCTCCAAATGTCACTTCACTGATGCTCACTTAAAAAGAATCAGAAAAGAGCTCAATTAAATAGCAGTTTCCCTAAAAATGGACTTTTGTAATTATGGGAGACGTCCGAATGAATTAATCCTACCCTGTGGGGTACTAATGGCTCTCCCAACCTGTTTTCCTCGTCCTGTTGAGAAAGAGGAGAGAGAGAGAGAGAGAGAGAGAGAGTGTGTGTTAGAGAGAGACAGGATCGAGAGAGAGAGTTAGAGAGAGAGAGTGTGTGTTAGAGAGAGAGAGAGAGAGAGAGAAAGAGAGAGAGAGAGAGAGGAGAGAGAGACAGGAGAGAGAGACAGGAGAGAGAGAGAGAGAGATTAAAAATTATTTTCAACTAACAATACAGATGTTCTTTATAATATAATTATAATAAAATACATTATCTAAAATACCCTTGACGTTGTATGATTAATTATTGTACTGCAGATGTAAAAAAAGAAAAAAGAAATTCTGATCTGTGTTGTGCTGTATGAGCAATATTATTGTTTGGTTGCTGACAAAAGAAAATGCTGATTTTGGTTCACCTGTTGAAAACACTGTAGGGGAAGAATGGCCCCTGACTGGAGTCACCATGCCTGCATATGTGCGGCGCCTGAGAGAACCAATAATTGTAAGAGTGATGTGAATATTCATACATAACACATTTGCCTTACTTTTATAGATAAAGTGTGCTGCTGGTGATATTATTATATTGATACTGGTGATATCTAACTAAAAAGTGACAGGTTATCTGTTGTACTTGGATGTGGCTCAGTTTTACCTCAGAGCATCGGCAGATTTTGGGGTTCGTGCGGGTCCTTTATTGGCAAGAGGACGTAGAGGGGTGGCAAAACCTCCCCTTGGTGTCTGCCTCCCAACATTTGCTGTCTGGGCAGGAGACGCCATGGAATTACCCTAAAGAAGATGAACAGAGGAAAGAAAGAGAGACGAGATCAATAACTGGCAGTTTGTTGTCAAATTTCGGCTACTTTCCGATGCATGCGTATGTTTGACTTACGTTTTGTCGGGGTGACATAGTGAAGTTGGCCAATTGGTTTTCCATCTGTTGTTGTTCTTGTTGTTGTTTTTCCTTTTCAAACTGCTTCAGGTTATACTCCACCTCTGCCGCCAATTGCTCATCGGCAGCAAACAGCTCCTTCACTTCTGAACGATAGTCCTGCATGGTCACCTGCAATAGACATAAACAAAAGGCTTGTCTTGTGATGGGTGTGAATAACTTGACATTTACACATAAAATGACATCAATGATCAATTGCCTTGTCTTCTCTCTTGGTTTTAAAATTTTGTCTTTTTAAATGTATGAATAAAGTAATATAATTTAATGTCAAAATATTACATTACGCATTTTTTGTGTGCTCTGCATTCAATCTGTCAGTTAATTAAAACATTGCAACATAAGTACTACGACTACCACAAGGATGTGTTTGATGAATCAGTGTAAACTAATGGACCCTTTTCACAGAATATACTGTTATATTACCTTAGCATTACCACAATGTCTGAGTAAGGGGCAGCAAATTTGACATCTTTCTCTTTTCTGACCACCATAATCAATCTCTCTATATTTTTTCCCTCTTTTGCAAAGTCACAGAAACCCTATCTTGGACTATATCTTGCTATTGGAGCAAATTGTAACAAAAAAATGATATTTGTTGTATTCTCTTGTTCACCACCATGGAAGTTTACCCAATTACGATGACTTCTGCTTCTGAGAACATGAAAAGAATCCATATACGGTACTATAGTTTTTTTAATTTATTTTTTATCATTTTGACTTTTTGATTTGTGCAAAAAATTGAGATGAGATGCAAAGGCCCAAAACTAATTTATTTAAAGAAGTAGGGAAGGGGGAGGCACATCCTTTATATCTAATCTTGTCTGTATGCATCACCTGTAGGTGCGCCATAAGGTGTTTCAGGACAGGAGAGTGTTGCTCTTCCAGCATGTTCTTCAGACTGATGATGATAGGAATAACATTCTCCACAAAGTTTCTCTTTTGGACCTGGACATAAGACAGATGGCAAGTTTAACAAAGAGCTGATGATGATTTTGACCACCTCCAGAATTTACACTCAGAATGTTCTCTCACCTGTGAGACCAACTTTTTCTGGGCCACCTGTAAGACAGCTTTAGCCATGGCCATCTCATCCTCCTGAGGTTCCTCTCCTGCTGCTGGGCCACTCATGGCTGACAGTTTCATCTCCTTCAGGGAGAGGATGTCAAATGTATCTGCAAGCAGCTCTGAACCCTGACAGTCCAGAGGCAACTCAGAGTCCACAAAACTGGCTGGAGAAGAGAGGCATATGTAAGGGTCACATCGCCGTAATCAACCAGTGTTGCTCTGAACTTCTGTTGAGTCTCTAACCATTTGCTTTCAACCTATAAGTCATGGATAAATATTCCTGCTACTGAAAAACACAAGGTAGTTAAAGGGTTAAACATCAATAAACAACATTATAACAAAATTATGATCGGGTGGGGCTGGTGCTCTATTCAGGGTTCATAAAGAGTTTGGAAAAAGCTTGTTTTAAACGTTGTTTCCAATGTTTGAAATGTCCTTGAATTTTGAATATCCTCTTTAAAAATGATTGGTATTTTTCCTTAGAACTTCCAGTTAGATGAATAAATATATATATATATATATATATATATATATATATATATATATATATATATATATATATATATATATATATATATATTTTTTTTTTTTTTTTTTTAAAGATCGAACATATGTCCAAAACCGCATAATCTCATGAGTAGGTACTTATTTTGAATAAGTAATTACTCCACAACCGCTAAAAAATATGTTCCATTTAGTATAAATGTGTGTATGAATGTAATCTGGACGTACTACATTCACCATGTTGTCATTATCATGTGACCTACCAGCATCAGTTACATCGCTTAACTACAATTAATCAATACTCTCCTTTGGCCTCATTGAATAGTAAAGTGTTCATCGTATGCACGCTTCAGAATCTCGTCGGAAGTAGTAGGTCATCCGGGTACTTTTTGCCTACTCTTTTACGAGTACTTCCTCTTTAATGAGAAGTATCGGACATACTTTTGTCACGTACTGTTTTTCTCCCTACTATTTAGTAAGGACGTATGCGATTTCAAATGCAGGCCAAGTCATGGGTCCCCTGTGTTCTGTTCTTTTAATATCTGGAATGGTACTGCAGCAGAAAAGATGTGTTTCTGTTGCACCCTCTACTGTACAGATGTGAATTTGTACTTTCAGCCTGACTCATTCAGATTCAAAATTTCGTTCCATATTAATTTGTGCTCTTAGTGTAAAAGGACCATTCGTCTGCGATTCATTTCACTATATCGCATAGCCTCTGGTGTGAAAAGGTCTTTTTCCCCAGCCAGTTTTGTGAACTACTGTTTCACTCACTGTATTTTGTCCTGCTTGGAAGCCCATTGAATGTGCTGGAAAAGTGCTTAAATGTCACTCCTAAAATCTATACAAACCCTGCACACGGCAAACACCACAGAAAGCAATCTATCACAAACAGCTCTCACCAAGAATGTCCTGGCAGATTTTGGTGGTGATATTGAAGCGTTGCTCATCTGTAAAGTTTTTCAAAAGGAACCTGTAGATCCTGAAGCGTTTGCCTTGATTCTGGTGTCCTCTCAGAGAAAACCTGCTTTTCTCACTGACAGAAAACAAACCAAAACACATTTTCAGAACTCCTAGCATTCCACAACAGTCGATTCCTCCCATAAAGGGAAAGGAAATTAAACATTGTTCCTGAACAACTGAAAAAATTCTAACATACAATGGATAATTTCACAATGTACCTCTCAGTTTGAGGAAATTTATTATATTTCTTGTGTTTCTCATAAGAGTTGAAGTGGAAAATGCACTCAATAAAATGCTGGGAAAACATGAGGGGACTCTTCTTAAGCAGGAGGTCAACCAGGCAGTACTCACAGAGACTAAACAACAAAACAAAACAAAAACAACAACAACAACAACATTAGATTAAATGGCAAAAGAAACTGCACTGTAATAAGCTTTTCTTTGTGAAACCATATTTCTTACTCTGCAATGGCAGGATCTGGGTCCACAAGAGCAATAGCGAAGCGGAAAAACAGCGCACCTTTCCATTTCACATATTCCTCCTGTTGAAGAGCGAAACATCACAATACAGGATATATTTAAAGAATCTGACTCAGCCAGATAAAAAAATAAGAAATGCTTGGAGGGTCTTGCGCGAATACCTGCAGTAAGTTGGTGAGCATAATGAGGGTCTGTTCTCGGACGATGGGCTCTTTGTCTCTCAGACATGCTGAGATGTTTGGGATATATCGGCTCACTGTGTTGGTGTAACGCACGCAAAGGTCGCACATCACCACCACCACGTTACTGCGCACGGCCAGCTCTGTGCCCACTTCCAGCTCCCGCGCAAACACAGGGAGATACTTCAACATTAGTTCCTCGTGCTGCAAACAAAGCTTACCTATGACACAGAGAGAACAATTCTATCACATTCAGCCAGCTGGGTAATGTGTATTTAAAAAAAAAAAAAATAGAAACCGTTTGTAAATGTTTATCACCTAACGTGATAACAGCATGAGCTCGGACCACTGTTGGCATGGAATTGGGTTTGAACTGAGACAGTGGCTGACTAGCAGGCAGTTCATGTCCTTCAGCAGGAACTGAAAGAAAACAAAGAATAAAAAAACAAAACGTGCAGTTGATGAGACAGATGTTTTTAAAGCACCAGCTGTAAAATGCAAGCGCTTGGATGTGTGTTTCAGATTTACTGAAATGACACATGCACATGATAAGAATTCTGGGATAGATGTGCATCCATACCAAGCAAAAAAAAAAAGTTTCATGGGCTCACCTAGCTGCTCTGAAGGAGTTAGAACAGACTGAACCAGAAGGAAAATTCTCTTCCCCACTTTAGATGGACAATGGAGAGAAGTGGCACCAAGTGTATAAAGATGTTTCACCTGAGATACACAGGATACATTGAAGGGAATATAACATTGCCATTTTAAAATGAAAAATGTAAATTAAACTATCACTTTATTTAATGCTTTTAACAAGTTGTGGTCTCTGAGATTTGCTTTTGAGTTTAATGCACAGTTAAAAGTATGTTCATTTTTAACGAAAGTTTATGATCACTTATGTCTGATTGGCAAATTTCAACAGCAAAGTTTTGTGATTTCTTTCATAATGTAATAGAGGTTTATAAAGTGGCTGTGACTGAAAATGAGAAACATAAATGTGTCTCTGCAAAAAAATAGAAATCCGATCAACAAGAGCTGCATATCATCAGCTAATTTCTCAGCAAAAGGCATCAATAGGAGAGCATCAGCGGCATCAGCTTATTTTTTTAGTTCATTCTAAGATTATTTCGTTTCACTATTTTGAATTATTGTATGATAATCATATGTTCAGGATGCGATACAAACTTTCAGCTTTAATTTCGGAATCAGAGTGCTTGCACAAACAAGGAATATTTCTTAAATATAAAAGAATAAAGAAAGACACAAAAATATTTACAGATTGTGAACATATTTAGAGCATTATGAGTAATATGAAATATATATCAACTACGTTTACAAAGATATTGCACTAAGCAGCAGAGTATTGCACTTACAGCCATATGCATTGGGAGGGATTTAACCGTTTAAGTGGGAAAAGGTCAGTGGGAAGAAGCTGTTCCTGTGTCTAGACGTTCTATTGCCCAGTGACCTCAGACCTGAAACATCTAGGGCACAGGAACAGCTTCCCTCTTAAACAGTTCAACAGGGGCATTTTGAGCATCTGCTTCAAGAAATGCTCAGCTAGTCATCTGAAGTGGGCCATATCTGTGGCGTTGCGTGTTGCAGTAACACTGTCATATCTGGCTCTCACATAGGTTTTTTGTATTATTATTTTTTTTACTATTTTGGGAGGAGTAAAATTTACAAATGTGGCTTCAACAACCAGATGCCATAATTGTCCAGTTTTGTTTGGAATGAGTCTCAAACCGCCTCCTGAAACCCCCAGTCTCGAAAGCGTTTCGGAGGACATTTACACCTTGTCTTTTCCGATCAGAGAAAACGCATGAAGTGACCAGGTGTAAACAGACACTATATTGTTGCTTTCTGACTTAAAAAACACAATAGCAAGAAAAACTAAACAGAACAGCCGTTTAACTATAAGTATCAGAGAGGGTGGAAAATAGTCATGTAAAACTAAATTGATTGTTTTTGCTGCAAAAACTTCAATATGTGATAAATAGGCCTCAATGAAAAAAGTGTGATTCATCCCCCCTTAATAAAGGCTCTGTCTGTACCAGAAGGTCTTCATTGATGTTCATAGCTCCTTTCTCTTGTAGAATGACACCAGACAGATAACTCTCACAAACAGAGACCAGCTCTCCACAGAAACGATCCATGAACCTCTGAAACACACGAAGTATTAAAGCATAAATAAAAGACATCTAATAAGGGCTTCTGGGCAATAGTATGTATGATCTTACCAATGTGTCCTGAGTGTTGTCTGATCTTCCAAACCTGACCAGAGTATCCACACAGGAGTTGATCACCTCCAAAGGCAGACTGAAAGTCTTCAACCAGCCCATCAGATCATCTACACAGATAAAATGTGCACACATTTATAATGTATTTCAATTAAAATGCCATTACTAACAAAGCTGTGTTTTGAATGTGTAACTTTAACTGAATTACCAGTGTTACATGAACATACAGTAGGTAATAATTAGACTGACTAGCCTACCATTCAAAAGTTTGGGCTCAGTGAGATTTTTTCTTTTCTTTTTTTTTTTAAAGTAATTTATTTAATTATTTTACTTTTCAGCAAGGATACATGAAACTGACAGTAAAAAGTGACAGTAAAGATATTTATAATGTTACGAAACAAATGTCTATTTCAAACTGATGATAATTGATGTTTCTTTAGCACCAAATCAGTATTTTAGAATGATTTCTAGTCATTCTAGTAAAGGCTGCTAAAAATTCAGCTTTGCCAACAGGAATAAATGTAAAAAATATGCTAAAATAGAAAACTGTTATTTTAAATTGTAATTCTATTCCCTCCAAAAATGCAGAATTTCTAAGCATAAGAGACTTCTTTTCAAAAACTTTTTAAAAATCATGAGGACAAATGGAACAATGGCGGTTCCAAGTTCATCTGAATCCAACCTGACTTAAAAAGTCTTAAACTCACAAGTTATTTGTCTTACACACTCACTGAACCACAAGTCAGATGCAGGTTAAAAGGAACTGGCTCACGGTACCTACTTGTTTGCTCCTTAAAGATGTAATAAACTAATGCAACCTCACCAGATCAAGTATGGAACCACACCACCTGTCACCAATGGCGACTATTTTTAATTATAATCACAATTAGTAATTTTTGTGTCTCATTTACAATCATTTCAGTCCCATTTCAGTCCTGACAGACAACACTTACCAACTATTCTGGCCTTGGTGTCCTCATTGATATTAGAGGCAATGTCACCCATAACACTCAAGATATGACAGGTCATTGTAACTGAAACAACTGGTGACCTGATAATTTAAACAAACACATCATTTTAAAAAATATTTTAGAACAAAATAACATGCAAAGCAAGCAGACACCATTCACACACTGTCCATCAGTTAAAATCTAAATTATTCACTAAAAAATGACATACTCTTTGACCTTTTTCCTTTATAACTGTCTGCACATTTACCATTAGGTTTGATGACACAACAAATTCCACTTCCTCAGCTCTGTTTTCTGACCTGATAGTATTCTCCCAGGTGTCTAGAACGGTGGCGAAGTTCAGTTTAGGAGAGCAACTGGCAATTTTAGCTAACAGCAGCCAGGCAGCAGCGGCCCTCTCTCCCTCTGTGTGAGATAGCAAACTGTTCACAAAGGCAGGAGTGAACTTCTGCTGTGGAGCCCACACGCTGAAAGCCTTGCTGAAATACCGGCTACAGAAGAGAAGAGAAGGATGTGGAGGAGGACAAGAATAAAACAATGAAAGCAAAGAAAGGGGGAGACATGTCACACACTGCTTGTCACAGATGATTAGGACAACGTGCAACTGACCTGAGGTCTTGACACTTCTCACACATCAGTCCCAGTAAATCCCAGGCCAGCCTCTGAGAGGTGTCGCCATCCCGATATTTGCCTCGATTCTTAATGTGAGTGATGATGACATGGTCCAGACACTCTAGAGCTTTCTCTTGCACAGAGCTCTCAGAGTCCATGACAGCTGGTAACACTCCTCTCAGCCAGGCCTCCTGCACCTCTCTATTTTCAGGCAGAGCCTGGACACATCATAATTGAAAGAAAAAAGGTTATAGGACAACGATACACAAAATAAACTAGCACTTGCCTTGAGGTTAAAGGCCTGTTCGCACCAAGGACGATAGTTAGAATAATAACGATAAAGATAAGACATAGTTTTAAAAATAATTCTAAATGTAAAAGAATAGCAGAGTCTATATTACAACTATAAACTATATTACAACAAAGTCCCAAAAGACAAGTCGTTTCACTCTGCATCCATCTTTGAAACTCAAATGAAATTCAAAGGGATAGGAGCTGTACTTGCATGACTGAAATGCATGATTTTTTGCCCCAAACCAGTTCAGCGGAAATCCCGGTTACAGTGGTTACAGTGACGGGTAGGTATAGGAATCAGTGTTTTGTGTAGGCAATCAGTACAGTGATTGACATGACCAATGAAAACTTTAGAATCGGCTGCAGGGCAGGATTTCCTCTGAACTGGTTTGGCGTGGAATCACGCATGTCAGTCATGCAAGTACAGCTCCTATCTCTTTGAATGAGGAAACAAAATTCTCCAAAGCTGTGTGTTTACCAAGCTTACGATTCAATTTCATGTTTGAAATCAATCATGAAATGGTTTCTTATGAAAAAAATCGCATTAAAAAAGATGTATGTGCAGTCAAAAGCATGCTTCTCAGAAAATTCTTCTTCTCAGGAGCTTCTTACAGCAGCTGCAGTGCCGAGATGACTTTATCAATCAGCGATTGGCTCTTTTATTTAGAAGGAGGAATTATTCCGCCATATTGTGTGTTGTACTTTCTCCCATTTATAGTAATATGAGTGCGCCATCTTTGTATTTCTAAATTCTTTGATTACGATAATGGTTGAAATCACTTTCACAATGATTTTTTACATTGACACGACGATAAAAACATTAACAGCCAATCAGAATCCTTAAACATTTTAATTGGCAGTAGACAACCTGCAAGACTGTCCGTTGGTGTGGACGCTAATATAGTTATAATTATCGTTCTTGTTGTTAACAGGCCTCAAGAGATATATGTTAACCCTTCATTTGCCAGGCCATCACCATTTGCATGAGTGGAAAAGAAAAATCATGATTTTTTTTTATTCATCATGTTATTATTTTGTGGGTAAAACTGCATTTATTAGTAAACAAATATGATTAATATCGTATTTGTCAAAGACAGCTACCATACCAGCTGAAGATAAGTCGTGAGGAAAAACAGGATAAATGTTAAGTTCTTAAAAAGACTAGAATTAGAATTTAAACATGACCTCAGTTGTAAACATTAAAATGCAGAGGCACAGGTTTTGACCAGCTAATCATTTGATTGGTCATAATAGATAGAGATAGTATGAATCCATCTGTTAGATGCAGGAATAATGCTGTAATGTGAGTTTGGAAGGGAGGGCTCACTGCGAGGAGGTCCATAAGGCACTGCATGGCTTTCTTCTTCACTGAGACAGCAGGATCCCTGCAGCGCTCTGACAGAATACTCAGATTCTCTGCACTGCATGAGACCACCCCATGCTTCAGCAGACTCATGACGGTCTACACAAACACATGAAAGGCACACGATCAGGTACATCTGCTTGCAATACAATTTGACAATGAAAATAATGGCCTTGCATACTCTACCATTAAAAAGTAAGATTTTTTTAATGCTTTCTGTTAAAGAAGTCTTATGCTTACCAAGGCTGCATTTATTTGATCAAAAACAGAAAACTGTTACTGTAAATTGTAATCATATTTCACAGTATTACTATCATAATCCATTCCTAATTTATTCCTGTAAAAGCCATACTGAATTTTCAACAGCTTATTTGGTGCTCAATAAACAGTTCTGTTAAGTTTGTGGAAAAAGTGAGGCTTTTTTTGTTCAAGGTCCTTTGAGTTTGTTGAATAGAAAGTTCAAAAGAACAGTATTATTTGAAATAGAATTTTGTAACCACACACATGTCTTTACTGTCACTTTAATCAACAATGCATCCTTGGTGAATAAAAGTATTAATTTCTTTAAAAAAAAAGAGAAATCTAACTGACTAGAAACATCTAAATGGTAGTGTATAGTTAATCGGGCCCATATTACAGAAAACAGTATTTTATTTCTCTTTAAACATAAATCTGTTTACTACACAAACATAGTCTAAAAATAACAATGCAAAGCTCCCTCCCCATTTCAGAGACCATTTATGGAAATGAAGGTGCAAAAATTGTTAAAAACAATATTTCAATGTGCAAGTACAGCATCCGGTCAGCACACCAATTAAAGCATTACTGTTAAAAATGTACAAACTAAAAAAAAAAAAAAACTCCAGATAAACTAGTTGACCACACTAATCAATAAGTTGATAGTGGGACGACTAATCGCCCATCGTGACCTAACCCTACTGTGAGCTACACCAATATCTGAAGGTTGAAGATCTGGCAATCACAGACAGCAATTTATTGGGTAATTCGGGCAAAAACTGCCTATTTTATAGACCATAGTGGAAAGTGGCCACATATAGTAAAAATAACTAAGAACCGTTTTGGTGCAATAAACATTGACTTTAATATTATAAGTATAATATAAGGAAAATGTGAAATGTTACAAAGTGTACAATGTATTTCATACCTCCAGTGCACTTTTTCTAGCATTGGTTTTTGGATCACTGACATGCTTTTTAAATAGAGCCATGGTTTCCTCATCTAAAAGTAAATTCAAAAAAATTAATAAAGAAATAGAGATGAAATTTTTTTATTTAAAATGACAAGGTCTATTTGAGTTAAACTTACTCTGAAAATAAGTATTCATAACGCTCCTGTTGGTCGTAGTGATGCTCTTGTGTTTTGTAAGCTCAATGGTTCTGAAGGTCAGGGCAGTTTTCTGACATTTCAGAGTTTCTGAAAAACATTACACACACACACTGAACCATCATTGACTATAAAAATCCCTCTACCTAATTTCATTTTTAGTACCTAAATACAATCTTACGCTCAGCATGGGCTGAATCCAGCATAGTCTGAGCACCTGCTGAAGAAAGAATGAGCTTAATCAGTATTCAAATGCATGTTACAAATAAAGAATAGAATGTACAGTTATTGTACTGTAGTAATATACATACTATTGGAGAACAGCTCATGCACACATTTTGTGGCATTCTGGGAACCCAGCTCCAGACACTGTGCCAGGCAGTGCAATGCGTGACCTCTGACCGTGGGAGAGACGTCATTACGATGATTGTAAATGATATTGTGGACCAGAAACCTGTGAGAGAGGAACACAGCCAGCTCAGGGTCCACTGTGTCGTCCACTTCCCTCTCACTTTGCTGCAGAAGTACCATGGTAACATCAAGCGCAAACATTCTAAATGCCACCTGTAGAGAAGGTTTTTTTCAGGAATCAGGAACAGACCAGTGCATTGACGAATATCAAATAATCTGTGCAAATGCCAAGTTGTGCTTAAATAAGAGGCCGTTATAGTCACACTGTTCACCTTGTTATTTTGGGAGTAGTTATAGAACCACTTAACGATGGCTGCGTAGTCCTGGCACGGCATCTTAGCCATCAGCTTCCCAACAGCCTGTGCTCCACTGGCTCGATATTCAGACTTCTCCACCATCTGAAACACAGAGTGAGTTACATGGAATTACACCTCACATGTTAGTTCCGCAATAGGTTAGTTAAAGCATGTATAAGATCAGCCCCTACCCAGCACTCTTAGCACCCCTTAGGGATGGTAACTATCCCTGTGGGAATTGTGCCCAAATTTAATAATACACACAAGACCTATAACTTTAAACATCCTAGATCCGGTAAGAGCTACAATGTGAAGGGCATTATTACATGTAAAACCGAGAATGTTATCTACATTTTAAGATGCCCTTGTGATAGGGTGTATGTGGGAAAGACCACACGTAGTTTAAAACAGAGGATCAGTGAGCATAAAAGCTCTATTAGACGTGCTGACCTTAACTACCTTGTAACCTGTCACTTTACAGAGTGTGCTCATTCAGTTTCTTCTCTTCGTTTTCAGGGAATTGAGCAGATTAAATTACCTAGAGGTGGCAATATTGATAAAGTGCTATGCCAAAGAGAACTTTATTGGATTCATACTTTGGACGCCTTACATCCTAAAGGTTTAAATGTGGACTTTGACATGAGTGTCATGCTGTAGTCACAGCTGTACAGTTTTTTATAAGTCTTGAATACTGCAGTTTATGAAGGTTTTAATTATGTTTTTGCGGTCCATGTACTTATACAGTAAGCATGTATGAATGTGTACATATGTATGCATCTGTATACATTTTTTATGTGTATTTATGTCTGTTTCTTGTGGTGTTTTTCACTATGTGGAGTTAATGTATTAATCACCTAAAAAACTACAACTCCCACCATTGGACTACAACTGGTCCTACCTGGCTTCTGCAGGTGTTAGCAATCACTGTTAATTGTCCTGATGTGTTTGAACACAGTTAAATGGAATGTGACATTTATTGTCTGTATGGCCTGAGGATGGTCTGTTGACCGAAAGCTTGGAAATTAAATTTGCTTTAAGGATTCAAGTGTGCGGACAGTTTATTTATTTTTTGAGTTTTCTTGTCTTGCACCTTGTTCATCGTGAGTGCGGTGAAACTCCTACCCAAAACTAAAAAGCTGCTGTTGTTGTTCTTAGAATTGATTTGAGAGCTGCATAATGACTTGTGTGAATGATTTGATAGTGAATATTGATGTCTGTATGTGTATATAGCTTTGGAAAATTTGGAATATAAGACAAGTTGAATTAACTACTTTTATGGTTCTTTAATAGTGCTTTTTGTCTGTTTTGAAGCTTAACAGCTGTGGTCACTATGTCATATATGCAACTGTATGTAGATTCTTATGAAAATCGAATTTTGTGTTCCATGAAAAAAAAAAAACTATATAATAAATATATCAGGAACGATATGAGAGTTGAGAGTCAATAAAGACAAAACTGAAATAATTAAAATGACATTTATTTAAATGTTCCTTTAAAATAAAATATATTACCTGATGGCAGATGTGTTGCACAATGATCCGTAAAAGTGGCAATGTGGCCTCCCTCTGCTGATCAACAATATGACTAGAACACATAATTTAGACAGAATCAACTCACAGTATCAATGCTGAAGAAATATTGGGGGACAAAGTAAATCCAACATAATACATTTAGAGATCATATATCATTTAAAAAAAAAACTCTTTTCCTTTATGAAATGAAATTGGAGTCACTAACCTAATGAAAAGGATGGCCTGGTCTCTGGCACCACAGACAGCCTGAGAAGGAGCAAGAAGACGTGGCTTGGATCTCTCCTGTGCTTTCATCATTAGAATCACATACAGTAGCTTGCGGAACACTCGGCGACGGCACTGTACAATACAACACACAATGATCAACCAATGTAATCATGCAACCAAAATACAGTGGTCTTCTTGAAGTAACCCCACACACCTCATCTCCTTCACCATGAATGGTTGAGCAGAGTAGCCCCAGTCCATGATAGGACAGCTCAGGCAGACTCTCTAATTGGTCAACATTCCTGTAAATAAACACACACACAAAAAACCTCAGAAGGCTGCAAAGCTTGATATAAAGTCAGATGTATTTGTGTAAAAGATTATTTAAGAAGAAATCCATCCGTTTAGAGATTTTTAACTAAAACAAAATTTAAAAACTATTAAAACAAAATTGTGTTTGTTTTAGACTGGTTGTTAGAAATTGGGTGAGCAAATCTGTGGACAATTGGGAGCGTGGAGGGGACAACAACCAATAAAACACAGACCTGAAACACACTCATTATTCAAACAAACATAAGCGGAGAAAACCCCCCAAAAACAGATACACCTAAAATGAAGTCAATTTCAAACATTAGATGACCAACTTAAATTTGAAGAAAAAAAAACCTAAAAGACAATTGTAAATCTTGCCTTGGGAACAAACTGTTTTTAATAAATATTAAAACATTTATAAAAATGACAAAGTAAAAATAAAATAAAAGCTAATTCAAAATATAATAGTATATAAATGATACTAAAATAATGCTGTAATGCATTTCCTCATCTTTCTAATTTTGCAATTACCTTTCCTGAGAGAATGAAAGATCTCCAATAACTGGTTCAAAGTTGGTAAGTTCAGTGAAAAGCTGAAAAATGAAAATAAAGTAAGAAATCTCAGCATTCTGTTAAGTATAACAGTAAAAAATGCACATGTTGGTTTCAATATCAACATGTAAAAGTGTTCTAACAATACTAAGATCTATACATTAACACTGCTTTTCTGCGGAGACAAATATGCTCTGAGAACGTTATCTACTCTTCAAAGGAGTCAACCTTCTCTTTAATGGAGTAGAAGAAACAAAAAGAAAAAAAAGACCAATCCCTAACTACCACAAGAAGCACACAAATGCTGGGTGAGGCTGACACGCATCTCGCAGCATTTACAGACCTGAACACAACTGTCAGCACTCTGAGGTTTGTCTCGAAGCGAAATTTTCTCTAGGAGTCTCAGAAGAGTGCGAACCAGTGATACAATGGCCTCCCTTAGTTTCAGCAAATCCTGTGCAGAAAAGTACACCCCCTCTTCTTCATCATCTTCATCATCATCAATCTCCATCTGCTAGGAAACAAAACACAAAAATATACAATACATGACATCGCTGTCAACACTATCATTGAAAGATAGATTGAATCGAAGTCTTTGGAGAATGTGTCAGAGTAGGAAAATGCACTTTTAAAGATGATGAGTGTAAATGTCACATATGGAAACAAGCAACAACAAAAAAATACTATACCTCTTCTGACGCTTTCTTTGGGGGTTTGGATCGTTTTCCAGGTTTGGGGTCACCTTGGGAGCATTTCAGAGAATCTTTCTTGCGTTTCTTGCCAGAGTCTTGAGGCCAGCATTTTAGGGGCACGTTCAGACAGGTATCAAAAAGGATCTGATGGTACACTTTATTCGCAACACTACCTGAAGATGGACACACAAAAAAAGATTAAATAAACTAATAAAACATAGAGTTATGTTAAAATAGAAGGATCTGACATCACATTTGCTTTTATGTAGGGATTTTGGTTGTGGGTGACAGGTCCTTGACATCACTAACAAACTTGAAATCATTTTTTTTTTTTTTTTTGCTCTAGGCTATATTAATAATCTGTTGCAATCTGACCTGGTATTTTCAGCAGCAACAAGTATAGAGAGGCTGCCTGTAGACCACACAGTCTCTGTTCAAGACTGGGATTTTTGGCTTTAGCACTAAGGATGAAGTAGGACAGGACAGCCACCAAAGTTTTTGCAGAGACACCATTCTCACCAAACACCACCCAGACACTCTACAGGAAAAAAATACATGATCAAGAAATCGTAAGTATATTACATTGCAGTGAATCTACTATAATTGTGTAAGCCTTTGGTGAGGTGAAACAGAAATAAATCACAGAATCATCAAGTTATACTTGTGTATTTTCATCCTCCTCATTGGAGAAGGTCAGAAGCTGCATGTAGACTGTTTTGAAAACATCAGGGTCTTCCTTGATCTCCTCCTCAATAACAGGGTCAAGAGGGTCTGTGTCCGTGAACTCGAAATCCCACACTGCATCCACCCAGTCTGAAACATTTCAACAAGTCAATACCATATGCACACTGTAGCGAATGATGCAAAAACATTATGCAGGCAGTTCATTAAGTTTTAAAATAGACAATGAGCACGCGATTTACACTATGACTAGGCTACATATTACTATGGCAGTGAACGGATAGTTAAACGTTAGATAGAAAAGAAACTGAGTTTGGATATAGCAGAACAAAAAGTTTCGCTAAAAACACCTAAAATCTCGCATATTACAAACTATGACTCGAAACCAAAACAAAACCACGGGATGACAGTGTCAGTTGCAGCAGCCCAACATATTTTGAGGTTTAATAGAATAATACACACGAGGAGTCTCGAAAATCATCAAGCCATTGTTCCCAATACATGCTCGTGACAAAAATGGCACTATACCTGAAGAAACGCTGTTTAATTTCAATAACTGCAGAGCACGTATCAACTCCATCTTTCGTTCAAAACAACGCGCCAACAACAGCCGCTGTAGTGGGACGTCACGTCAGATATCCCGGCATGCACGGCGGCATTCACATACTATCTCATGAATATTAATTAGAAATTAGTTTTTTTTTCGTTTTACCTAAACCTAACCGTAATAACAGTATGATAACATGCATATATGGTACTAATCTCCAAAAAATATTAATAAAACAATTAAACAACAAGTGAAAATAACTTCTAATAACCATGAGTGGTGTCAACTTGTTAATATTCATGATCTAAAACAAGTTCCGTTTCGCGCTCGGTGCATCTAGCGCATGCGCAATGCTTCGTTCTGTGACGCACGCGCTATTACCCGCGTTCCTCAAAAAGCCGCTGTGCTCAGATAGAGGAAATGCTTCAGACTGTTAATATGTAAAAACAAAATAACAAAGGACTATAAAGCAAGAATACAAGTAAGCAACCAAACTAGGTGTTATGTGCACTTATTTCTTAATGTATAATGAAGCACTCATATATATGTTTTATTAACCTGTAACTTACTGTATGTAGTCCCGATGTTCCTTAATTTGTTGTACAGTTTTATCCCCTGTCTGTCTATCTATCTATCTATCTATCTATCTATTTCTTGTTTACAGTGTATTAGTGTGTATGGCATAAAGCATTTACATAAACAAAACCAGTAACATTTTATTTATTTGTTTCTCTGTCTAATTAGGATTAAAAAATGGCCAACATTCTTGATCGTTAATAATTTAACCATTCATATATCAGCCCAGTAATATCCCAGTATTACATCTGCTGTACCAGAAGCCTTTACTGTACATTTTCTGTTGGACTTTTACCTGCCCACAGGTGACTTCAGTTTTCCTGACCTCATTACTGTCCTCTGATGGTCACATCACAGAGCATGTGTGAGATTTAATCATACTCCAGTGTTATAAGGCAATGATGATGGGAGGAAAGTGGCAGGACAGGCTGAAGTCTTTGGAGCAGAGAGCCTCATCCTTTCAGTCTTCTCCTCTGTGCAGTCCATACAAGCCACGTCTGTCCCGGCCATGGCAGCCCTCCTCTGTCTGGAGACTCTTCCCACGCCAGAATGCAGCCATCGGCTTCATTCAGCACATAAAACAGGTCTAGATATTAGCTGTTTGATATCCGTTCAAGTAAAGTATATCATCGGCTGTTTTTAAAATGTTTTTCTCTTATTTTGTCTTTGTCAGGACGTGCACATATTTTCACTTGAGAAGGAAGGCAGTGATGCTGGACAGAGGATTTTCCTAGTGACCAGCTACAGTGAACTTTGGCATTATTACAGGTAACTGTGACATATCTAATGATAAATCAGTGTTAGGGAAGTTACTCATGGAAAGGAAACTGCTACAGAATAGTTACTTTGCACATTATTCGTTTATTTTCACTTCATTTTTAATGCAATGTACATGCACTTAGAGACATTGTTGTATGTGAATGAGAGATCTGTGTCTCTTCAGCACTCACAGACAGTCTCTGATGCACTGTTATGAGGTCATTCTGGAAGGAGCCGTCTGCAAACTCTACTTTGACTTAGAGTTTGACAAAGGCACCAACACGCACCTGGACGGCAAGATTATGGTGGCAAAACTAATTCAGGTAAATATGCTACCATTCAGAAGTTTGGGGGTCAGTAAGATTTAAAAAAAGAAAGTAATAGCCTACTTTTATTCAGCAAAGACGCATCACATTGATTAAACAAAAATATTTGTTAATGTTAATTCTAACATTTTTTGTACATTTTTTAACATTGTTAACATTAGTTAATGCACCGTGAACTTGAACAAAAATTTAACAATTGTATTTTTTTTTCATTAACATTGCCAAAGATGATTAAATGTAAAAATAAATATTTCTCACTGTTAGTTCATATTATTTAATACATTAACTAATGTTAAGAAATTACCTATTTTCTATTTAAAAAATGCAAAATGATAAATGAGCAACTTTATTTGTCTACTTATTTAATTATCAAAAAGAAAATGGGGGAAAAAATATAATGTTTCCTTAAAAAACATTTAGCAGTACACCTGTTTTAACATGAATAATAATAAGAAGAAATGTTTTTTGAGCACCATCTTTCTGGCGCCCCTAACCTTTTGAAAAGTGGTGTGGTGATTTGTCTGTTCTAGATTTAAAATGGTTTTCATAACTAGACATGTTATTTACTCTATATGCAATAACAGTATGTATGTGAGAAGCTAGAGGAGGTTTATAGTCTACGCTGCTCTGCAAAAGACGTCCTTAATCTTGACTCCAGCACCTCTGAGAAGTTTAGTCGCCATCTTATCTTCATGCTTCCCAGTGCTGCCTTCAAAGACAACTCCCATGTAGGTGAGTCATTGTCATGTCATCAACATGTGCTTTGAGTGACTATGTTGAGTGACACTATTTATGGTTGATAAATACATATATATTAATATATATCGACATTTGTCACTATCTGTGATTGTGATTTTTGTGTGCGTGTTTACAGGGCGATTTATTCATGATATCCTACAATCTGCTATAAACAGTCTTCAAAAAAGGTGAGAGATTACAAACATTGGAAGGGCTGTAATTAAAGTCATTATTTTGAACTGATTTCTTTATTGCCCATCTTGTTTACAGTAAAAACCCTCCTCCAGTTTCTTACAGCCCCATTTTTTTTAATGTTTTTTTTTAATGTGTTAATACATCCTTTCTGTTATAATATTGGTTTTATTTGGTTTAAAGCAATCCAGGGGCACCAAGAGAGAACAGAGATGATGTGGATGTCTCTCAGACCAAGAGAAGAAAGTTTGAAAAGAAGGATCTTGGCTTTCTAGTAGTCAAGAGCAAAAATGGGAAGGAACAACTTTTTGTTGATCTGGGTAAGAATTTAAAGATGGTTCTTTAGTCAACATTGTTTCGATGACACATTGGACTTTAGAGGATTACTGTACACCAACTTCTTTACTGTTGATTAAATAATCAAACACATTAAATGGTCTCTTGTGACAAAAAGTTTTTATGGAAAACTTATTGTGGAAATAATATACTTTAAAAGGATATATTTAAGTGCAAACTAAATGTAATGTTATCAGACACTTAATTGCATTTTATTTACAATTGAATGGAAATGTAGTATACACCCTTGTCAGGGTAGCACCATATTTTAATTAATTATTTTTATCTATCAAAATGATGTGTCCATGGTAGCCAAAGTATTCAACAAATTGGCTGAATTTAAAATCACACCAAAAATCAAGTCTTACTGGATGGTGTTGCAGTCAGCATAACGTTCCCCACGGCTTCTCCAGACTCTTTCATGTCTGTCATGACTTTCATGTCATGACTCTTCACAGTCTCATCTGTGAAGAGAAAGGGGCGCCAATAGCGGACCTGTCGATTCTGGTGTTCCCTGGCAAATGCGATGGAGCTGCACGGTGCTGGGCTGTGAGCACAGGTCCCACTAGAGGATGTCTGGCGTCATGCCAGCCTCATGGAGTCTGTTTCGGACAGTTTGTTCAGAAACATGCACACCAGTAGACGGCTGTAGGTCATTTTGTAGGGCTCTGGCAGTGCTCCTCCTGTTCCTCCTCACACAAAGGAGCAAATACCGATCCTGCTGCTTGGTTGTTGCCCTTCCACGGCCCGGTCCAGCTAGTACAGTTTTTAAGAAAGTACACTACAAGTGTTTAATCAATAAAATTTAGCACACTTCTTTTTCACGAGAGTTTATTAAGATAAAGGACAAGAAAGTTATGCCTGATGTTAGTACCATGCTCTCTTTTGAAGGTGTCTACACAAAGAACAGGAACTTTCGCCTCTACAAGTCCTCCAAACTGGGAAAGAATGCAGCCTTCAGTGTGGCAGAAGACAACAAGTTTGTCCCAAAGCCCTCCAACCACACTACTAAAGAAGAACGCATATTTCTAGATTCTTTAATCACCAACATCAGGTTAGTGTATGCAAAAATTGTGTAAATATGTTGTCCACACTATGGTGGAGCAAGCTTTTTGTGATTTTATTTTTGTGTCTCTCTCGCTTTCACACACACACACTAACGTACATATCTGTTTTGTACCAGTTTCACAGGACAGAGGATTTTGACGTATGATATACCACAGAAGAATACAGCAGGGTCTCTGTGTTCAACCCTGCAAAGAGAGTCACACAGCTCTGGTGAGAAATACAAGTTAACATCACCAAGAGACACCCTCATCCTTCCCCCGTGGGTCAAAATGACCCAAAGCCCTTAAATTATACTTTTTTTTCCAAAAAGCTTATTTTATTTTGGTAATGTTTTTTCTATTTCTTAATGCAATTTTTGGGAGATTTTTGGTTATTTAATTAACCTTTAAATTATTAGATTTTATGAATGATTAATAAGTAATAATATTAGCACATTAATCACATTCTTTCCGCTAAATTCAAAATAACTCACAATTTCATCCATAACCATTTTAATTCAGCTCAAAATATCTTACATTGGGTGTCTTTGCTGACCTCCTGTGGAAAAATAATAATATAACATGATATTTCATGACTCTTGCCACTAAATGGTAGCCTGGGAAAACCCAGACGAACTTCCGGCAAATTTAGATTTGCTCTGCAAGTTAGTCTGGCGAAGAGCCCATTCAAGCTCATTTCCAATCTTTCCAAATCGAGGCACCAATCACAAACGTTGAGGCGGGCTTTACAAGATGACGATCGATCTGATTGGTTTTAAGGTCTATCCAATTGCTTACAGAGGCATTTGAGCGACGTCCGTTGGTGACGCCCCTTTTGGAAATGAGCTGTGAATGAACCTTCCCCAGAACCTAACTCAGTTACGAAGGGTCTGGTTTTAACCAGGCTAACTAAATGGACTTATACATCTATGAGCAAATGAGCTGTTCCACTGGGACCTAAAGTCAGTTTTTTTCTTCAGTATGCATTCAGATACGCATGTAGACATTAGAAAATAATTTTTTTGGTGAAGTTTAAGCATTTTTAGTTAGAATCTTTAGCATTTCTAGTTTGTTCTCACTTCTGTGTACTGTAGTATTCCTCGCATTCCATTCATTTCTAAGGAGGTTAAATTGACCCTCGAGGAAAGGATTTGTTACTTTTTTTTTAATTTCAATCACAATACTCTTCGAATCCAGTAAAAAAAGTGTTGTGTATTCGTGGTTCAAGTGTGAAAAAAGTCCTAGGGTCTTGGACCACTGCGATGAACAGATTTGTATATATATATATTTTAAAAATTAGTGTCTGGTCAAAATGACCCAACGGAAGGATGGGTAAGTGAATTTATTCAGAAATAACCATCTCAGGTCAGTGCTGTGATGTGGTTTGTTTAAAATTTGCATTAAATACAGTATATAATGTGCATTTATATATATATGAAATTGAACATTCACTAACCTGGTGGCTGTTGAGTGAAATAAATGTAATGTCATGTTTTACTGTTCACACCATAGACAGTTCATTACGATTAGAGACTTCTCACTCCGACCTCTCTGTATAGATCTGTTAGGTGAACAGAAGCCGTCTCCTTTTAAAGAGGTGGATGAATTTGTGCTGACACTCGTGTGCAAGGATGGCATTCAAGGAAGTAAGCAGGAGAAAAAAAGACTGTTTATTTCAAATGAAATTTTTCATTATCTACTCACCCTCATGTTGCTCAAAACATGTTTTTCACTAAAGGAATTATTTCACCTGAATGCTTTGTTAACTGAATGTCACATTTAACCCAAACAGGTATCCGGCGATGGAACTACTTTGCATCTGAACAGCTGCTGGTTTATGACATTGAGAAATTCCGCTGGTGCCACAATGTGAAGCGCTTCCACAAGAGCAACAACATCATGTGAGTCTCTATCACTGTGACTTGCATTGCTTTACATTCTCTGTTTGATGGTTTGCAACAAATTACAAATGCTCTTTATTCTTCTTTTTGATAGAATTGTGGTGGATCTCAAAGAAGAAGTTTGGTATCAGAGATGCCATGACCCTGACTGCAGGAGACAGAACTTCAGATCCTCCAGTACGCTCCATATGGGAATAAATAGATGATATACACTCCCAGATAGGCTGAATTTTAGTGTTGTTGTTGTTGTTAACTAAACGTAATTTTAGATCACTTAATAAAAAAAAGCTAAAATAAAATATAAATAAGATGAAAAACTTCAAATTAATGTTAAAAATGTTTTGTTGGCAACTAACTGTTATAGGTTTAAGCTGAAGTAAAGTTGCAAATTAAAACAAGAAACGAATAAAATTTAAAAATAAAAGTGAATTAAAAATGTTAAGAAACTTTATATAGTACTGTATATAAATAATACTAAAATAAGAATGTTAATATATGGCTAGATATGGAAAGTTTTTCGGGAATGATATTGCATTTAAAAGGGTTTGTTTTTAATATGTTGGCATTTCTATCTTCAGGCTTCCCACTGCCTGAGGAGGTCTGCATGAGCCACCTACTGATGAAGGTTTGTCCGGATTCACCTCATCTGGAGACACCTGTCATTCACATAACCGTACATTAGACTGAGTACATGTTTGTGTGTTGACCTTTCATTATCTTAAGGATGAAGAGGATCAGGAATATTTGACGGATGAACTGGGGAACATTGAGCTAGCCAAGAGCTCTGTACCCATGAATCCTTCAGCAGAGTCCTCCTCGGCTGCCCAGCCTGAGAACACTGAGGATTGGGGAGACTGGCCTGATGACCCTGCTTATCTAGAAGCTTTGCAGGAAGTAGAAAGGACCACTGAAGAGGTTTCTGATGAGCTTCTCCTCCAGGCAGTGACTGAGTGTGAATGACACCATTATTAACTTACTATAGTGCAATACATGAATTTCTTTCTTTCTATACATTAATTTGTAAAATAAGTGCTTAAACTTTGTTTCCGTACGAAATGTTCAATACAAAGGTTCATTCATGTCCATTATTATTTTAGATTACTTGGCTTGGGATATTACAACTGTATAACTGAACAACAGGTTTTATTTACAGAGATCGATATATGTCAATATGCACCTTTTACTGCAAACTAAGAGGGTAAGTTCGGCGTTTTACAAGTAAAGCCTTGTTTTAAGATCGTTTCTGATGAAATCGAACGGTTAAGATTAAAATTTGGACAAATGCTGCTGTCCCGAGAATTTTGGGTTTTTGTGTTAGCACCCCCCTATACAATGGTTTCATAGGTGCACTGGAACAATCATTCATATAAACGCATTAAACTTTAGTTTACAAAGAAGTGAAAAATCACGTCAAAAATGGCAAAACGCAAAAATCGCTGCAAAAGATGCTTTCCAACAGGTGTTTTACCATTCGTTGTAAAACTGTGGACCTATTTTTCCAACGCCTCACAACCGGACATTCTTCCAAAAACTACGATAAAACCTGTTGGAAAGCATCTTTTGCAGCAATTTTTGCATGGGCATATCAGTGAACACCCCAGACCACTCGGTGAGTTTCACGTCTTTGTAAACTAAAGTTTAATGCCGTTTATATGAATGTTTGTTCCAGTGCACCTATGAAACCATTGTATAGGTGGGAGGTGGGGGAGATGGGGGGGGGGGGGTCACAAAAACCTAAAATTCTCGGGACAGCAGCATTTGTCCAAATTTTAATCTTAACCGTTAGATTTCATCAGAAACGAATCTTAAAACAAGGCTTTACTTGTAAAACGCCGAACTTACCCTTTCAGAAAAATACAAGAGAAATTCAACTTAATTTCAAATTAAGATTATAAAATTGTAAATACATGTTGATCTGATTGGTCAAGATTGTGACAAGATCATCTGAATGTGACACCTTTGACCCATTTCAAGAGCCTCAAAAGGGACATAATATTTGATGTCATCTGTTGCATTGTAAAAGGTTTTAACCCACTTAAAAATGTGTTTAAATTTAAGGTTTTGATTTAACGGTAAAGCTTGATTGTTGTCTTGAATTAAATATTTTGCTATAATCACAACCTGCAGGGACCAGGTAATTGCACCTTTTCAACCACTTTCGATTGAAGAAAACTAAGTTGAAACTCTGCAACTAATAATCCATAAAAGCGAGTATAAATGACAAAAATTATTGTGATAAGTTAAATGGAAACATTTAAAAATGTTTTAACAATAATTACATTTTCAATGGTGTGGATCAAAAACAATAAATACTGCTTTTGGTTACTTTTCTGATTTATAGAATAATTTTGAGGATACAATTTTTTAAGGAAAATTCTTGTAAGTAAAACAAACCATTAGATTAATTTTATGAATTTATTCAGTCAGATTGAATAACATAATATACTGGGTAAGGTACAGAAGTGTCCATTTTCCTCTTGCTCTGATATTCCACGAGAGGGCAGCATTTATCTACTTCTAAACTTTCTTTTTTATTGAAAATATCAAGATTTACAGACAAACATGGCTGCATAAAATTCATCTCTTCAGAATAGGATACAGAGAAAATATAGCCAGAGGGAGCAGCTCTTAAAACAAACAGGAATATAAATGTAGTCTTAGTAATAAAATAAGGATGTTTTGGAAAAAGAAACATTCAAATAAATAAATTCAAGTAAATAAACGGTAAGAAATTATAACATAAGCGGAGAATTCAGTCTTTGTTCAGCTATTTACCTCAGTTGGGAAGTGTTTTAGGGTATCCTATATTTTTTGTGTTAGGACCTTTCAGAGTTTTTAAGGATTTTATGTACAGTTTAAATTAATTTAAAAAACCAACAAATTTGGGAGATAATTTCACAATTTGTCTACTTCTAAACACAGATTCAGGACAGGGCTGGAAATGCTTTATGTTGCTGTATACATTTAAATATGAGAACCTGAAGAAGCAGTCTTCCCCAGAGTCTTGGTTCTTCCCAAGGAAGCATAAGGGCCTTTTTTTCTCTTTAAAGCTTCTTTAAAACAATGTGCATCATGAAATTCTATATTCAAACAAATTGAACGTGAAATTAGTAGGGTGGATGAGTGTTCTATAAACAGCTTTTTATTTCTGATACACTGTTCTATGACTGCGACTCTATAGTTACACAATTACATTGACATTTTTTACATATACAAACAAATAGAAATGTTTTTAAATTCAATAATATTTTGTATTAGGAAAAATGGTTACTGTACAATAAGGTGACATTAGTTAACATTAGTTATGCATTAACTAAAATTAACCAGCAATGACTTGTACCAACTGACTGCTGCAGATTCATTTTGGCATTGGTTGACACACAAATGCATAAAACCGATTAGAGCGGTTACGGTAGAACCGTTACGACATGGCGGGATCATAGCATAAGCTCATTGTTTTGATTCAGGAAAACTGCTGCTGTTCGTTTGCGCCGCTCGATGACTGACGTCTGTCTGACAACGCATGCATTCCCATACGGAACATGCTGATGATGTGTGATGTGTGCGCGAGCAGGGTGCGTGGAGGTGTTTTGACAGGCAGGTAGGAAATCTTATCTGAATGCAGTGATAGGATGAAAATTTTTTGGTCCTACTCTAACATTTTATGTTTGCTTAGGTTTTTTTTTCATGATAAATTAGAGTTAGTATGCGAATTTAATTTTGAATGCCAAGATTAAGATGATATTTTAAGAATGTTTTTTTATTGCACAAATGAATATTATTATTTATATTAATATTGTCACTGGAAGTTTGTTTCTTATATTGAAATATGGCACTTATGGGATGTTTTCCCATAAATACCATAATGTTATTAATGAGTTAATAACAACAATTTCATTCATAATGGACTTTGTCTAACAAGGAAGTACAGGTTCATTCTACTCCCATTCCCACATTTTAGACACCCCTGTGAATATACAGCATTTTCAGAGCATTTTATGTACTTGTTTGACTCCTGTTTAGTTTTTGTACATCTTTTAGGAAATAGAGTGTCTCACTGAAGGAAAAGATGTCTTTCCTTTATTTTAGAATTCACCTTTATCATTAGGTTAATTTTTTATTTTATTGTCCATTTTTCAGAGTGAGAGGGTCATTCTGAAGCATATGTGCATTTCTGGCTAGTCTGTTCTACTCATACTGAAGTGACCTCTTCAAGGGGTCATATCAGGACAAATCACATTATCTTTGATCTTTTGAATCAAAACTCAAAACCTCCCCAGTCCAAAAAGACAATTTGTCGGAATTCAGCTAACAACATAAGCCTTGTTTCATTTCACACACCAAGTGTTCGCATAGAAGTCTTAAATGTACAGTAGCTAAAACAATCCTTTTAAGCCTGCATGAAATGAAATTTCACCCAGTTTATTTTCAAATGCATGTTATAAAACTATTTGTAAATAACTCATCTGTGCATGTTTAATAAAAATAAAAAAAAGTGTTGACCTTATGTTTAATTAAAGTCTTATAACTCAATCTTCTGGTATAAACACTGAACGATTATAAACGCAACACTTTTGTTTTTGCCCCCATTTTTCATGAGCTGAACTCAAAGATCTAAGACTTTTTCTATTTACACAAAAGGCCTATTTCTCTCAAATATTGTTCACAAATCTAAATCTGTGTTAATGAGCACTTCTTTGCCTAGATAATCCATCCACCTCATGTGTGGCATATCAAGATGCTGATTAGACATTATGATTATTGCACAGGTGTGCCTTAGGCTGGCCACAATAAAAGGCCACTCCAAAATGTGCAGTTTTATCACACAGCACAATGCCACAGATGTCGCAAGTTTTGAGGGAGCGTGCAATTGGCATGCTGACTGCAGGAATGTCCACCAGAGCTGTTGCCCTTGAATTGAATGTTCATTTCTCTACCATTATCCGTCTCCAAAGGGGTTTCAGAGAATTTGGAAGTACATCTAACCGGCCTCACAACCGCAGACCACGTGTAACCACACCAGCCCAGGTCCTCCACATCCAGCATCTTCACCTCCAAGATCGTCTGAGACCAGCCACCCGGACAGCTGCTGCAACAATCGGTTTGCATAACCAAAGAATTTCTGCACAAACTGTCAGAAACCGTCTCTGCATGCTCGTCGTCCTCATCGGGGTCTCGACCTGACTGCAGTTCGTCGTCGTAACCGACTTGAGTGGACAAATGCTCACATTCGATGGCGTCTGGCACTTTGGAGAGGTGTTCTCTTCACGGATGAATCCCGGTTTTCACTGTACAGGGCATGTGGCAGACAGCGTGTATGGCGTTGTGTGGGTGAGCGGTTTGCTGATGTCAACGTTGTGGATCGAGTGGCCCATGGTGCCGGTGGGGTTATGGTATGGGCAGGCGTATGTTATGGACAACGAACACAGGTGCATTTTTGAATTTGAATTTTGAATGCACAGAGATACCGTGACGAGATCCTGAGGCCCATTGTTGTGCCATTCATCCACGACCATCACCTCATGTTGCAGCATGATAATGCACAACCCCATGTTGCAAGGATCTGTACACAATTTCTGGAAGCTGAAAACATCCCAGTTCTTGAATGACCAGCATACTCACTGGACATGTCACCCATTGAGCATGTTTGGGATGCTCTGGATCTGCGTATACAAGAGCGTGTTCCAGGTCCTGCCAATATCCAGCAACTTCGTACAGCCATTGAAGAGGAGTGGACCAACCATTCCATAGGCCACAATCAACAACCTGATCAACTCATTGCGAAGGAGATGTGTTGAACTGCATGAGGCAAATGGTGGTCACACCAGATGCCCCGCCTGTGAGGTGGATGAATTATCTTGGCAAAGGAGAAGTGCTCACTAACACGGATTTAGACAGATTTGTGAACTGTAATTGAGAGAAATAGGGCTTGAGTATACATAGAAAAATTCTTAGATCTTTGAGTTCAGCGCATGAAAAATGGGGGCAAAAACAAAAGTGTTGCGTTTATAATTTTGTTCACTGTATAAACAATAGACTTCTCTCTGGTGATAAGGCTTCTCCAATCATTTAGTCTGCTTAAACCCGCCCCTTCCAGCTTGTGTTCATCTGCCTCCACTTTTGAGTGCAATGCACACATCTCAAAATCGAGTCATCAACCGATGTACATGCAGGACCAAGTTTTTTCTCTTCACTCAAACGTACGTCACAATTCGGAAGATCTGTCGCTACTTCCATTTCATTGGAACTTTAAAACTCAGGATCAAAAACAAGGTGAAAATGGTTTTGAAAACTAAACTAATTTTGGAGCAAGAAACCTTGATTAATATTGCATGTGGACCTCTCTTTAAATTATGAAAAATACAAGGACCCCTCTACAATGGCAGAGAAGCAAAGTTTTAGATGTTATATTTAGATAATAAAGATGTTCTTTAGAGGTTAATAGTCATAAATTAACATTTAAATATGAAGATTAATTTGAAATCAGTCATTGTTAATTTTTAGACATTACTGAACATGATAAATGAAGTAAAACAGACTCAGTTGTTTTTATTTGCAATAAATATTCAATGGCTCATAGAGCATTCTCATTTTGTGTTTTAAAAAAGAAAGGCAGTGAATGTATACTTAAAGTCTTTTGAAGTAAAAGACAGAGAGGTGATGAACAGTGATGTCATCTCAGGGTCAGAACCAGCTGAAAACAGGTGGGCGATGATGTCATGATGAGACAAGGACATTATAATTCAAGGAAAGGCGAGCGGTGATGTCACATCCCAAGAAGCTGACCGGATCACCTGATTCTATGCAGTGTGTCTCTCTGAATGACCCGAGAGCATGATGCACAACATGTGGTGCGGTAGTATGAGTACACACACAAACGAGCCTGGACCACCACCACACAGTTATAGTACAAATCCCGGCAGGACTCGTCTACAGACAGAGACAAAGAGAAACATCTTAAAGGTACAGTTCACACAAAAATGAAAGTTCTGTCATCATGATCATTCCTAACCTATATGGTTTTTTCTCCATCAAGTACAACATAATTTACAAATTTCTTTTTCATTTTCTGGAGTTTGATAGCTACAGTCTTCATTTAGTTTAATACATCATATGGAAAAGAGCAATTTAACACTTAGCTTAAGATCTCCTTTAATGTTCCATGGAAGAAGGAAAATATGGGTTGGGAAAGGGCTGGGTAAAAATATAGATTTTGATTAATCGTGATTAATTTCACAATACTGATGTTAACCCTAAACTCAAGTCACACCCTAAAGTTAAACCGATCTTTTCTGTATTGTGATGAACAGCTATATGAAATGGATTATCAGAGGGAAAAAACTAAGGTGAGACTGTTCTATTCATCGGTTGTTGATTGGATGGAGGCAGATCTGGATGCGAGCTTGCAGCAATTTTATGAAAGGTTTTAGTAATTCTATTACGTGCTTTTTTTTCCGTTTTTATTAGTTTTTTTATTTATATATAAATGTTACATTTCATTTCAGTTTTAGATTTGGTAATTTTAGTACATCAACTTAAATGTACGCATTTATATCAATTAGTTAGTAAGGCAACATTTTTGTAATTTTCTTCATCTAACATTTATACTTTATTTTAATACATTACCAGCTTTCAATTAACAAAAATGATTTTAATAGTTTTATCTTTAGGTAACAATAACAACACTGTCAAACAGACAAGTTTAAAAAGAGTCTGAAACACTGATCACAGCATTAGCAGAGAGAAATTTGTTTATTTATGAAATAAGAATGAATATGTAATAAAACGGAAGAAATAAATTATTCGGAATAGATTCAAATCGATTCAAGAGCTTGTGAATTAGATTGGGAAATCTGTATCGATACCCAGCCTTGATTTGGGTGATTAGATGGCAGAATTGTCATTTAAGGTGAGCGACCTGTTCAACAATACTAGATGAAGTACAAAGACATAATTTTAAATGAAGAAAGTGACAGCTGAAGAAAATCATACCAATCTGTGGCGTGCAGGTGTGTGTGTTACAATTCTCTTGATTTGCAGGTTCAAGGGCAGGATCACAGTCATGGCTTGTGGTCAGTTCATCTTGCAAACAACGTACCGCCCTCACTCGAAAGCCTCCGTCGCAGGAACGAGAACACTGAGGTAGTTGAAAACATTCTTGTTAAACAAGTTGATTGAAACAGCTTGGTTGAAGTTGCACTGTGTGTGAGGAACTAACCGAGCTCCACTCCGTCATGTACCACTGCGCACCACAACTCTTCAAATAGCAGGTCTGTCCACTCGGAGGACGGGGAAGATGAGAGCAGCGCTCATCTGAGGTGACTTCTAATTGGACATTATTTTGGACAACACAGACCACACCTCGACTCTGGGTACCATTGCCACATTCAGACGAGCACTGTGACACACACACATACACACAAATAAGCAAACAGGGTTTCAGTATTTGATCTGGGTTTTTTTAGTGAATCAAAAACACTGAGTTTCTTACTAGTGGAGCTCAATTCCAAATACTAACGATGAGTCAGCTCTTTTAAAGGTGCTCAAGCGATGTCACGTGTTTTTTAGGCCAAAACATTTTTGTCACATACAGCAAACATTCCTTACTATCCGCTAGCTGCCTGTCCCCTAAACATACTGTAAAAAAAATATAAAGCAGCTTGAACAGGGCAACGACCTTGGGTGCTGCTCAGAGGGCGGTCAGGATACTTCATAGTGAAGTGTGGCAAACGGTGTCAAAGGCAGCCTTCAGATCCATGAACCCGATGCAAAGATAACGATCTTTACAGAATTCATAGGTCTTCTCTATCAGCAAGCGAACGGTGGAGATTTGGTCTGTTCTGGAGCGATTAGGCATGAAGCCAGCCTGCTGGGGACGGCGGCTGCTTCTGATGGCTGGGAGAGCACGAGTGAGCAAGATCCTGGTAAAGAGCTTGCCGGGGATGGAAAGAAGGGTAATGCCTCTGTGATTGCCGCAGACTAGCCTGTCACCTTTGCGTTTCCTGAAGGGCAAGATGACTCCTCTGGTCCAGTCGCTGGGAAGCCTACCTGTCTCCCACACCTCATTGAATATGTGGGTAAGCCACTCGACGATGGTTTCACCCCCGGATTTTAGCATCTCAGCGGTTATTGCACAGATGCTGGGGGCTTTCCTGTTGTTAAGTTTTTCCAGAGCGGCTCTGACTTCCTCAGGTTTGACAGAGTCTGTATTGCAGACAGCACTAAGGGCTGCAGCATTGGCGGCTGATATGATGGAGGTATCAGCAGGAGAGGTACCGTGCTGCAGAAGGAGACTGAAGTGTTCTTTCCAGTGTTCAAGGCAGTTTGCTTCAGTTGCTATAAGATTGCAACCGGAATCTTTTACCAGGGCTGTCTTGATGCGTGGGCCATTATGGGCTTGGCGCAACAGACTGAAGACACTGCTCATATTGTTGTTATTGTCCGCGGACTCTAGGGGTTTAGCTTCAGCTTGCCAGAACTTCTCGCTATCTTCGGCTATTGCCACATTGCGCTGGCGGTTCAGTCGCTGATACTCCGTCATGTCACCTCGGATCCGGGCCTCACACCGCCGGTCGATGATGTTGAATGTTCTCTCCGATATCCAAGGCTTTTTCGGGGAAGGTCGAAAGCATCCAAAGACATTGTGAGCTGACTGGATGATACTTTCCTTAAAGGTCTGCCAGTCGTTCACCTTGTCGGTAGCCAGGTATTCAAAGGTGCGGCGGATGGCGCAACTGAAGTCTGTGGCGATGTTTGGATCACTGAGTAGGGAGGAGTCCAGGCGAGGCTGAGTCTTGGTGTGCTGGTTGGCTCGCAGCCACGCCATAAAGTGCCTGTCCGTCTTTCGGGGCCACTCCAGAAATAGCAATGGTCGCCTGCTGTTGTTTTGCCATTGCCGTGCCATCGAACTTCACAGAGCCCTGCCAAGGAGATGTTATAACGGCAGAGCTCTTGGGGACAACAGGGTGGCAGCTCCGGAGCGAAGGAGTGTCTGGACATTCCATGTGGCAACTCGGGTCCTGTGACGAAGGTTGATCTGTACTAGAGGATGACACGGGAGTGGATTTTCACTCCTGTCCCGTCCCACTCCCATATAAAGAAATCTTGTCCCGTCCCACTCCCAGACCAAAGTTTAAAAAATAATCCCATCCCATCCCGCTCCTGGTAAATTGACTCCCACTCCCATCCGGCTCCTGTTTAAACTGATTCCCGCTCCTGTACCGCTCCCATATATTTTTTTCTTCAATTAGTGTTTAGTTAATACATAGAATTTGATTTAATCTGCTCTCCATCCTGTTTTAGACCAGCTGCTGAGCCACTGTTTCTAGGTTTTCTCCAGAAAATGGAAGACAGCAAATAAAATAAAAACAGTACATAGTTCACACCATGTCTACAATAATTTAATAAACCCAAACAGCACATAAAGCTGCATTTTACTCATTTCTTGTTGAGTAAACAATACATTTATAGTCTACATTTATATATTTTTTTAATAACATGTTAACGATTTTCATCAATTATGCTCTTGCATAATGAGTTCCATTACTTCTGACTTTGCGCTGTAAATCATTTTTTGCCACATCGACTTCTCCGCGGCTGTTAGCTCCCTCCATCACTGCTCTTTGAATTCCAACCGGCGGTAAGCCATGACAAAAAGCACTGATGGCTTCTGGAACGGCTGGGTTGTGTAGTTATTTTTTAATTGCGTTACATTGTAGGGGTATTAAAAGGAAACTACAAAATGGTGCATTTACTTTTTTCTTTTTTGTCGTCTTTGCTATTGGTTGATTCCCGCTCCCGTCTGCTCCCGTTAACCATTTATCCTGTACCGTCCAAATCCCGTGATTAATAGCAAAGATGACTCCCATCCTGCAGGAATCCCACGGGAATCCCGTGACCTGTGGGATTCCCGAAAAAATGTCAGCCTCTAATCTGTACTCGTTGGTCGGGGGCAAGCTGGGACCCGTTATCATGTTGGGCAGTCCGGCTACTTTCTCTGATCAGTTTTGTAACAAAAGAGTTTCTCCTGGGTGGGTTGTTAGCCCTCCGCAGGATAGTCGGTTGGTGGGGCTGCCACCTCACAGCATACCGACATGCTAGGGTATTTTTTGTCTGGAACCTACCCTGGAGACCGGCCCGCCTAGGGTGACCCTACCAGAAGCAAGCTCCTGACGGTATCGCTCTCCAGGGTCACTGGAACACGCAAGCCCCCTCGCCATGTCAAGGCCAGACCCGAGAAAGAGACACCCGACATCGCTTAGAGCACCTTTAATAAATTTTTTTTTTTTCAAAAAATTTTTTTTCAATTGTTATTCTTGATATATTTTATGTATCATTTGGTGCTTTATCGGATTGTATGTGATGTAACAATTGTCTGTTATTTTTTAACTGATTCAACTGATTGATTACTGACATTCTTCTAAATATCTTATTTTGTGCTCAGCAGAAGAAAGTTATTCATTTGGAATAACCTATGGGAATAACTTGAGGATGAGTGAATGATGACATAATTTTCTTTTTTGGGGTAAACTATCCCTTTAAATAAACCTAAATAGCTGTAATTCTTGATTACTTTGGAATCCAGACCTAAGGTTGATTTCTTTTTAGAGAAAACACTCAGCAGATTATTTCTGAAATGAAAGCACTTCAAGTTTAATTGCTTGTGGCGGTCTTTTCATCTCGAGTGCGTGAGTGTTGATGCATAGGTCTACGGGAATGATGACTTGCTTGCCATTTGTTCATAATAAATTATATATATATATATATATCAGTATTACTCACAATAAGGCCTCCACGGCAAGTCACTATTCCAGCATTCGAGATGAAAAGACCGCCACCAGCAATTAAACTTGGCAATCGTCGTTAATACTAATCAGATTTAGCTTTAAAAAAACACACACATTTTAATGTTGGTGAAATAGGAAACAATCAACTGTACATACCTGGAATTCATCAGCATCTCTCTGCCATGGTGACCGATGTTGACTTTAAAGGGTTAGTTCACCCAAAAATGAAAATGATGTCATTAATGTCTCACCCTCATGTCACTCCAAGCCCGTAAGACCTCTGTTCATCTTCAGAACACAGTTTAAGATATTTTAGATTTAGTCCGAGAGCTTTCTGTCCCTCCATTGAAAATGTATGAACGGTATACTGTCCTTGTCCAGAAAGGAAATAAAGACATCATCAAAGTAGTCCATGTGACATCAGTGGGTTAGTTAGAATGTTTTGAAGCATCGGAAATACATTTTGGTCCAAAAAAAAAAAAAACTAGGACTTTATTCAGCATTGTATTGTATTCCAGTTCTGTTGTGGATCCGCGTTCAGTGACGCTGCTGACGTAAGACGCTGCTGACGTGTGTCTGGTGCGCCCGAGCTTCGTTTACAGTCTGAGGGAGACGCACGCTGGAAACAAAACAATCTTCACAAACATGTCTAGGGATTTCCACACAGAGGAAGACTTGCATTTTTTGCCCAGCCATATTTATTTGAACCCGAATACACGGACGCACCAGATACACGTCAGCAGCGTCTTACGTCATCAGCGTCACTGCTGACTCGTGAACGCGGATCCCCAACAGAACCGGAAGACAATACAATGCTGAATAAAGTCGTAGTTTTTGTTATTTTTGGACCAAAATGTATTTCCGATGCTTCAAAACATTCTAACTAACCCACTGATGTAACATGGACTACTTTGATGATGTCTTTATTTCCTTTCTGGACAAGGACAGTATAGCGTTCATACATTTTCAATGGAGGGACAGAAAGCTCTCGGACTAAATCTAAAATATCTTAAACAGTGTTCTGAAGATGAACAGAGGTCTTACGGGCTTGGAGCGACATGAAGGTGAGTCATTAATGACATCATTTTCATTTTTGGGTGAACTACTTTTTTTAGTTAATGATCTGTTAGAATGGAGCTTCATAAATGCTGTTCATTGATTCCAGTAAATTGTTTGACATTTGGGTTTAAAGTGTTTTAATTCTACAATATATGGTGTAAAATCGTCTGAGTGCTGCCCTCTTCAGGTTGAACGGTGGCTACTGCAGTTGTATCTTCCTAAGAGACTAGCAATAGCGAGCTAGCTTTGAAAGCATGAGATCCCATGCACCCTCCCTTCAGTTTGCGGTGGTTCGTGACGCAGCGGTTGTTGGTGACGTAGGCAGGTTCCATACAAAGAGATGCATCTCAGGTGCACGCCCATAGATATCATATAGAGACTAGATGCCCTATTGGCCGCTGTGGCGCAAGAAATGCGGCCGAACGGTATACTTACAGATAATTAACAAAAAAAAGTTGTTTTAGTGTTTAGTTACCCTTTAAAAAAATTGGGTCGAGAAAAGCACTTACAACGCTCTTTTAAAATAGATTGCAAAATACAATTAAAAGTATTCAAAGGTGGCAAAGACTTCAATTTAAGTACATTTTGCAATTCATTCCATGGCCAAGGGGCATAAAAGGAAAAGCAATATCATTTTCAAAATATTTTGAACTCTAAAACCGTTAATTTATACATTTCTGTCACAATATCACAAAACAGTGGTCAAACAGTTCCAACCATATGTGATTTGATTTGTCAAGATTAGAAAATAGACTTGACTATAAAATAGTGCAGTAAATTTTGTAAAATATGAAACATGACACCGCTCACTATAGGGGAGGAGCCGGCTAAAAGGATTTAAATTTTAAAGTATACAATTTCAATTTTGAGTGTTTTAGCTCTTGAATGATATCTAATTTCTAATGATTACTAAAATATTTGACAGGAAATAAACACTGGTATGGCCACGGGACACTGACAGTTAATAGATTAAATAACTTTACCTTTTTTAGTACTTTTGTTGTGTGCTTTTATAATTTTGATTACTTTTTGTTTCTCTATACCTTTAATTTTATTTCAGTTATAGCTTTAGTAATTTTAAAGCTTCAACTAAACTTTCAGTTAGTTGACTTTACTGCATGTGTGTGTCCATGCACCTGTCCCCAGGGTCCTGTGTACCATTCCAGTCGCTGTGAGCAGGGTCCCAGGTCACACGGCATGAGCTCGTCGGGTTTATCCTCCTCATCGCAGTTGTCCAGTGGAAGTGAGTTGGTCTGACTCATCATACACACCACTGACCGGCTGCGACTTCCTTCCGCACAGTCTGCAGAGCACTGCAGAGAGACATAAACAGCTGTTTTAGAAGTGGTACCGGGAAATACAGAAGAAAAGCGCACGGTTTCTCACCCTATCACTCCAGAGAGAATAGAACCAGCTGCTGGAACACACTCCTTTGTCACAGTTCTGCAGGTCCTGTGGGCGCAGCGCCATGTTGCATTCCTCATCAGAAACGATGTCACCCAGGTTATCCACACACACGACTTCTCTTCTGCGCTGACCTATTCCACACGGCACAGAGCACTGAGAAAGACAGAGGGTTTCTCTGAGCACTTTGTATTGATGGCTATTGACCTCCAAAGACTACTATATTGTATATTGTATAATTCTTCTTTTACATCTTCTCTTCTTTTTCACATCTACACTACCGTTTAAAAGTTTGGATGTTTTTAATGTTTTTTTCTTAAAGAAGTCTATTATGTTCACCAAGGCTGCATTTATTTGATCAAAAAAGACAGTAATATTGTGAATTTAATTTAATTTTGAAATGTCACTTCTGTGATGTCAAAGCTGAATTTTAAGCATGATTACCCCAGTCTTCAGTGTCACAGGATCTTTCAGAAATCATTCTAAAATGCTGATTTGGTGCTTAACAAACATTTATTATTATCAATATAAACAGTTGTGCTGCTTAATATTTTTGTGTACGTGATAAATAGAAAGTTAAAAAGAACAGCATTTATTTGAAATAGATTTTTTTTGTAGCAATGTTAAAGATTTTACTGCCACTTTTGATTAATTTAGAGGATACTTGCTAAATAAAAGTAATTTGACTTTTTTAAAGAAAAAAGAAAGAAAGAAAAAAAACTTCTTATTGACCCCAAACTTTTAAACTGTAGTGTAAGGGGAGAGCGAGGTAAGATGAGCAACAATTTTTGTTACATGACCATATACTGAGCCCAGAAGTATTTTACTTTAGCCATATTTTCCTAATGCTATTAAATAAATACATTTTAAATGTGTCTCAAGTATACTAATACTCCTGGAGAAACTGTACATTCAGAAACCACCCTTTGTCAGTCTTTGATTAAGATTTTTATTATTATTATTATTTTCATGGCAGGTCAAGATAAATCATGAACGGTGTTATTTAGTATAATTTATTTACTATTTATTAGCCATTATTTTTATATTTTAGTTTCAGTACTTCAACTTCAACTTTATTTCAGTTAGCTGCCAAAGCATCATTTCTCACAACATATTTTTAATATCTTAAACTTTCGTTTTTTTTGTTGTTTACAATGACAACACTGTCCTAATTAGGAGGTTATGGGACAAACTGAGATCACATTTATTCAAGTCAATGTTATATAATATGTTATAGATGCATTCTTTTAATTCCAGATGATAGATGATGAAACACAATTAAGCATTAGTTTAACGCCTGTCTCATTTCTTCTTGCTTCACGTACTTAAAGGTGTAGTTCAGTTTTTAAAAAACTTTTGCTGATAATTTACTCGTTACTCGTCATCCAAGATGTCCATGTCTTTCTTTCTTCAGTCGAAAAGAAATTAAGGTTTTTGATGAAACATTCTAGGATTTTTCTCCATATAATGGACTTCATTCGAACTCGTTCATCAAAATGAACAGATCTTTTTTCGAGTCATTTCGTTTGTTGAATGAACGAAATGACTCGAAAACAGATTTGTTCATTTTGATGAGCGAGTTCGAACAGGAGATTTACTAACGAGCATCACAGAACAGCAAGGTGAGCATTTGTTGTTATAAAACTTAAACTTTTAATTTATTTTTGAAATGACCGATCGTTTCGCAAGATAAGACCCTTATGGATCGTCTGGTATCGTTAAAGCCATTTGAAGCTGCACTGAAACTGTCATTTGGACCTTGGACCGTTTGGTACCCAATGAAGTCCATTGTATGGAGAAAAATCCTAGAATGTTTTCAACAAAAACCTTAATTTCTTTTTGACTGAAGAAAGAAAGACACGGACATCTTGGATGACATGGGGATGAGTAAATTATTAGCAAAAGTTTTTTAAAAAGTGAACTACTCCTTTAAGTAAAAACTGTCTCATCTTACCCCACTCTCCCCTAGACACAGACACATTCACAAACCTCTGTCCACTCTGAGCGGATTTGCCACTCACTGCAGATCTTGAGCTGGCACACAGTGTTCGTCTCTGGCATTTCTGTGTCGTCGCAGAGGCTGGTCGCCACGATGACTGTGCTATTGCCATGGTGTCCCTGCGTCTGCTGGCAAATCACCTGACGATACTGGAAACCTGGACCACAGGTCTTACTGCACTCAGACCACTCCCCTACATCCCAACTACACACACACACACACACACACACACACACACACACTGATTGAAGGACAACGAATTGGTTTCATTCGCATGTGCTTCTCATTTGCACCATTTGAAAATCAAGTCCAAATGCCCATATGATGTTCCAAGACGTGCAGGCATGTAGGACTGCTTGTCATTTGTTGTGTTCAAATCTAGCCTTACAAAAAAAGAGGTTTATTCAAGTGTGCTATTAGTGTACTTTGTTTAAAACTAAAAATAAGCATATTTTAAGTGTATACACATTTTTATACAAAATTATACATAAGTAAGTATACTTGGACTGACAAGTATACAAAAAAGTTTAAGTACATTTATAATTGTCCTTCATTAGGAAAAATATGATTAAGTAATAAATATTCTAAGTATATTTGGCAAGTAGTTGTGACGATACCAAGATCCATTTTTGTGTTAGGCCAATGTGATTTAAGTACATATATTTAAAATGTATTAATATAATATACTTTAGTTACTGACTAACCAACTAATCTTGAACTAACTTTAGTGCTGGTTTGTGTTTTTCCTAGACACTTTCAGACTCCATTGTCTGCAGTAAAAGATGTTCACTCACAAGGCTGAACAAGGCTGTGATTGACACTCTTCTACCTGGGGGCCAGAAGGACTGGTGTAGCTACAGAGATCCCCCGGTACACTGGTTTGAGTGGCCCTTTCCACACAGCTGAACACAACTTGACGACTGCCTGATAAACACACCACACAAACAGATTAAACAGAGACAGACTGGACAGACTTTGTCTTACAAGTTCAGTGTCTGCTGCTGGTAGAATACCAATCTATTTTGGTTCTATTCGCAGGCACAAAAGTATGGTTACTCTGGATTTGATTTAGATTTTAAACAGTGAGGACATTATAAAACCTCTGCAATGGCCTGGAATGAGTGAATGTTGTTCGTGTGTGTGTGTGTCATTACATTCAAATTCAGAACGCTATTCATTAGACAACACAACAGTGTGTATATATTTATATTATATAGCTCAAGGCCAAAAATATTTATTTTCTAGTCTGTCTTACACATATTCTAGGAATCTTTTAGGAAACAATTTAGTTTACCCAGACCAAATTGAAAGAAGAAAGGACCACAAATGCACATTAATGTGTAGACTAACAACAAAACTACCTGTTCCACAGGTGGCACTGCAGGGTGTTGTTTTCAAGGCGACCCAGCTGTATTGAGGAACTGGTTCAGGGGTTATAGGGTCCAAAGGAACTTGGTTAGGATGAGGGCTACCCATTGAGCTTTCAGCGTCACTATTCTCAGGATCAGGAAACATTCCATGACTCTCTACTGGAGGATGAGAGAGGGGAAAAGAGACAGAAAGAAAGGTGAAAGATGGTTGCGTTTTTTTATTTAATACAGCATATAAAATGCCCCTTTTACCTAGCAGATAAAAACCCTTAAAAAATTATATGTATTTCCAAAACAGCATGGAAACGGTTATATTAATCTAAAAACTTCTGATTCTTTTTTGGATTTTTTTTTTAATGATTATTAACATCTTGATTTTATACTTGTGAATCAAAACTCTTTGGAGTGCACTATTGTTCAAAAGATTTTTTTTAATGTTTTTGAAAGTATGTTTTGCTCAACAAGTCTGTGTATGTAATCAAAAATACAGCAAAAACAGTAATATGAAATAATATAATTTTTCAGAAGCCATTACTCCAATCTTCAGTCACATAATCCGTCAGAAATCCTTCTAATATGCTGATTTGGTGCTCAAGAAACATTTCCTATTATTATCAATGTTGAAAACAGTTCATGAGAAAAGCATTTCTTTATTTTTTTATAACAATTTAAAAGTCTTTACTCTCACTTTTGATCAGTTAAATGTGTCCCTGCTGAATGAAAAATATTTATTTAGAAAAAAAAACCTTTATAGTGTACTCCATACGTGTGTTAGTATAACATTTACATTATATATTGAAATACTTACCCAGAGGAAGTACACTAGAAAAAGAATAGGCATCTGAGTAAGTGTCAGTGATGGGATCTTTGGGTAGAATGTATTCATAATACACTGTTGGATTAGGCTGTTGATAAATCACCTGAAAAATATGGAGTTTAAAACAAAAAATCCACAGTCTTACGCACTATTCATATGGACTTAATCAGAAGCCTTTGTTATGAAAACAAACTTCCTCATTTTTTTAAATAATACATAACACTGTAAGGAAAATTAGCCAAAACGAAAAGGTACTAGGCATTTTATGCAGAACATTATCAATTAAATTTTCTTTAACCCTTAAACACAGCACAATGCAATGTGTAATACAAAACACAGATAAAACACCTGTGAAAAAAATCTATACAGAAAATTCCTTTGTATTAACACAATACTGTTACTTATTTTAACAGACTTTTCTTAGAGTGTAAATTATCTTCCACACTGCACCGCTTTCTATGTATCTTTAATCGAGGCAGTTTTGTGATATCATACAGTAGGAGTGGTCTCTCACAAAGAGATGCAGCTCCTGATTTGTTGGGCCAGGAGCAGTGATGGATTCTCCCGCTCTGCTGCGTATCTCATTGGGCCGTTTGTATGTGAGCCGAGTACCCACGGCATAGAAATATCCTGGCCTGTCGATTACCCAGTCACCATTTATCACTGATTCACCACTCTCTGTCCTGAGAGCTTGAAGAAAGAGAGACGGGGGAAAAAAGATTATGGATGGAGGAGGGACACATGGTTCCATAACACATATTATACTTAGTGGGATAAACCAGGTGACACCCGCTGGCGCCTGGAATGTGGTAGCTGTTATTCTACTGGTCTACAGTGGTCTACCACATTGGACCAGTTAGAAGTAAAACCAGTTACCACCCTAAGATATGGCACTTTGAAGAATAGGGTATAATAGGGCCTGGAATGCTTAAATATTATCAGTGAAAGAAGCAATATACAGTCAAACCGAAAATGAGTCAGACACCAGATATAATTTTTTAATATTTTTTTATAGTGGGTGCAGGACACTATACAGTAGTTCATTTATGTAAGTGAAGATAGCAAAATAAAGTAAACTGTGATATATTATACCCAAAAATTCTTCAACAGTGGACTACCAGTAAAATGTATACAAATTTGGGACCAAAAATTGTTTAGACACTTTGACCTGACCGTGTTTTGCTTAAGTGTTTTTTTCTTTAATTGCTAATGCGACATTTTTACTCCATAGACTGAACAAAATAAAGCATTGCATGGTAATTCGTTGACCTAAATCGGTATCATCTAATTGTGTACTTAAATTTAATATTTGACAGCTATTCAACCTAAATCATTTGTGAGACAGTCTAACAGAAGGATGGCCAAAACCAGTGAAATATCAACTGATTTGATAACTCTGAGTTCGTGTCATATTTTATTACCATTTTCTAAACTATAGCGAATAAACGATAATGTGAGAAATGTTGAAGGTGTCTGAATAAACTTTGGTTTGACTGTATATATATTTATACCTTCCATTTTATATGAGGCTTGCTTCCAAAATTTGGGACATGTCTACATACAGTTTAAAAACATGATTTGTTTCACCAACAAACATTAAATATTAATGTTTATCAAAATGTATAAATATGTATACTGCACCAGAAGTAGGGTTACAGGCGTTTGCCTAAATTAAGCTGTATTTGGAACCAAATGTTGATTTGTAGTTACTGATAAACCAATTAGGTACACTACTGTTCAAAAGTTTGGGGTTGGTAAGGTTTTATTTATTTATTTTGAAGGTTTTATTTATTTATTTTGAAGGTTTTATTTATTGATTTATTTTTAACTAAAAGCAAAGGGCTTGCTTTTAGTTAATAATCTGTACATTGACGGTAAATTTGCAACATTCAACCAGCTGAAAGGAAAATATATTCTCCCTAATTCCCATTTCTTTCTGTATTTGTAGGTTTGGCATTACACCCAATCAAAAATTGAAGATTTTCAAAAATCTACCCCTAAAGCACGAAATTTATAATATTTGTAAGAGCCCTCCTTTCTCCAAGCGTCTTATTTCGAGAATTGTACGCCTATTTGACGGTATTGTTGCGCACACTGTGAAAACTAGGGATACTTGGAAGGAAGAGCTAGGTGTGGAACTATCTGAATCCATGTGGAACACCTGTTTGTCTAATATTCATTCCTGCTCTATAAACAGCAGACATTAACATTTCAACCTTTCCTCCTACCTATTAACAACCTTTCCTCCTACCGCTGTACTAAATATGACTGTAAACAGCTGGCAATAGCTGCATCTGAGCCCTGTTTGTTTGTTTGTTTGTTTGTTTGTTTGTTTAATTTGAAAATGTAAATAAAATATTATTTAAAAAAAGTGACAGTGAAGAAATTTAATGTTACAAAAGACTTCTATTTTAAATAAATGCTGTTCTTTTCAACTTTCTATTCATCAACAAAAATGTATCACGGATTTCTGAAGGATCATGTGACATTGGAGACTGGAGTGATGATGCTGATAATTCAGCTTTGCCATCACAGGAATAAATCAAATTTAAAAGAAAAATGTTTAAAAAGTCATTTTAAAATTTTCACAATATTACAGTTTGGTTATTGAATTCTGTCAATTTTGCCTTGGTGAGAGAGTAAAAAAGTAAAAAAAAAAAATACTACCAACCCCCAAATATTTGAATGATTTGATTAATAATTTTGTCAACTCTTATAATAAAATGATTGAATGCTTGTGCACATCAAATACAACCAATGCTAAAATTTGATAAGTTAACAGAATGAGATTATTTATTTGTATTCTCACCTTGCTGTTTTTTATTTTTATCAAACATGTATTTCTCAGAACACACACACACACACACACACACACACAAACGTGTTTTATGTCTCGAAACACTAAATTGCACCCTGTTTGAGGAAAGTGCCATGATAATGAGCCTGAGTAAATTAAAAACAAGAGCCAGCAGGAATTCAGTTCCATTACCTAAGTAGTTCCTGGTCTTCTGTGTTTCCTGTATTTTGATTCGTTGAGCTCCAGAGGGGATGTCCAGGATCTTGTGGTAACCAACAGAGAGCACAGAAAGAAAGAGTGTCCCACTGAACAGCTCACATGAGCTCCCATCCCCTGCGCACACACCACATACATCCACCTGGAAACCCTCACAGCCCTGCACGATAACAACACACACACACACACATACACACATGAGTCAACCTTCAGAACAGATTCAGTCCTGAGTAATGACTTCACACAGATGAAAACAGGGATTTCACCACTTCAAGTGGGAGACTATCTGGGCAGATGTGTTTGCTTGAGATCGTATTAATAAAAAGATTAAAATCAAAATTGAACAGCTAAGATGATTCGATTTCAGAAAATTCATCAACATTGGCTGTCTTATCTGGCAAGAGTTAATCAAAAAAGGCAAACATGTAGCTCTTCAAGAGGGCATTGCTGTCTTTCACTGAAAATGCACTCACATTGAGCTGTATTTATGCCTGTAAAAATGCTTTCAGTCATTTGAGTTCATATGAGCACGAGTTCATATTGTACAAAAATTTAGGTAACACTTTAAAATAAGGTCTCATTACTTAGCATTTGTTAATGCATTAACAAATAATGAGCAATACATTTATTTATTTATTCATCTTTGTTAAAGTTAGTTAATAAAAATACAGCTCTTCATTTTTTTATACACTTTCTTCATAGTTTTAGTACACTGAACATGCAAACATCAAATTCAATATTCACCCATGCTCGCATATGAACAAAGATAAATACAGAAGAAGAAAAAAAAACAGATCAATGAAGAGAGAGATTGCTTGTGTTGTGATTTACAGATTTGGAAACATTGCTACTTTAATCGTAATGATTCACCGTAAACCGTTTCCTAAAACTTTTTCATCCAAACCATCATCATTCCCTCTTAGCTTAGCACAATAATGAAACACACACACACACACACACACACACACACACACACACACACACACACACACACACACACACACACACACACACACACACACACACACACACACACACACACACACACACACACTTTTACTTTATGGTGAGACAGGGACCACATGATTTCATGATTCAAAATTACTCACACTGTAAGCTATCTAATGCTTAAACAAACTGCTTTTATTGTTAGTTCCAAAGAATCTAGAACTGGAATTGATTAAGACTGAAAAAACACACCTTTTCTCCCAGTTTGTCAGACTTACAATAAGAAACAGGCTTAGTTTAAAGAACATCATACTTGACAGACTGGAAAAAGTCTGCTTCCTAACACCAAAACACACAAAGTTTTGTTTTTCTATCATAGTGGGGACTTTCCAGTGACTTCTTTTGTTTTTACTCTGAGTTCATGATGTTTTCTATCCCCCAAACCTCAAATAAACCTTTCGGCATTTTTTTTTAACAATGTTATTAATATGTTATTTAGTATGTTTATGAAGCCATTTTCCTCATGGGGACCTTTGACTGATCCCCACAGTAGAGGTGATTTTGGGTTTTACTATTCCTATGGGGACATTTCTTCCCTACGATGTAGACAAAACCTGACCCCAGAGCCCCACACACACATCCGTACTGGATAGTTTTGCAATGTTTTGTCCCCAAGAGGATCTTTACAAGAGCCATCAATGTTTGCTCCAGTGTTTACTATACTGGACTCAGGAGTTTATGAGTAATCTACTCACATTCTTACAGTTCTCAATAGGTTAATATATATATATATTATTTACTATATAATGCTGTATTTGAAAAAAAAATCAAGAAATGAGAAAAGTATGAAATGTCTATAATATATATATATATATATATATTATAGACATTTCATACTTTTCTCATTTCTTGATTTTTTTTTCAAATACAGCATTATATAGTAAATAATATTTTTAAAATAAAAATACATATAGGCCTATTTAAAAAATGTCCTTTGCACTGCATAGATAACATTGAATATTTAGAAAAATACATAAAAAATACTAATATATTTTAACAAGATTTTTAAATATTAAAACTTATTTTAAATTTTGATTATTTTGTATATTTTTATTAAACTTTCAAAAAATGTTAACAGGTTCCTACAGGAACTGCAAGAGACAGTATTTTTTTCCACAACTTAAATTTTTTTTTGTGCCAACTCTGTGTAGTTTTACAGTGTACTGTATTTCTTGTACTCACTTTTAAAGTATTTGTGTTACTGTCATTGTAACAATTGCATTTTTGTAAAAATGTGCATCATTTTAAAATGCAGCAATGTACTGTTTGGAAATTACCTTTTTGAAAATGGTATCACATTATTGTACTGTACCAGAACATTTCCATATGTTATCAAGTCAAGTCATATTTATGTAGATTTCAACCTATTAAATTGATAACTTGATGTAACTTTAGGAACTTAATACTATAGATGAAATACTGAATACTTAGAATTTTTGTAAATGCAGATTTATGTGGATGTCTACATCTTAATTTATCCTAATTAAGTATTCCAACACACTATAAGATATTGTTCTGCATAAACACTGTTTGTTACAGACACTTGCATGCATTCTAGATCTGCAGGCTGGAATCATTTGTTCATTCTCTGTGGTTCTCTTACCTCTCCAGGGCCACTGCTGAAGTCGTTGTCCCAGGGAACAGGCTCTGTGGGTGGGCACAGGAGGGAGAGCAAAAGGGTCATCTGGAGGAAATGCTGGATGAGTCTCCACTGGTGTCCGCTCCAGGTCGACAGTTGCATCCCACAAGCCATCAGCAGAATAAGACAGTTAGTATGTGTGTAAATGTGTGTGTATGTCCTGGTCTTAATGAGAAGTACTGCAGTGGCGCTGTCTCTGAATGGAGATGTGTGTTTGTGTGAGAGAAAGTTTTAGTGAAAGGGGGTTTCTCTCTTTGGTATTTAAGTGTGTGTATGTGTGTGTGTGCGTCTCACCCCCAGACAGCGAGTCACATACACACTGGCACACATCTCCCTCCTCTCCTCTTTCCACTCACCCCATTTTTTGTTCTTTCATAAGCAGCAAGGATTCCTTCCAAGAAATCTCTCTGCATGTGAGAGAAGCTGTAAAATGCTTAGAATTACAATCACTTTCTGATGGACAGACTCAGTCTCCCTATCTTTCTTTCTAACACTCAGGGAGGCTTATTCTGACCTAACCAGAACTAAATCAGAGAATTAGAGCAACAGAAAAACCCCTCTCCCTCTCTTTCTAAAAGCCACTAGAACAGAAAACAAATGTAAAACAGGCCCATTCTGTAATGCAGTCCACAGCCGTCTCTTTGCATACTTGAGTGTGTCTTGTGCTGTGTAATTTTGTAGTAATGAGGGTGTATGTCACTTGTGTCCAGATGGTAAGTGTGTTTTTCTATGACCTGCACACCTTCTGGAGGTCACATGAACTTCACCTCATCAAACGGTAGAGGAAAGGAGAATATCAAGACATCAGATCTAAAGGAAAAAACACAGAGAACATTCAGAACTCTTGCACTGAAACATTCGGTCAGTTCTGTTCACAGAAAATATTTTCACGGACATAAACTACTGGAGCTCAGACAGACGCGGCAAAGGAATGTTTCTTGTGGCAGTGGTTTTGTGTTACTTTATTCCAGGTCAATAATGCAAAGCGACTTACAGTTTTTCTTCATTGCAAACACATTAAAACGGATTCTATTAGTATAAAATCCCAGAACATTACTTCAGCTCCCTAAACAAAGACACATTCTTCAAAGCTTTAAACTTTGTTCACCTGTTTTCACACATGGTCCATTTTATTCCATTTTTTTTTTTTTTTTTTTATCTTCACAAAAAATGTTCTTTTTTTTAGGAAACCCAAGCACTCAATATGTATCAGTTAACACACATGCAAAAATTGTTCACATAAAAATCTAATCGCAAAATCAAATTAGGACACAGGTGAGTATGTTTTGGAAGAGGCAGAGCCTTGAGGTACTGAGACCAAGTTAATGAAGGGACAGTTGTCTCCGATGAAATCTATGTTTCTCTGGTTAAAGTTCACCCCAAAATCAAAATCATGTTAAACATGTTACTACACTAACTACAAAATACAGTATTTTTATCTTACTCTAGTTGCAGTATACTGTATTTCTTGTTTTCTGGTGTGTACTCTGTATTGTCAAGTCACCTTTATTAACACAGCGCTTTATACAATACAGATTGTTGAGTCAGTTCCATTGTAAAGATCATACATTTCTACATTAGTTAATTTCATCTTCAAAGCAGTTCTGCAGAAAACAGTGATGTCATCGTCCAGCTCAGTTCAGTTCTCATCCAACAGTGTCAGTGCAGTCAATATTGACAATATTGTTGAATATTAAGTGTCCTCAACTAAGCAAGGCAGAGGCGACAGTTGCAAGGAATTCAAACATATTTGTAATTACACATTTATAATGATGATGTTACAATTTACTGCATTTAAAATATATTAAATGCAATCTAATAAAACACTACAGGTAAAAGTATAATCAAGTAGCGGACCTTTAGTATGTTAGTCAACACATCAAAATAAGTATACTTTAAAGAATGACAAAAGATTATTAAAACACCATTTACATTATTACAGTGCACTTTTTAAAAGCGTACTCACACTTAGTCGTGAAAGTGTACTCTCTACTGAAGTTGCCTTTTATTGCATTAATATTATAATGGTACCCTATAGACCATTTTGAGGTCATAACAGTTATCTCAGGCCAAAGTTTGGTTGTGATGGAAGATAATCTGATACTAATTTACAGTAAGAGCTTGAGTTCGTCACAGAAATTCAAGGTTTGTACAAAGTGAAGCGCGGAAAATATTGGATTAAATATTCAGATGAAATACCAAGTCTAGGACTGAGTCTGATTTAAGACCAAGCATATTTTTTCTAAAGCGCACAGTATTGTTGTATGCACTTTTTAAAACCCTCAAAAGAAATTCTACTAAGTTCAAAAGTCCACTTACTGGTAGTGAAATTTACTCTTTATTAGACCTACTTAGACTGAGTGACCACCACTGGTGTTGGTTTTTTGTTGTGTTCTGCAATAATGTTTTGTCGGGAAACTACAGTATGAATCACCGGTTGAGAAGGAAGGAGAGGTATAGAGGGGCATTACTCTGATTTACAAGCATAAAACGGACACATTCCCAATCCGCACAATGTTGACTACACACCTGTTGCAGTGCAGTGATTTAGATGACATGTATCTGTACATGTGTTTGTGCGGATAATGTGTGACGTGGTCACTAGTCACATTTGCTTATCCTTCAGGATAGTAAATAGAGAGAAGTCTATTCAGTGACTGCTTGGAGGACGTTTAAGTCTCTGACAGCCTTCGTAGACAGTTTTTAAGAGACAGAAACAGATAGCTGGAAACTCGACAGAGACTCATCCAAAAGTATGGGGATTTGGAGAGGAATGTCAGTACTAAGCATACTTAATAACAGCTCTGAGCCCTGCATTCTACATGCCCGCAGTGGATTAGTATGGACAGTAAATAACATAATAACAGTGGATGTCTCCCAAGTGTACTAAATCAAACAACCCCAAATCGTTATGCTAAAGTACTAAAGGTGGAATGACTCTGTTGAGAGGATGGAAATGCAAACTAAAAATACAGAATTGTCTATATGGATCACAGCCCACGTTATGACATTAGCAGTGGAATTTAGTGTGAATTCCTGTATTTCTATGACTTTTATACAGATTTAAACATTATCCTAGAGTACAAATTAGGGAGCAAATATCTTCAATAAGACTCTCAAAAGACAGATGAGACTGATGTTATCGCACTGCCTCGAGGGAGTTTACTTCAAGCAAGCACTCACAAAGAGCAATGTCTAGCCGATGCAATACTTTAGAGAGGAACACAACAAAAAAAAAACAATGCATCTCCCAGTAAAACTTCCAGGCCTAGAAATCAGAATTGTAATATGTTATTTTCAGGTTTTCCATGGCCGTGGGAACCCTGGAAGACTGTCTCTCTCCCGCCCTACAAATATTCATACTTCCCTAATATGCAAAAAGCAGAATGTCAGATGAGGAGTCGTCTTCATGATGCTGGAGGCAAAAATACTTGGTCAACCTAACCTACAACTTCTGAAATTCTCAAGTAGCTACAAGGAAAAAATTGAAAAGCACATGAGTTGAGCTTCTCTTGGTGCTATAGGTCCCAACAAAAAGTTGTTTCGAGTATTTAAAAAAACACCAGTAAATTAGTTTTGTTTTTATTAGCACATCATAGGTCTACGACCTTGTGCTGACACAAGCTGATAAAAACTAATCCCAAAAATTACAACTCACTTTTTACTTTTCATTTTATGTGTTTCTTTACAAGGCAGTGGAAACATAAAATGTTGACATAATCAATGTTATTTAAGACTTTAATGCAAGTATAGTATCAGTATTCCTTACATTCCAAGAATGCTGAAAATTAATCAAGTTCATTTTAAGCCACATTTATCTCTCACTTAAGGGTGATAGAGTAAAAAACACATAACGTTCTATAAAATGGAAGAATTTATAATCATCCCAGCCATCAAAAAGAGGATGTAACAGTTGTATTAAAATGGAATTTATATTATATATTCATTATATTATATTATATATATATTTTTTTAAAAGGTCAATCATGAGAAAATTAAGTTGTGATCACGAGAAAACAGTTTTTTTTGTTGAGATCACGAGAAAATTAAGTTGTGATCACGAGAAAACATGAAAGAAAAAATTAATAAATTTAATCCACGGCCTATTAGGGCTTCCTTACAGTTCTGAAAGAACACTGCTTTTCTAAAAATGTGTAGTTATTGTGCCGTGAGTTGATATCTGTTAGATGTTTTGAGCTGACTGAGTTTAAAACAATAAAACCTGCATCTATTATTGGATAATTATTAGTGATTTTAGGCCAAAGTACAAGGTTGTAGTTGAAAACTATTAAAAATAATTTTCAGTCATAATAAAATATAAATGCTAAATGTTTTAAATCAAAAGTTTCATCTGTTAACAAATGAACTGTGAACTAACATGAACAAGAACATTTTTATTATCTAACATTAATAAATGCTGTAAAAAATATATAACTAATTGTAAGTCATTAGTCAATGCGTTAACTCATGTTTACAAATTAGACCTTATTGTAGTGTTGCCATATGTAGTATATACTAAAACTGAAATTAAAGATATATAGAAATATAAAAAAACTAAAATTAATGAAAATGACAAAATCACAAAACAAAAGTACTAAAACTTAACTTCAAAATATAAAAAGCAAAGCTAATTTAAAACTATTATTAAATTCAATAGTATATAATACTAAAATAACACTGCTCCAGAAATATTTGAACATGCAATTACATTTTCAGTTCAAACCAAACCTCTTTAAAAAAAAAAAAAAAAATCAGACTCAGTCACGGTTTCCATAAACTTGGCCATTCTCAGCACTGAGTGACATTTTCTGGCAAGCAATCAGCACATATGCAGGGACCATAAAAAGTCCTGTAAAAACCTATGAACATCTATTTTAACCACAAACTTTTCCCATTTTTCATTATATTTTGACTTTCATGGGACTTTAAAGCTATATTTATAGACATATTTTTTGTAGCCTGTGTGTATTATATATATATATATATATATATATATATATATATATATATATATATATATATATATATATATATATATATATATATATATATATATATATATATATATATATATATATATATATATATTTAGCTTTTATTAAGCCCCAGTTGGGCTGCACTGAGAACTGGACTAATGAAAAAGACACGGACCACAGTAGTGGAGGAAACATTCAGATCTGCAGGCAAATTTAGTTTTAAGAGAAAACTAGAAATCACAATCTTACAAACATTACCTAAATAAAGATTATACATGCAAAACCTGTCTTTGAAGGAAAATGTTCTTGAGTATGGTTTAATAATTACACTTAAGTGGATGACTGTGATTGTTTTGAGAGCTGTATGTTGAGTCCAAGTGTTGTGACACATTACTGGGAATGTGTTGTGGTCAAATATGCCAGTAAAAAGCCTGATTAATCATTTCTAAGGAATTAGTCAAGTGTAAATCAGTGTGACTGACTCACAACTAAATTGAGTTTCAATAGTGACTGCATGTTTCTTCACTCACTCCGTACTGTATCTCTCTTACACATCTCAGCCAAGCCCTGTGGGACCCTTGAGTTTACATACTGTCTGCAAATCTTTAGAAAAAAATGGGATTTTTTTCCTCCATGTGGGCTGGATTGCCGTGTTTGGTGTTGGATTTATATTTGGCTTAAGTAATCATCTCTCCTGTTTTACTGTTGAAAACTTTTCAAGCAATAAAAGCTTGATGGCACACACTTTCACATAAACATCCACACACACAGACAGACGGTCCTGCAGAGCAGAAAAACAATTTGACAGAACAATTGAACAAATCTGTACTATTCTGGAGCTCAAATATTGTTCTTAACAAAAACACAACCCGTACATGCGAAAGGAGTAATTATATAGAGAATAAAAAGGAATGTGGGATCTTAAAAAAGTGAAAAATAGAGAAAGGGAAGGAAATGGCAATGGTTTAACCACTTAACCAGCTGTTTTCTGCCTGTCATTACTTCAAAGCTGAGCAGCCCTAAACACAACACCTGGAGCTCAAGAAGATAATCACGGGAAAGAGGAGAAAGGTGGAGCGCATATTTTTGTCTGAAAGTGAGAATTCAGTTCAACAGACAGATTTTTAATATGAGATTGCAGGTAATCAGAGCGCTGATACTCAGATGAACAGCATGGTTGCAAGTTCAATAAACAAGAAGCTCATATCGAGGAGCTTAACATTGAAGGCACAATATTGCCAGTTACTTATCCGTTTTGATCCGACAACGAAAACTGTTCCAAATGACGCAAAAGCAGAATCCACCATTGAGAATATCTGAGCTAAAGTTTGAAGTTGCATTTCCTGAATGAATCAGCGTTGTTGAATGGATAGGAGGAGTGAATGATTTGTGAATGAATTACTCACTCACTTGTCACCACCAACTGGCATACAGATATTTGGAAAGTAAAAATAGACCAGCACAGAACGAGTATATTTTATTTTATGAAACAAATTTGCTGAAATAATGACTGCTTTTAAACTGGATTTCAAAACACTCCCACATCTGCCATTGATTGATAAAACAGATAGTCCCGCCCCCAAACTCATATCATTGGTTAAGCCGGTAGGATGCTAAAATAAATGTTTTGTTGGCCCCACAACAAAAAGTATGTTTATACTTTTTACAAAATCAACCTATCTGTGTCTTAGTTTTCTTTGGCATACTAAGCTGGGATAGCTTAAAATGACACCTTCCCTTAAAAAACCTGGATATCCATTAAAGGTGCAATAGGTGATTCACTACAGAATTTTTTTTTGTTATGCCGGTTGAAAGCCTCCTCATATCCTGACAGCAATTCACTATGTTAAGTTGTCTTAATGTTTTTTTTTATACATATATATAGTTTGTGGAAGGCGTAGGACCATAAAATGTTCGTTCAATCGTTGCATTCGGTCCGAATGAAATTAAAGCATGTGTTCCCTGTCAATCAACTTGTGTTTGCATACACCACTGCGCAGCTTGTTCATACATCACCAACGCGTTCACGTGCGCTGTGTAGACAGAGAGAGAATGGCAGGCAAACAGTTGTTTATGTACGTTATTGTTGTATCGTTACTCACTGTAATTTAAAGTTTTCTCACCGGTGAATTACACATGATGTAATCCAATATTGTTGTCTCTGGTCATCTTGCTTCTGGTCTGTGTACGCACACAGAGTGATTTGGAGGCGGCGTAGCATTGGATGGCGATTTGCAGGATTGTAATGCTTACAATGCTAGCAGGCTAAAATTAGCATTTCCCAGATCAACTATCGCACCTTAAAAATATATGTTGATACAAAAGATCTCAAACGAGATATCAAAACAAACAGACTTTAATTTAATCATGATGTTACAGAACGCAGCATGTACATAAAATAAGAGAACTCATCATGTAGAAGCTAAAAAAACGGATGTTTGCTAAACCTATCGAAACTAAGCCCTTTTTAAGTGTCAGTTTATTACATGAAATACATTGTGTAATGCAGCCAAGCAATTAATAGTTCTTTTACAATTCTGTGAAAGTGAAACGCACCAAACACTGACACAGTGGATTTGCAATTTCAATATTCATTTGTTTTCCCTATTTATTTAACCTCTAAAATGAGATGTGATCCATTTTACATTCACAATATTCAACAGCACTGCAATTGTATTAGGGCAAGAGGGTCCGAGTTGCACTGATTCGTTTTCCAAGAACAATCCTAAAAAAGCTCTAATACTGTACATGAAAACGTGGATGGAAGAAGACGGAGCAAAAGCAACTAGCCGACCTGAAAAGGCCAGTATTGGTGAATCATCTGAAGTCCTATTCACATACTTGGCCATTTTTAGGAACGTTTTTTAACCTTTCTTTGTTTAATCTGAAAAAGATTTTCATCAGATGGATACACAGAAGAAGCGTTTGCTGCTTTTCGCTGTCTCTTTTTCAATTTCCTCTCCTTCTTTTTCGTTGTTGTTTCTATTTTCTTTTTATTGTTCTTTTCTATTCCAAAGGCCTTTTTCAGCTTCATATTGGCTTTCTGGGGAGACGAAAAAAACCCTGTCGAGTGAGGGCCCTTTTTGCCACCTCTAGGAAAGTCTGCATCTTCATCTAAAACTATAACTGAAGATTTCTTCTTTTTCTTCTTTTTGGCTTCCTTCTGGCTTTGCTGTTGTGATATAAACTTGCCTTTGCCGTGGCTCCCTGGTGTTTGTGAGTTCTGCTTGACACTCAAGTGTTGGTGCGCTTGTTGATGATTTTTGGGCGTGTGTGCGATGCGTCTCTTCGGTGTGTGCTGGTTGTTTGTGTGAGTGTTGTATGGGTACGGAGACTGTTTGTGGTTGGTTTTTTGTTTCTTCCTGGGCGGTTGAGGGGTAGATGTAAAACCCCCTCCATCAGTGGAAATCAATCCAGCATCCTGAAGATCTGTAAGAGAAACGCATGTCCTTATATCTTTAGGCTGATCAGTGTTTATCAATTCAACTTATCAGAAAGATTGCAACAAACCTTTGGCCTTCTTTTTTAGTCTGTGCTCCCGGCAATTGATGTCCTTCGTTGTGTCATAATAAGTAATCATGGGCAGGGTGGGATATGTCCCGTTATACATTCTCCTCTGAGAGCATTCCTGCAGAAAACGCACACTTTAACACCTCATATTATTCATTACTTGAATTATATTCTATTTGATTATATTTTAAAATGTGATTTATTCCTGTGGTGGCAAAGCTGAATTTTCAGCATCAATTCTCCAGTTTTCAGTGTCACATGATCCTTCAGAAATCATTCTAATATGCTGATTTGATGCTTAATTTTTTTTAAAAAATGTATCAATGTTAAAAATTATACATTTTTTCAGGATCCTTTGATAATCAATGTTAAAAGAACAGTATTGATTCGAAATTCTTTTTTGTAACAATGTAAAAGTCTTTACTGTCACTATCAATTTAATGCACTCTTGCTAAATAAATGTATGCTATATCTTTATGGCTAAATCTTTATATCTCAAACTTTTGAATGGTAGTGAATAGTGTGTGCGTAATAATTATGCAAGTCGATATCATCTATTTTTCCAAGCACATTTTACCAATTCCAAACCCCATCAACCTTAATAACTACTATTCATTTAGTATATAATTATCTATAAGTTACATATAAATGTTAACAAGGGCTGGAGGTGGAAAAACGCCTTATATTCACGTGTGTATTATTATCAAGCAGGTTTACCTTTACAGGATGTAGTTCTGGAAAGCGGTGGCATTAAAGGGTTCCTGATGGTTTAATTCTTTTAAGTCTTTTACAGATAATATATTTTCTTCTCAACCTGTTTTTTGGGTGATGCTGCTGCCCCAATAAACATTTCTTGTCCTTTGGTCATGGCTTCATTTTGTAATTTCTATTATTAAGATTGATGTGGTTTGGAATAATTAGCAGTTTATGTTTTGTAAATCCTATATTTGTAAAATGTCTCAATTGGTTTAAGTATGACAAACAGAGGAGTTTGAAATGATGATGGGGCGGCACAGTTGTCAAGCAGGGGTTTTCATTTAGTTTGTGTGTGGAAATGTTGTAAAAAAGTTTTGCTGAGGGGTTGTTGTAGTTGTTATCCATTGCAGAAAGCAAAAGTGACATCACAACATCAGCACACCCATGTGATGCCCATGGATGAGGCCAATCCACTTACATGCCCAAAGTGTCCTCTCTTAGAGCAGTTATAACAGTAGGCAGGTTTCCTGCAGGCCTCTGGATCACTGGACTTGTTGAGAGATCCCAAAGTGGTCTACAGAGAAACAAACAGAGCACAAGGAGAATGATTACAAAATAACAAAAATAATGACACTGCCGAAATCTTTAAAAGAGAGTTTGACTGCCTCGACTGACAAAGTGCACCAAAGTACTCTCTTGTATTTGCAGTCTGTCAAAAGTAAAACAGTGAAGCAGTTCCTTCATTCACACTCAGTACCATTTCAAATAGTGCATCTCAACCTTCTTGACTCCAAGGCCGCCCATTTTCCACAACAATATTTCCTCTTTTTTTCAAAACAAATTTGCCTTATTTATGTTTTCTCACAATTTCAAGCTTGGCATTACTAGAAAAATCTATATTCATTATAAAAAAGTAATTCACATTATATTTTATTAATTTATTTGACTTTTCCTGGTCTACAAATCGCACTTTTAATATAGGCATCATCGTTTATCCAGTGAGAACCCTGGTTCTTCAAAGAAAAATGAAAAACTGTTTTTGTCATCTTGAGGCCCTCTTGAAAGTTTGCCGAGACCCCCTGGTTGAGAACCACTGGTGTAAAGGTATAATTAACAGAAAAATAAACATTCTGTTATTATTTTCTCATTCTCCTATGTTGCACAACCATCTCTGCTTTTTTCCCCGACAATGAACAAGTCAAACTGGCAAATTTGTATTCTTGTGTAATTTTGTTAGTATACATTATAGTACACTTTTGTCCATTTTTGACAGTCCCTGGTCACTTTATGCTTTCATAGTGTGGAAAAGAGCAGGTCTGACATTCTGCGAACGTCTTGTAGCAGGCTACTATGCTCATAATAACAAAGCCTTTGTAACAAAAGCATCTACTGTGTGACAAGCTAACAAGCAGTCAGGTTAAGAAACCTCCAATTAGGGTGACATGAATTTGGGCACAACCACTACCAGAAAACTCACTAAACACACACAAGAATACAACTTCGCTCATGTCAGGTGTGTGAATGCACCTCGGTCTCTCAGCTGTGCCCTTTGTGAGCGTGTGTATGTCAGCAGTAGCCGACTAGCTGCGTTATATTACTCTACTTCACTCAATTCCTTTCACTCAGTTCTGTTATTATAAACCTCACTTACATTTCCCATCTCGCTAGTGAATGATGAACCCCATTCACTCTCTCTTTCTCCCATCATCCACTCTGTCTCCTCCTCCCACTCTTTCTCACAGACATTCATATAATCTGTATATTTTTCTTTTCTTTGAGGTGATATAAGGGAGTGATTACCGAGGGTATCAATAAATCCCAGTAATGCGCTGGTGATAAGGCCGCCTTTGGAGTGTGTGTATGTGTGTGTGTTTCTCCATCTGGTCCCGGGGAGCCCAAAGGCGTTTCACGCTCCATCGCCCTCCGTAAATACAGCACGATAAAGAGGGTAAGCTGACTGGTGCGAGCATGTTTGTGTGCGTGTGTGTGCGTCGTGCCCGAAAACTACACACATATTGTCTTTTAATGTCTCCTCAAGGGGGCGTCGAGACATACACACACTCATATACACGCATTTTCAATAAGCCAGGACACACGCGGCCCCACTACGTCATATTTTAAACATATCTTCCTCCGTTCCACACACTCTCTCTCTCTTCCTTTCTGTCCGTTTTCCGCTTGAGTGGTTAAAGGGTGGAGGGGTGAATGCTATTAGAACCGTTGGTCATTATCAGCTCAGCGCTGGAGACTGCTCCATCTCCATCACAAAGACACCACCGGTTCCCCCTAGACACCCACCCTTCTCTCTCTCCGTCGCTCACTCACCCACTCACTCTCTCTAACCCCCCAAACCCACAGCACGGTTTGCCTTCCACTGGCCTTTATAAGTGACATTTGCTAATCAAGCATCACTATTGCTCATACATAGAGTTTTTTTGGTCAAACCCTTTACTATAAATATTATACTTCAGTGTAACTCGTCCTGTACTGTATGTGCAATGGACATAAATGACACATCAATTCATTTGGCTTGTTGAGGAGAGACATGCTGTTACTTTTCCAAGCGATGGATTGCCTGGTGAATGCTAACATTAGTGTGGGGAATCCCATAGACTTTGAAGGAGGAATCAACGACAGGACTGGACTGGGACTAAAAATCGGCCCGGGCATTTTGGCCCAGACTGGCCCACTACATATAATCATAAACACAACCGATCTTTTCACGCCCCTGAATATGTATAATAACTCCTATTAAAACCACTAATGCCATGTAGCCTAATGAGTGAGTAGGAATGAGTAAGAGTTAATAGATGAAATAACTACTAATTGTATAATACAATCGAAGTACTCCACAATGATGAATCCTAAAACAAACTATAAGCTGCATTGGCATTGCAATACCAGTGTTTGACAAAGGATTTTTGGTAAATCTGTGGTGGGTGGATCTCTGTACCTTTGGGGGGGGTTCGGGGGAGCCCCCCGTAAGAAAAAATTGTGCTTTTTAATGTTAAATTAATCAATCTGGTGCACTTTGAGAGTTAAAAATTAAGAGCTCCAACCCATAATCAGTGTGGAAATTGGACAAAGAAAAACTCAAAACTCTTTTAGCTGTGATAGTGTCTGTCTGCACACTACTACAAAATAATAGTTCTAATATTAATTCCATGACAGTAATAGCCATATATTGTAAAACAAATGCACTGAAAAATAAAAGGAACTTTTATAATTACTTTTGTACTAATTTCCATGCTTGAAAGAGATAAACACATGATCTTTTATTTTGGCGGAAAACATGGTTTACAAACGCGTCTCATTACACTTCTAGTAAAATGCGTAATCGTCAACTATGCAGATGTGTAAATAATGCGTAACTGGGTAATGGGTTCCTACACTCATAGCGTAAGTGTTCTGAAAGTAGCCTAGTTCTGCTTACCACAGTTCTCTACACTCACTCATTCTCTCCTGATCCTCCTCAATCGCCTCATCAGACACTTGAAGGGGCCGTTTCATTTTCACGCTATTTCTCTGCACATTCCTTGCGTTTCTTCTCCATCTCTGACTATTTTGACAGATACACACTGACACTGCATGCGCGCTCAGAGCCCAAAGGGGGAGATTGGACCAGCACATTAAAGATGTGATTGGACCAGCCCAGTGCCAATCAAGAAAAGAACCAATGGGCCGCTGATCTACGTGTTTCACGGGCCGGTCTGTTAAAAAAAAAAACCTACGCTGACTTTTTTTGTCCAATGCATTACACTGGCACACAGATCCCAGCGCCACCAATTAAGCAAAACTAAACGAATGTGCAGCCGATGTATGAGTATTATGGGCCGTTTAGACAAAAAAATTGTTTTTATATATTTTTTAAAGAATTATCTGTAGGCCTATCGGCCCAAAAAGCACCTCGGCCCACCGGGCAAATGCCCGGTATGCCCGATGGCCAGTCCAGCCCTGATCAACGAGAAACTTGGAGCCTTCTTTTGACCTGGGCCAATAAGCATCCACCCAGAACACCATAGAACCCAAAAATTGAAATTTATTGGTTTTAATTTTAATTTCGATTCCACAAAGTAGTTCCTTAATTCATTATTAGCTTAATACATAGCTTAATTCATTATTCATATACGAATAGCTTAATTCATTATTCATTATTAAAGATCACCATAGACACAGAACAATCCACATGGGATAATCTCACAGTATAACAAGTAGCCCACTGATTGCACTGTATTCTTCCTTCTAAACTGAACTCAAATGGCACTGAGAATTGGGTGAATAGCACTCAATTGGAGAAATTGAAAGATGAAACAATGCTGATGACCTAGGTCTGTGTTGGAGTAGTGAGTTTGATGTCTCAATTAAACTCGAGGTTCTGTGGGGTGCGGACTGGATCGACTCCATTCCTAGAGCTTCCGAACAAATGGGTTTTTTGGGGTGCGGACTGATGGGGCAGTGAACCCGAGGTTACCCCGTGAGTCAGTCCTAGAGCTCCTCCTGTCCGATTTTAGGGGAAAATCGGGTCCATCTGGGACGTCAAATGGAATTTGACTCAGACACAGTGTCAGAGTAAAACTATATGCAAGACAAGATACACAGGTGTTTTGCCAGATGACAAGTTTATTCTATGCATCATCTTTTTACTACATTAATTCATTTCACTCTAATTCTCTTTTAATTCCTTTTATAACCATTTTAATTTCCCTTGCTTTTATTTAGTTTATTTTCTATGCAAAGCTCTTTGAATTGCCATAGTGTGATCGTTTTTAATTCCTTTCTATGTAAAGCATTTTGAATAACGGTTTTATCCTTGCTTTTATTTTGTGATTATTTTTATTCCTTTCTATGTAAAACACTTTGAATTGCCATAGTGTATGAAATGTGCTATATAAATAAACTTGCCTTGCCCTTTCTAAATAAAAAAGCTAATGAATAAAAAAAAATTACCATTATTTGGATGCATACGTATTTCTTTTTGAAAAATTTAACCCTAAGGAGAACACCACCAAAAAAACTCAGAAAAAATGTCTGAATGTAGACTACATAATACAGTTAAAAAGTTTGAGATCAGTATGAATTTTTTTCTTTTTCAAACTTTTGACCAGTAGTGCATCTCTTTTCTACTTGCTCCCATATGAACAACCACTCAATAATTAGAAATAGACAATAATTAGATTTAAATGTTAGAAGTCTTAAGCACGCATCAAAGACTTGTGGTTCAGCGAGTCAGGATCAACTCCAGCAGAGTCAGTGAATGAGTCGCTAGACGGGTTCAAACTGATCTCTCATTAGATCCAACATCTTTATAACTGATTCATTAAAAAAGAATCATCTCATACATGTCATATGTTCACAAACTGGACTATACTGTTTGTTGTCACGTGCAACCAGTGAGGACAACTCAAAAGAAAGACGTATATTTCTTTTGAGTTTTTGGATTATTTTGGGGTTTCTCTTTTTTTCTAAGTAGACTTGGAAAAATTCATTATCTTCCATTTAACCAGTTTTCCACAGTCCTGCTTTTAAACTTCCCTTTCTCCACCAGTGTTTCTTATGCTCCTTCTTACTCACTACCTTCTAATCTTTATGTTGTTCTGTCGTCTCTTTGTCTGTTTCTCTCTCTGTTCCTCTATACTGTACCTTCACTATCCATCTATTTTTCTTTCTCTACATTTTTTCATTCTTGCTGATATCTCATGCAAATTGGTGTTTAGGAAGAAAACAGTCTCCCCACCGTCACACCTACGCTGTACCCCCCCTCTCCTGACCTTGAGCTTCTGTTATCACGCTCATGCTCGAATGTGCCGGAAAAGGGAGGAAGACTAAAAATTTTTTTAAAAAAAGACGACAGGGTGACCCCTCCTTCATCCGATTTTCTGTGCATAAGAGCTGCTCCGTGGCACTATTTAATTACCTCTCTTTAGTGTGTGTGTATCACCTCTATCTGAAAGGATTATCGGGGCAGAGGGTGGCCTCTGATATGTTTGTGTTTCAGGGCCAAGAGTCACAGAGCATATTCTCACACACACATACACACACACATACACAACCTTGTGCAAAACTGAATTCATGGTCTCAAATATCTGTACCACATTTTTCAGTAAAAAAAAAGAAAAGAAAAGAAACATTAACTTGAGTCGTGACATAAAATTTAGCATTTTTTCCCCCACCTGAAATAGCATTTTTTTTCCACCCTTAGATTTTTGGTTTGTGCTATTTTAAAAGTGAATCTTGTTTGTAGCTTCAAAATATATCTTACAACATCCCTCACTACTACTGTACTATTTGGTGAGTTAACATTAAATTTCAAGCATCCTACAGTGTGACATGCTATATTTCATTTGTAAAAAGTATGCAGCTTTAATGACTTTATATTTATTGAAAAACTATACTGTAAAAATATTTGTCAAATTAAAAAAAATGCTACAGTGAAAAAAAGTTTAATTTGTTACCTGACCATATATGATGAAAATATGTAAATGTTTACCATCACATTATGTAATTTTATTGTATTTACTGCAAGTACCATATTACCACATAACGTACAGTGAAAAACTGTATTACAAAAAACCCTATGTGACACATATTATTTAAATGATTTTGTTTCTTATACTTGTTATCAGTTATGTACATTAGGGTGTTACAATTTCGGTTTACATTTAGTTTATATTTATATTTATTATTTTAGTCTCATGTGTGTTACTGTCATGGTGTTTTGGTCTTTGTGTGACCCATAACACCATGAACTCGGATTTATCATGTGGCTTTCTATTGTGCCACCGTATTGTTTTGGTGGTTATTAGCGCATTTTGAGGTAAAAGGCAGATTTTGCTATATTAACATTTTATAACTTTATGAAATATACGGTTATAAATTGTAAAATATGCATTGTCTATTTTTTTTATGGTAAATATCTGACAACCAATGTTGTTGTTTTTTGTAGTGTCCAAGGAATATTTGCACTTGTCAATTTGCTAAAAGAGTTCTAGTGAAAGCAATGAAAAATGTAAAAAAAAACATTACCACAATGAAAATTAGAACTGAAAATACACAAAGATTTAAAAAAATCTGGTTAAAATGTTCTCCTTTTGTTGTATAAGCCTAATTAAATTAGATTCAAGTCAAACTGATTATTTTGGTCAAGGAAGAGCATTTAATGCTATATAAATTTATGTTCTGACTTTGATTGTTTGATTTGTTTACACCGTTTTTGGGTTAATTGAACAGCCTTTATTTTAGGCTACGACCACATTAATCCGGATACATTTGAAAATGGCATTTTGTTTCAAAACGCTCACCGTCAACACTAGTGTTTCTCCAAAAGATAAGTTGTTTTCCCCTTTTCGAAAACGCTAAATTCACCTTGCTGCGCATGCGTAAAATCTCATAAATGCTCACTGAGATGATACAGACAGAACAAGACATAATCAAGTTATCATGCAATTCTTCTGGCAGGATAATTTTATTGTGCAAAATATCTCACCATTCACTGATGCGCCCAGGTTGCACTCACTCACCATTATGTGTTTGGTCTAAAACACAAGTGCTGTCCTGCAGCAAAACATGCAAGCATCATCTTTGCAGGATGTGCAAAGTAGCATATCTTTAGCAACTGTGTGAAAGTGAATAGCACTGGCGGTATAAACATACCTATCGGTTCAATATACGTCACATGATTAAACATGCATCATCATTTTCAAATACCTCTGTTTTTCACAATCCACACTACAATGCTGAAATGGCGTTTTCAAATGTATCCACTTAAATGAGAGAGAGCGTTTTCAAAAAGCTGTTTTCGTTAATAAAAAGTGTAGACGGAAGGCCAAAATGGAGAGAAAAAGATGCGTTTTCTAACGAAAATGTTTTAGTATGGACAAGGCCTTACACTATCAACAAGCAACAGACTGGTTGCAATAATGATAGGTCAGGTACGTCTGTAAGATGTCTGCTAAAGATCTGTTAATCTGGAAAGCATCTGCTGTGTAAAAACATCTGATAAACGTCTTAAGCCGGGGACACACTTAACGACTGTAAGGCCAATTATGACTGTAATTTGATACTTATGACTGACACGCCGAGTCGCGTTCAGTCGGTTTAAAATCTGCTCCAGTTGATGGAAACAGTCTGTAAGTGTGTTCATTTCAGTCTTAGAATGTTTCAGCTAGACGTTAAGTGTGTCCCCGGCATTAGAAAAAGCAGGCTTAAACATCTTAAAGATGTCTTTTTAAATGTCTATATGACATATAGCAGGAAACGTCCTAGAGACGTATTGCAGATGAGCAAACACTCTAAAAAATACATCTTGCAGATGTAAATGCCAACATCAAATAGATGTGTCAGAGATATACTTGTGCTATCAGTAAAATCACTGTAAGCCATACCTATGAAGGTACTGCCTTCCCTCACATGACTTTTTGTCTGTTTCTCCCCTCATGTTTCAGGGCTTTTAATATGAGAACATAATGCTCAAGAGAGGCCAAAGAGACGCTGCCTCTCTCTGAAAGCTCATCTGCTGGTGTTGCTGTTGGACAGTGTTACAAAGATGAGTGCTTTGTACAATATTTCTTCTCATATTTCATATTATTTCTTGTACTGTTGATTCTTTTCTCATCCAATGTTTTTAAGAGGCACCGCCTCCCTTTCCTCCTCAAAGAAAATGGTCCTTGTGCCCCCACAATTAAGCAAAAAAACACACACACACACACACACACACACACACACACACACACACACACACACACACACACACACACACACACACACACACACACACACACACACACACACACACCCTGGCAACAGTACCTCACACCTTGGCTACAGGCGGACAGAACCTTAATCCTTAAACCCACATCAAATTTAAACTGTTTCCAGTGTAATCACAATTCAAACATGCACACACAGTGTAAACAGTCTTTGTGTGCTAGGTGGATTAGGGAGAGGTGGGAGATTTGGGGTGCATTTTGCATACGTAATAGAAAAATCTAGAGAGCCCCCCAGAAGGACAGGAAAGGGATGAGAGTAAATAGAAACCATGAGAAGATATTCAGCATTTTCATTCCAGAAATGCATTCAGAATATGACATTCCACAAAAAAACAACACTCATTAGACATGAATAATGAAGAGTACAAATTAAGACACTTAAAGGGATAGTTCACCCAAAAATTTCAATTCTGTCATTAATTACTCACCCTCATGTTGTTCCAAACCCGTATGACTTTTCTTCATCTTCGGAACACAAATGAAGATCTTTCTAATGAAATTGAGAGATTTCTTTCCCTCCATTGACAGCCTACGCAACTACCACTTTCAAGCCCCCAAAAAAGTAAAGAGTCTAGTAAAGAGTCTAAAGTAAAGAGTCCTAGTAAAGAGTCTAAAGTAAAGAGTCTAGTAAAGAGTCTAAAGTAAAGAGTCTAGTAAAGAGTCTAAAGTAAAGAGTCCTAGTAAAGAGTCTAAAGTAAAGAGTCCTAGTAAAGAGTCTAAAGTAAAGAGTCTAAAGTAAAGAGTCCTAGTAAAGAGTCTAAAGTAAAGAGTCCTAGTAAAGAGTCTAAAGTAAAGAGTCTAGTAAAGAGTCTAAAGTAAAGAGTCTAGTAAAGAGTCTAAAGTAAAGAGTCCTAGTAAAGAGTCTAAAGTAAAGAGTCCTAGTAAAGAGTCTAAAGTAAAGAGTCTAGTAAAGAGTCTAAAGTAAAGAGTCCTAGTAAAGAGTCTAAAGTAAAGAGTCCTAGTAAAGAGTCTAAAGTAAAGAGTCCTAGTAAAGAGTCTAAAGTAAAGAGTCTAGTAAAGAGTCTAAAGTAAAGAGTCCTAGTAAAGAGTCTAAAGTAAAGAGTACTAGTAAAGAGTCTAGTAAAGAGTCTAAAGCAAAGAGTCCTAGTAAAGAGTCTAAAGTAAAGAGTCCTAGTAAAGAGTCTAAAGTAAAGAGTCTAGTAAAGAGTCTAAAGTAAAGAGTCTAGTAAAGAGTCTAAAGTAAAGAGTCCTAGTAAAGAGTCTAAAGTAAACAGTCTAGTAAAGAGTCTAAAGTAAAGAGTCCTGGTAAAGAGTCTAAAGTAAACAGTCTAGTAAAGAGTCTAAAGTAGAGAGTCCTAGTAAAGAGTCATAAGTAAAGAGTCCTAGTAAAGAGTCTAAAGACATCATTAAAGTAATCCAAATGACTCCAGTGGTTTCACCTCAATTTTATGAAGTGTCGCGAGTGCTTTGTTTGCACAGAAAAACAAGGTCACACTATATTTTAAGGTGACGTAGTTACACTGTACTTGCTCAAATAAGTACTGAGTAATATTAATTAACTACTACATGCACTTACAATAGAGCAGTGGTCTCCAACATGGGCACCTGGTAGCCTGCATGGAGTCTCTGAGTCGCCCGCCGAGCACGTTCTAAAATAGCCTGAATTGTAATCTTTCATTTAGTTTTTTTTTTATTATTTATGATGATGGCATACAATGAGAAAATAACTAATGGTAACATTTCATATACCATTAAAACATAATAAAAGAATTAAAAATATTTAGAATCTGCATGTCGAGCACGTCAAAAAAAAAAAAAAAACGTAACGTAACTTCTGTGAGTTGAGGCGGTCACGGGCAGACGATACATACATAAGATAAATTGAACTATAAAGAATAACAAAAGATTAATTATGGCTGATGATGCAGGTCATGCAAAAAAGAAGAAGACTTATTATTTTAACGAAAAGTGGGAGACAGAAGCCCTCTTCACTGATGTTAAAGATAAAGCTGTATGCCTCATCTGTGGAGCTAGCATTGCGGTTGCCAATGGTCTATAGAGTTACGGTTAGTGTAAGCTTTAGGGTTAGTTACTTGTAATTATGCATAATTTACTGTTATTACTATTAAGTACATATAGTAACTAGAGCTGTCAATCGATTAAAAAATTTAATCTAATTAATTACATACTCTGTGATTAATTAATCGCATACATGATTTGTGCTGTGAAAGTATTTTAAATATTTAAATTCAAATGAATCAATGAATAATCAGCATTAGTGACATTAAAGTTCAAAAACTCTATTATTTGCTGTAACACCAAGGTTGTGATTGCTAACTGAAGTCCAGTGATCCCCTGTCAGCGCCACCCGATGGCGGGTTATATGTTGGTAGGTCGTACCTCCTTAACGTTAACTCCTGGATGCTGTGGTACTTTAGAGTTGACGATCTCTGGTGATATGCAAATTCCTTGCTGCAGACATTGCAGATGACTTTATTTTTTATCAATGCTTCCATCAGGCTGTTTTTTATAAGTAAATGTTCCATCAATGATCCAGGCAGCGCGTTCTCCTCTCCCCGATTTTACAATCGAATGGTGGTGGCTAGAAAAGCTCCGAGTCAAAGGTCAATACGGAATAGATTAATCTGGGTTATTTTTTTTTAACGCGTTATTTTTTCTCAGATTAATTAATTGACATTAACGCGTTATTAAGACAGCCCTAATAGTAACGTGTAACTACATCACCTTAAAATAAAGTGCGACCAAACAATTTTATTTACTAAATATTATATCTCCAATGCGTGTTCATGCAACAGCGTCTGCTCTCGAGTCAACAAAACATGCATACGTCCTGGTGCTCTTGTGAATGTGCTTTGGAGATTAATATTTTGCAAATAAAATGGTAAATTATGATGTTGTTTTTTCCGCAAATAAAGCACTCGCATCGCTTCATAACATTAAGGTTAAACCACTGGAGTCACATGAATTACTTTAACGATGTATTTACTACCTTTCTGGGGTTTGAAAGTGGTAGTTGCGTAGACTGTCAATGGAGGGACAGAAAACTCTCAGATTTCATTAGAAAATTCTTCATTTGTGTTCCGAAGGTGAACGAAAGTCTTACGGGTTTGGACAGAACTTTTTTTTTTGGGTAAACTATCCCTTTAAGAAACCACAAATTACCTATGCCTCTTGTGTGTGAGAGAGAAAGAGCAAGAGAGGACGTTAAATGGAAGCAGATCAGGGCTCAATTTGCTGGAAGAAGAGGATCCAGAACCTCCCGAATTCCCATTCACATCACAATCTAATGTGTTTTAGGAAAAAAATGAAGTGTAATTATTAGGGATGCACTGATATAAAAAATGCTGGTCGATACCAACAAGCTAATAATTATGATCATCTGTGGACCAATAACCGATAAATGGCTGATATTAAAATCCTATACAGGTTTTGTATAAATCGTTTCAAATGCTCAAATTAAAACTGGGCATTACAACATTATAACGTACAGGTCAAAAATTGGAGAGATTTGCTAAAGTTTACATTTAACAGTGAAGTTAAGAGTTTTTAAAGCTTTATATTTTAATTGAGTGTTAGCAAAGATAATCTAAAATCTAAATGTACTAATAGTGGAAATGAGTATGCATATTTAAATACCCACAATATTTATCTAATATTGACCAATAAAATATATGAAATAGTGCTAGGCACATGTATAACATCCCAAGTATAACCTGGAATATACCACTTGCAATAGCTTATATAAATGCCAGGTCTTGTCATTGCATGTACATATCCACTGGCATAGTATTTTAATATGGCATAGAGGTGACCTAAATGTATATACACAGAACCACAATCACAGGAATCTATGTATCATGCTCAAATGTTGATTGTGAATTCTTCTGCACAGCGGACAGAAAAAAAGTGATGATTGACATGACAGGGCTGCAGTTCAGTCTTTTCCATGCAGGTACACTGCTTTCCTGTGATGTAATTTACAAACAGATCAAAACAATATTCCATTTCTTCTACATTTTAAACGGAACAAGTAGTCTTCATTTTTTCGTCTATTGACATTAACCGTATGTAGGTTTACCTGGAAACTTATACCCCTGTGTACAAATGCTACATCAGCCCACCTGTCAACATCCTCTTTTTCATGTTTGTTTCACGCCAAAATATTCCATAAATGAAAAGATGCAAAGAAATGCTATGAAGGACACTCTGACCCATTTCTGGTCTCAGCTGCAGACCGTTTACTCTCCCGTCTCTCTGTGTTCAGTAAGAGGTGTGTGTATACGTAGAGGCGAGAGAGGCTAACAGATCAACATTTTTCTATTTTCATGCCAGCTCCTCTTGCTTTTGTAATTCAAATGCAGACACAGGAAACTGGCAGCCAAGAGGCACACACACACACACACTTACACGGATGTGCGACCATACACACACACCTTGTAATGCTATCGACCCCTGGCCTCTCATGCAATGCCACACAGACACACACTCTGTGCCTGCCTTCCAACTGATAACCAGAAGCCATCGTCCAAACCAGCGGAGGAGTGAGAGACTGTGTGTGGGTTTGAGAGTTTAAATCAGAGACAGAAGGGGAAAAAAAGAAAGTAAACGGGAGTGTGTTTGTATCAGTGATTGAGGAGTTTGCGTCTAAAAAGGTCATAATATCATATTGAATTAAAAAAATTCAAACTACTCAAGGAAAAATTCTAATTCATATTTCACAATTCACTCCAAAAGTAAGAAGAAAGACGACTTTGTATTTAGCTTAAATTAAGATTTCCGCATCATGACATTGTCACATAAATGTTATCAGAATACCATAGACAATCAGAAGGTGTTGTAGAAGGTGTGAGAGAACGATTTCGAATCTTCTTGCCTCTTTCCCATTCACACACCCCTCTTTTCCCCAATATTACCAGTTGCATTTTCACTTTCTCATTGATAAAAGGGAAAAAAGCTCTTCATTTGACAGCTGGAGTTAAATAATTACTTTATAAAAAGAGCCCACGTCATGTCTTTAGCTTCTCTGAGTTTCAATGAGTGCAACACATGAGTCAGAAGAACAAGGAAGAAGAGAAGAAAGAGATGAATGAATGATATGACAACGTGAAAACAGCACAACACCGCTACAAAACAAATGTCTACTGCAGAATTTTGACGTTTTTCCCCCAGGTGGAGACACCACACAACATAGCATGATGACACTTATGAATCACAATGGTCAGTCCATCATCAACAGAAAAGCAATATACAAAAATAATAATAATATGAAAGAGATAGATTAAAAGGGAGACTATTAATAAATAACATTTATCAGCAAATGTTATATCTCGATGCATTACAATTCACAAATATGCACATTAATACCTTTATCCAGCAAGTATGCATTAAACTAACCAAAAAGAGACGGTAAAGACAGCAAAGGTCTTTTGAACTTTCTATCCGTCAAAAAAACATGAAAAAAAGATTTGCGTTTCCACAATAGTATCATGCAGCTCAACTGTTTTCGACTTTGATAATAATAGGAAATGTTTCATGAGCAGCAAATCTGCGTATTAGAATGATTTCTGAAGGATCGTGCGTCAGTGAAGACTGCTGAAAATTCAGCTTTGCCATCACAGTAAAACATAACATTGTAAAATATATTCAAATAGAAAACGGTTATATTATAATATTTCACAATATTATTGTTTCACAGTATTTTTGATCAAATAAATGCAGCCTTCGTGAGAATATAAGAGACTTCTTGCAAAAACGAAAGAATTGTACAGACTGCAAACTAAATCCTCAATTCAAGCTCACGAGCACATATTCATCCATATGCATTTCTCAATTGATTTAAACCGTTCTTACCCTGAACTCATGCTTTTTGCAGACGGTTCCACAGGAATCATAGACTCAACAACATCAACATGAGAAATAACTGCTTTATCTGAGCGCTGTGCTTTGACATTTCCACTGAGCTGTTCCCTTGGGAGTCGAATCGATACAAATACTCGATATAAACTGTGTCAGATCCTTCTCTGTATCTCACGGACAGTGTTCCTCTTCACCATAGGAGAGAAGTCATCACACAATTTACACAAATGTCACACACACATTCATATATGTTTACCTGGCAATCAGTGGGGACACGTATAAGCGTTTATGATATTGTAATCCCTATGACTTAGCCCTCCTTCAATGTAAGTTTATTTGTTTCGCCCATTTTATTCCAGGAAAAAATATCTTAGAAAAGTTTGAAAGCATACCATATTAATTAATAAAAAATATCTCCTGGGGACATATTACAGCCATTATTTGTCCTTGAGATATGGCTAGATCACAAAAATTATTCACATAAGCCCAGAACAATGTTCCACTGCTGTAGTGCCTCATCTATATCAGTAGATGGTGCTGTATGTCTATCACACCAACACATATACATCTATGTAGACATTTACAAACTATATACAGTATTTGCTTCCTGTTTAAACATTTGAACAGGCTGATTCTAGCCCTTTTTATCTCCTGATGGCATAAGGTGCAACTAAATGTGCAATCTATCTGCATAATACCCTTTATAGTGAATAAGAAACGTTATAAGGTTTTCAGACCATTTCTAGCTCGGTCATGTGGTGTCATGTTCATATCATCTCTGATGACAGCAAAACCTTTTCTTTATTAATTGCAGTTGACTTTCTCTTTAAAAGAATGAGTTGCATTAACTTTGAATGCAAAAACTATGTTCCTAATAAATTTCACTTATACTAACGGTTCAATTAAATTTAATTACGGTGTAAAGGATTACTAGGCTGATCAGTTTGTGGAAAGGGGGGATTTTAAAAAGGAGTTTTAAAAATGGTAATTGCTCACATATCCTCTTAAAAGGTCTGGAATCCATACACCCTTCAGACCTGTAGTAAAAAGCTATGCTGTGCGCTGCTAAATACACCTAGCGTCACAAAAAATGTGTCTAGTTGTGCGTGTGTGTACAAAACATACTTAAAACGGTATTTTAAAGAGAATGAAGGACATTTGAATTGATTTATGGGGAAGATGATGTCCTTACAGATGTAAAACAGGCTGTGATCATATTATATAATAATGCTGCCATAAAGTTTGAATGAGATTGAATAAAAGAGAGAATAGAAATACAGTATCATCGCCCAAACAGCATATTTGTCCCAGATGCCACATTTGCTTGGTAAAACTTTCACTCTTTGCATAGCTTCTGTGAACACTCGCACTTCTCTCTGTCTGTCTCCTTAGGGTTTTGTGGCAAACTTAGTAGAGTTGAGTGGTTGTTTGTTAGTGAAGACAGGTGCAGGCCTCATCCCCACACACAGATACACACACACACTATAAACAGACCCAGTACAAAGGAACTGGTCTGACAGAATGCCTTTTCACACCTGACTGGGCCTAGCATAGGGCGACAGGCCAGAGCTCCCAAAGCACGACACACACACACACACACACACACACACACACACACACACACACACACACACACACACACACACACGCACACACACGCACACGCACACACACACGCACACGCACACGGGTATCTGTACTGTATTTAACTTTGAGCCCTCTAGACTCCAGGATAGTTTAAAGGCCTTAAAGACCGTCTGTTGAGGGTGACTCAATTTAAGTACCTACACACACAAACAGAACCAGGGCAGGACCCAGAGGATGATGCACAAGCAGATGGACTCAGCCCAGCAGAACCAAGTGGACCTGAAGGAAACCATCTCACGCTATTTTACACCACTATAAAGCCTTCAGACTCGGACAACAGTCCACATGTCGCCACGCAAACAGTAATTCACAGTGACAGCAAAAGGCCTTCTGGCCTAAACAGAACTAACATTTTGTTGTAAATAAATAGTTTCCAATGAAATTCAATAATTATTTCAATTATACTACTGAAGGATAAAGGATCTCCTTCAAACTGTAAAACAACACTTTTTCTTTATTTCTGGCTTTCTTTCCTTTTATTTTTTTATTTGTTGTTTCCTATCTGATTTTTTATTTTACAACAGATAAAGCGTATCAAAATCGTACCAACACAGTATAAAAGTATCTTATTTAATCTTACGAATCTTACGAAGATCTTAACATTAAACATTAATATTTAATGACATTAAAATGCATTAATATTACCAATAATAAACCTATTAACAGATCATTTTAAACATGACTTAGGCAAAATATTAAAATGTTTATTATAAAATATTATACATTATTTCTTATTAAAATAATGTATTATGTTATTAACATGAAATAGACTGAATACAATATAATATACAAATTATGAACTAGAATAAAAATTAAAGAAATTCATATTCATGTTAAGTTTTTATGTGTGTGTGTGTGTGTGTGTGTGTGTGTGTGTGTGTGTGTGTGTGTGTGTATGTATATATACACACACACACAGCGGGAATATGAAAATTCAGCCTGTCATATATGTATTCTAGTATTCTATATATATGCACTATGCACACATATGTACACACACACACACACACATAAATATTTCGTAAACAAGCAGAAGCTAATTTTAAATGAGACAATTGTGGATTTGGGTTTTATGATAGGAAATTATTTTACTTTATTTCTGAAATATATTATATTTTAAATGTTACTTAACCACTGAAATTAATTGTAGAAACAATAACTGTAATAACCATGGTACTTTGGCAGAAACAGTCGGAAACTATGGTATGCTTTTTCAAGGAGTGATAATATCAGTTTCCTTTGTGCTCCGAGCTCAATCAGTACAAACTCAGGAAACACGTTTTTTTTTTTCAGCACCGAGGAACAAAACCATAAAGCTGAGAAACGGTGAAAGTGAGGAATATTTTTAAAGACTTTTAACCCTCCACGCAGCTCTTTAACAGCCCTAGAGGCAACATTTTCTTTTCATCCCACCTTTCTTTTCTCTCTCTCTCTCCACTCTGCCACCCAGTGCACCAGGCTAGCGCTAACGATTTGGCCTTTTCATTAGGCAGGCTAGCTAATTAGACTGTGTGTGTGTGACGGGTCGAGTGACTGCTCGGCGCAGCGCGATGCTGGCAGCCCATTTCATGCTTTATCACGTCTTTTAATTGACAAACAACCTGCTCTTTTCTCTTAGGCTGAGGTCTATATTCCAGGAGTCTGCGCGGATGTGTGTGCGTGTGCAGATGTTCCAGCGCGCCCCTTGACGTTTAGCTGTGTGTGTGACTGTCACATGCCTTCTCACCCTGGTGGATCTTTGGGGAGAAAATGCTCACTGAGTTTGCCAATTAACCACTTTCAGATTGTTCTGTGACAAAACACATTCACAGAGATGCAAATACTGAGAAATGCACACAGCGACTCAATAAAACTCGTGTAAATTAATCGTGTTATTTTAAGGAGTCTCAAAGTCACATTCAAATATGAAATTATGTAACTTTATAAACTAACACAAAGCTAGTTATTAAAGCAGCCCTTTTTGGAATGAATGAATAAAAGCTGATCTTTCTTCCGCTTAGACACACCATCAGGAGTCCACCATTTATACACATTCACACAAAGACAAAGCCAGCGGGAGTCCTTTTTCTCTGCAAGCCACAATCAGGACTAATAGAGCTCACAATGAATGTGTGTGTTTATATACATGTGAGGATTTATTGCACACAAATATGCTTTGACTTCACTTGTGTCACAAAGGACTCCAGTCCTTTTCTTAATTCAGACGCTTAACACAATACAGATTGTTTCAAAGCAGCCTTACAAAGATAGCAGGAAAATAATGCAACAAAGTTTGTTTCCAGAAGAAAATAGCGTCACAGTCCAGCTTAAGTAAGTTCAGTGATGGTTCATTTTTGTTGTAATAAAGTTAGTAATTTAGTTCATTTAAATATATAGCCGCTCTGGAGAAAACCGCGATGTCATCGTCCAGCTCAGTTCAGTTCTCATATAATGGTGTCAATGCAGGCAGATCAATAATATTGTTGAATATAAAATTAAATGTAAATTTCCCCAAATAAGCAAGCCAAACGCCAATGGCGACAAAGGTGAAAAAGGCAATAGTGGCAGTGTATGTATTATGTATGCATGCAAGGTGTTCACAAAAGTTGTCCACATTTTATATGAGAGACATAGAAACAAAATCTTACCGTAAGGTGGAACTGTCTCCAGATTTCTGGGCAGGCCTGTTGAGAACAGAAAAAGTCAGTGTGAAAACATGTTTACATAAAAGGACAGGTTCAGAAACACAAATAAAAATAATCACACAGATGTTTATGACACAAAATCCATGGAGTGCTTCAGAAATCCATATTTTTATCTCGGTTTCTGTTAGTTTTTGTTCTGCTCTACATTTCCGCCATCTTTGGATTAAATGTCCTACAGAAGCTAAATGAGTGAAAACCTTTAGGGCCCATTAGGAAACTATTCATGAACTGAATGACGTTTATAGAAGGATTGATAGTGTTGATGATAAAGATAAAAGGAAATCCAGCAAAACAAGAGAAGATGAGAAGATGTGGACATGAAAGGAGATGGGAAAATGAAAGAAAAGGCAAGACAATGAGAGAAGAGAAGGTGGAAAAGAAGAATGAAAAGGAAATGGAAAAGAGAAAATGAAAGGAAAAGGAAAAAAAAGAACAGAGAAAAAGAGAATGAAATGAGAGAGAATGAAAAAAATAGAGCAGGAAAAACAGGGAAAAGGAAGTGGAAAAATACAATAGAACAGGAGAAAAAGGAAAAAGAAAATGGAACAGGATAAAAAAGGAAAATATATATATATATATAAAAAAAAGGAAAGGATAATAGTAGGAGAAGAAAGAGGTGCGGTGTTGACAGCTCAAGTCGTCTTAACAGACACTGAGCGAGGGTGGTTAGCGCATTTGCCCTGCGAGCTTCCTACATTTCTGTGAAAATTGAAAGTGCAGAGGGCACAGCAGCCAGACTCATTTATACAGTTAGCTTTTCATTTAACCCCACCTGAGAGCCGGGCAGAGGCTGGAGGGTATTGCAAAACCCTGCTGAGGGTATTGAAGGAAACGTTCAAAATCTTTAAGAATCTGCTTTCCTTTCCCTCGCTGACTGTGACAAGATTATACAGCAATAAAGCTATTAAAAACACATTTTCATACTGCCATGATCTTTATATAATGATGAATTCTACTGTTGTTTTAGACTTGTTTGAGGGCACCCAAAGTGATGGCCCATTGCCTATTAGTCTTCTAAAACCATGACAATTGAGATTTTCCTGAGCTTTGATAAAATTACATTTTTATAGACACGAATCTAGAGGTATAGTCGAATATTGAAGCAAGTTCATATTTTCACATCCAAATGAGATTTGTGCCAAACTATGGCAAAATAGGCACAAATAGTGTTTGCAAGGGAACATGTTATCAGAGTGATCAGTCATTTTATTTTCAAGAAGCGTTACAAATCGCCAAAGATGAGAAAAGGGTGAAAAAAGTTTAAATAAAAAATAACAACTTAAAAATAAAAAAAGCATGTTTGAGTAATAAAGGATGGGGAGAACATAAACATTGAAATTCCAAAAATTATCTACTTTAGAAAAGGCCTTTATAATGGCAATATCAATCTTACATAGTCACAAAACTAAAATTGTAATATTTTTTTAAATAAAAATCTTGCAAACAATCTGGGTTCAGACTATCTCGAAATTGGCATATCCCAAACATGTAATATACATGTAAATATCAAAAACGGTGGTCTTCATTATGTAGAAGTATGTTACAGCAAGCCCAAAACCGGAAAGTAAATGGACCGGCTGATATTTTTCAACTCTCAGAGTTCATTAACAAATGCTACATAGCAGTTTTTGGGACTGGTGTAATTATAGATTATAAGCATAATTAAAACTCATGTTGTGCTGGGGGCTGAAGAATTGTTTGTTCAGTTAACCAGTACGATCAACTAAGCTCTGTATTACGTATTTACTATCTGTTCTAGATTCATCAACAACTACAAGTCTTACAGGGATGATTGGGCATTATGATTGTGATCATGTGATGTGAGAACTTACGGAGTTTAGATAATCAGAAGAACTTCTTACTTTGACTAATAGAATGCTGCAGAATATCTTGCAGCAGGATTGTTTTACTGCACCCAAATCCTAAATGTGTTTGTTTGTCATGTTATGCATGAATGGGGCCAATTCCGTTTCAATTAAAACTATGCCAAAATTATATTAAAACTGTTTCCAAACCACAAGACAACAGAAGATGAACAAACTTAACAAGCTTTTATGGTGAATGTTCTTGCGTAAAAAAAAAAATGGAAGAGAATACAGGAGCTTCGTATATATTCAACGCTCATGACGTGAGATGCTGGAAAAAAAAACAAGCAAAACGCAATCTACATGCAAGAAAAAACTAGTCCACTGCACTAGTTGCAATGACCCCGACCCATCCCTAGTTATAAAATACAATTCCAGTCTTTGTTTTAACAAGCCATATCTTTTTCTCTTTCATCTCTCTTGCCGTTTCTAAAAGTCACTAGTATCTCTTCCTCCCCCATTTCTATCTCTCTCGGTGGGGTTGTTGTTGGGGGTGACGAGTGGAGCGTGTGTCCCACTCACAGCCTGTGAAGCGTCTGTCTTAATGAGAGAAAGAATGGCCCAAGAGATAGATAGACACAGACACACACACACACAAACAAAAAAAAAAAAAAAAAAAAGTAAAACGCAATACACTCCAAAACAAACACACCCACATAGAACTACTCACGTCAATGAAGTGCCCGGTCATGCCACAGCGGTGGCAGCATTTGTGCCAGCGAGCTTTCTCCAGACAGTTATCATAGGTGTGGCCAGGCAGAGAGCAGTTATAACAGTGACGGTTCGGACAGGTCCTCAGTAAGTGTCCCTGAAGCCCACATAATGAGCAGCATGGCATCTTCTGCTCATAAACACACACAATAAGAACAACTCTGATACTTAGTGACACGAGCCTAAATTACAAAACAACATTAAGTTGATACAAGATTGTATTCTTAAGATATTAAAACTAGAAAACTTTTTTTTTTAAATTATCTTTAATCATTGTAAATCTCATTTAAGATGTGTAATAATGATAAACTAACTACACTAAACACCTTTTTTTTTTTTTTTTACATCCAGCTGTTTCCACAGCTTTTTTGTGCAAAACATAAATTGTATTAATGGTCACACAAAGGCCTTAAAAAAAAGAGTAGCATAAAAAGAACAGATATTCCTCATTTTAAATGAATCGAAAAGAATACTTTTCAAACTCACAACTTGTTATAGTTTATAGTATACAATATTTTTTATAGCATAGACATATGGTAACATACTATTCTTGTGTATGTCAAAGATAAAATAATACAGTAACAGTGACATTATGAAATAATACAAATTATAATAACTATTTTCAATTTAAATATATTTAAAAATGTAATTTCTTTTTTTGACAATCCAGAAAGTAAACAATTATATAGTCAAAATATGTGAATGTTTAACATGTCACACAAAAACTTTGACCTAAAATGCCTTTCCTAGAGTTTATCGTGACCTATAAAGTGTTACATTATATTCAACTGTCTGAAATTCGAAAAAAGTGATTCTGATTGGTCAATCGCAGCATTTTGAGACTGTGGCTAAACTCTACAGCTGACAGTTTCTTGGCTAATCCGGTACTATATGTGTCAGCACATTCATTGAGTGGAAATGAGAAAATGTGGACCTTTGCTGTGGGGCAGCTGACTGTAGTATAGTCAGAGTGAAGGGTGGATAATGATGTACCTTTGGTGTGGGGCAGTTTTTGGAGAGATGGCCAGTCTTTCTGCAGTTGTGACACGTGATGGATTTTTCAGTGTAGTAGCGGTTTGAGAAGCGGTTTGAAAAACGCCTCGGGCCAACCCCTTTATTATGGATCTGAGCCTACACACACACACACACACACACACACACACACACACACACACACACACACACACACACACACACACACACACACACACACACACACACACACACACACACACACACACACACACACACACACACAATGGTAATCACCTCCTATCAAAGATAATCCTTAAAAATAACAATTATTTACGGTTTTAAAAAGTAATAACTGTTATAAAATACCAGTAATATCTATTTATCATTTCTTGACAAAAATGTAACATTACCCATTTATCCTTTTCTGATACAGTCCAGGTTTGTATATTCCCTCCATCATTTCCATATCCTACGAAAAAAAAGAGAACAGTACATGAGAAAAACAAACCCAAACCATTAACATGGAATTAAATAAAACTTCAATAAGAGATTGTATGCGATTATGTGTGTGTGTCTCAAGTACAAGAGGCCCACTCCCCTAATTTGACCTTTTTTTAAGATCATTCTCAAGAGACAGAGAGACAGTTACTACAGCAATACACAGCTGCGTCAACACACACAGCTTTAAAAATGAAACACACACACACATACACACACACACACGTTTGTTTCACTATATTAGTGAGGACATTGCATAGACTTCCATTGATGCTATATCAGGTTAATGATATTTTATATGGCCTAATCCAACCCCTAAACATAACCCTCACTAGTCAGTTGTCATAATATTTCACTATATTAGCGAAGACATTTGGCCCTCACAAGCCTAGCCAAACCTGTACATAGATGCATAGTCACAAAAAAACAACAACTGAAAACTCCATTGTAGAGTACAAAGTAATGAAAACCATTACCAGAAAACTGACCAGAGCTGACAAGGGCGATTAAACTATTGATGCTACAAAAACCGATGCTAGTTTAACATGTCAAATTAACTGTACTGAAAAATGATACTGATTCATGAAACAAAATTCTAATTTTCACAGACAAAAATACATTCAGAGGCACATATATTCAAACTAATAAAATGGGTATGAAAATAAACCTTATACGTTCATTAACTTGTGTGTGTGCTTTTTAAATCTACGCGCACAACATGTCGCAACAATGCCCCCAAAACATCCCTAAGGACCCCAAGTACAATAAACAGGAAACATTTCCTTTAATCCTGATGCCCCCCTTCTGTCTCTCTCTCTCTCTCTCTCTCTCTCTCTCTCTCTCTCTCTCTCTCTCTCTCTCTCTCTCTCTCTCACACACACACACACCTCCGTGTCTACGTGGGGGAAATGCCTCGTCAGTCACGGCCCAGCAATCACACAAAGCCAGAGAAAGGAGGACCTCACTATGGTAATCCTGCCAGGCCTATTCACAATGACAAACACACACATCAAAGATACTATAATGTGCTTCTCATATGAATATTAAGAAAAATGTTCATAAATCCACCTAGTTTTTACATCAAATCAGCTTTATACATAAATAAAATAGTGTGGGGATAGTGTGGGGAGTTTCTCCAATTGGCATCTACACACATTCTACACCACCACCAGGGAGGGCGCTAGAGAGTAAGCCATAATCAACATCACAAAAAACCTTTCGCTTACCATACAGCGAGACCGAGATGGAGGGATGAAAAGTAGAGCAAGGGAGGGGGGAATAGCGGAATAGCGACAGATGCTACTTGTACGTCTCATAGGTATGCTAATTAACATAGAACCAACAAATAAAAATAAGAGGTGTGCGCGCAGGGTGCAACTTCATCAGTGTGTGTGTGTTTTAATGAATTCCAGCTGACTAATAGTCTGAGAGAGAAAAAAGCTGGCGTGCGCCCGGCCACCATCGTTGGGTCCATGGAGAACAAAACGGATGTGTAGGAGAAACTAATTAACCATGAACACAAGCTCCCATTAGACAGAAAGAGACTGAGATACTATTCTGACTTTAAGAGTACTCTGTGTGTAGGGAACAGGCCATGTGAAGGCGTATCTCAAAACACAAACTGTCTGGGACTCTCAGAGTGTTTTCTCTCACAGCTGAATCACAGCCCTGAACTAAACGGCTACTAAAACGTGTTAATGGGATCCTCATTGGAAAATTCATTTAGCCAGTTCTGAAGCAAACATAAAGCCACAAAGAATACCATAGTGAATATAAACTACCATTCAAAATGTTGTGGATGAAGATTTGTTTCATGTTTGTGACCGAAGTCTCTTATGCTCACCAAGGCAGCATTTATTTGATCAAAATACTGTAAAAACATTTAAAATAATAATAATTGTTTTCTATTTGAATATAATTTACGATGTTATGTATTCCTGTGATGGCAAAGCAAAATTTTCAACTTCATTACTCCAGTCTTCAGTTTCACATGATCCTTCACAAATCATTCTAATATGCTGATTTGATGCTCAAGAAACATATTAAAAATGTTAAAAACATTTGTGCTAACTAATATTTGTGTGAAAATGGTGATATATTTTTTTCAGGATTCTCTGATAAATAGAAAGTTCAAGAGGGCACCTTTTATTTCAAGCAGATTTTTTTTGTATCATTTTAAATATCTGTCTCTGTTAATGCATTTAATGTCTCGCTGAATAAAAGTATTAATTTATAAAAAATAAAAATAAAACTATTTCACAAATAATTACAAAGAAGTTCTAAGTAACAAATTGAATGAAACGTGAAATTACAAAGTAGAAAACGTGAATTTTGTTCTTTTTCATGTAAAATGTATTCCAATAATCTTTCTTAACTTAAAATATATATATATATATATATATATATATTGTGTATATATATATATATACACAGGTCCTTCTCAAAAAATTAGCATATTGTGATAAAGTTTATTATTTTCCATAATGTAATGATAAAAATTAAACTTTCATATATTTTAGATTAATTGCACACCAACTGAAATATTACAGGTCTTTTATTGTTTTAATACTGATGATTTTGGCATACAGCTCATGAAAACCCAAAATTCCTATCTCAAAAAATTAGCATATCATGAAAAGGGTCTCTAAACGAGCTATTAACCTAATCATCTGAATCAACTAATTAACTCTAAACACCTGCAAAAGATTCCTGAGGCTTTTAAAAACTCCCAGCCTGTTGCTGCTTCTCTGTAGCCCAGGTCAGGCACTTCTGCCGCTGTTTCTGGTTCAAAAGTGGCTTGACCTGGGGAATGCGTCACCTGTAGCCCATTTCCTACACACGCCTGTGCACGGTGGCTCTGGATGTTTCTACTCCAGACTCAGTCCACTGCTTCCGCAGGTCCCCCAAGGTCTGGAATCGGTCCTTCTCTACAATCTTCCTCAGGGTCCGGTCACCTCTTCTCGTTGTGCAGCGTTTTTGCCACACTTTTTCCTTCCCACAGACTTCCCACTGAGGTGCCTTGATACAGCACTCTGGGAACAGCCTATTTTTTTCAGGAATTTCTTTGTGTGTCTTACGCTCTTGCTTGAGGGTGTCAATGATGGCCTTCTGGACAGCAGTCAGGTCGGCAGTCTTACCCATGATTGCGGTTTTGAGTAATGAAACAGGCTGGGAGTAGATCGTTTAGAGACCCTTTTCATGATATGCTAATTTTTTGAGATAGGAATTTTGGGTTTTCATGAGCTGTATGCCAAAATCATCAGTATTAAAACAATAAAAGACCTGAAATATTTCAGTTGGTGTGCAATGAATCTAAAATATATGAAAGTTTAATTTTTATCATTACATTATGGAAAATAATGAACTATCACAATATGCAAATTCTTTGAGAAGGACCTGTATATATATATATATATATATATATATATATATATACATATATATATATATATATATATATATATATATATATATACACTCACCTAAAGGATTATTAGGAACACCATACTAATACTGTGTTTGACCCCCTTTCGCCTTCAGAACTGCCTTAATTCTACGTGGCATTGATTCAACAAGGTGCTGAAAGCATTCTTTAGAAATGTTGGCCCATATTGATAGGATAGCATCTTGCAGTTGATGGAGATTTGTGGGATGCACATCCAGGGCATGAAGCTCCTGTTCCACCAGCTCTATTGGGTTGAGATCTGGTGACTGTGGGGGCCATTTTAGTACAGTGAACTCATTGTTATGTTCAAGAAACCAATTTGAAATGATTCAAGCTTTGTGACATGGTTCATTATCCTGCTGGAAGTAGCCATCAGAGGATGGGTACATGGTGGCCATAGAGGGATGGACATGGTCAGAAACAATGCTCAGGTAGCCCGTGGCATTTAAACGATGCCCAATTGGCACTAAGGGGCCCAAAGTGTGCCAAGAAAACATCCACCACACCATTACACCACCACCACCAGCCTGCACAGTGGTAACAAGGCATGATGGATCCATGTTCTCATTCTTTTTACGCCAAATTCTGACTCTACCATCTGAATGTCTCAACAGAAATCGAGACTCATCAGACCAGGCAATATTTTCCAGTCTTCAACTGTCCAATTTTGGTGAGCTCTTGCAAATTGTAGCCTCTTTTTCCTATTTGTAGTGGAGATGAGTGGTACCCGGTGGGGTCTTCTGCTGTTGTAGCCCATCCGCCTCAAAGTTGTGCGTGTTGTGGCTTCACAAATGCTTTGCTGCATACCTCGGTTGTAACGAGTGGTTATTTCAGTCAAAGTTGCTCTTCTATCAGCTTGAATCAGTCGCCCATTCCCCTCTGACCTCTAGCATCAACAAGGCATATTCGCCCACAGGACAGCCACATACTGGATGTTTTTACCTTTTCACACCATTCTTTGTAAACCGTAGAAATGTTTGTGCGTGAAGATCCCAGTAACTGAGCAGATTGTGAAATACTCAGACCGGCCCGTCTGGCACCAACAACCATCCCACGCTCAAAATTGCTTAAATCACCTTTCTTTCCCATTCTGACATTCAGTTTGGAGTTCAGGAGATTGTCTTGACCAGGACCACACCCCTGAATGCATTGAAGCAACTGCCATGTGATTGGTTGATTAGATAATTGCATAAATGAGAAATTGAACAGGTGTTCCTAATAATCTTTTAGGTGAGTGTATATATATATATATATATATATATATATATATATATACATTTTTTTAAAAATAAATTTTCAATTTTTATTCATTTTTTAAAATATATATATTTTTTACAGTGGTGTATTGGAATTTCTTATAACATTCATTAAATGTGTGCAGCAACATAGAGGACTATGATTCATCATAAATTAATTACATGAAAGCGGTGTGTCGTAGTGGCGTATCATTTAAAGATTTGGGCAGGTTCCAGGTTCAAACTCTGTGATCCAATCAATATTGTCACGACACTTTCCTGTGGCTTTAGACAGGGGTGTTCGAACCCTTGAAGGGCCACTGTCCTGCAGATTTTTGCTACAACTTGCCTCAACAAACCTTCCTGGAATTTTCTAGTATCCTTAGTAAGACGGTAGACCTTGATTAGCTGGTTCAGGAGTAGGGATGCTAACCGATGACCATTTGACCGACGATTGACCGTCTCAACGTTAACCGATCAAAGTTGTCGGTAGTCGGTTAAAAAAAAAAGTGATCTCTAAATTAGGCTATTATAGACAGTGGACTAAACGCTACTACATTTAGCCATCTCATTCCAAGATATTTTTGTGTGAAGTGAACAAATCCCTCAAACTCAATTTTCATAACTCGCCTGTTTGTACTTAATAAACCAATAAAAACATTTGGCGCGAGGTCACAGCGTTTGGGTTCGCTCGCTCACAAGTTTTGCGAAAAGTAAAGGCTACAGGCTAAAACACTGCAGGTTAGAGCCAGGGCAGACGACAGATGAAGCGTGCAAACGTAGTGTGTGGGACCATTTCACCAAAAAGAATGACATGATACAGTGCTTAAATACAGTAGTAATACTGTAGAAATACATTACATCTACATTTCAGTGGTAACAGATAAGGTGGTGATGATCATCATCTTTCTTTTTTATTGTTAGCACTAACGTTAGCTACCTCAAACTAAAGCGGAGTCTCTTCGGAGCTGTCATTTTCTTAAATGAGCCGCTGCAATGTTTCAAATGAGCTTCTAACGCTAGACTAACGCCTTTATTTTCAACGCGATCACCTTGTACCCAAACCATTTCAAAACTAAGGAGCCATTTGTCCTCCGATTACATAGAAGCTCCTCGGCGCCGCGTTTGTGGGACTCATGTTTCGCGCTGTAGGGGTTTTTAAAAAAGTGACGTGAGTGGAAGCGCGGCGCCGGGGCAGTGTGTGTGTGTGTGTGTGTGTGTGTGTGTGTGTGTGTGTGTGTGTGTGTGTGTGTGTGTGTGTGTGTGTGTGTGTGTGAGCGGGAGGCAGAGAGAGAAACGACAGAGTTGCAAAATTGCAGGCGCGGCTCGAAATGGCTGTTATTTCAGACAGCGTGGCATATTTTAAACTAATCGGTTAACCGGTTTCAACCGGCTAATGAGGCTTGGTGGTCGGTCAAGAAAATTTTTCATTTTCGCCATCCCTTTTCAGGAGCTAAACTTTGCAGGACAGTGGCCCTACAGGAGCAGGATTGGACACCCCTGCTTTAGAGCCACATGGAATTTAGTTTGGTAGCAGATCTGAGCACCCATGTGCCAGCAAATATGGCAGTTTTTTAAATTGCATACTTCAAGAGTGTCTTGTGGCAGCCGGCCAAGTACCTTTGAGATGAATAAGAATGCTAACAGATCATTTTCTCTAGGAATTATATGGATTTCTTTAGGCTGATGTGTGAAATACCACCATTGTAATTGCACACAGTCTGACTTCTGACTATTGGTCTCCAATTCGGTCTACTTTGTTGCTTATAGCTTGCTATATTTGCATGCACTATGCATTGAAGGAATTTGAGGCTATCACCATTGAGCAAGGCACTTGTAATGAGACATATTTCCAAATGAAGCAGAATATTCAATGAGAACAAAAAATTAAGGTGGGACTTTGGCTGATCGGATGATTGGATCATTAAAAATTGGGTGTTCAATACCAGAATGGAGTTAGTCCTTGATGTCAGTTTGCAATCAATAGTGGAAACACTGCCAGCATCTTTTTGACCCGAATATGGAAGCTGAAGTTAGGGGTGTGCAATATTTATCGTCTACGATAACATCGTAATTGTTGTTTTAATGAAATGCATGGTGACATATTCAAGTGTCACTCACTTTGCAAAAAGGCAAGCTAACAGAAACACGTCTTGAGAGTCCAAACATATTCACTGCGTGATAAAGCCTATTACAATGTAGTTAGAATGCCCCAATAATTCAAGTTATGTGGGCAAAAAGTATCCCTGTATGAGTTTTTATATTGATGATAACATTGATATAGTTAATATACAGTGACATCACACAAGCAAGAAATCCATTTTCCTGAATATAGGGGATATTGATATTATACAACAGTTCAACAAACAAGAAGTTAAAACTAAGTGAGTTACAATTTAGACACAATATTGTCTGTTTTGCTCTTTCGTCATCGAAAATATTTGTGCAACACAGTGCTTTCACTGTTTTTTTTTAATAAAAAATAAAGACATTTTTAATAAAACCTGACAGATCTGTCCTTCCATTAAGACATCTTTTGAACTTCTCTCTTGCAATATTTGTGCACTATGCATGTGCGTTAATCAATGTTCATACATGAATAAAAGCTTAAATTAAATCTGTTCATCATATAAAGCAATCGTGTCTCTTCAGAAGATTTGGATTAAACTGCTCGATTCATGTGGATTACTTTTACAATGTCTTTATGAACTAATTGAAACATGAAGGTTTTGGGGCAATGGGCAGAAATCTGGTCCATTAAAAATATCTTTCTTTGTGTTTTGAAGATGAATTGAAGTCTTGTGGGTTTGGAACGACATGAGGGTGAGCAACTGATGACAGAATTTTCCTTTTTGGGTGAACTAATCCTTTAAGTAAGTAAATGAGGTCAATTTTGATTTCATGCTGGCTTTAACCTTGGGTTCCATGCAGGTGGACTGTACCTGTAAGTGTACTGCAAATCATGTTAGCTAAATAACTACTTGCTTCAAAAGGAATTTTCGACTGTTATTTGGATAGATCTGTTGTCTTGTCACAGAACGACAGAAAAGATTCTAAAAGAAAAACCCTCCGGTGTTTGTATAGGCAGCACATAGCATCCCCTACTGAACCAGTGACAAAAGTATCAATCCTGAGCACCTCTCTCCGCACTCGTCTCCCTTAACAACCTCCCTCAAGTGTAACCATTCAGCCTTCTCCAGCACAGGGAGGGGGAACATGGGACTGAACCCTGAAAAAGCTGATCAAAGCCTCAAGCAGGCCCCGCCGTTAACCAGTTTTGGGGGATGCAGGCCCTTTGTGCAGTGCTGTTGACTTCTGCTACTGGGCTGGTGGAGGGGACAAAGAGAGCGGAAGAGAGCCCAGCAGTCAGATTAACACAGCCATACATGACAATGGAACCCAAGTGTGGGCGACCCCATGTACCTTTGTGTGTGAGGGTGTACGTTTAAATGGAGGAAAGAGGGAAGGGAGAAGTTGCTCATGTTCAGCCCTACTTTTGGTTTTTACTGCAGGGCTCAACAATATAGATGGTCTGATGGCACAGGATCAGTGTTAGTGTTTTGGGACAGTTCATAGAACTATCACTTGACCTATTTGGCTAACATGTACTACTGTTCAAATGGTACATTCTTTTATTCAACAAGGGTGCATTCATTTGATCAATAGTGGCAGTAAAGACTGTTACATTGTTACCAAAAATACCCAATTCAAAAAAATGCTTTCAACCAATCCTGAAAGTCATGGTTTCTACAAAAAAAAATTTGGTTTTTCAACATGAATGAATGAAATTATTTTTTTGATCTCCAAATCAGCATATTAGAATTATTTCTGTGACATTGAAGAGTAATGATGCTGAAAATTCAGCTTTACAGTCACAGGAATAAATTACATTTTAAAATATATTTTAAACTGTCATAATGTTTCACAATATTACTGTTTTTACTGTATTTTTGATTAAATAAATACAGCCTTGGTGAGAACGAGACTTCTTACAAAAACAATACCAACCACAAACTTTTGAACAACATTGTAGATGAGGTTTTATCAAAATTCTGAAAATTACTGGCAATGGTCTAAAGTATGACACAAATCAATAATATTTTACACACTATGCAATACTTTTTTGTCTGTATGAATTCATAGCCTTCAGATCAAGTTTAGTATAATTTCCAGCTAAGAAATAAAATATAACTATATAATATAAAATATAAAATGTTTCTAAAAAAAATATTTAAAAAATCTGCCTAAATTTTTGTGGTAGGACCAGTCAAAATGTTGGGCAGAGCAGAAAAAACCTGATCTACTGGCCTGTCCGGGGCAGCCAAAAAAAAGTAAAAATACAAATTAAAATCCTTGTTTAGCCTTGTACTGACCAAATCAGTGATTCCCAAAATCAAAAGGAGTCCGTGGTCTCTTGTCAATAGTGAAGCGATATATGAAGCACAGCTTTCACAGAACTCACCAAGCAACTTTAATTTGGGCACCACAGCAAATCCACGTGACCGACTTGAACCTGCTGTGAAATTTGTGTGGGGAAATCTTTCGGCCTATGCGAAATTCCTGATTGTGTGGATTTTGCCCAAAAATGTAACAGCACGTATGCTCTGTATTTAATACTTTAAAAAAAATCTATGTATAGTCACATTTCTGCTTTTTTTTGTTAGTCTTTTCCATATAACGCTCCTTAAAGACTACCACAGCATTATTTAAGTGACTTTTTTCCCACACTGGTTTAATCTATTTCAGATAAACCCGCCTCTAAACAGCACGCAAAACGAACTGTGGCTGGTTGCTTTCTCTCCCCGTCTAAGTGGGCGTTTCTTGGCCAGAATAAGCAGCAATGTGGACCAGACCTTTTGCCATTTAGTCAAAGGTCTGGCTACGCGAGACTGGCGATAGAGAGAAAGGTAGATGCCCCACAGAAGGGCAGACATGGGGGGTCAGTGGCCTTCACAGACCCCCTGACAAATACTTGACATGGACCACGAAGCAAATGCATTACGTCCCTATTCACCCTCCCTGGAGCAGACCTTAATCCAATCAAAGAGTCATCAAACTCAAACACACACACACACACACACACACAGAGTGTTCGCGGCTGCTTGACCAAAGGCATGTCTTTCTCTCTTCCTGGCCTGCCATTCTCCTGTTCCTCCACTTCCTTCATCAGCTAAATAATCTCCTTGCTCATTCTCATTTCCTGTCGGAATCCATCCCTCCAAAACGCTTCCATACCTTCTGCGCAGCCCTTTCACTCTCTTTATTATTTTTATGGCCTTTTTTGCCATTTTTATGGAAATGATAGTAGAGAGAGAACAGGAAATTAATCGGGGAATGAGAATAAGAAATGTTGCAAGCTGGATTCAAACACTCGTAACCCACACAAGCACCATCCGCTAAGCCACAACTCCATCCTCTATGTTCCTTCAAGGCTTTCTTTATTCAACAACTTTGCCTTTGTACCAGAAATGCCTGATTTACATCCACACGGGCAATTAAACTCTACTTGACAGAGGAGACGGAAGGCAGAATTCAAATGAGTGGTGCAGTGAAATGCATCATGGTCTGTGAACAGACCACAGTGAGTTAGGTGAGCAGTGGTGAATGTGAGTGTGAAAACCAAACAGTGTGTAACAACGCCACACTTCAAAGACAAAATACACACACAAGGGTACCTCACTACAAGAGACTGGAGATACACGTGCTTACAAACATGCTCGCTAGCGTTTCACACTCGACTTAATTCAAGCATCCGGTTGGATCACAAACAGGAAGAGAGGACCAGGACATGAAATCAAGCAGAAAGAGACAGACATGTTGAGACAGAGATGAAATGAGAGAGATCTCCCTATCGGTCAATACATCATGTACAGGTCGATTATGGATTACAGTGGCACATTTCATTTCATTTCATGCTCAGTCTTCATGTTTGCAGCACTGCTGTGGAGCCCTGCAACATGAATTACACTGATATCTCTATTGCACACATACACACAACTTTAGCACCAAAAACCATCTAAATATGAACACACAACCAGTAACATCGCAGTGTCTGTTGTTGCCGTCATTGTTTTTAAAAGCAATAGCTCACCCAACTTTTTCATAGTTCCTAGAACTATTGGTGGAAGTACACACTTTTTTATAACTAGGAACGATTTAAGTTCTAATAACTCCTTTTGGTTCCACAAAGAAGCTTTACATTGGGGAAAAAAAGGTTACCTATAGTGGAAAAAGTTTTTCATATGTAAATCTTCTTCACACTATGAAAACATTGGGTCTCATGCATGTGTACGCACAAATTTGTGTGTGAAATCTGCGTATGAACGTTTTCACAAACAAATCATGATTCACTAAAAACTTTCTTACTAAAATGTATTCTAAATTTACGAAAAATGTAGGAAGAAATGAAACCCACGCGTACGCAAAAATCACTTTCTCTGTGCAGCCTTATAAACGTGTTAAGTAGTTATATTTCATCTTAACACGACTATAATTATATTATATTATTTCTATATAAAATTATACAATAAAATTAATAAATAATTAATTTCATCATATACAGTGAAAAAGAAAAAAGCTTCAGCTGCGAGGTTTTTCTGAATAACGCAGATTTAAGCGTATGTACAGCTGGCTAATGAGAGGTCTGTATAAAAGGTGTTTATAGTGTTTGAACTGGTTATGAGAATAACACAATTGGCATTGCTCGAGGATCTGCAGAGAGCACGTCTACAGAGAGAGGAATGTTGACGAGATTGATAAAAGGCTGTAATGTCACCAATACAACTTCAAATCATTTTTCACCCATGATGACTTGGAATATATTGGAATAAGTCTATATGACCGCTTTTATTTTAAATCAGCAAAGATGTTTGGAACAACAAGAGGGTTAATTTGTGGAAGGATTAATAGATAAATAACTATGAATAATGACAGAATTGGCAGATGAAGTTTGATGCAAGATTTTACAACTTCATTATATATAAATTTGGTTTTGCGTTTGCTTAGTTTAGTAAAACCTAGTTTTCCAGACGAACCATCACTACGAACAGTCAGGCCTGGCACCAGAGGCCCTGAGGGCCCATGGACATCCCTGTGCCACCAACCAAACCACGATTTCAACCGATTAGGACAAAAGTATGTGAAAACAATGGAAGTCCTCATTTGGACAGCCAGGCAAACGCATGATAATGAAGATGTACAGTAAGGGTAGCCCCAAGTCTGCCAAACAATCTGACTATCAGCTCATATTACACCAACTCTGTAGGTACAAAATGACACTGGGGCATGTGGCCAAATCGGTGCCCCAACCCACCATTCGGCATGGCACACAGAACGTGCTGCCACGCTCCTGGCATTCCTGACTTCTCATTTAAAGGGGGAGGTGGGGCAGGTGGCCAAACCTGTCAGTCAACGTGCCACTGCCTCTTGCAAACCAGAGGGGGCCCAATTACTGCCCAGCGGGGCGCGGTATGGCAACAGCATGGCAACCACACGGCAACCATACGCTCCAATCAGAGTGGCAGACGGGTAAGTGACAGGAGATAAGGTAAGAGAGTCACATGGGATTGAGAAAAGCACACGCACACACTCAACACGACTCTTTGTACTTGGTAATCTGATGTCAAGTTAATGAAAAAACAGAAACAAAGCCTTCAACCATTAAAAAAAAAAAAAAAAAAACAGTTCATCCAGTTCACCAAATTTAATTCTGCCATTATTTACTCACCCTCATGTCGTTCCAAACTCGTATGACTTCCCAATCCTCCATGGACTATAAAAGGAAAAATTCTGAAGCTGCTCTTTTAGAACAGTGACCAGAGGCTTGCCAAACTACAAAATGGACTAAAACAGAAATCTTAACATCTATTTTCCCAACTTAACTATATTCCACATCATAGCTCTCAAATCTCATTCACGTTATTAATAACACAATATTTTCTGTGAATAAAAAATTTCTTAACTTTTATTCCTAACACAAGATATCAGCTTCAGAAACTTCTGAATTTTGTGTTTTTAATTTTATTTATTTATAATTATAATTCAAATAATTAGAGTAAGTAAGTTAATGTGGTATAATAAGTATAATAAGGTTTGTGGTGATGTGCAATATTTAGAAGCTTGATAGCTTCTGGTAACTAAACTGTAAAACCTTTTGATCAGGAACAACTTAAATTGAAAAAAGAAAGAAAGAAGCTATTCGTCATGATCATGCAAACAAATGTTTTCAGTTACCAGAGGCTATCAAGCTCCTAAATATTACACAAAATCACCACAAACTTAATTATACTTATACCACACTAACTTATTAAACATATAATTATTTTCAAAGGCAGGTAAAGGCACACCTTGTATTATCATATTTATAGGAGGTTATGCATAGAAGTTAGTTGGATGCGTTATAAGTGTTAGACCTGGTGTTGGTTAGACATTTGTTTTGTTTCTCTGTTTTTTTTTTCTACATTCATAGATGGTTGTAATGTGATGTTGAATATATGCTAAGTGTGTTGTTTTTGGACCCTGGTTTGTTATTGAGAGTATTTTTAATGTTTTTGTGTGTGATAATAAATAATGTATGTTTTTAAGTGTTGTGTGGACCTAGCGGTGCTCTTGGACATAGCTAAAGGGGGATCCAAATAAATAAACAATATACAAGACATAATGCACAGATTTGTTATGCACTCGTCTTAACAACTACAAGATTTTTAATCCAAGTTTTATATATCGGTATATTAAATGTGTATGAACTCTTAATTTAAAATCCATTTTCAAGATTAAATCATTAGAGGATACAATAAAAGACATGTAAAAGCGAATTTAACAACAAATAATGATGCAAATTACAAATACTTGATGTAACGTGCACTGGCAGTCAGACTGCACTCGCACTGATAGAAACAGCTTGTGCGCACATGCACGCTCTCAGTCTCGCTCAGTCACTCGTCACAGCGCTAGTCTGTGACAAACCTGCTTTAAAAGCCCACCAGAGAAATATGTCTACAGCTTGCCCTGTCATACAAATGATAACAGGGCTGAGACACTATGCTTAGTTATTAGGGATTGTCTTATGTTACTCAAACCTGAATAAAATCCTAAAGAGGGCAAACAAGTTTTAAATACTACTGATTTGACAGCAGTTTTGGAGCTAGTATTGGATGTATCACTCATTTCTGAAAGTGTGTAAGATGCTGAACTTGTCATTAATGGTTTTCTAGTGTCACAATGTTCTATATATATTCCAAGACATGTATTTCAAATGTAAATTGTCTGGAATTTTACAGTGTGGTGCATTTTCCTGGAGCAAATGGTTTGATGTTTGTAAAAGCATGGTAAAAAAAAAATGAATATTTGGATCATAATCAGCTGACTTAAGCTTTAAAATATTGGCTAGCTTCTCAAAATAGCAGTCTCAGCCGTAAATTTCTTGATCAGTGCACCACTATACGTTCCGTATGAATGTATCCTATATCCAAAAGACAGCTTGCAGTGCGTTTTAAAGAACGTTTTTAATTGATATTGACCCTGGAAACATGCCTATCACAAACACAACAAGCAGACTTACTATTTCAAACCTTCAGTTTTCCTTTCAAAACCACATACCCACAAACACACAAGAAGGAAAAATGAAATACTTAATAAAACCACTAGCTTGCGACTTCAATTTCATTCTGATGAAAATTCTCCTCTGGGAGTGTTGAGGGGCAGATCGACTTTTCATGATTGTTATTATATGAAAAGAGATAAACACCATCATTAATCGGCTACATTCCCTTTCCCTTATCGCTGTGATAGAAGGAGAGGAGGGCTTTTCTTCCTCCCATCAAACCCACACTGTAATTAGGCCTCCCTTTCATTCACTCACTCACTAAAACGTGAACGCGCACACACAGACACACACAAGGGATGCGGGAGACAGCCGTGTTCAGCAAATTAAAAATTTGTCATTAAGTGGAATTTACCATAATGCTGTTTTATCTTCCAGCGGTTGGGTGGGGGTGCTGATGAAGTGTGTGTGTGTGTGTGTGTGTGTTTGTGTGTATGTTATGGGTCTGGGGTGTTAGGGGGTGTGTGGGCAGTGGGGCTTCTGTAAATTGAAAAAGCAGAATAATCCTGCCCTTTCTATCGCCCTCTTCAGTCACACACACACACAGCAAATCCATAGCCATTGGGGTAATTAAATAACAGCGCTTTAAATTAAAAAAAAAATCTTTTTTTCTGCCTGTAGCCATCATTGGACTTCAGTAAAGGTGGAAACAATATAGGTTGGAAATAAAACAGGTGGGAACCAAAGACACACACACACACACACACGGACATTAAATATAGCTACACTAATTAGATTAGGAAACATAAATCTGCCATTATTAAAAACGATATCTCTCAGTCTGGAATTATAATGAAAGACAATAGGAATTATTTCTACTGTTCCCCAAAGAGACCTGGGGAAAAGTCCACGGGGGTGTGGGGAGGGTGTATGGGAGGACTGCACTGTTCAGCTCGGACAACCTGGAATAAAATATGAGTTTGGGTGGGGTTCAGTTACAGCAAATTGATGGCAGGCAGCACGTGTAAAAATAACCGTTGCATTAAAAACAACCACTACAAATGTGGCATTTCCACATACGGAGCACCAACGAATACTTCAATAAAAAAAAAATCAAAATCCCATGTTGGTAAACAGGAAGCTAAAAATAGGAAGCTAAACATTTAGTTTCCTACAAAGCTACAGAGCAGATGACTAGTCTATGGAGGAACTGAATTAAACTAAGTGATGATAAAACAATATGGCGAGATACTCCCCTTAAAAATCTGTGCCATAATTCCAGAATAGTAAAACCATAATAGCCACAGGTGTATTTATTAAATAAAAAACATAAAAAATAAAGAAACATGACAAATTCAACTTTAAATGGTTAAACTAACTTAACCAAACAAAAACAAAAAAAGTGTTGACAAAATCCACTTACAATGAAAGTCTATGGAAAAACATTGTTTGCCCCTTAGACTTGCACTGTAAGTGTGCGATTGTCAACATACTCTTGTTTATTTGTTTAGTTTGTTTATTGTTGTAATTATTTGATTTTTGGTATTTTCTGTACATTGACTGCAGAACATTAAATGGATCAAATATGTAAATATTATTTTAAAAACAATACTGTTTTTATTATGAGAAATAGTGGGTTAAACTGTCCAAAAAAAGTAGATTCTTTCAGTTCCCTAACATATTTAGTATGAATTAGTGTGAACATTTCTGTCGAAATACCATTATTTAGTGTTACTGTAATAAAACCTAGGCAAATTCTCTAAAGGGTGATTTCAGTTTCATTACTATAGCTTAGCGTTACTAATAAACGCAGACTGAGACGATATGTCTAATTTTGAAACAGTCACATTAAATTCCATCAAACAAAAAGATTAAAAAAAAAAGGCTGAGAGATGTCAGGCGCAGAGGCGAAGGGAAGGGGAAAGACAGATGGTGGGGCTATGGCTGGGTGAAAGAGGGGTAAAGGGGGGGGCCAAAGGAAGCGACAGAGAAAGAGAGAGAAGGTGTAACGAGAGGGTTTGCCTGTCCATCTTCACCTCACTCTCTTCCCCAGGGCATTCCTCCCTTTCCTTCTTGCTCATTCTCCCGCTCGTAATTCTCATTTATCGGGTCTTCCCTTGCTATTCTGAGCTCTTGTTTATTCATTTTGCTGGTTCGCCCATTTCAGCTGGAATAGTCTGCTCCGTTACAGTCCGACTATGCAGATTAACAAGAGGCTTTTGTTTGAAGTTGTTTTTATTTAGCATCATTAAATGTTCAGTTAAATTGCACAGTATATACATTCATTTACAGTGATGATTAATGCATATTTAAATTGAAAGGATAGAATGGTTTGCATAAGATGACAGACAGGGCTGGATTTACTCCTCAGAAACCATTCATCTCTCCACCCATCCATCCATCCCTCCATCTGACTTTGTTTTTCTCAACCTTTGACAGGTAATAACATCCAAAAGAGAACCCAACTGACAAGCCCATTTGAATGTGCGTTTAATATGATAACGATAGACTGGGTCACGTCCTCATACCGTACCTGGCCTAGCATCCTGTTCTCGCTCCTCTATTCAGGCTTCCAATGAAAACTCTACCCAAGTCTTTGAATTATGTTTCTGAATATAAAAAGGTGGGGGTGGTTATAAAATGTTTTTCACAAGTTTAGTTTTAATTTTTATATATTCAGGGTGTGAATATATTCACTTCTAGTTTCAATTAGTGTTAAGATTTGCATTTTTATCACTGAACCTAAAGGCATAGGGATACATTCACAACCTGATTGGTCGGCTTTTATGGCGTATTGCCTATGTTGAGACGGAACTTACCGAACATCCAAAACAATGCTGTGTGCTGGGATAAATGTGCTCGTTGTATGTGCATATGATGGTATTTTGACAAGCTGAGAACTCGTGAAGAGCTTATAAAATGTGTAAAGGAGTCAAAACAAAGACAGGAATCCCTCCATCACACACACAAACAATCTACTGCGAGAAGACGTGGTTCTGACGAACGACTGTACCGAACTGTGATGAGCAACATGAACATGACGACTACCATGATGAGAAAAAAAGATATGCGTGAGCATTCTGTCCTTTTTAGGGTCTCACCTTTCTGTTTTTCGTTTGATTACATGTATTTGGTTTGTGTTGCGTTCCTTTATCATTCGAACTGCACAAGAGTGTGTTTGGAAGCGGACCGAGACCCATCTTTTCAGTGGTCTTGGTCCGCTTGTTTGGTGCGCACCAGGGTTCAGATGGCAGTGTTCACACTTATTCAAATGAACCACACTAAGGGTGTGTTCACACTTGGCATGTTTGGTGCAATTAAAACGAGCCCTGGTTCGATTGCTCTGTTAGTGTGGTTCATTTGAATAAGTGTGAACGCTGCCATCCAAAAGCTAGTGCGCAAGGTTTCCTGCCTCTGTTTTGACTCCTTTACACATTTTGAAGCTCTTCACGAGTTCTCAGCTGGTCAAAATGCCATCATATGCAGGCTATGCACATACAACGAGTGCATTTATCCCAGCACACAGCATTGTTTTGGATGTTTAGTAAGTTCCTTCTCAAAATAGACAATTCGTCATAAAAGCCGACCAATCAGGTTGTGAACATATCTCCATGCCTTTAAGTTCTGTCTCTTTTGGTCTGGTGATAAAAATGGCAATCTGAACACTACTCGGACCAGGACTAACTGTTGTTGTTTTTGGTCAGGAAAAAAGGAATCAAGCAAACCAAACTACAAGTGTGTTAAGATTGAGTCCAAATTGATCATCAAAAACTGTGGGAATCTAATTAATGCATAAAACTTGCAATCAAATAAAAAAAATTATACAACTCCTTTACAATAAATAATTGTTAACTTTAACTTTTTTTGTTTTTTGTTTGATGTTTACCCGAACCACTGACCTATTGGTTCAGTATTGCGTTTCTTGCAGGAGAATTTGGGGGCTGAAATAAACTTTTAATACGCAAAAAATTGTGTGCTATTCCCTGAATACTGTTTATTAAACTGCATTATTAGGGGCGAAGAACCGATGGTGCGGAGGCACCTATTGTATCCGTTCCCGTTCTTCTTATTATTATTCTGCTTCCTCTCTGGGAGTCTATGGCAGCCCATAGACCAGCTTGCGGGAAACTTATGAAATTTGGCACACTGATAGAGGACGGTCTGATCTGTCGCCATAGCACATTTGGAGTCTTCAACTCAATCCCTCTCGCTATTATTATTTACTTTGAGAAGTACATTTTACAAATGCATTTCTGTCATAATTTTTTCAAGTAAAACCAAACTTTTATTTCGGCAGGTTGAAGTGAAGACCTTTGAGTTTCTGTATATGATATGAAAAAAATATTTTCTTAAAAGGGTTATATGTAGAATTCAAAAAACCTTGTTATTAGCGTTATGTGAACTGTAGCCAGCAACTTCTTGATCATGCTCGCACTCGTGCACATGTAACGTACAAGAGACTACACGTGATTCAATGCCCTGATATTCTCACGGCCAAGTTCTTTTATGTTCTTTGCTTATGAGTAAAAAGAAGTAAAAAATGAGCAGTTATATACTGTTAACGAACATCCAGCCGCCTTCCATGCTGCTGAGAGCAACGTTTAGATGAATATGTAGGTATGTACTGTGCGCTCTCCTCTCAATAACAAAATAACCACAATTAAAATTGACAGTGGTGAGAAAACAGCGGCTCCGATCCGAATTCGATTATGAATCTGGGAGTCAAGATCCGATTCTAAAACGATTCTTGAATTACTTTTTAGACTTGAAAATCTTAAAATCTTTTTTTATTATTACATGTGTAATTATAAGTACTTTTAAATATAATAACAAATTGAAAAAAAATAAAACAATTGTATGTTAAGAATTTAAAATATATAAACTAATATAGCTTCAAAACATAAAAGCAAGTAGTAAATAAAAAAGAGGAACAAAGAAACATATTACAAGCAATAAACAGAGTTCTTTCAGTATTTAAGAGTATCTGAACGTTTTCCATTCAAGAGCTCTGAGTGATTTTTCTCTCAGTTTAACTGTTGGTTGATTATTACTGATGACGTCATAGACAGCGGGAGATCTAATTAGCTGCATTCACACTAATGCACAGATCTCTTGAAATATAAGATGCGCCACAGAGCGCCTGAGAACTAAACCAAGTGCTTTTTGCCACCTAATTGGGCTTGATTGGTTAAATACACATGCAAGTACACTCGGTAATTTATGTCTAAAGTCAATGTAAAGTGTTGAGAAACGCACGACTATAATGGATCCGTGCAGTTGGTCTTAAAGTGACAGCTTTCAAATTTACCTGCTGTCGTTATTAATGTTAATCAAACAAACAAACAAAAAAGAGAAAATCTCTCTCAGCTCTTGATTGAATCACTTTTATAACTTTAATAAGAATAAATTCAATTTACATAGTAGACTATGCATTTTTTTAAATATTTGATTATACAATTTATGTAGTATTTCTTATTTCTAGTGCTTGAAGTTTTTCAGGTGGGTCTATTTCATTTGTGTATGTTCTACTGCAGTTTGTTTTCTTTGCTCTTTCTTTATCACTGTTTACTTGTCTTCAATAAGCTTGAGAGTTTTTTAAGATAGAATTAGTTTTTTAATTGGTATTGAAAAAGGCTGCTAAGAATAATGAAATTTAGCTGGTATTAAAAATTAATCAAATAAAAACGCACTTATTTAAAGCAAAAATAACTACATTGTGATATATATTGTTATCGTGAACTAAATTGATTTGTATCGTGATATAACATTTTGGACACATCTCATTTTGCAGATTAACAATTGCATGACATTCCATGTTATACAGTCTCTATCATGGTTACGCTCACATGCCGTTGCTGTCCTATATGCAGTCACCAAAGCTTATCGTTTGTATGCTTTTTTAAGCATTGCAGATTAAAAACAGGTGATTTTTAGATTTTTTTTTTAAATATTATGTTCTATTCTACCATGCAAGCCTGGCATTTCCAATTTATTTGTTTTTGTATTATAATTGCAAATGCTCATTTCTTCAAATAGCATGCATCTCACTCATGAACAAAAAACGAACAAGTTTGTGTGCATTTTTGTTTGCAAAGTGAGTACTATAAAATTTGTCACTGACAGAGGAAGCTTTACCAAGTACAGTAAATATATAACCCTAAAGTGCCCCTGCACCATACATCAGAAAATCCAATTACACCCAAAGGGATCTGCAAATTGAATTGAACGTATTTATATGAACAACAGGAGGTTTCTTTAATACACCTTAACGATTGCCTAATGCCATCACTAATACCTCTCTATTTGAATGTAGTCACTTAAGGAAAAGCCTTTATGGGAAAAATCTATTAAATATGCCATCAAAGAGTACCGGTGGTTTAGCCTCAAAAAGGATTACATTCTGGACCCCTCTCTCTCTCGCACTCTCTCTCGCTCTCTCTCTCTCTCGCTTTGGTGCATGACAGAGACAGAGAGGGAAAGAAGCGGAAAATAAAAATATATAGATAAAACAGGGGGTTGAGAAAGAAAGATTTTTAGATTAGGCCTAATGCTGAATAAATATGGAGAGATTTGCGGAGGAAAGTCAGTCACGCTCAGTACCTCGTAAACACTCTCCATTTCTCCTTCTGCTGGTCCACCGGGCCACTAAGCTGGTCAGCAGCGGCAACCCAATTACTATTGATCACCGCACTTCAGGAAAACGAGAGAGAGGAAGAGTGCAAGGGGAGAAAGGAGATGGACAGATAGAGAGCGAAATCTATTCAAAAGTGAGCATCACTTTGCCCTATACTCACTCTGGAGGGTGCAGGGCATTAGTGTGTGCTCATTTGGTACATCCTAAACGAAGACGTTCGGCACTGCGACATTATTTTGTACCGGAATGTTACTCTGACAGCAGCGAAATTCATGTACAGCTATTAGAGGTATAGTTTTTATATAGTGAAAGTCAACGGGGCCCAAAATGTAAGAAATGCGTACAGGTTTGGAATTATGAGATGGGGAATAAATGTTGACAGAATTTTCATGGATTAGCAATCCTTTTAATATTTAGCTTTTCGGTAAAATATGTCAAAACATTTCCTGTTGATACTCCTGAGCAATTCAGAGTTTAAAAATATATGATAAAGTCTTAATTACCACAGGTTTTCAAGCAAATTTTTATTTTCTGTATTGGTGTATTTTCTTTTGTAAAAGTTTGGGTCGTGTATAAAAACGGGTGCATCCCATTTGTTAATAGCCAATAAGAATTAGTTCTGTCACAGCCATGAATCATGACTTGCTACTTGCTAATTAGAGGCAGGTGGTATTATTCTCATTTTATTACACAGCACTGTGGAATACGTGATTCTGATTGGTCAATCGCGCAATCCAGCGGTATGTTATTCCCCGATAACAACCGCTGAAAACAAATAACACAGGTTACTAAAGTCACCAGAGTTATACGCTTGGAACGTTCTCTCACTGTGGAAGTTTTGCGTTCTGTGAGCTAATAAAATATTAAAACCCAGTTAAATCAATATTTAGTGTAAAGTTATTTAATTATGTCATCCAGTATCGTGGACTCGTTCTCTCTTGCTTCATTCAAACGCAGCGGCATTTTGCGACTATTGTTTTGTACACTGTTGGATTATAAGATAAACATGTAAGATTTTAAAACAGTTTCATCTCAGATCAATATCTCCCCATTATTATTCATGTGGTGAAATGCCATGCAATAACTGGTAATACTGTACCATATCTCTTAAATGTCCGTCTAGTTTGAACTTGCCGCACTAGCAACCGCTCTCTCTGCGGAAGCTTTGCATTTAAAGAGCTAATAAAATATTTAGATCAATATTTCATGTGTAATTATTTACTTATGTAGTAGCAAGTAGCCATGTAATAAGCGGGATAATGTACATCCAGCCGGTTTTTATCACAGAATAAACCCCTTCAGGCTGATGCAAGACCCCTCTGCTTCGGGGTCCTAATAACAACCAGCTGGATGTACATTATCCCTTACCTATAGAGCAACTGATTGGATAAAATGTGTAGCGCACAGGATGAGTCATCACAATTTCTAGTCTGTTTTTCACAAAAACTTTTAAATGTGTACATCTATTAAAAGTTAACTAGCATGCTAAACGTACTCTATGGCCTCAAAGCTAATAGACATTCACTATCTAAAAAAATCATTGTGATTGTGTGCATTTTTATTTAAAAAAAGCGAAGACAACTAAATTTGAATGACGTACACCGGCGTGATGGCTCGGCAATAAGGTTGTCCAATAGACAGACAAGTTTCCAGATATTAGCAAATGACAATGATCGAATGGTCCAAACAATTCCCGATGGACACAAATCAATTTAAGAAGTTTAAGAAGTTGTTTCAATCACATATGCGTCACAATAGGGAAGAAAAAACTATTTTTGTGTCATGACGACTTTAAAATCTGCCAGATCTGTTAAATTATGATGGGGCTATTGAACTATAAAATGACTAAAGAAATTGCATATCTATAAGCGTACATGGAGCTGCAATGCTCACACGGGTGATGCAGAATAAATTTTTCCCCTTTCTTCTTTCATAATGCCCTATCATAAAAATGGCAAAATAAATAAACCATATAAACAACATGCCGCTTTTTCTTCACTCAGCCTAAACATTTTTTTTTTCAACAGTATGCCTGCTTGTATAGCTATTATTTACTCTAAGCAAGCCTACTCTTTAGGCTTCATCTTATATAATATTATAATAAAAATCCCTGCTTATATGATAATGAGGATGATAGCTAGCAAAAACATTATTGGATGTTAGTGGAAAGATAAACCACCAACATGTCTGGCATATGCAGCAATCGCAGTGACAGTAAATGGGAGAAGAAGTGGAATGATATAAGAGAAATCCCGACAGTCGGCGCATGAACATATCGGCCTCATTCCGCCAATGAAGCCAAAATCTACACTGCCAGGTTCTCAGCTCCACTGTCAGCTATCACAGCTAAACCAACTGTATGCTTGGGCTGTATTAGATAGCAGACCAAACTCAAAGCTTTACATCTCCATGTCATTACGAGTTATAACTAGACATTTTCAAGCTTAAAATCCCAACGGATGAAACCGGGGATTCATTATTATTTGATACATTTTTATATCATTGTATGAAATACAGAAATTTATGAGGACAGAAGGGTTCGAAAACCTCAATGAATAACATAACAATAAAACATCTTAAAACATTAGACAACCATTTATGTAGATTAAAACATAATGTCACCTACAAAGTAAGTATCCTATAATTTCACAGAGACCAAAAATTTGTATAAGACATTATTCTTATGAGCATATGAAACCAAAGACCAACCTTCAATCAAGAAAAGTAGATAATTAAAATAATGAGACTAGAACCACTGTAAAAAAGGCAAAATGCAAGGTCTCACATTGAACATTTTATTTTAAAATATCTAAATAAATAAATAAAAACATTAAAAAGTAACATTGACCATGGTAACTCTGGAGCAAAATTATGAATTTACCTGAATTTACTATAGTCTTATTACAAATACCCGTTATAATGTAAGAATTATGGCAAATATGATTTCTTAAGATTGTGTTAATACCCTATAATAAAAATACAAATAAATTAAAAGATTAAAGAATAAATAATATATACATTTTTAAAAATAATTTAAAAGGGATGAAAACAATCTTAAAGGTTGCATTGATAAATTAACAATATATATATATATAAATTACACACACACACATATATATTTATATATATAAAATATAAAATAATTTATTCATAAAAAAATTAAAATACAACTTAAGAAAAGTTAAACTATAACGATGGTAATATGAAGCAATGGATTTACCTGAACTTACTAGTCTTAAAACAAATACAAGTTAACTAAATAGTTACAATGCAAGCACTGTGGTAAATATGGTTTATTAAGGAGCATTAATAACTGACGATGTTTTTGGTTCTTTCTGTCTGCCTCACAGCAACCATTACCATACTAGAGAAGTAAAGGAGTTATTTATAAAGTTAAGTTCTTTTTGATGTCACGAGTTTGGTTTAACAGTTGGTACAACAAAGAGGAAAACATTTGCTGCACATTGGTGCACATTCACTCTCTCCTCACATACACGATTGAGAGCAACTCCCTTAATATGCAAAAGAGCCCCTAATAATAGTGAGGTGGCGTTTTCCGGAAGGTCCCTATGGGAGTTAAGAAGGCTTGAGAGATTAGTAACAGTGAGACACAGACTGACTGGCATACAAATATATAAACACACAAACACCTCAAAACTCATGAGTGGAGAGATCAGTACGGTCACAAGCAAGAGAAATAAATGAGATAGGGCGATATGTCTGTAAAGGTAAAATATAAATATCACGAATATGACTTTCCAATGATACGTTTTCATACTTTCAGAACTTAATCAAGAATTTAGATATTTAAGAACTAGATCTGAACAAGTGATTGACAATCATCTACACTAATGCATTTGGAAAGTAATACAGAAATCTGTGATAAAATTGACCCAGTTTTTATAGGTAGGTTGCCATCTATATTTTTCTGAATATGTTTAGTACATAAAGATAAGTATGGTATATTTTACTTTAACGTGTCTTTGTTACAATTTAATTACACACCTAAGTACCGAGTAATATTAACATGTTTCGTATTATTTGCTTGTAAATATGCATAAATCACTGTTATTTCTATAGTAAATACATGCAACTTCCAAACCTAGGACACACGCTTTACTTTAATATTTCACATAAAATCAGATTTCTCTTGAGAATTGGTTGATAGCAGTTATATAAAGGCAGTGACTGTATAGAAGACCAATCTTTTTGTTTTTGTTTTCAAACATTACAATGATCCATGCTCTGAGCTGTTGCATAACAATATCAGTTTTCAAATTCCTAACCTTTTGAAATACATCCACAAGAAGACCGACTTAAAGAGGCCACAAGATTCAAAACAAATCCAGAATATTCCCGCTCCATTTTGCACCTCTCTAATGAAATGATATGAATAATCTATAGTCTAATAGTCTACAGTCTAATAAATAACCCAAACAGTCAAGTAATCATCATATTGGCTCAGTTTTAATAAATACCCCTTACCCAAACACCCCACCCAAAGAGACAGAGTGATTTAAAAGTTACAGTTGTGCTGAAAGGGAGAAGAAGAAAAAATTAATCAGGTCTCACTGGGGTGCCTCCGTCCTCGGCTGCTGAGGCAATAATTTGATTTTATATTAAATGACTGCTTAATTATAATGAATTTTATTGGTAATTGCAATTACCTTTCCCCCCTCATTGAAGTTTCCCCCGCACCGACACACAACTTATGAGGGCCAGTACCTCAGAATGATAATCAACCCAGTCTATAAGAGACAAGAGGAAACGATAATATCCACAGTCCATAATATTCTGGCTTGGATTACACTTAAATGGCATTTAACATATATTAGAATATTTCTCTGAATGTGCATAAATAATATCCTTTATATTCATTCTACGACCCACAGAACATTCATTACATTGTTTCAGTGCCAACGGAAGTGGTTTCAAAACCCGCTTTTATGCCCCTCACCTCTGGACACACGAAGCCAAACATGAATTTCTGTGGTCTCAATTCCTCTTCTTAAGAAAAACAAAATACGCATCTTGTTTTTTTGACCACCATCTTGTCATCATAATTTAAATAATTCTGTGAAAAACAAATACATTTGGTCTGTGGAATTATCAACAGAAGCTAGTGGGTGGGGGGGACTTTTTCCACTGCACTTTGTCTGAAAACAGCCCACACAAATATTCTATATTGAAAAAACAGTTCGCATCAAACCAAATGAGCACCTGCGAACACAAACACAGATGTTGGACTTGAGGTTTTCCGGGACAACGCTGCATCTTTGCGCGGTGAAGATAATCACAGAGGAACAGACATGACATTCAGATTTAACCTGCTCTGGGAGAATATTCTCCTAACTATTATAAAATGTATTAATAAACATATTGAGATAACTTCATTAAAGCATCTAGATTCATTGGGGAAACAGGTACATCTTCATACAACAAAAACAGCTCATTTGTTATAAATGTAATATTAAATTTATAAAATTGTATATTTAAAATTTTTTGAACAGTGTATTGGACTACTGTGGGAAAAAGTAAAGTCTGACAAAAAAGAAAAAGTCTATTCACACAGATTTCCATAGTCAAAATACTTCTTTTCATAAGTAAAACTCAGGGAAAATGGAGTGAATCATTCCTCCAACAGAATAACTACGGCGGCTTTAAATGCGCAGACCTGCCGCTCTGCACCAATGACAGAAACTATGACAATGGGTACGTCGGCCTTGCCTTCTCTAATCAAACCTGGTGTGTGACCATTTAGTATGAAATTGGGATGGGAGCTTGCCAGCTAACCCCCTTCTCAAAAATACACCCCGCACCCCGTAACATGATTAAGAATACCTGCTGTCCCATGCAAAGCCCACCCAAAACGCCAGACGTCCAACCAGGAACACACGCAGACCTTTCAAACAGGATTACACTGCCCACACTCATAGCGTAGTTCACCGGCCATTCGTGAAGAAAGAGCTGATGGAAATGCTCTTTTCTCAGAGAAGCCGGATGTCGAGCCGATGGAAAATTACAATCTCTTGGAAAAGTTTGATGAGATTCTTGCGATTTAAGTTTAGTGAGTCGTGTTGCCTACTTTTTTTGATAAAGAGTACGGTCCTGACGAAAATGGTTCAAATAAGACATGAAACATTTGCAATCACTTAAATGCATGCATATGTCTTTTTTTATATATAAATGAAATATATAAATAAATATATAAATATATTCATATAAATATATATGAACAGCTTGCAATGATAAAAATCTGACCGTAGTAGCGGTGATATTGAAACGTCCCTTGATACAGATAAGCCAATAATTCTTTTTTTATGTTAAGGATGACAACTGATACATTGACAATATTATAGGGTTTGTAAAAATAAATAAATAAAATACACCCACAAAATAAAGTATTAAAAGTGAATTTAGTCACTAGATACAGTATGACAGATGGATAACTATACCTTTTGAGATCTGAATAGAGGAAAATATATACAGTTTGAATTAAAAAAAAGTCTTCATAATAAATATGGGACCTCTGGGAGCTTGTTAGACTGTCCTTGAAAAGAGGTGAATCCAATTATAGTCACTAATCAAAGGATTGTAATGATACTTTGGCTATTATTTGGCTATTTTGGTTTGTGTGTGTGCTCGGAAAAAGAACTAGATAAACATGCACAATAGAGTAAAAATAACAATTATAATGCATACAAATATTTACAGTGAAAATAATTTAAAAATAATCTCGTGCATCTAGTTGTAAGGCGTCATTTAGAAAACGATAGGGAAAATTATATTTAACATTTTGAAAAGCAATTCAATACCAGTGTCAATACAAAGAAATAAATAAAAACTTATGATCAAAATTCATACAAATGCATCAATATCTGACAGCATTAAGACGTTTCCATGAATGCCAATCAGGCCCATTTCATAATTTTTCGTAACAGTATTTACGTAGTAATTATTCCTACAATAAAATCCAGCCAATGAATATCTTATCTCAAAATATAGAAAAAAGCAAAGCCTCGAGCTGTGATTTTATGGCGAATCTGTGTGTTTGTCGAGGACATGGCGTCTGTTCAAACAAACCGTGTGGAGAAATGGGTGTGGTGTTTCAGCTGAAGTGGCACTGCTGTGCCCAGATAAGAGTTGATGCCTATCCCTGCCACACACACACACACACACACACACACACACACACACACACACACACACACACACACACACACACACACACCTCCGGTCCACACACTCACAATAACACACACATACACACCAGCATCACTTGTATTACACAAACTTACACCCAAAAAGCCCTCCAATCTCACACACACAGACCTACAGACACATATCGCCTCACACACACACACACACAGCTGCTAGAATCACGAAGCAGTACGCAGTCTTCACAAATCCTGCTGATAAAACACCTTCACTCCCTATAGCACTCGGAAACAGAAGTTACAACACAACATGTACAGTTTCATTTCTCCAGACCGACCGCCACCGCCTCAAGCTAGAGCATTGTGACCCATCCAGAATGATGCACTTCTCCTCTTCTATTGACTGCGTATTCAAAACAACCACATTCATATTCACTTACACCTCATGTTCAAGCCCTTCTCAACACATATAGCTCAATGTGAAAAAAAACAAGCACATAAAACATAAATATGGAGGAATTTACACAAAGAAACAAACTGTAAGGTTGTTTATGTGTTTGGAAGGAAACAGTTTAATGAAACCTTGAGTTAAAGAGCACTTATTACTGAAATTGAATGCAAAATCCTGCAAAATTGATTGTTAACATCAAAATCCAAAAGAAATGTTAAAAAATGCAAACAGAAGTCTATTGGCAGTCTATTGTTTAGAAGTCTATTGGCATTTGTAGTAATCTATTTTGCTCCCTCAATGGGAATCATATAAAGACTATATATATATATATATATATATATAAACACGCATTTTTATATATATATTTTTTTTTGTATGATTTTTACAGCCAGTTCTTAGCAGGTATACATTAAATTGATCAATTTTGACAGTCAATATTTTTACATTGTCATTTCATATAAACTCTAATGGATGGAAAAATGGAATGGAAAAATTAAAATCGAAAAAATTCTGGGAAAAACATGATTTCCACAAAAATATTAAGCAGCACAAATGTTTTAACATTGATGACAATTAGAAATGCTTCTTGAGCAGCAAATCAGCATATTAGAATGATTTTGTGAATGATCTCATGAAGGTTCATGAGACATTGAAGGTTCATTAAAATTCAGCTTTGCATCAGAGAAATAAACTACATTTTAAAATGTTTTAAAATAGAAAAGCAAACATAAATACAATATTAATGTTTTTCTGTATTTTTGAATAAATAAAATACAGCTTTGGTCGCCAAATCGCTACCAAAACAATTTAGTTTCATTCATTAGAATACTTAGAAATACTTAATTTAAAGATAAACTTATAAAATATACTTGCCTATAAAAACATTTACATGTAGATTATAGGAGAAGTCAAAGTTCAAGGGAAAAGTAACAAATGTGATTGACACCTGTCAGTTATACGTGGAATTCAGGGTGTGGCCTCATGTAAGACAGTGAGAGGGAAATATAAGAAAAAAGAGGGAGATCAAGAGAGAACGAGGCGATGACGGCAAGAGAAAACAACACCCAATAGGATACGGTGGGCCACGTTTACCACTTTGAAGATGGCAGTCGAGTGACAATAGACAGAGTAAGAGAGCCAAAAACAGAATGATTCACACAAACAGCTAAGAACAACTCTAAAGAAGCTGTAATGCCATTTCTGAACCCTTGAAACAAAAACGAGTTGCTAATGTCTTACCTTTGCATATGCCCTGCAGTGTCTCAAACACAGACACTTCTCTTTCAAACACCCATGCATTCAGCTTAAACTAATGCCCATCTGCTGCCACTGCTTTAGTCCAACCTAATGACAAAGTTTGGTGTTCACAGGGTGAAAAACCAGACAGAACCAAAAAGGGGAGGGAAAAACACTGGGGGAAAAAGATAAAAAGGGAGAAAGGGAAATTAAAAAGGCACAAAGGGGGTTAGAAAAAGAAAGTGTGACCACTGAGGAAGGCTCAACAACTCGAATTCAAGTTTAGAGCCCCCCCTTTGCCGAGTTTCCCCCTCCTTTTTTTTTTGGAGGCTCTCATATTTCTTGTCTGTTCCGTTTGAGTGGGATCCGAGGGCCCCCCTCCATCCTAAAGTCAGATAGATTCAGAGACACAACCTGTGTGTGCTGGACTGTAAGGACAAATAGGATATTTTGGGAGGGATTTTGGGGATGTTTTTGTCTAATCGTGCCGTCGTTATGCGTTTCCAACCGCCCAACTGTCCTCCTGACAGAGTACTGTAGATGGATGAGCTGAAATATTATTAAAATCTCGCTTCAATTAATAATAAACACTTGTGTGCAAACAAACATTCTCAGGTTTTTTGTCCTCTAAATGTGTTCCATTCTTCAAATCAACCTCTGTCGACCTCTGTGTGTGTGTGTGTGTGTGTGTGTGTGTGTGTGTGTGTGTGTGTGTGTGTGTGTGTGTGTGTGTGTGTGTGTGTGTGTGTGTGTGTGTGTGTGTGTGTGTGTGTGTGTGTGTGTGTGTTTCCCATATAGTAACAGCAACACTAACAACTGTAGAGAATGGGATTTCGGTGTGTGTTTGTGTCACAATACGACTGTATGTTGTTCGGCTGACACATCACATAGTTGAGACCTTGCAACTGAAGAGAATTGGATTTGTGCGAGGGTGTGAGTCTGTGTGCTCAAATGAAATTAGTCACTGCTGTCTAAAGCTTTTTACTAGTGTATCACAGACACAATCACACTAAACACAAATTCCTCGTCCCCTATGGAGAGTGCATATAGCCATGACAGGACAGGACATGTTAACAAATCAAAATGTGTTTACTTCCCCCTATGCACACAATGCTGTGTTTTGGAGGTATTTTTTATGCCAACAAAACAGCTAGGCTCACTACATCTATATATACACCACATCTGCCTTTTAGGCCGAGCAGTATAGGCCTCATGTTCTAGACTGTAGTGGTAGATTGTGTATTGCAATCGCTTATGGCTAATATTATGCTCACATTCTAAATATTATATATAACAATAAAGATCTGATATATACATTTAATATATGTTTATTTATATATGTTTCAGAAAAAAAAAATATGTTTTGAGAAATTAATACTTATTTTCAACATTTATAATGCTATAAGAGATTTCAATTTCAAATGTTGTTCTTTTAAACTATTCATCAAAGAATTTTATGATAAAAAAATGTCATGGTTTCCACAGAAATATTAAGCAGCACAACGGTTTTCTACATTGATGATAATAAAAAATCTTTCTTGAGCACCAAATACGCATATTAGAAGGATTTCTGAAGGATGAATAATGCTGAAAAATTCAGCTTCGTCACAGATTAATTACAACCTATAATATATATTGAAATAGAAAAGAGTTATTGTATATTGTAAAAAATATTTCACAATATTACTGTTTTTACAGTATTTTGATCGAAAAAATGCAGCCTTGGTGAGTATAAGAGACAAAAACATAAAAAATGTCAAAGGTAGTGTATATGATAAATATATCATGATGATATATATTAAGGCTGTCAATTGAATTAGTGGGTCCTGGGAAAGAAATATGATGGCTCTGGTTTGGTAGGCTATACGTTTTCTCAAGTCCAATCAACGCACACATTTTTTGCAAAAAATGTGGTCTTAACCCTCACCTACACTCCCACCTCACCCGGGCATCCTTTTGACCCGCTCTACCACATTTAAACTGGCAATGGAAACCTCAATGGCAATGGTTTTTTAGAGGTGTAAGTGTACATGCAGACTGCAACCTCTTCAGCCACTTCCTCCCAGCTCCCCTCCCTTGTGTGACCCACATGTTCTGGAGTGCAGGGTCAAGCCCCAGAGATCAGAGACACAGAGGAGAAAAAGAGAGACAGAGAGTTGCCTCATTCCTCCCTCCACCCTCTGTATATCCCTCTGTACCCCTCCTCTCTCTCTCTCTCATCCTCCACTGAATCTCTCTCTCTGGGTAACAAAAGCAGGCCAGGGCAGGAGAAGGCCCCCTCTGCACATGAGTGTGAGAGGCATGACCGACAGAGCAGAAATACCAGCCCACAGACTCCTCCACAGTCACCATTCAAATAACCCAGAGAGAGCAAGAGAAGGAAGGATGGATGGAGGGAGGGAAAGAGAGAGAAAAGGCACAATGAAATCCTCTGTATTTGAAGGGGAGAACTAGATAAAAAAAGAAAGAGAGAAGGAGAAAGAAGAAAATGAATAATAGGAACAGGAAGGAGTCTACGAATGGAAATGAGGACAGCACGTTCAGGGAGGACTGAGGGAAAAAAGGGAAGAGAGGATAGAAAGAAACAGAGAGAGGTTTGCTGCCTTGCTGAGCTCTGCAGGTTAACCTAATGTGTAGATCTGGAGAGATTTGCAAAGACATTTTTATTCATCTATGATTAAAGTCTCAGTCTCTCTCTCTCTCTCTCTCCCTCGCTCACACTCTCTGACAGGAGGTTTGTTATGTTTTGTTTGTTTTTTCCACTACATACACAGAAATATTCCCTCATTGCTTTTCCTGCATGTTCTCACATGCATGCAAATTAACTTTACACACGTAAAGCCGGATGGATGTGCTCACACACACACACACCTAGTCGTTCAATTTGTACACCGGCACGGTAACTTTATAACAAATACATGAAGACGAGACATCAGATTCACTGATTATGCACATACAGCCGAGTGCTTTGGGGATAAACACACATTTTTGCTTTGCTATATTAACACAAGTGCTCTGGCCTGCAGACCATCTAGGCATCCCATCCATACAGACTAACTAACATACTAACAAACATTCTTAAAGGTAAACATATATCAGGTTTTTGTGCAAATATGATTCAGATGTTGTACAAGCACTACCCAGGAAAGAAAAAAAGAAATGCATTCAAGTAATAAATTAAACATAATAATTTATAAAAATGATCAAACATGGGTTGTCATGAATTCTTACACCACTGGCTTTGACAGCTTGGCATGCATACAAGTCACATGGGCAAATTTTATGTCATTTTTTTAAACTTGATAGTCCAAAGTAAGGCATTCATTGCATGGAAAACAAAAGTGCAAACATAATACAAAATATTAAAATGCTGTCATGATCTACCCTCACGTTTTTCCAAACATGTATTATTTTATTTCTTCTCAGGAATACAAAGATATTTTGAAGAATGTTGGTAACTAAACAGTTTTGATACAAAAAAAACATTTCTCAAAACATTTTATGTTCCACAAAAGAAAGTCATACAGGTTTGGACAACAGAATCTTCATATTTGAGTGAACTATCCCTTTAAAAATGCATTCTACAAGGGTTTGTTTACATTTTTACATCAGAAAATGTAAAACAAACAAACAACTTAAAGGTAGGGTAGGCAATTTTCGGAGAGGCTAGCAATAGCAAGCTAGCTTTGAAAGCATAAGATTCCACCCTCCCGTCAGAGCGTCTCCAAAGTCACGCCTCCTTCAAAACACATGAACGCGTACAGCAGGGAGCAAACAAAGGCGTCACAAGAGACAACTTACAGAGCTCTTACTTGTACCACATGCCTGCTGCAGATTTGAGTTGCCGTTGAGTTGTGTTGCCATTGAAACGCATACATTTGAGCTACAAACCACTCCGTGTAGAACGTCGCGGGTTTCCATCTCTTCCAAATTACAGAATGCAGCATAAGCTCGTTGCTTTGGTTCAGGAAGAACTGTAAAAGGTGGCATAGCGCTCGGTGACATAGGATGAAACGCGCTGATGATGTGTGATGTCTGCGCGAGCAGGGAGCAGGGAGCATGGAGGTATGAAAATACATACGTTGACAGGCAGGTATGACATCGTATCGGACCAAATGCAATGATTGGATGAGCATTTTATGGTCCTACACCTTCCACACACGATATATATAAATACATTTAGACCACTTAAAGGTACAATATGTAAGATTTTTGTAATAAAATATCCAAAATCACTTGCACAGAGTGATATATTTCCTGCAGTTGTGTACTTACAATATCCCAAAAATTCCCCAAAATTTTAATTCCAATTTTAAATAATGGCTCGTCCCTGGTCATCGTCGCCTTTCAATGACGTAATTTCCATGTTATCCCTGGTTTCTGCTTGTACTGCCATAGTAACCATGGCGACAGAAGTAGACAACTGTGTTACGTCTAACGGCACGCACACGCTGTTGTTGTTTCGTTCAAACATTATGGACCATGGCAAGCAGACTTTGGGACAAAAGGAGAACTAAAACGAAGATCAATATCGGCGTGGCGTTTTCGAGCTTCACGTCCATGACTAACTTCGACTTGACAGAGACCCCGCTCTTGCATGTACTTTATTAGACAGCTGAGCAAATGTACATAAAACAAATCAATGTTATATTCCTCAACAACATGATGAAATGTTAGAATATGATCAGTATTTTATTCTAATGTTGATCTAGCTTACTGCTAACTAACACATAGAATAACATTATAACTTTCAACACACTCAAATGCTGTTTAGTTTGATAGTGTAACGTTAGACCAAGTGAAACCGCGCTGCGTTACCTCACAAGTTTCATTCATCTAATAAACTGACCTGTGCGAGTAGTAATTCAGCATTTGCGGGTATTTCGGTTGAGAATGAATTTCCTTATTCCTTTATATCCTCGAGTGTGGTGCTGATATCCGTCTATCATTTGCAATAAGGCCCTGCTTCATACCACAGTCATGTTAAAAACATGAATGTTTTCACTCATCCATAAACATTTTTCCAAAAGTTCCAAGTTTCCCCTAGCGGCGAATACAATGCATATTGTAGCTTTAACTTAGTGACTTATACTTTCAACCAGCAAAAAAAAAAATGTTTCTGGAAAACATTGCCTACCCTGCCTTTAATATAGATCATTCTGTTCTTATAGTGAAAGGCCACATGGGCATTTTAGGTGAGCTTATTTAACAAGCTTTAGTATTTGTCTTAAACTTGAGTGAAAATCCTTACCTGGATTCTCCGATTCGGAGATGTTGAGTTGGATGCTCTGATCTTCATCTTGTTTCTCCTGACCCAGAATCATCCAGTTCTCCAGTCCATCTGAGTCAGAGTCCGAATCCAGATCCTCCACAAAAGGAGGTATAGATTCAGAAGAGCTCTCGTCGGATTCAGAATCCAACAGCACAATATCATCTGGAGTGCTCCGCCCTGTTTGAACTTTTGGTGGACAGGGTGAAAGTAAGCTATTGGGATGCAACATCCTTTTGCAGTATTTTGATGATTGACCTTTGTTAGCACACACGCTGTCATCTTCCTCTGTGTTGTCTGACACTGTGATGGTATCTGGGCCGGAGTCAATCACAATAACATCTACAGGTGGAGCAGGAGGCAAGGACTTCTGCTGTGGCTGAGTCCGTGGTACTGATGACTGAACCTCTCTCGAGTCCTCGCGGTCCTCCTGGATCTCAGCGTTGTAGTGCAGCTGGGAATAGAGCCGGAACTCCAGCTCGCTGTCAGCGTCAGACAAACCCGAGTCCGCCTCATCCCGGTACAGTTCGTCCTCATAGTCCTCCCGCTCCTGATACCCTGAGAACATCTCAAGGTGATCCCTAAACAGAGAACAGCCCAGCCATAAACATCATCAAGAGTCACCATTCAATGGCCATAAAGATTACTTTATTCAGTACATCATTCTGCCATTATCTGCACAAGCCCCACCACCACAAAAATAAATAAATATTTTTATATCATTATTTAATTTTTAAAAACATTTTTTATTTTACAAATCAAACTAGATTAATTTATAAGGCTTTTAATTTGCAATAATAACAGAAAATGAAACCATAATTTTACTTATGTTCTAGCTTATTCTTTTAATACTATCAGAACCCTTTCTCGTAGTTTAGCAATAGCATGCTAGATACCTTTGTGATATATTTAAAATACCTGAATCCACAAGAATAATAATATCAATGATTTGTCTTGATACAGTAATCAAGATGATTCTGATTATTAAAACTTAAATTAAAATATGTATGCTGTGTGAGACAACTGAGAACTGTTTCTGAATTACTCAATTGCTGTTGTATACATTAGTATACTAATACAGTGCTTAAATAGTGAATTTCACTTCAGCCCTTTTAGGGGCACAACAAATAAAGCTATCATTATTAACATTTTGAAAAAATATTAGATTTTTAATGAGTAAAACAATTGTATTCATAGTGAAAGCCATGAGAAGACAAACTGTTTCCATAACACCAAGTGCAATGACATAAACATTAAGCACAGCTACAGTTTAGTTTTGATCAAACTATCAGTTTACTACTTTGTCTTCTGTACAATAGCAATTAGGCCAGATCCATGCATCACAATCAATTCTGTTTTGTTATCCTCTCTATGTCTCTTTGTCAAAAAGCACGAATGGATTTGTTTCAATTTAGCCTGTTTGACAGCCACAAACAGAGTTTTGTTTACAATTTACAGAGAGAGACATTTCTGGTCAAATCCATAAAAACGATTCCAAACATCACGAACACAGCAGATTTAACGCATAAACAACACCACAGAACACAAACTATGGACACTATGCTAACTGGAAGCCTGAATAATTCAGTAAAAACAGGAATTGTTCACAATAATAAATATCTGCATAAAAGCAATGACTGACGTTACATTAAAAAAAATCTTGCCATCTAACAACCTTAATTCAATGAATACTCATATTAGGCATAGGCAACATGTGTTAGCTTCAGTGCTATTAAGTGCTACTCAATGACCCACGTGTGTTCACGTACACATGGATGTCGGCTGTGGATGTATTACTAATAAACGGGCACGAAAGTGTTTTAAAACATCTGTAACCTTAACTACACAATATGACACGCTTTAAAGGGTTTTCTACCAGGCTGAATAAAAATCTGACCTGTTTACAAGTTCCGATTTGCAACGCGGTGACACTCGCTTCCGGACTCCGCAGGAAATTAAATGGTTGGCCAACTATTCTTCATCCCTGGGAAAAAATGCGCTACATTTAGCACACACACTGAAGGTTAGTGTGGCTCTGAGTCCAGGGGTTGTTACCATGCTTGTTCATAGTGTGAATGGGAGAGGGTTTGGAAATCTTTAAACTGTTCATACTTGAATGCTCTGTTTGTAGGAATTTGTACTTACACGAAACATAAGGAAACAATGCATTAAACATCGGTCCCTGAAATGTTTTTATTATTTTTTACACCTTTTTCAGATAGACATAGTGTCGTTATTTGGCTATTATTATAATCAAGGTTTGATTTGCCATTAGTATTAGTCAGAAAGCAGAAAATAATAACTAAAAAAATAACACACACCAAATGATAGCCTAAAGCATTGCCTCATAACTTGACTGCATGCAAAAAAATAAAAAATAAATACAAAGCACATGAATGTGTGTATGTAGGGCCATGTTTTTTTAATTTTATTTTTTATTGTTAACATGTTGGCCTATATAGCCTACATTTTTAAGACAATTTCATTTGTAGCTATCAGTTATCCAAGACATAAGCTGGCATTTCAAGATGTTGAAACATAGGCCTACTTGAGATGTGAACTTATTGCTGTGATAGAAATAACATGCAAAATGTCCTTTTATCAGTTGCTATGTTTGGCCTCTTCTGAGGTCCAGAATTTACATATTAACAGGCAGCATATCTGTCACAAACATATCTGAATATAAATCACACATTTTTGTTCTTTCTTTCTTGCTTTTCTTTCTTTCTTTCTTTCTTTCTATTTTTGTGAAATCACAGGCTATACCTTTATCATCTCCAGTGCCTATGACATGAACTGAGCTCGCGACTGATGTGGGAATCATGGTGTGAATGCCATCTGATTCTGAAGACGTCTCCATGCGTGTCAGTGTCAGAAAAGGCCATCAAAGCAGTGGATTGTTTTCTTTCAAAAGGTTACATTTCCTAAATGAAGCCAAACGCCCACCACATATGCCATATTTTGGGGGAAAGCAGTAGAAATAGGGATTGCAGCTGGAGAACGGAATGCCTGGCTGCTCTTGCCATATTGGACGTATTTGTTGATCGTTATTACTATTATTGTTTTAAAAGGAAAAGGGAAGTGCTTGTTCATCTGTTAATCTGCACAAATTCAAACCAGTCGGGTGTTGAAGATGGAGTCACAAGCGAGGATGCAGGCTTTCCCATTCCAATATCTGATTTCACATGGCTGTTCTGCATGAGAAAGATTTTCATTTGGGAAATGAAGCCAAATGGCCACCTTCACCTCACCCCTGCGTTTATATCACTGATGTCTACAGTCTGCACCTTCAGTGTGTTATTCAAGTGTAACATTGCCCCATACTGTGCTATGATCAATATTTGAGCATACAATTATCATGGCATTGAAAGTTATAAGTCTATTTGGGTGCTATATACAAACATAATAGCTTTATTGCGGTGTAGGAACCAAGCTATAAAGATGGGGAATTCCTAATAAAAACAATCATATGAATGTTACATAAAGTGTACCAGATTGTACACTAAATAATGGGTTAATAACAAATGTAAATAATAAATAAGGTTGTTTTTCTTTTTAAATAAGGTTCTTTCTTTCTCTCTCTCTCTCTCTCTCTCTCTCTCTCTCTCTCTCTCTCTCTCTCTCTCTCTCTCTCTCTCTCTCTCTCTCTCTCTCTCTCTCTCTCTCTGTCTCTCTTTTGTTTGTGCAGGCAATATAGAGCCTTTGATTCTGACAATTTATTATAAAGGGTGATGTCATTCGCCTGTTTGATTGTTTTCCTTTTTTAAGGGTCCACTTAGAATATCAAGGCACAGTTTGACCCCAGCATGTCGCTACACGTCACATGATCTGGAACAAAACATTGAGTGAAGAAACCCATGTCCTCTTTGTGTGGTCTGGTGTTGTGCCAAGTGTTGACAGGTCTAGAACTGGCACCGTTTCCTCCTGAGGCTTTGGGGTTCACTACTTCAGGAGACATTTTCACAGTTGTTGGCAGGTTAATACTTAAAATGCATCATGATAATAAATCACTCCATTAGATAATTTCCAGTTTGATTCAGATTTTGGCATAACACCAAACACGGCATGTTGCTGAATAAGAAAAGCTTCTTTTAAACAGATTTTCAGTATGAGGATTCTGTTTCTCTAGCTGACAATCACTTCTGCACAAGTTATTAACACATAGGCTATCCATGTTTAATAATAAAACTCTAATAGGACAATAAAAAAGGATACCACATCAATGTTCTCTGCATTTCAAACTATATCTAAATATGGGGGGAAATATGCATGTTAACACCTTTTTGTTTTGTTAAATAAGCCCAGGTGGGAAAGTATGGTTTCAAAGATTTGAAAGCTCTGCAACAAGAGCTTTTCTTTATGAGGTAGTTATTATAACCAAGCAAATTTCAATTTCAGGTTTTTGGTAGATACAGATAAGATATGGAAAGTAATAATTGCTTACCAAAAAATTATCAGAATAATCTGACGAAATACAGGTATTAGCAATAGGTGGATCCCTATCCTTCAAACTGCGTAAAAAGATTTTATATTTGTGAAAATATTTTATTTTGGCTTCTTTTTTATTTTTATTTGATGACAGTGTTGATAAAATCATTGTACTTGAAACAAAGAGCGAGCTATTAAGAAAGCGTGTTTCTGCATAAACATTGAGGGTCAGAGACGGTCGGAATTTCTTCTGTTGTTTTTGTTTTTAAATGTTTAAGTTACTGATAAGACGCTTTTTGATTATGTAGATTGTTTTATGGGAGCTTGCGGGGAAAGCATTCGATTATTGGACTGCCATAACACCATTCACAGACCAAATGAGTTGAATAAAAGCAGAGGCGTCATTAATGTTGTTGGTTTTCTCTGTGTATTTGTTTACTTTTTCTTTTAATTGTCCTCCTTGACTCTCGCGTCTCGGTCAAAAGCGATTATTTCCGCTTCCAGCAGGGCAACAACCAAAATCCCCCTTACCAAAAACTCTCCGCGCTTTAATTAGCCTACTTTATTAATTAAACCAAGAAGGAGTCTGAAACACCACATTTTGTAATCATATCACGGTAACACTGCATGAGCGGTGCAATGCTGCCAATCGAAATATAAACAGAGTCAGAATTTCAGACAACAAAACTCTTTAGAAATGTAGCTTATATGTTTTTTTTTCTATAAATAAATGTATCACTTAATTTTTTTTTTTTTTTTACATTTGCATAGGCCTAAATATTTCCAAGCATATTTTAACTTTTTATGGTTACAGAGACATTTAGCTAATAAATTGTGCCTTGCAAATTTATCATGATAGCATAGTTTCTAAAATAGCGTTTTACAGCATTGTAAATTGTATGGGACAGCCTTCATACTGCCAAAATATGTTATAAAACTTTTGAGAATCTTTCTAACGTTTCTTGCCTTTTTCTTTTCTTTTAGTGGTAGCTCGAACAATAACTATAGGCTTTTATTCTTTTTATGATTTTATTAATAATAATAACAATAATTAGGCTATTGTTCTTGCAATAATAATGGTAATAATAATTCTGTAATACACATTAAAAAGGCTTACATGTCAAATGAAATAGGCTACAGTTCATATATGTATAGCTAGGCTATATAATAATATAGACTTTATTTAGTTTATCGGGACTGTTGTAAAATAAGAGTCAGCGTAAACGGTGTCATTCGACTAATAAATCCATTAGAATAAAAACCCCAGAGCTATTTTATCGTCCTTGATGTCTTAGTAGCCTATTTATGCCTGTGGTTTGACCATCGAGGATACAAAACGGAGGAAATAAATTATATGATTTTAAAGTCTATTATTAATTTCATGGATGAATGAAAAAAAAAAGGAAATTCTGTGGTCCCATGCATGTGTTAAAGGAGGCGATATGAAGGGAGGAAGGCGAAGAAAGAGTGGACGTTGATGTAAGTTGATGTAGGACAAGCTTGGCCTTTGATCTTCGAGCGGAGAGTCGTGTGTAGCGATGCGGTTCCATCGCCTCAGGTCACCGTGACAACAGACACCTGCACAGAAACAGCCAGGGCTTCACAACTCACTGAGGGCAGTTCAAACTCTGCATGGGCTTTATCCTCAAAATATCATTCTTTTATTTATCTATTACAAATGAATACGGGCTTTTTCCGTCATGCGCGAAAAATGTTGTAATTAAATAATTGACCTCTGGGCCAAAATTATCTGAGACAAGCCACGGGCCACTTTGAATTAAATTAATAAGGTCTAAAGCTTCATTCATTATTCTGCCTTTAGCCCTCTATCAATGGAACATGGCTTTATGGGGCGCGATTAAATGAGCTACATTTGTTGTTTTCTGAGAAGAGGTCAGAGAGTGCTGAACGGCGCGTCCATCGCATTGTTCCGCGCTCAATTGTGTCTGTGTCGCCCATGAACCTAGAGACCTCCAGTTCGCCTGGCGTCATCCAGCGCGTGCGTTCACGTGCATTGTCGGTGCTATACCGAGAAAAAAAAAAAGCAAAAACATTCTGCAGAACTCTTGTTAGGTTGACCAAATTATGCTTTAAAAAGTCAAATCAATGCAACCCAAAGGCCTCACCGGCTGAAACTTAATTTTGTTGTTTTGGCAGATACATTTGTTTAGTAACACTTCTCACTCAGGCTAGGCCTACTTTAAGCATTATTACACCAGCATTATTAACGTACGTAAAAACGTACGTAAAAAAACAAAAACAAAACAAAAAACAAGCATAGGCTATTTTTTCATATATTATTTGTTAATGATAGGTTACACTGGATTGTATACATAAATAATTTAATAAATAAATGTTTTATTAACTGAATATTGGAAATTATTGTAATGGTTTTGGCTTTCTTACCGTAACCTAAAATTAGTTCGGTTACAATTCACGCACATGTTTAGAGTGATTATTTTATTATTATTTATTGAACTAAAGATCATGTTCTGTATTTCACTTATTTCTTGAACCCGCAATCACCTGACGTACTTAAAGGGATAGTTCACCCAAAAATGAAAATTCTGTCATCATTTAATTCTGTAGGCCTATATGAAAAGGATTATTTTGAAGAATGTCGCTAACCATACAGTTGATGGACCCCATTGACTTCCATAGTATAAAGGTAAAAATACGATGGAAGTCAATGATGCCCCACAACTGTTTGGTTACCGACATTCTTCAAAATACCTTCTATGATGTTTCACATAACAAAGAAATGCAGGTTTGGAAGGACTTGAGGGTGAGTAAATGATGCAAAGAATGTTCATTTTTGGGTGAACTATCCTTTTAAACGACGAAGCGAAAGTTAAGTTTGAAAAGTAGGCTATTACCAACAAATGATCAGATCTATGGGCCTACAACCACGCCACTATCTGAAGAGGGGGAGCGGTTGTGTGTGTGTGTGTGTGTGTGTGTGTGTGAGTGAGTGAGAGAGAGAGAGAGAGAGAGAGAGAGAGAGAGAGAGAGAGAGAGAGGAAGAAAGAGAGAGAGAGAGAGAGAGAGAGAGAGAGAGAGAGAGAGAAAGAGGAAGAAAGAGGGCATGAGCGCGCGGCTCTTTCTTGACTTTGCCCCATAATCGTTTCACGCTTCCTTCAGAGTCTCTTTTCCACCTAAAACGTTTAGTCTCACTCCAGTGAACAATTGCAACGGCGCAACAGGGAGCGGAAGAGTCACATTATTTCAAACTACCATTCGTCAAAACCACTGTTACAAAAAAAAAAAAAAAAAAGAGCAGGGAGAACAGCAACAGTGGATATAGGAGAGGGAACTTTTTTTGTTCTCACTCCCCCCCCCCCCTCCGCTCATCCCTCTGTCCAACCTCTATAGCCACGGCATGGACTTGGACCAAAAGGGTCCATCTCTGCGCATCGGACGGTCGGGTAGGGCCTTGTCTGTTTCTCCATTTCACTTGAACTATTGTTTGTTCAAAGTAGTCTCTGTTTTACAAAACTTTTTACAAATACAGCATTTGTGCACTTGCTAATTGGGCTAGATGTCTTTTATAAAACTGTTTTTGGCATTGATATTATATTGAGATGAATGTTGGTGGTCCATCTTTTGACACTTTTAACATAAGAAAGAAATCAAGAACAACCCGTTAATGGGTCTAGAAATTCTATAAGCTTATTTTGGCCACACCTTTGCTGACTCTTTGATTTTGACACAGCAATGTGTTTTGAGCTTGAAGTGTGTTGGGTTTGGGCCTATTTTTCTGACCTACAGTCCAAAGAACATAATCAAAATTCAAAACCTTCAGGAAATTTAAAAACTAGCCCTACGCGCAAATAGGAACCAGTGACGTTTCCTGTTACACAATGGGGTTCTTAAAAGATGTTTGTTTCAATGGAAAAAAACAACAACAACTTTGAGGCTTGTGAGTCCCTGCAGATGTTTTCATTATGACCCAGAAGCATAAATTATGACTGTTCAGCCCTTAGATTCAATAAGAAATATTTTTGTGTTTTCATAAACGTCCCTCGTTCACGCGTCCCATTTAAAACTCCCAATGAAATGGCGCGTGTTGAGATTGTTGAGATTGCTTAAATCTGTCGGTGTTGTTGCTGCTTACTTGGTTGGCTCAACGTGATATTGAGCTTCACAGCTTCACAAATGTAGCAGTGGTCAAAATTGATTGTTTACATGTAGAATATTGGCTTTAGGCCTAAATGGATTTTTTTTATATAACAACGAGAAACAACACGTTCTTTAATAGCCAGTTCTGTTTTAAATAGACCAGTTTAAATGAGCTATAAGGTGGTTCATCTCACCTGCGTCAAAACGGCTACGCCCAGATTTCCTTGAAGACTAAATCATAATATTATGAGACATCGGACATCCCAGTAGGCCTATATTTGGTTGTAGTGTTTTTATTTGTCTTTTGATTTTTATGAGCATATAGGCCTACATTTTATAGTAGGACTACTGTTTTTAATTGTTTTGTGTCAAAATAGACCTATCTTTACAACTTAAACTAAGCAGACTTGCAGTCATCGAAAAGCAATGCTAGCCTATCTGATGTTCTGGGGGTTTCATTTTTTTTCTCAATGATAGCGCACGGGAAATAACTTGATTCAACTCGAATAAAACTAAACAGTTAGCCTATCTAAACTAAACCGAACAGAATAGGCTATGATCTTCTGTCAAAATCATTAACCGCCAACTTGGAGTGGACTGGAAGGCTTTGGCTTTAACTCTGATATGCTCTGAACTATTCAGAATTATTATTCAAATGTGTGCCCACCGACTTCTGAACACTTCTATATTTTTTATTTTATTTTGTGTGTGTCTGTGTGAAATCTTTTTTACTGTCTATTATGTAGCCAGCCTGTTTTTTTATTACCTATGTGATTTCTTTAATAACCCGCATCCTAAATAATTCTGTCTTAAAAAAAAAAAATACTAGCCTATCTCAATAATGGATTATGTTAATGATTTAGAAAACAAATGGTTTGAATCATGATAGAACTTTTATAAAAACAATTTTATAAACAAAAGTTAACTGCAGGCTACAAATGATTAGCTGTGTTTTAGATTTACTTGTTTTTGCATTTAATTTGCGAAGTATGCTGTAGCAGAACATTTGGGCAACTGTTATAGCTAAGCAAGCAGTTTCTCAAGAAAGACAGGATAGCCTGTGAGAGCATTTAATCACGTGGGTCACAGTTAAACACGGAGAAATTGAGAGACAAAAAGGAGCATAGCCTACAACAATTCAAATAATTTATGCGAAAACATAAATCTCTAAATCATCATAAAGTTATAAAATAGGGCTACTTAATGTTTATTTGTGGGTTGCGTTTGTTTCTCAAAAACAAAACAAAACAGCGACACAAATATTTAAACATCTAAGATTTGAGATTAAAAACGGAATACAAAATATCTGCAAATAGCGCTTGTGCCTTTTTAACACCGCAAAACGCCTAGGTGCTACAATTTCACAAGTTTATAAGTGTGCTTGTGCATTTGCTGTGTGTGTGCGCGCGCGCTGTGTGTGTGTGTGTGTGTGTTTGCGCGCGATGGAGCTTCTTCATAAGAGACCAAAGGTTCGCCCCCTCGTGGCACGAATGGCGCACCACGGAGGAATCTCTCCTTCACAGAATGCAGCGAATATGTGCATTTCGAGCATGTACCAGAGGATTTCAGTGACTTAAAGATTACATTATTCTTTCTGACCGCACAGGCAAATACATATAAGATAATTGTATCTTTGATCTCTAGAATAACAATGTAACTAGTCGCAGAATATGCACGGAAATTTGCCCCAAAGTGTTCTCAATCAAAACATTAAAATGGAGTGTTAGAAGAGTTAAGGTTTGGGTATTCCTTTAAATATATAGTTAGGCAATGGAACATTTTAATGTAACACATTGAATAACATGATGTAACAAATTTATAAGGTCGTTTTATGTTTTGCCTTGTCGTTTTTGTTTTGTCTTTTTTTTATATGAATTAATGAAGGACATGAATAAATAAATAAATATACACAACGGTTATTATATTTAAAAAGTCAATAGGTGTTGAAAATACTCCCAAGTTAATTCATTATAGGATAACTGAATCAGTTACATTCAAGTAGCCTATGTTTTGTTCCTTTTTCGTGTGATCTAATAATGACATGAATCTAAAATGAACGAATGAATGAAATAATACTGGTTTTTATTTAAAAGATTTTTTAAATAATTAAAAGTGTATTACACTGATTACCATGATGCTATAGACACCACGACAATTATAATCACCATTAAATAATCACAATGTAAATCACCATTTAAAAACACACCACAGTTTCTAAGTCAACTAAACTTAACATGACTTAATATCAAGAGCTTAATAATATGTTATTAGGGCTGGTAATGAAAAAATATTTAGCATAGAGCGCTCGTGTCCGTCAAACATGTAGGAAGATTTGTGTTGTTGTTGGAAGCACAAAGAAACCTCATAAATAAAAACGAATAGATTTCATTATGAATGCAGAATTGTTAAACCTTTGAAGTCGTTTTTTAAAATAACAACATTAAAACTTTTGTCGAAGATACTGAACAGCAGCACGTGCAAGTGGGACATCATTTATAATTTCTAATAATGTGCAAATAAAACAGAGTGAGAAAATATGTTAATTTATTTTTTTATGTATCATAATCTTTTATATGCACATGTAGCAGTACAATGCTGCAATACGTCATTTGTCATAAGCATTTTTTTACAATGATTTAGCAAAGCTTATTCATAGTTGAAAACATATTCTGACGCAATACCCAATTATTAACCATTTATTAATTGAATGACTGAAAAAAGTGCAAACGGATATTTAAAAATTTCAATTTTATCACCTTCCTTAATTGAAATTAGACATGGGATCAGCGAAACCAGAGAACCAACTTCGATTCAAGACTCCCTATTTGTCGGCGCACAATTGGGACAGCACGCCACTCTCATATTGGCTCAGTGTTAGCCAATCGGTGTCGTCTTTATCTGAGCGCGACTCAGGTCGATTGTGACGGCAGAGTTGCAGTGCTCGGATAGGTAGACTTCTCTTGATTGACAGTCTCGCTCGGGCTCGGTAGTAGATTCAGAGCGCTGTAGCTTTGGCGCTGTCCACAAGAGAGCAGGTTCTGAAACGCGCCGTGCGCTCGTGCTGTGTTTGCGCGGTAAGGACTGGGGAGGCTCGATCGCTGCTTCTCACACTGGAAGAACACCGTTCGGCGGACATCAATTGCGACGAGAGAGAAAAACTACACTACCGTACCAGTCATCTGAGACTTTCCGTGGATTTTTACGCGCGTCAAAACTTGATAAAAGCCTGTTTCTTCTTCACGGCATTTCTTGGACATTTTTCTTTCAAGTTCAAATGCTTCGCGCAATGGCTATTTATCATTTTCTGTTTAACTTTGGCAAACATTTTGATTCGGGGTTCACACCAAGTACTTTTTAATTGCATATGTCCACGGTCGTATGTCTATTGTTTGGGGATCTTCGTGCTGTCGGAGTAATCTGCATATTTTTTTTATTTTTTTTCCTTTTTAAAAAAAAAAAAGAGTCTGAGGGCGCGATTTGAGCTATTAGAAGATCAAGATGCGAGGAAATCGTGTTCATGTAAAGATCCGTTAAACATGAAGTAAATGTTTGGGTTTCTCAGAAACCTCACCAGGATTTTACAGATCCCTGGAAAGGGACGCGCTCTGACATTGCGAACCTCGGTCACAGTTCACGGGTCACGGTCAGTAGAGCGAGGATGTCAAGATAGAGCTTTGAAACGAGACTTCTACATTTTTATCTAAAGCTTAAGAAGACTGCTCGGACTAATATTAAAATTGGTACATGCCAGGACAGTTCTTGATATGCCATTTTGATGAATCCTTACAGATGTCTGAGTTAGTTCACTCTGGATGTTGGGCCGCAGAAGCAGTTGTGTGACCCTGCAGGGTTGTGCTCTGACCGCCTTTTTGCTTATTTTTGTAGACCAACTAATGAGGGAAAAGATAAATGATTATTTATGAAATTATCATTTTTTATTCCCTCCTCGCAATTCACAAAAACTGCTTTTACTCTTGACCTCATACGCCTTAGGTCTTCAGGGTCAATTGTTTATTTTTCAACCAAAGTTTCTTTGGACTTCCAAACAGCTGAAACTGCGTTTAAAATAGGCATTTCCGGGCAGAACGGACTGACTACAAACGCACAAACCTTTAAAAGAACAAGTACAGGACATTAAAGACTTTCTGCTTCTTTTTAACGAAAGGCCTGTCCTGCTAAACGATGGAAATCCACTGCAAACACGACCCGTTCGCAGCGATGCACAGTAAGTTCCCCGTAGTCTTTCACTAACTGCTTTCAAATGTTTGATTTCTTTCAAAGTTCCCAGAATGTTTTTTTTTCTTATTAACAAAATATAGGCTACATTCATAAAAATAAAGGTTACCTATTGGCATTAGTTCCATGAAGAACCTTGGAATCTTTCCATTCCGCACAACGTCCTTGAAAAGGTTCTTTAGATTTTTAAAATGTTCTTCACACTAAGAAAAATGGTTATTTGAAGGAACTGATGGTCTGCAGGTTCTTTGGGAAACCAAAAATTGTTCCCACCTTTTGAAACCTTTATTTTTTTTGAGTGAATTACATCAAATTAAATCAAAGCATGAGCTTTATAGCTGGTGAACTTTAACAAGGCAACTGTCTTAAATAATTGTGACGTTTTTTGCTGTTTGGTTTCGATTGTTTTGGCATTCTAAGAACCGGATTGCTTTGTTAGAGCTTTAGCCTGCTTGACAATCCCTGGGGGGAAGAGAGGGGGGAAGAGATCGCGGCCAAGGCCAGCAGCCAGCGGACACAAACTGAACTTGAACCGCAGATGAGGATATATGGCTAACGGGCTCCGTAACCTCTAAATACATGGCTTGAGGGTAGCTGTAAACAGGCCACTCGTGAGGTTAAAAACGAAAGCTGAAGTTGCTCACTGTGGCGGAGAGATGTGTGGTCACTCATTCGTGACATGGACACCGGTGGTCCCCCAAGATACCAGCGTTAAGGGCCCCCTTTCTCTTTCCCTCCTCTTTCGTTTTGATTCGTGTTGCAGCCAGCGTACAAGCCGCAAACAACAGCATCATTTGAATAGTCTGCAACACATTTACTTCATTATGAATTAGCATTTTCAGTGTGCAAGACATAATTTTTAATTTATTTATTTTTTAATAATCATCAAATGGGCCTATTTATGAATTATTTATGAAAAATCAGCGTATATATATCTTTAATTTGTAAGAACATATTTTTTGAAAACCGAAAATTGCAATGGCTTTACCAAAACCAAGCTGCCAATCACATATTATGCACCCTGAAAATGCAATTGTGATCTCTCTCTCTCCTGTTCCTCGCTCGCTCGCTTCTTTCTTTCTTTCTCTCCCTCTCATCGATGAATAAACCCGCAAAACTCAAATATGCGCGCACCCACCCACCCTTACACGCACACGCACGTCTATGTGATTGTGAAATGACATCTATTGGCACGGCGAATGAAACGGTGGATTATATGTATACACATTTCAGAAGCTAGAACGAATCACGTTTCCTCGCTGCCACAATATCTCAACACAATCCGCGGGGTAAAACGATTACACCGAAAATGTCAAACGGTGCAAGCCTTAAGACTGGACTGTGCCAAGAACCTGCGAGACTATTAGGAAAGAAACTCCACTGACGTTGCAGAGACAGGAAGAAGATTTTAGGATGTTTTAAACTCATAGGCTACGTATCGTTCTCATGAATATTAATAAGACTTTGGAGGTTTTAATGATCATAAAAAGTGTGAACTCTCGTACAATGTATGTTACAATATTTAACACCTGGTGCAGTAAATTATATGTTGCAGTTGTTATTAGGCCACTAGTTGGTCGTATAAATTGGTTAAAGTTTTACCCTAAATTGACACGAGCGATGAATGCGTATAGTCATATACCCTACTATATTCATTTTGCTAAAGATTTCTAACAGTGTTTTATCTGTTTTTATTTAAACACGAATTAAATGCTTATTTTAAATACGAATACATTTTCATTGTCTATCGAAAAAATGACTAATTCAGTCTTATTTAGGAGTGAAGCATTGAAAGTTTGCTTAGATTTATTTTATTTTATTTTTTTTTTGCTGAAATTTCTGAAGTGTCACAGAGTTTCCCTTGGTTGTTTGGTGTCGCTCGTTTAAAAAAAAAGTATTATTTTATTATTACAATTTTACATTTTGCGTAAAGTATGCAAAAATTCCTTATTAGAAAATAAAATAAATAATAGGCTACTAATCAGGCAGTGAGGCGTTAATTACTAATAGGTTATGCTATGCTACATGATAAATTTCAGTAAACTATGACAAAATATTATGAATTAATATGATGTAGGCTACATAGTCTAGACTAGTTTATGAACAAATGCCGAATTAAAAAAAAACATCTCTTTAAAACTTTTTTAATCCAGGAAACCTAAACGTTTATAGGCTACTGCACTTTATTTGTTTAAACGTATAAGCCTACAAAATAAATTATTTTAAAAATGTAAACATCTATGCTTTTATTTCCAAATGCTGCATGCATTTATTTTCGAAAACAATGCATTTACCCTGCATGAATGAAGGTAGTCCCTTACTTGTTTCTTTCTTTCGTTCGTTCTTTTTTTTTCTTGGGTGTTTTTGTTAAAGCACGCCTGATGTCACGTCGCTTTGCTGGCGTTTGGTTTAATCGTAGCGGCCGATAGCGGATCGTAATGGAGCAGCGTCTCTAATCGGGTTTATTTTCTGGATGGGGGAGCATGAATGTCTTTCAGCCGCTCTCGCCATTTCTAAACGGAACCTGCCTCGAAATCAATCAAAGCTGTAGGAACACTTCGATTTATAAGCCAGCAGTATTTGCTGAAGAAATGGGAGACAAGTCTGGGTCAGATCACATCTGAATAGCTTGTTTCGTTTAATCCTTACTGCAGCCTTATTTCTCTACGCTCTTATAGCCTATACTCAAACAAACATATATCACACTTAAACACATGCTTGCTCAATGCAATATTAATGTATAGCCATAACTATATAGCCTAAGTAACTGTAAATCAGTGCTTAACTGGTAACTGGTTGCAGCTGAAAAAGTTTCCACCTTTTCTAGCTAAAGTATTAGAAATTCAACATAAACTGATCTAAAAGTTATGCATATTTAAAAACGTAAGGCCTTCCACGGGAAGAGTCATTTCATACTCAACTTTCAAATGTGTTTGTCTGATGTATTTCACTGTGTGTTTCTTTTGTAGAAGGACACAGATGTGATGCTGTTTATAAAACAGGGGATTAAGCAATTTTTTTGTTAAATAATTATACATTTGATCATAAAAAAGTTTGCACACCCAATTTTTAATGTACATCTTTAAAATCGATCGAGCTAGTTGATTACATGACTTTGTGACTTAAGTTTTTAAATAATAAACTGTAATTGAACGACAGAAGGAGAAAGAGAAAAGGAAACTGAAGCAAAAAGGAACGAAATAGAAAAGAAGTAAAATGAAACTGAAATCAGACTTATACAGACCTCTCAGAGGTCAAATCACTCAGTAAAGGAACTTCATTAAAAAGCAGCTCACTGCCTTGAGAGAATGAAAATGACACATAGCTGGGTATTAATTTTCTTTTAGCTGAACTTATATATAGCTATGAGGACACAAGGCCAGTTAGGTTCTTTTGATATTGCCTGCCCGGATGTATTTAAGATCCATTACCCTGTAGCTCGGATTAACAGATCCCCCAGTCCCTTTGTGTGTGTAAATGTATGTTTGTGTGTTCCCCTTCTGAAGCAATCAGTATGTTAATATGACAGATTGACTGGATTACCACAAAGACTTCTGCACTGAAATGATGATAAGATAAAGAATTCTAATGAATATATATATATGTATATATATAGCCTATATACAGTACAAGAATGAAAGAAAATTGGTATCCAAAAGTCTAAGCCCATCACGGAGGTCCAGCCCAACACCCACTGTGCAAAGAAAGACTCCACTACAATTATAGACAAAATACAAAAACAAACTTGAGTGAGGAGGTTATGTGCAATTCTCTAGGTGACCACCAGGGGCACATATATTATAGAGAGGAGAGGAAGATACTGCATAATAAATCATAACCTTCAGGTCAAAGACACGCGCGCGCACACGCCAGGTTGGGAAAGCAACACCTTTTGCCTGCTATGTGACAGCTTCTGTATTTAAGGAAGATATGATTTGCTCAGTGTCCTTTTATTGCTGTCTGTGTCCACAGGGCATGGAGGGGTGAATCAGCTGGGTGGGGTGTTTGTAAACGGGCGGCCCTTGCCTGACGTGGTGAGGCAGAGGATAGTGGAGTTGGCTCATCAGGGCGTACGTCCATGTGACATCTCCCGCCAGCTCCGGGTCAGCCACGGCTGCGTCAGCAAGATACTGGGCAGGTGAGTTCTGCTTATCATAAGAAAATGTCAAACAGAAGCATGTATATATATATAATAGTACCAAAAATACCATGGTACTAACATATTTTCCTAGAGATTCTTTTATAGTACTTTGCATGTAACATTTTATAAAAGAAAAATGTATAGCCATCATTCAGTATCATAGCACCACAGTATGTGTGTGATTTCTGTTGGTCCTATATATTCATGCTGTTTCTATATCACATTTAAACATTGACAAATACACTACCATTAAAAAGTTCGGGGTCAGTATGATTTGTTTTTGAAAGATGTTCATTGTTTTGTTCAGCAAGGACACATTAAATTGATCAATTGTGACAGTAAAGACATTTATAATGATGCAAAATATTTCTTCCGAATAAACGCTGTTCTTTTGAACTGTATATTCCTCAAACAATCCTGAAATAATCACTCTTTCTAGAAAAATACTAGGCAGCACAACCGTTTTCAACATTGATAATAATAAGCAATGTTTCTTGAGCATCAAAAAGATAATGGAAAATAATCTATTATTATGCTGTTTTACTGTATTTTTGATCAAATAAATGCAGCCTTGATGAGCATAAGAGACTTAAACAAACAGTATGTAGCACTTTATGAAACTCACTTCTCAAACTGTAAACATATTAGCATTTGAGCTGTACAATATTATATAAGAGTGGATGAGTTTTGCAACTATAAGGGAACATGTGACTAGACATGCTATAGAGCTCTCGTGTGTCAGTATAGGGATGAATAGACAGTTTCTTGAGATATTATGTGATTATTTCATATAACAATGTATTGGTGAATATTAATATGGATTAGTTCCCACAGACAGAGTTTGCCTAGTCCCAGACCGAAGAGGATTTTGAATGGAGAATCTCCATTGCCTGTGCTATTTTATCCAGAACTAGGCTTAATCATTGCCTGGGAGACCAGCTTAATGTCCTCTATTGCATTCAAACAGTGGAGCCAGTGTCTGTTTGTAGTCTTGCCTTTAAATGCTTTCCAACCCTCCTTCCATTCAATTTATACGTAATCCATAATAAATATCAATTTCTAAAATATCCATACACTGATGAATGCTGGCCGTACGGCTGATATTCCCTCTGCTGTTGGTTCAACTTGAGACTGACTCAGCGCTTCCTTTCAAAGGAGACACGTTTAAATTCAGTAATTCTGAAATCTCGCACCGAAGCCAAAGTCAAAGCGCCGTCTTTTCTTTCCGTCTTTCTGGGACAAAAAAGAAAAGATTCATCACATTTTACATTTGCATCAAAATGACACTGGGCACCATACGTCTCCCGAGGAGGGAGGGATGGCTGGAAGGACAGAAAAAAGGGAGAGAGAGAGGAGGAAAGAGAGAAGGAGAGGGAGGAAGGGGTTAAGGGGGAGGACAGAATTTGAATGGATAAAGGTGTGGATTAGTGCTAGAGCCTTTAGCTATATCAAAAAAATGTGTTTCGCATTGTTCTCCTTTGCCTCAACCCTCTTCCCCCAGCCCCGGTCCAACTCACTCAACCGTTACTGGAGCGCTCTCTCTCTTTCTGCGTGTGTGTGGTAATATCTTCCCTCCCTCTTAATGCTCAGGCAGAAAACACACTAATATGTGGGCTGCAAGTGAGGTTTGAGTAAATAAGGCGTATGACTAACTCGGCTCTCTTGTAATGAGGGAATTTTCTGCATGCTCATTTTGGTGAACTTTTCATGGCTGTGCTGTATGCTTTATGTTTGTGTGTGGGCATTAACTAAATCTAGCAATGCAAGATGAAGCAGAGCACCTAAAACCCCCTTTACCTTGGTAAAATTACTGTAATGCATAGCCGGGATGCTTCATAAAACACTAGAAAGAGCAATATATGAGACACCAATGTTCAGTAATAGTAATAATAATTACCGTTATTTTCTATAGCGCCTTCAAAGCACTGTACAAAAACAATTAAAACAGCAAAGATACAACACACAAAGAGACATAATACACAATAAAATAAAAATAAAAAAACAATAAACATAAATGACGATAAATCATTTAAAATTGTATTAATGTTAATAATCTAAAATCACATTCGTTTAATCATCAGATTTTCAATACATTTTCAAATGGTTAATAGATGCTTTTAATATTATTATTAATAAATAATATCATATATCACTAATATCATAATATACACTACGGTTCAAAAGTTTGAGGTAAGATTTTTTTATTTGAAATAAATTAATACTTTTATTGAGCAAGGATTGAACAAAAGAGAGTTCAACCATTTACAATGTTACAAAAGATTTCTATTTCAAATAAATACTTTGTTTTGAACTTTCTATTCATCAACGAATTAGAGTTCCCACAAAAATATTAAGCAGCACAACTGTTTTCAGCATTTATAATAATAAGAAATGTTAACCTAATAAGCATATTAGAATATCATAATAATAATGCATTAATATGAACAATTTAAATAATGATTATTCACCAAATTATCTAATTTTCAATATATTTTAATATTTTCGATTAATATTAATGTATTAATATTAAAAATATGTAATAATTGATTAAAATTACTAATTTAAACCAATGATTATTCCACCATTATTTGCTTAAAGGGATAGTTCAAATTCTGTCATTAATTACTCAATCCCCTTGCTGTTCCAAACCAGTAAGACTTTCGTTTATCTTCGGAACAAAAATGAAGATCTTTTTGATGAAATCTGAGAGCTTTTTGTCCCTCTGTTGACAGTCTACGCAACCACCACTGTGATGCTTCAAAAAGTTATTAAAGTTCGTAAAACTAATCCATAAGAACTGAGCGGTTTAGTCCAAAATTTCTCATGAGACTCGATCGCTTAGGCTTCTATTCACATAAACATTAATCAACTCACACAACTGTTGTGGTAAACAGAAGCTCAAGCATGGTTGCTTGACGTGCAAGAACCAATGATCTTCATTCTTGTGCGTTACTCAGCACGTTCGAGCTTCCACAAGAGGCTTGTTCTCGCACGTCAAGCAGGTTCGGTTGTGCTTCTGTTTATGTTCGCTGATCAATGTTTATATGTGAATAAAAGCCTAAATTCAATCTGTTAATTTCTAAATTCAAATCATATAAACCGATCGTATCTCTCCAGAAAAATTTGGACTAAACCGCTCAATTCACACGGATTACTTTTACGATCTCTTTATGGACTTTGTGGGAAGTGGTTGTTGCGTAGCTGTCAATGGAGGGACAGAAGCTCATAGATTTCATCAAAAAGATCTTCATTTGTGTTTCCAAGATGAACTAGGTCTTAAGGGTTTGGAGCGACACTTTATTTGGGTGAACTATCCCTTTAAATATAGGCTGTTTACGCTAACCATAGATGCATTAATATATAATGACCGGACACAGGTGTGTATTTATCTGCATGGCTTTGATGTCTCATCCAATCAGAATTTCAGAATTCCTGTGTGTGGATTCCATGGCTTAAATATAAGGTTTAAAAAAAAAGAAAAGAAAGGTGTTGTTCTCGGTGTCTGTGTTACTAGTAACCTACTGTGCGCTGACCGCAAGTCATTATAGACCTACAATGCCAGATAAGCACATGTTCTCTCTCTCTGTTTATCTTGCCTGGTGAAATACAACTCTCTATCTATTTGCTCCACAGGTACTATGAGACAGGCAGTATCAGACCAGGGGTGATCGGAGGCTCCAAACCAAAGGTTGCTACACCCAAAGTCGTCGACAAAATCGCTGATTACAAACGCCAAAACCCCACCATGTTTGCCTGGGAGATCCGTGACAGACTGCTGGCAGAGAGAGTGTGTGACAATGACAGCGTGCCCAGTGTCAGCTCAATCAACAGGTGTGTGTGTGCACCGTTAAAATATTTTCATTATTATCCATTCAACTATCACAAAAATGTCTGTTTAACTGTCAATTTTGAATTTCTTCATCAGTAATTTAATTACCTTTGATTTCCTTCAAATGATTGGGTTGAAATTGTTTAAAGTGTGTTTTTCCGAATATGTTTTTGCCATTGCTTCACTTTCCTAACATGCATAAAGCATGTTTGTGAACATATATTCCTGTTCAAAACTTTGGGGTCAGTAAAATTAGCTTTTTTTGAGGAAATTAATACTTTTATTGAGCAAGGATGCATTCAATTGAATAAAATTAACAGTAAATCCATTTATAATGCTACAAAAAATATATATATTTCAAATAAATGCTGTTCTTTTAAACTTTATATTCATCAAAGAACCCTGAAAAAAAGTCATCACATTTTCCACAAAAATATTTAGCAGCACAACTGTTTTCAACGTGGATTATAATAAGAAATGTTTCTTGAGCACCAATTTAGCATATCAAAAATTATTTATTAGGGATCATGTGACACTGAAGACTGGAGTAATGCTGCTGAAAATTCAGCTTTGCATCACGGGAACAAATTATATTTTAAAATATAATCAAATAGATAACAAATATTTTAAATGTTAATAATATTTTACAATATTACTGGTTATTGTTTACAATATTACTGTGTTTTTTATCAAATAAATGCAGCCTTGTTGAGCATAAGACTTCTTTCAAAAACATTTAATAATTTCTTACTGACCCCAATGTACATTACAACCATTACATTTTTGTGAAACAGTTGATCACTGTAGAAAAGGGATAGAGCAATAAATGGAGAAGAGATAGAAAGAAAGAATGGGGATAGAGAAAAACAATAGGACTGACTGAGTTAGTGGAGTAAAAAGACACATATTCATGAGTAGTGTCCAGCTCACTGATTCAACAGCATGTGTACAATGACAATCTTTCTCTGAGAGAGAGAGAGAGAGAGAGAGAGAGAGAGAGGTGGGGGGGGGGGGGGGGGGGGGTGCTTTGCTTGAGCAGCCATGCAGGAAGTGTGAGACTCTGCTGCCATGTCAGCCTGCATGAGCCACTTCACACACACACACACACACACACACACACACACACACACACACACACACACACACACACACACACACACACACACACACACACACACACACACACACACACACACACACACATCACGTGCTTGCATACTTATATTAAAGCATATACAGTAACCACACACCCCTACACATGGCGCCTTAAATGGTAAACCTCAAACACACCATAATGTCTAATTCTTCTTTGCCGCAGGATAATTCGCACTAAAGTCCAGCAACCACCTGGCCAATCAGGAGCTATCTCTGCCCATAACTTAGGTAAGAGTCAACGTCACATTTACTTTTGTTATATTTCAAATTCCTCACAATGTTTAACTTCAGTCCTTGGTAGGATTGAAACATATTTTGATTTAAAAAAAAAATGGAAATGTAGCTTCTGGAAAAAAAAAAAAAACATTAAAATTTTTGACTTTTTTTGATTTTTCAAAATACTTTTATTCTGCAGGGATGCATTCACTTGATTAAAAGTGACAGTAAATACATTTAGAATGTTATAAAATAATCCTGAAAAAAAAATGCATCACAGTTTCCGAAAAAAATATGTTTTCAACATTATCAACATTCATCATTCATCAATTTTCAGAATTCATCATTAAAAATCCCCAAACTTTTTAACAGTTTGCAGTTAGAAATCAATAAAATGAATTTGGATGGCATAGACAATATGGTAAAATAAAGAGAAAATTGAGACATTGTTGAAACACCAGAGGAGATGCATGTGAGATCATGTGAGAAGAAATCTGAGAATCAAACAACCTATTAGCAAAAGTATCAATTTACTCTCTATTTAATTTAATTAATTCCCTGAAGGTTTCACCATACCAGTAACCCTATGAAACGTATCTAGGCAGTGTCGTATACCAATGCCATAGACATTGAGGGGGACTGAGATTTGAGATTTTGAAACATTTACATTTAGATATACTCAATCTTCAATGTTTGATTACATCCTTGAATCCCTGAGACTCAAAATGCCGCCTCCAAAAACCAAAGGGGAATCACTAAAAATCGTCTGAAACCAGTTTAAGAGGAAAACTCCCGTCGGCAGTTAATAAACTATTGAACTGTGTTTGTCTCACTGTCAGTAATCTTCATAATCGCACACCTCCGCTTAATCTAAATTAATTTCACACGCACAACGCTCGCCAGTTCTCTGTCTCCTTCAGATTATGATGATAAATAGTTCTCATACTCAGGCGTAAAATTGAAATTTAGGGATTTTAAATATAAAGCGCTCGCTTCGGGTTTCCATTCCTTGACGTGAGGAGGGAAAAAAGTGCAAAAGAATAAGAGAATCAGATAATTGAAACGATAAATCAGGGGTAAAAAATGGATGGATATGCATTCATTACATTTTCCACCTGGTTAGCAAACGAGAGCGGCGGGCGAGCAAAGGCGTTTATCTTTTCTCCGAGCGATTTGTTTTTCTTTTTTTCCCACCTTCTCCATTTTAGCACAGTCTGTTGGGATGTGGGATTAGCCTCATCTCTACACCTTAGTGTCCCCTTGGGGCCACTGTACTGTCACTCAGGCTGTACGTCAGCTGACAGGAAGTGAGATAAAGAGGAGAGAGAGAGAGAGAGAGAATGAAGGGTTGACAGAGAGAAGACTTTGTGGCCTCGTCCCTTACTGCCAAGACCTCACAGACAGCCAGACATGTGGAAAAGCTGTTAGCTTGTTAGCATCTTATCCTTGGGCGGCAGCACGCTGCTAGAATAGAGTGACAGCAGTTTTTGGTGAAAGGTCTTTAACAGGGAAAACACTGGGCCAAGATCTACGAGAGGAAAAACAAACCTCAAAAACATACTACACATCAACAAAAGACAATGGGCTGAGAGCTTTAACTAGGCAGAGGCTAGAATCACATAAAACCCAATTCTGTCCGGAGATATATACACAGATACACACTTTCACATTCCATGCATTACCTGGAAATCCAACCTATGATTAAAATGGACTAAAAATGGACGATGATACTGCAGGTTACACCAGTTCATTACAAAATATTAAATGGATAATAGTTCATAAAAATTCTGAGCGATTTATGTATAAGGGTTGATGACATGATGCTAATTTTCTTTTTGAACTAATGATATATTTTCATTTAAATTTTGGATTTATTTTTGGGGCATAAAGTAAAAAGGTTAGAGAGGTACTGTCCTGCTATTATAACAAATAAAAAAAAACATTTATATGTGTACAAATATTCAAAGTGTAAGCATTTTAAACTAGATTTTTGAAGAAAATTTCTTTATCACAGTATATTATTTCCAATGTGAATGTCCTGTCAGTGCAATGAGCAGCACTTTGTTTTGGGACATTTGTGGTCTTCATAACCTCTCTGTAACTTTCTAGCCTCTACAGTGGCAGTGACCCAGGTATCCTCAGTAACCAGTGACACTGCAGGCTCCTCCTACTCTATCAGTGGAATTCTGGGAATTAGCTCACCTGCCGATGCAAGCAAGCGGAAGAGAGATGAAAGTAAGTCGATGTGTGCGCTTTGTTTTCGGGAACAGAAAATCTACTCTAAACTTAGCTTAAAGTGTTCTTCATGCTGCTGCACCGAGGGAGTTTATTTCATGCAGGACACTAATAAGACATTATGTATACCAGCAATTACAGAAGAAAAAATTCAATTACACCATGTATTCATTCTTTCTTTCTTTCTCTTTCTTTCTTTCTTTCTTTCTTTCTTTCTTTCTTTCTTTCTTTCTTTCTTTCTTTCTTTCTTTCTTACTTATGCTCAACATCATCTTAATGCACAAACACACACACACACACACATACACAAGCACAAACAGAGCACAGATGGAAGTTGCTGAACATTGACAGATGCATCAGAGTAGGTAGGGGATTGGACACCGCTGGCACGTCTTAGATAAACATCTCTATCCAGGGGAGGCACAGTGTGTGCATGTGGATGTGCATGTGTGTGTGTGTTTGCACACATGTGTCTATTAAAAAGCCATTGCTTGGCAGACCCCTGCAGTACATGAGGGAACTCCAGATGTCACCCACATTCTCTCACACACAATATGACTTATGAAATACCAGACATCAACAATAGAAGATTCCTTTCTATTTAGTACACTTTAATTTAGCTGTTTTGCAATAATTTATATGTAAATATGTAGATCAAACGTTTTGACAAATGAGATATATATATATATATATATATATATATATATATATTATTTAATATAATACAATAATACTCCAGGTTAAATTAAGCAACTGCATAAACTATAGATGCAATGCAACTTTGTAAGCTGACTACTGGCTTAGCTGAACACACACACACACACACACACACACACACACACACACACACACACACACACACACACACACACACACACACACACACACACACACATCAACGTTCATCCAAGCTCCAATTAGGCCGACGTCTGCCACTTTAATTAATGCAACACATCACATCCAGCAGGGAGGGAGGGGCGACTAAATGAATTTGTGTGTTTAATTGACGTGGTGAAACTGCGGGTGGTCAGTGCTGTGATGTTTTGCAGTGTGTGTGAGTGTGTCTTGACGCTTGCTGCGAGGGGCGTTCTTATGGTCCTGATTTTGTGAAATTGAGAAAGAATATGGACAAAAAATGTGATTTACAGTTCTTTTACAAATCGATTGGACCCATCTCTCAATATTTTGGTCACTTTTTCAAACCTCTTCACACACTCAGCACAACAGCAGTCTATGTGGGCTAAACTGTGGATTATTTATCATTGCTTTGGCACAAAATGCATTC